>NC_088693.1:50802166-51427166 GCF_028017835.1 Emys orbicularis
GGAGATGCAGAATGCTTTATATACAACAATGAAATGTGGAAGAAAGTACAATGGGTAAGGGGACAAAAGATGTTCTTCACTTGCTGCAAGAAGAAAAGTTTATGGAAATTGTAGGGAAGTGGGAATACAAACTTTTTGATCTGTTGTGTGCCCACAATATTTTTGTAGAATTTTTGTGTTACTCTGATAGGACTTGAACATTTGGTGTGAATACCGGAGAACACATTTGTAAAGATTCTGTAAGATTTTTGTAAACATGGCCTTTCATTTCATTTGGTAGAACCTAGGAAAAATAAGCATGAAAAGAGTCCAGCATTTATTATTAGGACTTTTGGTATTTAACAGCTTGGAGGAAGGAGGTGAATGGATTGGTAGCAAAAATTTGCTGATGTCAAGTTTATTTAGTTTAGTCAAGACTGTGAGGAGCAGCTGGCTAGGTAATTTGGCAAAACAACCAATGATGATCAGTGTTGAGAATGCCAAAATGATGCATTATGGAAAGGAACAATTTAAACTACTCGCACATGCTCATGGGGTATGAATTAGTCATATCCTTTCCAAACATAGGGATGGACATCTTAGTGGATGGTAGGGCTCTAATAAATATTTGAAAGTAAGTAGTTGTTCATCTAAGTACCTATTTGCATATATCAACACAGATTTTACATATACAGGGGGTGCACAAACTAAGTTTGCAGGTATAGGCAGCCAGTTTAAAAATTGGTCCAGAAATCTCAGCAGATCATAGACTGACATTTTTCTAATTGAAAACTGGCATGGGATATTTTCATTTTACAAGATCACAGGAAATGGTGTTCTATCGCTATTTTCATATAAAGTAATCAGGGGAAGCCCTGTGCTTGTGGTATTTGAATAGGAAACGTAAAATAGGAGCATCAAAGGGGTAGAAATGAAAAAGGGGGGAAAGCTGAACAGAGATGTGCTGCCTGGATTTTCACAGGATGTGGGCAGGGAATGGCCAAGGAGTGCTGAAGTGGCAAATAAGCTAGAGATTTTTCAAAGGGGGCCCTTTGGATGTACACCAGGAAATGTCAGCTTTCAATTTTGGCTGCTCTGGAATTCAGAGGAATTTTCAAAGCTGAGAGGGCAGGAGTTCTGAAAATTTCCCACCCTTTGTAGTTGTACCCAACTTGCCTGTGCACCCTAACTCCAGCTAGCAGGATTGTCCATATCAGCTATCCAATTAGTTAACAGTGCCCAGACACAGCTTTGTATACCTCTGGTGAAACACAAATTTCCCTCACCTGCTGTTGGCACCATGCACTAAACAGCAAGCCAGGCCGGGTCCATGTGATGACAATTGCGTAACAGAAAGAATCCACACAAATCCAGAAAATATAGTAGACATTAGAAGTTCCAATACAGCCAGATAAGTAGGAGAAATCCCTGATATCACTCTGTTCTGCATTCCCTTGCTTCTTAGAAATCCATTCTACAACATGACCAATGAGTCATCAGACAGCATTCAAGTTGTTTAAAAGAAATATTCTAACCAACATCGTGGTAGACTTTAAACACAGCGTGACCTTCAGCAAGGTTAGGGGTAGGAGAGCTCTACCCGATACATTCAAAATTCTTCTGATTCCATGGATATACCAGAAATCTGCTTATTTCTGTACTGAGGATTGGCTAAAATATTAGAAGGAAGACCAACAATTTTATGCTCCTGACACAACCAAATTCGAAGTACCTGGCTGCTGATTTGGGGGTGGCTCTTATTTCTTTTCAAAATCCCACTGGAGTGGCTAGCCACTTTCCCATATCCCACTCCCAAAGTTCACAGAGGACTTAGCTGGGTGTGGAAATACCTTGGGCACCCAACATTGCGTAGAGCCAATGGAGCATGCACAGGCCAAGCTCTTGAAAATACTTCCCGGGCCATGTACAAAAGAAAATTTGGATCAAAATATAAGACACAAAATATAAAACACAGGAACGAGGATCACATGGTGGCAGCTATGTGTTTAAAGAAAATGCAAAAACGTGGTTGGAACTGGGGACAGATTTTTTGAGATAAGGAGATTCAAGGTTCAGACATACGAGGCAAAGTTGTTTCAGTAAAAAAAAGAAGTTGGCAAAAAATGGCACTATGGAGGGAAAATGATATAATTAGGCCAAAAAAACCCACAGAGATAGCAAATGTGCTATTAGTTAACAAAGAAAAAGTATCTGTCCAACATATTATCAAAACTAAACTGATGAAAACCAGAAATTCCACTTGATTTGCAATCTCTTTTTATTATTATTTTTAAAGCTCAAACTTTAAAAGCTGGTAAGCTTATGGTTAAATTAAATGCGAAGGAAAAACATCATAAACCATATTCTATTAGAGAGATATTTTGTGCAAGAAGTGCGAGTAAGGTAGTGATCATGTTATTCACTTATAGATAATATAACACATTCAAGTAATCTGACAAAGGGCCTGATTCTATTCTCACTGACATCAATGAGGGCAGAATTGGACCCAGGTTGTAGTGCAGGGTGGAAAAGCGTCAGGGTTACTGCTTCTGTGTTTGTCCTGCAGGTCTGGAAATGGGAGACTATAGGAGAGCTAAGCCCCACCCTTCTCCATCTCTACACTGCCTCTCTCCACCTGCAGGTCTGAAGCCCCAGAGAGGGACTTAAACAGGGTTGAGGGAAGGGGCAGCATGCAATAGAATCAGCTTTTCTTCATTTCTTCCTCTCCCCTCACCTGATTTGTGGCCTTAGCTCCCTTCCACTTGCAGAGCTGAGACCCATAGATCAGCTTGGAGTCCTTGGAATCTTCTGATCTGGCTCCCATTGAAGTCAAAAAGGCCCCTTGTTGCCAACTTCACGTTTTCTAGTAAGACCAGTGAAAACTACCCCCCTACAACTTGTTTGCCTTCACTTATGTGTGTTATTGTTTCCTCGTTCACAATGTCTTTCTCTCTCCTAAACTAATCTCATTCTGAGGGGTAAAAACCCCAGACAGATAATTAATTAGTCCATCAGAGAATAGCTCCCTATCATAAGTAGGTCACTTTTTGGCCTTGAGTAGGTGCTCAAACTATGCAAGCAAAATCTCAGCCAAGAAAGACAGTTTGTGTGTGGGTGTTGTGGGAGTGGGGAGAGAGAGATTTTACAAACTGTTTATTTTTTTAATTGCAAGAAATCTATCATTGTAGGTTCCTTCCTTCAGGTTCCTATAAATCAAAATATTAGTTTGTATTGTTCCACTGCAGTCCATGATGCATCCAGTTCTGCTTCTATTGCAGTCAGTGACAAAACTCCCCGTAAATTGAAAAGGAGTTGGATTGTGATGAATGTGGATTAAATAACTGCTAAAAGATTAGATGACAGGTTTCAGAGTAGCAACCGTGTTAGTCTGTATCCGCAAAAAGAACAGGAGTACTTGTGGCACCTTAGAGTACGTGGGGCTACCCACGAAAGCTTATGCTCTAATAAATTTGTTAGTCTCTAAGGTGCCACAAGTACTCCTGTTCTTTTTTTAAAAGATTAGAGTAATCTGAAAATACAAATGACCAGGTGATAATGTTAAGATATTCTTATTAATGCTTATCATAGTAAATCTACTGAGTAAACAATGGGTATTTTAAAAATTTGGCACTATTAGGGCCTAAAGAGTAAAATAATCCTTAAAATATGATTATTTCTTTTTTAAAATTAACATTTAAAAAAACTCCTCAATTTGAATAGAACTAGACTTAAATGTTCAAATATATATACACACAAAACTTGGACAACAGAACAGGTGGTAGGAAATGACCCAGGGAGGGGAGCCTTCAGGCTCTCCTGGGTGCCAAACCCTTGGTAACCCTTATAGGGCCCTGGGCCAGAGCCTGGAAGAGTGGGAGGGCCTGGGCTCCCCTCTGCGCCTCCCCCCCCACACACACACCGCATTTATTATATAATAAAAACCCAACCAAGCATAGTGACTGTAAGATCTTCGGGGCAGGGGTACCATTCAGCACATAATCCTAGACCAGGACCCAGTTGTGGTAGGCACTGCCCAGCCACAGAACAAAAAGCCAACCCTTGCCCCAAGGAGCTTACAATCTAAATATAAGACAAGAGATATCAAGTGGATACAGACAAATGGGGGAGTACAAGCAAACAGTGAGACAATATTGGTAATAGGCAGTAGTTGTAGCACACTAGCAGCCTGTTGTCAAGATTTTTGTCAGTATCATAGCAAAGGACAATTTTGCGGGAGGATAATGATAATTTTATGGATGATAAGGGTGAGCATCAACAGCACGATTGTGAAGGAGAGATAGGGTGGGGTTTGGTTGTGAAAGGCCTTCAAAGTGAAAACAAGTAGCTTATGTTAGATGTGATGGAGAAGAGGGAGCTAGTGGAGGCATGTAAAGATACAGGCAATATGATCTAAGGGATAGGATAGGAAAATTATTTTTGCAGCAGCATTCTCAATGGATATGAGTGGAGCAAGATTGCATTTATCATAGCCAGAGAGAAGGATGTTGCAGTAATTGAGATGCAAAAATATGAGAGGTTGGACAACAATTTTAGCTGTGTGGATGGATACAATAGGCCATATATTAGAGATGCTGTGCAGAAAGAATCTTCAGGATTTAGGCATAACCTGGATATCAGAACCTTGAAAGATCTGAGCCAAATCTGGTGCCCTGTTATGGCGTGAGTGACAGTCAGGATGGTGGAGTTGTCCACAGTAGAGCTGGGTGAATAACTTATTTTTCAGTTCATTGGCAATTCAGAAAAATATTTTAATAAAATCAGATAGCGTCTAACCAAATTCAAACTTTTCTGGAATTTTTGGTACGTTTCATTTGACCTGAAATGTTTTGTTTCCAGGCATTTTTAAAAAGCTAGATTTACAACACGGCAAGAGGAGATGAGGTAGGGCTGCTCCCCCTTATAACTTTCAGCTTGCTCTAAAGCTGGGATTTGAAACCAGGTCTCTCCCTTCCCCAGTGAGTTTCCTTACTGCCAGATGATAGGGTTTCTGGGGTGGGCTGTTTGTCTCTCCTGTGGAAGCTGTTCCACTTCATATAAATAACTAGTGATTGGAGAAGGAGGTTGAGTCTCCTACACCCCAGTTGAGTCCCTAACCACCAGGCTATAGTCCAGGAGTCAGCAGCCTCTGGCACGCGGCTCGCCAGGGTAAGCACCCTGGCGGGCCGGGCCAGTTTGTTTACCTGCCGCGTCGGCAGGTTCGGCCGATCGTGGCTCCCACTGGCCGCAGTTCGCCGTCCCAGGCCAATGGGGGCTGCGGGAAGACATGCGGGCGAGGGATGTACTGGCCGCGGCTTCCCACCACGGTGCTTACCCTGGCAAGCCGCGTGCCAGAGATTGCTGACTCCTGCTATAGTCATTCTCTCACTCTGGTCCAATAGATATTCAAATATTTTATATAAAATGGAACAGAGTCAACATAAGAGACGGAGCAAGGCCCACTGCAGAATACTTTATCACCTAAGGGTTAGGGCACTTACCTGGTAGGAGGAGACATGGGTTCAAATACCGCTACAGAGGGAATCAAGTTCTTCTGCTTTCTAATGCATGTCTTCATCAACAACAAATGTTATTGGAACCCACCTATAATAGGCATTTTTGTGAATGTTATGGAGATCAGAATAAAATAGTCTGCTCTTCTGAAGCTTTGTTGGTTCTGCAGAGAATTTTGAGAACACAGCAATCCTTTGGAAAACTAAAATGCTCCAAACAGAAATAATATGGTGGATCATTTTGTGTAATAATGTGAGATTTATACTATGTTTTGCCCTTTGGTTTTCATGGGTCTGGCTTATATGTGTGTGTTCACTTCAGTGAAAGTTACCATGTTGGCTTTAAAGCTCTGGAGAGTGAAGCCCTTCGTTTATCCACATAACACATACAGAGTAAGCAGCAGAATCTCTTCCATATTCCATACCATTGGTCACGAGTTTGTCTCATCCCTTAACTGGAGGGACCACTTTTGGGGTAGAAGGTGTTATGTTAATTTTGATAGAATAAATGAGCCCAACAGAGGATACCATTGTCTCCATGCACATTTCTTGTCTTTCCTGCTGTGGCTGACAATTAGGAACTTGTAATGGGATGTATAAACCCCGCACTAGAACTGAAAGTGTTTAAAAAGCAAGTCTGGGCCTAGATAACCCCACCCAGCTGCACCTGGAGAGCATGCTCCAGATGGAGGTGGAGCTTAAAAGGAAGCCAGCCAGCTCAAAAGGGGGATGACAAGGCAGGGAGCAGGACCTGCCCGGGGGGCTCCTGAGGAGGGGTGCTGCAGAAGCCTTCTCTTGGAGCAGAGCCTACTTGCTGGTCCCGGACAGACTGAAGGTTCAGTTAGTATCTTTTTCTGTTACCTTTTCAGAACAGACTGCAAAACTTGGACAACAGAATAGGTGGTAGGAAGTGACCCAGGGAGGGCAGCCTTCTGGCTCTCCTGGGTGCTAAACCCTTGGTAACCCTTATAGGGCCCTGGGCCAGAGCCTGGTAGAGTGGTAGGGCCTGGGTCTACTAGTCCCCCCTCTGCATTAAGAAGGACCTGACCCCCCCATCCCAACCACTAGGCAACCCTTCCAACAAGCACCAATCATCAAAGACCTGATTCTCATTTACTCTCATTACGTCACTCTGTTCATGTAAAGGATCCTTAAAATAGCTATAAATTAGGGCTGTCAATTAATTGCAGTTAACTCATGTGATTAACTCAAAAAAATTAATTGCAATTAATCACAGTTTTAAATGCATTGTTAAACAATAGAATACCAATTGAAATGTATTAAATATTTTTGGATGTTCTTCTACATTTTCCAATATATTGATTTCAATTACAACACAGAATACAAAGTGTACATTGCTCACTTTATATTATTATTTTTATTACAAATATTTGCACTGTAAAAGTGATAAAAGAAACAGTATTTTTCAATTCACCTCATACAAGTACTGTAGTGCAATCTCCTTATCATGAAAGTGCAACTTAAAATGTAGATTTTTTGTTTGTTACATAACTGTACTCAAAAACAAAACAATGCAAAACTTTAGAGTTTACAAGTCCACTCAGTCCTACTTCTTGTTCAGCCGATCACTAAGACAAACAAGTTTGTTTACATTTATGGGAGATAATGCTGCCCACTTCTTTTTTACAGTGTCACCAGAAAGTGAGAACAGTCATTATGCATGGCACTTTTGTAGCCGGCATTGCAAGGTATTTACGTGCTCGATATGCTAAACATTCGTATGCCCCTTCATGCTTCGGCTACCTGTCCTCCACTCCACCCTCCCATAATATTTTGTTCCTCATGACTGTCACCTCAGCTAGACAAATGGGAGAGCTCAGTACTCTCACGGCTGACTTGCCACATACCACCTTTTATAAAAACAAGGTTACACTGTTCCCCCATCCTTGCTTCCTCCCAAAGGTCTCTTGGGAAAACCACAATAATCAAGAGATTTACTTGCCAGTGTTCTACCCAAAACCTCATGCCTCTAAAAGGAGATCAGCCTACATACACTAGGTATCAGAAGAGCCCTCACCTTCTACCTTGACAGGACTAACAACTTCCGGGCCTCTCCTAGGTTATTTGTATCGTTTGCTGGGAAGATGAAGGGTCAACCTGTTTCCACTCAAAGACTGTCAAAATGGTCTTCGAATTGCATCTTAACCTGCTATGAATCTGCCTGGATATAGCTCCCCTCACAGCGTGACAGCACATTCCACTAGAGCTCAGTCCACATCTATAGCTCTACTGAAGGACGTTACTATGACAGAAATTTGTAGGGCTGCAACTTAATCTTCTGTTCATACCTTTGCCAAGCATTACACCATCTTAACTGCTTCCAGGCATGATACTACCTTGGGTGATATAGTCCTCCGAATTGTGTTGGTCTTGCCTCCCCTGCATCCACCTCCTTTTTGAGTTACTGCTTGTGAGGTTTCCTACAGTGGAGCATCCCAAGGGATATATACTCAAAAAAGAAAGAGCAGTTACTTACCTTACAGCAATTTGAGTTCTTTGAGATGCTTTGTCCTTGTGGATGCTCCACTTCCTGCCTCCTTCCCCTGGATTGTATGGGCTCGACTTTACGGTTGAGAAGGAGCTTTCTTTGGTAGTGGTGGATCTGTGCCTCCTTATATGCCCTTGTTTGGAGGCATGAGGTGCTGTTCTGCACAAGAACAGTCCCACAGATACTGCTTTGCATTCTCCAGTTGAGAGCACATGGGCATGCATGCATTTTATAGTGGAGCACCTAGAGGGGCAAAATATCTCAAAGAACTCAAGTTACTGTAAGGTAAGTAACCTCTCCTTCTAAAAACCAAACATTTCCTAAATATGTTACCGCTGAATGTCATCCACATATAAATACCACTCTGTTATAAACTAGTCACTTGTGCTCTTTTACACACATTGGCCAAATCAGGTCAATGAAAATTGCATTTATTTGGCTCTGCCCATCAATCTGAAAATACAAAAGGCAAATATTTAGAGGGAGAGTATTTTCTTTAAATAATATGCAGAAGTTTAGGGAGAGATTATATCTGGCACGTATGAAAAACTTTCTATCAATCCAGTGAAATCCATTCACTTATATCTGCTAGATTTTGCACTTTAGTATCTGATTTAGTTGAACAACTGTTAACAAAAGCCGACTCAGACAACTCTTTATGGACTATGCATATGCAAATACTCAGGAGTGGTAGCTGTTCCAACAAGGGCGTGGAATAAACTTATGCTCAAAAACTTTGCTCTGGGTTATCCTGTTTTTCATGATAGAATACAAATAATTTGTGCCAAATCCTTAGATTTTCAGATAAATTCTACTCTTGTTTTTGGAAGTTCAATCACAAAAGCAGAAGATATATCTGGTGACCCCCATTGTTTGGAGGATGGCAGAATACTAATGGATCAGCAGTTTAGCATCTCAAAAGTGTATATTATTTCACTTCTTGTAGGCATGAATGTGCAGTTTCAAAGGTATTTGGAGTCAAATAGGATCATGTTAGGATTAGTTACTTTTCTGATCTAAACATAAATCTAGCTGATTAAGCATTATCACACAGTCAGTTCAATGGTGAAGACCAGATTGGCAGTCCCTGTGCCTTCCCCAGTTATTTATCAGTAGGCAGTGTGATCCAGTGGCTATGGCACTGGACTAGTAATCGGAAGACCTGGATTCTATTTACAGCTTTGCTGTGTTCTTGGCAAATATCTTCACTTCTCTATTTCAGTTTCCCTGTCTATAAAATGTAAATGATGATACTTGCCCCCTTTGTAAAGCATTTTGAGATCTTGGGATGACGTGTAATACTCTGTCTCTTTGAATTCTCACAGTGAAGGATGAAGTGGAGAGGGCTGGAAAAATAACACCACGAAGTAGGTTTATTCACTGTGACAAAAGACACAAAATCTTATCGGCTCATGGGAAAAACACAGTCCACTAAAATAACAATACTGCCCTTCTGACTTTCATAATTAGGAAGTGCAATTTCTAAATCTAAAACAGCACTGAAAGCTCTGGGAATGGGAACAAACTGAAAGCCCAAGATATCTCATAACAGTGGTCAAATCTTCAGCCCTGACTGTGTGTTCCTGTGAGCTGTATAAGTTCCAGACAGCTGCACACTGTCCTGATAGATCTTGGGGGAAAGGATCAGCCAGAGCAAGTGGAGGTGGATGTGGATCTGCACCTATTCTATGACAATGTGTGGAGCTGCTCAGATTGTGGAGGACTGAGGTTCTGCAAATCAGAGAATTCCCCATCCTCTTGGAATCCCTTTGCAATCCAGGAACTTTTGCCTTCCCCATTAGGATCCTAGAGGTAACTCTAGACCTAAGGTTGCAGTAAACAACATAATTTCTCCACCAGGGGGAGAAAGAGACCAAGATCAGGTCTCTAATCTTAAAACAAATATAAATATTATATGGTGTTAGGGGTGAGAGCACTGGGAGACTCCATCCTCTGCTCATTATTGTATATTGGTGAGGGTGGCATGTCCTCCTCCTGACGGGCACTGGAGTCTGACTGATCTCAACATTGGGGAGTTATCTTGTGGAATAACCCTACTGAAGGGTCAATTCAGTCTCCCTGGCTGGGAAGCTGGGATTCTGCCTGTTTTCACATAAAGGCATAAATATATGCCCAAAATATGCTAAATTCTCTCTTTGTATCAAAGCACATGGCTACCATGCTCTTTAGTAACTACACCAGAAGTTACCCATGCACATCCAAGAACAGAATTTAGCCCTGTATTTTCAATATTCTTTGGTATTTTACACCTAGCAGCATATTCACTGTGGTAATATTTTGTAAGGGGCCTTATTTTCAAATATGGATATCTAGTAATTAAAGTAGATATTTTTCTGAATGTTGCATGTGTATCGGGAATTCTGTATTGAGAAGAATAAGTAGAGATATTAACTATTACGACATGAGATATCAACTGTGAAGAAAACATTGTCAAAACATTTCCCCATAAAAAATGGAACATTTTTCATTAAATATTTCTTCATTTTCATGCCAGTTATAATTGTTAGGCATACAGCTAGAAGTTATCTTGTACAGTATCTTCAGAATGCAATTGTGGGGATAAACTGATCTCAAATTAGGTAGCAAAAGTTCTTGTTTTAACAAAGGTTTGATTGTTCACAAGATAGTGTAGATCAAAGCCACTAAGAAAAGTAAAACTGTAAGGAAAGAAATATGAGCTAGCTCAGTGGTGCAGAGCTACTACCAAATGGAAGATACTACCCCATCTGGAATCAGATCATGCCTAATGTGGTTGAATTGTGTTTTGTGGGGTTTAGAGTAGCAGCATTGCAGATTAAGAATCAGGTCCACTGCAGGAGTGGTATATGGAGGGTTGCACAATACGCACATGCCCTGCTTCTTGTTTTGCTATGGGGATGCACACTAAAATGAAAAGAAACCATTAGCCTTGAAATACAGTACAATACTAGGACATTCTATGAGAATTTCTATTCTATTTCCTGTGCCTTCATCGTGCATTGGTTATATGGTGGATGCGGTTTACATATTCTGTAGTTGTTTTTGCTGGAACGAACTACAGTATGTTTGTGCAGCCAGTGCCACCAGAATGCATGGCAGCACCCTGAGACTTTCTCAGGGCAATAGAAATCAGTCTATGTTGCTGTTGCTGGAAAATAAAACAATGTGACAGACTGGAAATTTACATTTGGTAAATCTATTAAAATTAATAGAAATTTACTATAGTCTCTTGGCAAGGGTCTTGTCTGGTATAGCTCTATGGAAGGTGGAGAGAAAGAGTATATAATAAGTGATCTGAAAGGAGGATTGTAGTTTAAGTATATCAGAAGTAGAGAGCAGTGTTGCTCCAGGCTCTGCTTTGTGACAGTTTCAATCAAAATTGAAATATTGGGTTGGAAATAGTTTCAGGACATATGTTCACACAATGTACGTGAATTTCTAAAATTCAATATACTTCAGTAAACGTGGTTGATATTTTGAACATTTTGGATGAAATTGAATTATCATTCACTCATATGAAAGTCATGCATTTGGGGTGTTTTTGTAATTGGGGTTTGATTCTGAAAGGAGTAGCGTGCCCTCTATTCCCAATAAAATCAGCAGGGAAAGGATGAGACCATAAAGAGCATCTAAAAGAGCAAGATGGAGCTCAGAAATCAAAAATAAGAACTAAACACTCTTGAATGCACCAGGATGTTAATGATTGAATAAAGTTTGGGGGACATTCATAGTATGCTGCATTTACAGGCATCCAGATTGGAGTTTTCCCAGGTCACTGAAGCTAACACTCCAACCATCAATTAACAAGATCAGTATCTGCCAAGAGTTTCCACATAATGGCAACAGTTTGGAATCTGGTAATTGTATGGTATCAGTTGGCAAATGCACCCTTTTAGTGGTGTCTGTGGAACTCCTGTGAAAGTGAGGCTTATGGGGTACTACCAGTTCAGAACCAATCAGGAGGAGGTGTACCACTTCATTCTTTCCCTGGATCTGTGGCCTATGGAGACGTGCTAGGGTGAGGAGTAAGGACAGTGCAGAGTGAAGAGATTGTGCACCAGCAGAAATGCCCCAGTCAGATGATGCCCAGAGGGTCTCTTTACTCAGTCCTCCAACCATAACAATGGCAGCAAGGCTTGCTGGGTTGATGCTGCTATTTGTTCTGGGACAACAGCTGTGCCTTGTATCCCCTCTATGATTACAAATGCAATGTGTAAATCTGACACCAAGAAAGAGTTAAATTGCTGGAGAAAATGTCATACCTTCCATGTATCGGTGGCCAGTAAGAGTTAGTTAGCTCTGATGATACAATGGCCTGATCTACACTAGGAAGTTACCTTGGTATAACTACATTACTCAGGGGTGTGAAAAATCCACACCCCAGGGCGATGTAGTTAAACCAACCTAATGCCCTGTGTAGACAGTGCTAGGCCAGTGGAAGAATTTTCCTGTCGACCTAGCTATTGCTTCTTTGCGAGGTGGATTATTTATGCCAACAGGAGAACCCCTCCCATCAGCGTAGGGAGTGTCTTCACTGAAGCGCTCCAGCGGTGCAGCTGCTCCACTGCAGCATTTTAAGTGCAGGCAAACCCAAAGTCCGTAGCTGGATAACCTATGGGAGAGTTTGGGTGGAGCTGGATTTTCTGTAGAAGAGGACAGCGCTCGAATGGTCTTTCACCTGCTTGGGCAATTTCAGTTGAACTCATTTTAATTAATCTCTTATTTCAATAAATTCAGTCATTTTTCTCATATTTCCTTTTATCCTTTGAATTAACTTTACTCTGGACAGAACACAGAATAACAATTGTATATTCTTCTCTCTCTTTCAACTATGAATCATATCACTATTGGTTCGATCTGTAGTATTTTGGTGAAATCAAACATGAATATTTAGTGCCTTATTAGTAGAAGTAATACTAAGTTCCTATAAGCATTCTTGTGATGTCCATAGAGAACCACTTTAAAAGATTTTAAATTCTCGGAAAACAGAAAAGCATTAAACAATACTCTTTTAAAAGCCTCCTTTTAGCCCATGACTTTTTAGTTATACAACACTCTTAAATAAATTTAGTGATCATGAAAGGTGTTGGCTTGGTAGCTCTGAAGGCTAAAGTCTCCTATTTAGGCCTCTTAGGATCATGTCAGATATCTTTAGATGAGTGACAGCACTGGTAGCAAGTATACAAACTCAACAGATAATCGAATCCTTTAGTCCCTGTGCCCATTTAATTTCTGGCTGTTCTGCTGAGGCAGCCCTAGGAAGCCAAACCTAATGGTGTTTTGGGGGTTCATTTTTGTTTGCTTTTGGGGGATTTTTTTTTACTGTCATGTGGCCATTACTAATTGGGCTGAGGCAGCCAATTAATTACTGGACCTTCTTTTTTAAGAATTATATATTTTCCCATCGCCTTTTACCTTCTGTCAAATGACACCCACATAGCCATCACAAGATCTAAAGAGCTAAAGCCTTTACAAGAAGCAACCATTACACAAACATTCCCCTATCCCTTTAATAAGCTTTTTTTTAATACTGGGGAAAGTATATTACACTTCATACAGATTTGTGAAACAGTTCCATGGAAATATATGCAGACACATCTGGTTTGTAAGAGAGAGATCAAATAATAGAAAGCATATCTTGTAAGGCAAAGCCAACTCCTCAATTAAAGAGAAAAACATCCCCTTGTAAATATCTTCAGAAACAGTTTGGACTGGTGTTCCAAATTACCAGACTCATCATTGGCTAGCGCTGTCAGTGCATGTATGTTCCAAAAAAACCCACCCAACCTACAGATCTCCAGTTCCCCAGCATCAGGTACACCCAAAGTTCACTGAAGTCGTTTGGTCTGTATCTGCAACGTTATGCAGAGAATATTCTGTGGGTGCTCTTTGCTTCACCCATGTACAGGCATTCTGTTGGCTCTGTTTTAAGAGCTGTTGCAGCTGTGTTGGACACCACAGCAAGTTCCCAACATGACTCTCATGAAACATTGCATTTAATCTTATCTACACTAGATTTTATGCAAAAGATGAAGTTTCAGTTATGGGAACCACTGAGGTTATTTGGACGTTAACACAGAGTTCTTATGAGCAAGACGACACGTATCAAAAATAAATTTCCCCAATGAATAGCTATAAGTTGAATGGAAAATTGAGAGATGAGTTGAACAATCTGATTAACTTTGGTCAGCAAGTTAATTCTCTACAACTGTTTTTTAAGTACATCACTACTGCTTGCATAGTAACAATCTTGTAATATACCCTGTGCATGAATCATAATTGCTAAAATTGTAATACATGTATCAAAATAATACTTATATAGTGTTTTCCATTTTAAGCACTTTAGAAACATTAGGTAATTAATCAAATCGATTAAAACAAATTCAAAAAATAATTGCACGTAGACAAAATGTGGGGTTTTTTTTCATAGAACCAATCATTGCTCTGGTATTTCCTCAACATGTTGAAGAATTTGCAGCTATTGGCCTAATCCTATGGCCTTTATTTACAACACATAGTCCTTATTCATTGAAGTCAATTGGACTATTCACATAAATGTTGGTGTTTCATTGAGCTCTATATTGTAATATGCTGTATAATAATAATTTGAACATCAGGGAAACTGAAGAAGATTAATATTGGGGTATACGATGGAATGGTAAATAAAAATTGGAATAATTATTTTTATTTCTATGGCTTTTTGGTGGCTACAAAACTTTGAGCTGGTGGGTTTAAATAGAGAATCTCCATTCTTGAAGCACAGGTCAAAAGAAGACCAGAATATTTTCCTTACATCCTCAAAACCATTTTGACTGCATGACTAGAATTTATCTGATTATCCTAGATGATGGCAATAAATTGGAAGGAAGGTTTTTCCCCATGTGTAGGGCCTCATCCAACTGCCACTGAAGTCAAAAGAAAGACCTCTGTTCCCTTTCATGGTCATTTGATCAGGCTCATGGCACATAGAGATGTCATGGATACAACCTAACATGAGTGAGGGGTTTCGCAAAGGCAAGATGGGAAGGAGAGGGAGAAATTTTTTACCTGATGTACTGCTTACTTGCAGAAGTGATGAAATGTCTCTCAAAATGCTTTATGGTGCTACAGTCTCAAGAAGTCAAATGTAAAATCAAATGCCTTTGCTTTGCTGGTCTCCCACTGGAATTATGAAAATGTTCTTGGAACAACCATTATTTGGAAACTTCTGGGACATTACAGCACAGCTGACTATTATTATTATTTGTTGAGTGTCAACACTCTATCTCAGTACTCTGCAGAACTTAGTGTTAGCCAGAAACTGTGTCTTATTTGAGTAAATGGGAAATATCCATAGGTAGATAGTCGTAGTGGATATTTTTCTACTTAAAAACCTAAAAAAATAAATTTAAAAAATCCAAATGCTGGTATTGGTACATCTATATAAAAAAAGTGGATATCATTCCAAGAAAACCTGACGCCCAACTCAAGAGGACTAGTTGAGATGGGACTCAAGAGTGGATGAAGTCAGTGAGGCTACTCATGTGAATAACTGCTCACCAATGTGTGTGTGGGGGGGGGGGTCATACTCTGGGCCTCGATTAATATTGTTTCCTATTGTTTGGCTTTTACCCAATTTGCCCTTACCCCTTTTTGGTCAATATGAAATTCACCCCAGTGCAGAGTGCTTGAACATGACTCCATGCACTATTTAAGATGCACTGAAAACTTCAACATAGGTCTTCAATGGGGCTTGAGCTGTGCATAGATCCATGTGTACCTCTCTGTACCAGGATGAATTTCACACATAAGCCTTGTTCTTTCAGGAGTACCATGCCATTTTGATCTATCAGTGTTGACAGGATGTAATGTATTGTAAATGTATTTTACAGCTAGTCAAAAAAAATTGAAATTTTGATTTTTTAGCTGTAAAATAACCATAAAAATTTGAAAAATCTTCACTGTTAAAAATTTGTGCCTTATTCTAGTTTGTTTTTTTAGCTTCAGTTCCTGCCATTGGATTAGTAAACCTTTATTTGAAGAAAATCTCTCTAATATTAGATATTGTCTCTCTATGTAGGTCCTTATAGACCGTGATCTAGTTGCCTCTTATATTTCTGTTTGATCAGCCAAATATAATCAGCTTCTTAAATCTCCATTTTAAGGCATATTTACCAGATCTGTAAGCATTCTTGTAGCTCTTTTTTGAACCCTTTTTATGTATGTTTTTCTGTGACTTAGTAGTTAAATTACTACTGTGATGTGTGGGTATTAAATTAACATAGAAAATTAAGTCCCTAGTGACTAAAAGGATTTATAACATTAGTCATAGATCTGAGTCATCAATTCAGATGTGGAACTGAACCACCCAAAGCTAAGGATGGTCTGGATCCAATATTCTGGTTCACATCAGTCTTACAGAACCAAGAACTTTGAATTTGGATCCAAGCTTACCCAGAGTTCAATCTAGTAGCCTGATCTAGAACCATATCTAAAAAGAATAAGAGATATACAAAACTATAGTAATTAGTTTATATTTGTTCTGTTACACCATGTTCCCCAACAGACAAAAATAATAGCTGACTGTATTTGACTGTATTTGCAGAGAGCTGACATTCACTCACCTAAGTTAATCACAGCTGTGTTGTTCTTATAGCTATAACAAGTCTTGTTTCCAACTCATTGGAGGGATCTGAATCCTTATTGGATATCAGACACTTCCATAATCTAGCACATTTATATATCTTGCCCAAGAAGAGCCAGGCAAATCAGTCCAGCGCTTAAATGTGCTGTTGTTCTTATGAAGATCCTGTATACAATTTAGAAAGGAAAAAAAGGATCTCATGTGCATGCGGATAATACCAAATATCTGAGCCCTTTGCTATTACATAGAAAATTCAATGGAACAGGTGGATGTGCATCTTCTATTGTAGCTAGTTTAAATGAACAAACGAAATAACCTAACTTGGGTCATGATTATTATGCAATTTATAAACTGGTAATGTAATCCTAAAACAGTATGATAACACAGTACATTCAGTGTCATTTTAATTCACCATGGACAACTAGGAAAACTTAGGAGTACATGATTCATGCAAAAAATCAGTTACTCCTTCGAAACTTATCTACCTACCTCCACTGCATAAGTATTTAATGTACAACAATTTCCTCAGTGCAACATCACATATTGTCCCTCAGAATATGTTGAAGTGATTCCACTCAGCTACATCAAAAAATTCAAACTACTTTCATTGTTTGCTTCCACCTACATAATCCTATTTGACATTGTCAGATGAGGAGCTTCAGGAAGTCATGACCCAACACTGTGCATGAGCTTAAGCGATAACAGCAGGCCCATTTGATTGTTTTTATACACACACACACAAAAGCGCGTTTGTCCCTTTCCCAAGTTAACTGTCTGTACCCTATACCCTGTACATGAATACCATATTGATATGAGTGATGATCCTGTTGTGTTGTTGTAATGTCAACAGTACTTAAGAACAAACGGTGTTTGTGAATGAGTCCATACATTCCATACTGTCCACATACACAAAATGGGGACAACTTCATCTGTTTAAATTAATTGAGTTCCAGCAGAAATGAATTTCATAAAATTAAAGAACCATAGAAATGTAGGGCTTGATGGGGACGTCCAGAAATCATCAAGTCCAGCCCCTCTGCTGTGGCAGAACCAAGTAAACCTAGACCATTCCTGATCACTCCTGTTTAAACTGTTCTTCAAAACCTTCAGTGATAGAGATTGCACAACCTCCCTTTGAAGCCTATTCCAGAGCTTAACTACCCTTATAGTTAGAAAGATTTTCCTAATATCTAATCTAAATCTCCTTTGCTGCAGATTAAGCCCATTATTTCTTGTCCTTCCTTCATGGACATGGAGAGCAATTGATCACCATCTTCTTTATAACAGCTCCTATGTTGAAGAGTGTTATCAGGTCTTCCCCCCCCCCACCCGAGTTGTCTATTCTCAAGCCTTAACATGCCTAGTTTTTTTAACCTTTCTTCATAGGTCTGGTTTTCTAAACCTTTGATCATTTTTGTTGCTTTCCTCTGGACTCTTTCTAACTTGTTCATATCTTTCCTAAAGTGCAGCACCCAGAGTTAGACACAGTACTCCAAGTGAGGCCCCACCAGTGTACAGCGCATCAGTTACCTCTCATGTCTTACACCCCACAATGATTTTAGCCTTTTGCACAACTGCATCACATTGACTCATCTTCAATTTGTGAGACAGTATAACCTCCAGATCCTTTTCAGCAACACTACTGCTTAGCCAGTTATTCCCCATTTTGTAGTTGTGCATTTAATTTTTCTTTCCTAGGTGTAACACTTTGCACTTGTCTTTATTGAATTTCATTTTGCTGATTTCAGACCAATTCTCCAGTTTGTCAAAGTCATCTTGAATTTGAATCCTCTCCTCCAAAGTCCTGTCCCTGCACTTCCCTCCCCCTCTGCTTAGTGTCAGCCACAAATGTTATAAGCATACTCTCCACTCCATGATCCAAGTCATTAATGAAAATACGGAATAGTACCAGACTCAGGACTGACCCCTGAGGAACCCTACTTGATGTGCCCTCCTTTTGACAAGCAAATCAGTGGTAGCTATTCTTTCAGTATAGACTTTCAACCAGCTGTTCACCCACTGTATAGCAATTTCATCTAGACCAGGGATGGGCAAACTTTTTGGCCCGAGGGTCGCATCTGGGTAGGGAAATTGCATGCAGGGCCATGAATGTAGAGCTGGGGTTGGGGTGTGGGAGGGGGGCAGTGTGCAAGAAGGGGCTCAGGGCAGGGTGTTGGGGTGCAGGAGGGGGTGTGGAGTGCGGGAGGGGGCTCAGGGCAGGGAGTTGGGGTGCAGGAGCGGGTGTGGAGTGCAGGAGGGCGCTCAGGGCAGGGGGTTGGGGTGCAGGAGGGGATGTGGAGTGCGGGAGGGGGCTCAGGGCAGGGGGAGTGCGGGGGGGCGCTCAGGGCAGGGGGTTGGGGTGCAGGAGGGGGTGTGGAGTGCAGGAGGGGGCTCAGGGCAGGGGGTTGGGGTGCAGGAGGGAGTGTGGAGTGCGGGAGGGGGCTCAGGGCAGGGGTGCGGGGTGTGGACTCCAGCCCGGCACCGCTTACCGCTTACCACGCCACTCCTGGAAGCAGCCAGCACCACATCCCTGTGGTCCCTGGGGAAGGGGGACAAGCAGAGGGCTCCGCGCGCTGCCCTCGCCTGCGGGTACCTCCCCTGAAGCTCCCATTGGCTGCGGTTCTCCGTTCCCGGCCAATGGGAGCTGTGGGGGGCGGAGGGCAGTGCGCGGAGCCCTCTGCCTCCCCCTCCCCCAGGGGCTGCAGGGATGTGGTGCCCTCTGTCCCCCCACTCCTCCCAGGTGTCGCAGGGACGTGGTGTCAGTCGCTTCTGGGAGCAGCGCGGGGTTGGCAATCCCACGGGCCAGATCCAAAGCCCTGACGGGCCAGGGCCGTAGTTTGCCCACCCCGATCTAGACCATATTTCCCTAGTTTGCTTATGAGAATGTCACGTGGGACTGTATCAAAAGCCTTACTAAAATCAAGATATATTATGCCAACTACTTCTCCCCTATCCACCAGGCCACTAACTCTGTCAAAGAAGGAAATTAATTCAGTTCAGACCATTGTTTTAACAATGATAGAGTGATTTCCTCAAGCCTTACCAGCTTTCCACACTAATATCTGCATTAATTTTGGAGTCTCCCAAATCCTAAAATGAAGGTCACTTATATAGCAATTTTTGTGTGTGAAGCAAATGTCTCTCAGGATATCTGATGGAATATACATGCTCGAACCTTTGATTTTCAATAAAGCCCTATGTTATGTGGAACAAGAAGGAATTTGAATTACAAGGAAACATGCAACAGACTCAGGATTTTTTCTGAGATGAAGCTACAGTATTGAGGGGCAGGCGTACTGAGGAAAAGGTGACTGTTCTGCATTCCTTTTGTGTACTAAAATTAGGGTGAATTCATTGAAAGGTTTTAGTCTTAGGTCAGTACCCATTTTTGGAATACATTGTTTTTCTCACAAAATGTTCCATGTTTTGTTACTCCCGAGATCAGAACAAAACTACAACCATGATGAGAAGATGGCAGGACGGCACTATAACAGCACTGAAATTCAGCTGCTAGCATTCAGGGCCCCACTTTCATTTAGTATGACTTGTACTCCTGAGGATGAAAAGTGCACTTTCTTTAACTTCCGGGACTCCTTCATTTTCTGTGGTCTCCCATCATGCAAGATAGCTACTATTTATTTTCATTATGAAGTTGCAGGGTTGAACTTTACTGAAGCATCAAGTACTATACATCTTGGCTGAGTCCTAATTGACAGGGGGGAAATGCATTACCACATAGAAAGCCACTGTAACTTCTTTCCCACATCACATACATGCAGTGCAAACACATACACACTCGTGCATACATCATATAGTCTAGTACACACTTGTGTGGTGGGTGCAGCATACATATACAAAAGCTCCAGATGTGCTTTTTATCTAGTTTAGTTGGCTGTTTCTTCTATAAGGCCAAGAAAAAAAATGAATCATTTCTTTTACTGTTAAGGGGACTGGTCTTCCTCTCATATTTCAGAAAGGGGCTGGAAAGTAAAGAAGCCAAACTTTTTCCTATTTAAGGCCAAAGCAAAGGAATGCCTGTGGCTCAGTTCTGTGCAGGGCCCGGTGCTGAAAGGGCAGGGAACAATTGATGGTGCTATTTTGAATTGATTTTTCTTTCCCCCATTTTTATTTTTGCACATAGAGTCTCATGCCTAATATTTAGACATGATGAGCTTTGTGCAAAAAGTAACTTGGCTCATTCTTGCCGTGTTTCAACCCTCAATTACTTTGGCACAAGAAGATGGTGAGTAATTCAAACTTCTTATGGGTTTATTTTTTATTTTCATCAATTCATCTTAACAGCACATAAGAAATTCCCAAATCTCCCCAAGATACTTTTCCTTCACTCACTGAACATTATGAGATAGATAGCTAATGTTTTTTAGCTGAATACTAGAATATGTTGATTACTAACTAGGAGGTTCCTAAATGTAAGAAATATTTTGCTCTTCCTGTGTACATTTTTCTCTATTTAAGCTGCAGTTGTTCTTGTTCTTTCTGGTGTTCATATTATAGGCTCTGTAAAGTTTGGGGGTTTTTTTTTAATGATTTTGTTTTGAATGCTAGCTCTATGTAGTCTGGAAGTTATTTGTCTCATGTAATAAGCCTGTGTTTCCAGCTGTTTGCTAGACTGCTGTTCTATGCCATACAGTAAGTGCTCCTTTTGCACTGTAGGAATATGCTTTAAAGATTTTAGCCTATAGAAAAAAACCTTAGAAATTGTAACCAAGGTTGCTGAAACCATTTTTGTAAAACTGCACAAGGAAATATCTGTCAGCTTGTTGAGTTTTTATTTTTCACACACAGCAAATGGATGAATGCATTCACTCTGCTAAAAGCTTTTCTATCACTCATCTGCAGGCTATTTCAAACTCTTAGAAGTTCAATTAACAGCTAACTGATCTTCTAAGGGGGATGTGCAATGCAACAGATCACTGGAATATAGTGAAAAATTACTCTACACTCACATTCAACTTAGAGTGACGATAACTATGATAGTTAACAGATGAGTTTCCATAAGAACACTTGATGCTTTGGGGATCTGTACTATTCCCTAGACATTTTCATCATTATTTTTCATATCTTTTTTACTCTTAAGGTGTGAAATAATACTTTTGTCTTCTAAATGTGAAAGGGATGTTCATGCATGAAAGAAGCTAATAAAATAAATAATTTGATAAATGGCAGCAAATTAATATAAAATGCAGAGCAGTCAAATGCAGCCAAACTTTTTATACCCACACCCAGCCCTGGTCAAAAAAAGGAAACTATTAGAAATGATTACTGTGCCAAATTGATGGCCAACATGTCTGTGAAAGCATAGCTAGAAAGCAACCTGTGCATCAGGGTTTACTATATTTCTAACAGGATGTTTGAGCAATGGAACAATTGGAGCCTAGGATGAATGTTTCTTTCAGGAGCAAGTCAGGTATTACAATCTGTAACAAAGAAGTGCCCAAATGAGTTCCAAATGTCAATAAAAAGAATATTGCAAAGCCAGAGGAAATTTATGCAGTGGGGACTCTTCTCTGCTTACAACAACAAAATAAATTAACATGTTTTTTCAATGTAGATAATGGGATCCTTAGCCACCAGCCACCCACAGTGAAAATCACCCTCAGTTTGATCTCCCGTTTCAACAAAACCCTCCTGCATGTCATCCCCTGACAAGACCCTTCCCCTCACTTTGGTTGTCCCCAGACTTTACTGTGTTGCAAAACACATTTGTTCTAGTATTGGTCAATTTTAGACATAGAAAGAAACAGTTATGTCTAAGAAGTGTGAGGGCGTATTCTTAAGGGCTCATTTGTTTGGCACATTCAAAGTGCATGGTATGGCAACATTTCCTTTTTGGGCTTGTTTCCATATGGGTTAGAGAGAGATGGTTAGCTTGATGAAGTTGGTAAAACATCAGTCAATCAATTTGTAAATGCAACTGAAATTGAATATTTCTTTTTGGTTTGCTCAGAATATAGAGTACTGTCCTTACTCTGGAAAGTACTTTTCCACAAGGTTCAAAAATCTTTTCACTCGTTTGAAATTGCTCCTATTTCTTCTCCCACCCCGCATCCCAAGGGACATACTCAAAAAATGAATAATACAAAGATAATTCAGAGAGTTGACTATTAATTAATGTTAATGCATATATAGTGCATTGATGGGTTTGAGAGCTAGTATTTCCATGTCTGAAAAGAGAATTTCCAGACATGCTGAATTGCTGTCTGAAGAAAAATGTTTATATGGTTTGTATCAAAAGTAAGTCAATATAAAATTTTCCTTGGAAAATCATGTCAGTAGACAAGCCTTGGCAAAGATATTAAGGAAGCTGCTGAGTGTGCAGTGTGTTCATAATAGTCAGATGTAGCTCTGGGCTATGAGTTTCTTAGTTTTTCTGTAATAACCGGAAAGGGAAGTTTAAACACAGTCTAAGATTGAACCTCTGCTCAGCTCAAGTTATGGATATTATGGAATATGAAAGGTTCACTTACTAATACTAATCCAGGCTATAAAATGTCTTGGTAATCTAGCTAGAGTTCTTTAGCTTGTGAAAAAAATGAGTTGGCTTGAGATGGGCTAAACTTAGATTTTCTGATCTGTGTTAAAAGTTTCATCAGTTTAAGCTATCTTGGCAAACCTCTTTCATAATGAAGTGCCATCTAGTGGCTGGTAGTTTTGCTTCACCTGCAACAAATGAAGAGTCAGTCAAGAAATGAATACTTAATACTCACATGTGTTACATTATTGAATCCGTGGTTTGGGAGCTATTTAATTATTCAAGGTCCAATTCTGCCACCCTTACATCGGGTAACATTTACTGACCTTTAAATAATAATAATAAATTATTGTTATTATTTATTATATTATTATGAAACAGAAGTGTTGCATTCTGGCCAACTCTGCCCCAGAGTTACTGTAACTTTGAAAATAATTTGTGCAGCAAATTCTTGGTGTTGAAAAATCTGAGACTAAAACCTTATTTCTGTGAATACAATTCTTCTGGTCAGGTATGTACGTGTTCCTGGAAAAGTGTCAAATTATAGAAATAATATTTAAATTACACATCTCTGAAAGAATGTATATACACCCATTTAAAGGTATTTTAAAATATATGGAACATAATAGAAGCTATTCTATCCAAAAAGCCCTGCCTCAAGCCACAAATATTCATCAATATCATAGGTGACTGAAGTTCACTGTATCACACAAACTTTGTTACTAGTACAGAAGTAACACACATGGTGTAGCAGGGAGTGAGAATGATTTTTTTTTTCTGTGTTCCTATAGTAAAACCTGTTTTAAGAAAGACTGCTGCAAACATATTGGGTTACACCTATCTGAAGGCTCCTTTACACTGCCAGAGTGGTGTAAAGGGGCTTCTTTCTGTGTCTATAAGAATCAGGGCCAAGAACTGAGTACAATTCTGCTTCACTGTTATTAGACCCTGCACAGTAAGTTACTACTGATTGCTATCATTCCCTTGAATAGTTCCTTAAGATGGCTTTCAAACTGTTATCCCACTAGCCTTTGCTAGCAATATATCATCCATACCCACAATGACTATAAGAAGATTTTGGATATCTAGGGCCTGATTGTTCTCTTATTTACACCCTGTAAATTGTGAGTAACTCCACTGGAATTATCAGAACTCCACTGCTGAAAAAGGAGCATGTCAGCAGAATCAGACCCTCTGCATACTTGGCAGCTAATTCTATGCTTAGATATTACTCCTCAACTATCTGCTAAAGCAGCACACCTCTTTCTTGAGCAGGTGGACGTCTCCTAAAAATTTCTTTGGGAATAATTTTTGATCTTTCATATTAATACAGTATTCCAAGTGGCAGTTTTTAAAATGTGGAATGTAGCAATCATAAATAGGTTGCAGGAATCAGTATGTTGTTGCTTCTGCACTAACTCTTCATTCTGAACATCTACATTTGATTAAATAGCTGCAAAAAATAGTTTGTCTGTAATTATTTCTAAAAAATAGCTCCAGTTTAAGATTATGCTTTTTTTTTTAACTGGAAAGTGTTAGAGCAGTATTGAAGAAATGGCATGAGTTCAGCAATATATTTGTACGGTTTCTAGAAGAATAGCAACATTTTTAGTGTTTGCCAGCATGCTACATGTGCATTCATTGTAGATTAATCCATTGAATTAGCTGGTGGAACGGAAACACTTCCGACAGTCAGCAATGTCTTTCTATTGCAGCTTTTGCCAACCCAGACATCTCCTCAAGCTTGCCATAGTGAAGATAAAAGCAGGGTTAGACTGAGACATGCCTGGTACCATCAGTGCATGGCCATGGATAACTATACTATAGTAGATAAACTGATCTATTTGATGTTCAAATACAACAGATCAGGTGTCTCGAATCCAAATAAAATATACTTGGGTTGGTACCAAGTCTATCTTATCCATCATTCAATGAACATGAAGGAGATGAACACCAAAACATAACAAAAAGGGAAGATAAGAAGGGCGGTAAGAAGCAGGTTTCTTTAGCTGAGCAAGTGAAAGGGAAGGCTAATGGTATAGTTGCAAGAAAATTATTCCAGTGATCTTTATTAGGCAGCAATAACATGCAGCCATGTGGGACACAATCAATCTGAGCATACCGCAAAGGCCACTCTTCATCCGTTACCTACTCAACATGCTATTTTGGATCCATTTTCTAATAATATATGTCATAACTTTACTGAGCATTTTCTCAAATTGATCCAGCTCCCAAAACATTGTGGATAAAGAAACTGGCACCTTGATGTACTGCAGAGTGTGCCAAGTAGAACATGTGGCAGTGCACATCAGGCACCTGGATGTTTTAGCCTGTACTTGCTCGCTATCAAATTTTAAACTAATGAATTGTTGAAACTTAGGGTTTGAAATTAAAGTTCAGCAATGTGTGCCTCTCAGGCAAGACTGTGTTTTAGAAGAGCGATGTGTGACTTTAATTTGGAAAAATCTGAGCCTCAATTAAAGGCCGGGGGAATCCAGCCCTTCAACCAAGTTTGCATGTTTTTAGAAATGTGACAGATTTCATAAACACCATTTAGATCACACAGACATTAGCCTTATGGGAGTGAAACCATTTGGTTTCTTTCATAATTTTCCATATTTTGTTTTTGAGTTGAGACCAAGGCTAAGCAGACTGATTTTTGAAAGGGCAGTGGAGTTGGAAACATTCACTGCTTTATTACAAAGGGAGGACGCAGAGGGTGAAGGGTGTTGTCCACCGGCAGTAATATTATTGTTAACAGACTCAATACTTGAGTCAGAGCTATAATAGCCACCCTCCTCACAGAGTTACAAACCACAAGCCGCTCCTCTGTTCTTTTCCAGTTGTTGTGAAGTTTTGGGTCTTGAACTAGACAAATGTTACCACCTCTTGCCAAATGTTAGTTGTTGCCAGCCTTACACAGTTCTTGGCTGTTGGCTTTAAACAGTTCTCTGGATGGAGGAGAAAAAAGAGCAAGAATTAGCATCCTTTTTTTTCTGTGCCATACTGACATGAATATCTTATTCAATCTGGTGCCTGGCATGCTAACATGGATTCAAAGCTTGTTATGGCTCACTATTTAATCACAAATAGAATAAATAACTTGGGACACATCTGTTTTGATAATCTGGAGAAGATGCTATGCATCACGGTTGGAGGGGGATGGAGGTTGTAACTAGCATTGCTGTTTCACCTACTAACGTATGCTTGTGGACATTTAGTTCTTTCTATCTCTAACTCTGCATTTTGGTTTAACAGCTTCTATTGAGAGAAGGCAGAGGCTCAGGCTGCCACTAGTGGTATTTGATAGCGTGGTGTGTTTTCTCAGGCTGGCAGGCAGCATGAACACTGTTGTTCTTGGATGTCGTCATATGACTGAGCAGTAACCCAGTGACCCTGAGAAGAGCAACAACTGCAGCAGCCACTGAAATGATTGCATGCCCCTCCCAAAAAATCAGCTTGGAATAATGACTCTTCAAAACCTATGGTACTGGAGCTAGATCAATAGCTGTGTTCATTAGCCATCTCATTTCCAGTGTTATCTTTTTGTTGTGTTTGATCATGAAACAAAGGGTCTTCTCCAGACTATAAACAAAGGAAAAGAAGAAAATGGGTGACAAGAAGTTCAATGGCAAATGGCTGTTGAGGGACTTGAGGTAACTAGATTAGATTCTGAGGTCCTTGTGGAAATGCAGTGTGACATAGCAACTAAAATTTGTCATCAGTGATACCTAGAAACTGCAGATGGACCTTAAAGAAGCTGGAATAACATCAATGTTATTCAGCCTGAAACTTGCCCCATGGCTTCTCCGTGGCCCCAACCTCATTGCCATGCATTATCCTTCTAGTGGTGGCTGAGTAAATTATACATTATTATACTTCAGGTGGCTGAGGCTTCAACCAAGAACCTGGTCCCAGCTGAAAGGATTACTAAACATCATCCACTGCCTGCTTATCCAAAGCCTCTATGAAAGTTTATAAACCTATAATCTGACAAGCATCTAAATGGATACAACATTTAAATGAAAAATATATTTAGTTCTGTAATATTCAAAAGCACTTTAATACTAGGTGGCAAAATGTTCTCTTTGACAGCTACTATTTCTTATATAGCACATTAAAAGTGCAGTTGAAGACTAATTTCTGGACTTCCTAGTTTTGATCTTTGGCAGCTACCATAATTAAGTTAACCTAGCTTAGTTGTTTTTTTGGTTTTTGGTTTTTTTAAAGCAAGATTTTTATTGACAATATTTTAATCTTAAAATAGTTGCAAGAATACTACATTGATCTATCCCTCGTACCAGGCATTTGTCATAATAATAATAATATATCCGATACAAAACATTCCTGATGATCAAATATGGAGTTGAATTATATAGTGCATGGAGTAAATCTTGAAGTCTACTGAATAGCTATGCAAATTTTACTCAAGCAAAACTTTCATTGTCCAGTGAGTCTTTTGCCAGAATAAAGAATGAAACATTCTCTAAAGTCTTCAGAATTTGCCCCATTCCCCCACCCGCTAAGGTAAAGCACAATTATTGTTTGTTTGTATACAGTAGTCAGCATACTCCCTTCCACTGACACAAATGAAAGGGACTTAACATACTGTATGTGAAATCCTTCTTAGGGAGTGGGGTGAGATGCTATTTCTCTGATACTATGCCCATTCCCAGAACTATAGAGAAATACTTAGGTTGGCTCTTTGTGCAAGAGTTCTGAAGGGTTTTGTGGGCATGGTTACTGTTAGAGGAGGTTGAACAGGGGACCACAGGCACTCTTCACAACTCCATTCCAGGCTTAACCCAGGATTTCCATCCAGAATTCTCACTTGAATTAACGCTACTTAAGGCAGCACTAATACCCATGGTATCCTCTCTGTATTCTGCTACAGAGCAGCCCCAAGATGACAGACCACACCTCTCCTTCAGGGATCATGCTGCCAGAGGGGATGGGAGCAAGGCACATGAGGCTCTGTTTCCCTGAAAACACTGTGGGGGGATCCTCACAGAGTTTTCTGGCTGTCCCTTCATGTGGTCCAGGATCAGGAGCTGCCTGGTTTGGTAGAAGGAGACTCCAGTTTTTAGACATGTTTTTAATGTTTAGGGGTTAATTTTCCTTTGTGTATGTCTCCTTTGTGTCATTGACATCGTAAAGGGAATGGAAAGAGTTCCTATAGATGAGCCCTTGGTCTGCCTTTTTTGGATGCTGGATGGTGCGTAAAGGGAGACTGCAGCAAGAACATAAGTTAGAGCAGTCCTTAGGCTACAGTACATGAGACCAAATATTCTTTTATCTTTTAGAACAATGATTATTTTTCCACAAACAGTGTTTCATAAGAACATCTATCTTCACTTCATAACTCTTCTCACTTAAAACAACATCCAACCTCCCCCCTCCACTCCTTTTTTTTATTTTAGTACTAATCCTGCTGGCTGTAAGTTTCCAGAGCTGGAAACTTTGCCTGTTTCATGTCAAAATGACAATGGAAAACATGATATAACCAGTCAATCAACAATCGTTTGTTAAGTTTAGTTAGGGTAAACTTCAGACACTGGGACTTCTGGCTGTGTTTAGTGAAAATACATCAGAGGAGATTCTTTTCAGATTAGCTAAGAAACCACTTCCATTTTCCATGATTTTTCTCAAGTGCTGTAGTTTTATAAATGAAATATAAGAATGAGACTGAAAATGACATGCACTGTAATAATACCAGCACTTTTTACTTACTTTGTTTCACACAAATGCTCTTTGAAGAGATATTTGCCAGGGAACTGAATCTCACACAAGGCATTAAACAACCTAAGACTATTACTTTAAAGTAATGATGTTTATTTTTAAGGTAGAATGCAGCCTCCTACTTTGAAGGCAAGTGTACACTGTGGCTTAGATCCTTCGTTATGGCCAAAGGGGCACACAGCACAACCTGCAAAGTGGAATGCAAATGTAGCTTTAAGGCCTGAGCTGGCTGTGAGCATCATACTGCCAACACTCCCAAGAGACCAATTCTGCAACTGGAGATCACCAATCTGGAGGCAGCCCCCGCACTGTTGCCTTTCCCCATCAATGTCCACTACATCAGCAGCTGGAGGATGTTGTAGATGCGGTAGATGCTACTACTCTGCTTCTGTGTTATCAGAGGATTCCCTCTTCCTTGGAGTGATATTTCCATGGCCACCTATGCCAGCTTTAGGTCCCGTATCTTCCAGCAGTCCAGTGCAATGTGGTATCACAGGGGAGAATGGACACCTATTTTCAATAGTAGATATTAAGGACTGAGTTGTGGCTGGAAGCTACATTCCATGGTAATGCACTATTGGAGCTCCTAGCAACACTGGTTTTGTCTTCCACTCTGGGCCATAACTTGCTCCCACTGAAGTCAAAGTCTCGTTGACCAGTGGGTGAATTATCGGGCCCTCTCTTGTGACTCATCATCTATTTTTTTTCTTCCTGATGTTTTCTCTTTGACAGAGATGTGTGAACAAAATTGCAGCTCTTCTTTCAAACGAACATAACAGAAACGATTGTTCACTTGCACACAGTTAATGAAAAATATAGGAGGGATGCTTCATTGTTTCTTTGCAGTTCAGTGTAGCTATTACAGTGAACATCAAAGAAACAATGAACTACACTGCCCATGTTTTCCTTGAACTATGTGCATGTGAACACAGCAATTGTGCTCTTTCAAAATCACTCTGATGGTAGTGAGAGGTTCTTTTTGACTATTTGTCCATCAATCTATGTTAGGATATCCTGCTTGGTTCTGTACAGACTCACCGTGATTGCATGCCAGTTGTTTCATGGAAGGATGTTCACCTGAAAGGAAACAAGAAGGCTATTTTAGTGGGAATTACAGATCTTTGAGCACAGTAATTGAAAATCAGATCAGATGTTTGTAAAATCTATGGACAGTAATCTCACCCTACTGTCCTTTTGGATGCTGCCAGGGTGGTCCTCTGTATAATATCCCTCTTCTTAGTAAGAATCAAATAATCTATACAGAGAAATTTAAATCCAGCTGCATCTTTTCAGGTTAGATTGACTGAAGAAAACAACGTTGCTATAGGCTTGTTTCTATGCAACATTTTCACTTTTCCAGTTTTCACAGTCCCAGCCCTTGAATTCACGTTTTTCTAACATCCTTAACTGTAGGGGGATTGAGGTCAGCAACAATGCTTATGCCCACTTTAGACACCAGAACTCACTAGCAATACCAGGCTTTCTGCACTGTACTCTCTTACTAGTGTTAGGACAGGTATTAGTTAAGAAAAAGGATTTGAAACACTTGAAGCCAGAGGCTGAAAAACAATGTAGCAAATTTATAGTTAACAGATGGTCCAAAAATTGGAAATGCCTTTGCCAACTGTAATAAAACAGCTACAATGGTTTGCTTTGTTAACTTTATAATTTTGACATAATAGTGTAACCAAAACAGAGTTTTACAGCTGGCTATTTAATCTTGACTAGAAGAGATTCAAAGGAAAACTCTAAACACGGACATACCTATCCACTAAGAGTCCAAAATATGTATGGAGGCAGGTGAATGAACACAAGTTGTTTTACGAATGAGGACAGAATGACACTGTCCTCTTCGTACAGAATCACATCGTTGACTGACCTGTTCCATTTCTGAAGCCTTACAGATACTTGTAATTTATTTGCAGTCATGGATATGATTCCTTTCTATGGACAGTGTGCTAGATCTCTTTTTAATACATCATTTGAATATAAAGTACAAGGGCCAAATTCTCCACTGATTGATGACCCATGCCAATTCATTGAATTCAATGAAATAGCACAGGGAGTTATGTTAGTGCAGACCCCTGCTGCGTTATTCATCTCTGATATACTTCACCGAAGTCAGCGGAGTTACACTAGGACTGAATTTGCCCGTTGTATCTGAAAATGTAAATTGTGTTACCATATGTACTGCATAGCACTGGAACATTTCCCATCTGCTGACATCTCTTAAGAAAAGCATTGAACCAAGCTAGGTTCTTCCAGGCAGATCTTAGAAACAGCCACTAAATAAAATATTTAGCCCTCTCATTTGGTTAGAAAACATAATTTTCCATGCTTCATTTTGGATTTTAATTACCTGATAGAAATTGCTTAATTATGACCAGCAAAGCTAATCAACAAAAAATTGGAAATAATATTTGTTCTGTTTCACAAGTTCAGGTTTAAGCTTTTAAAGTGTAATCATTGGGCCCTGTCCTTCTAGCCTCTTAGTCCACCTTGAACTCAGTGGGAGCTGAGGCCTCTCTCCCCAACTCCTAAGAAGAAAGGCCTGTTTTAAAATCTTTCCAGTACTTCCTGCTTGTAGACAGGTAAGAAATCACAAGAACAGATTTCCTTGCAGTATTATGGCCTATCCATTTGTGGTCCCTAGGTACAGAGGTACATGGTAACTTTTAAAGTTTCCAGAGCTTTTTGAAGTGCTCAAGAACAGGTGGTTTTGAATTTTTGGCAGAGGGAGCTTCTGAAATAATCCGATCAAGTTTAATTATTCTTAGTAATTATGTGCACCTGCCTATTGTTCATCCGTAGACAGACTTTCCACCAGCCTAATACATACTAAGGGGTAAAACTAAGTATTCTTTTAGGACCTGTTTTGTTAGGGACTCTGAATATTAACTTTCATTAACTTTAAAGTTCAGTGCATAGAGAGGATATGCAACTGGGATGGTATGAAAAAGAATGGATTTTGGAAACTGGTATGGGTAGGTCAGCTCTTGTAGTCCTCACTTATACAAAACTTCTATTCAAGTCTTCAGGATTTGGCCAACAATTAATTTCAAATCTGTATATGTGTATTATCAGAAGGACTGTAAAATGATCTTTAGGGTAGGAGGGTAAAAAGAAGCTTGGTATATTTTGATGTTTCCTCCTTCTCCATCTCCCCCCTCTCTCTTCCCCCCCCCCCATAAAAAACACACTATTTATTACCCAGCCTACAACAAGTTCATCATTACAATTAGCATATTTTTGTTTTTAACTAGTACCAGGGCTAACTATATGTTAGGCCAAAAGCTGATCCATAAACTCAGTTGCAGCCACATCAGGGCTTTGAGCTTGTGTCTGTTTCAGTTTGTTTTAGAACGCAGGCCAAGCATTGAGAATCTGTTCCAATGCCATGATTGTATGACTGAAAATCAAGTGATTTCAGCCTGCTTCTTAAAGTCACTGACACGAAAGGTCACACAGGATCATGTGACAAAATCACATAAGAAATTCAACATATGGAAGTGGAATATCACTCTTATCCACTGTGCTTCTTGTTCTCATGCAATCAATAACTCTTATTTAAGGACTTGATCTCCATGGTTCTGAGGGCCCTCAATTTCCACTGAAGTAAAAAGGAGTTCAGGGCACTCAGGACTGTCCAGGATCAGTCCCTTGGGATCTGGTCTGATGACTTCAAAGACTTATCTTGACTATCATGAGCTTTGGATCAGGCCCTATATTCACAGCTATCCATGGATGAATGATGATCAGTTTAGGGATTATATCAAAGCATAATAAATTAGGGGATATTTGTAGTGCCTGTCTGTAATCTGGCCCATTTCTGCTATAAAGACAAGAATATTAATATTAGCCTCTGTCTTAAATCCATTCACACAGGGCCCTAAGGAGGAAAATTCTGCAAGATTCTCATTCAGCTCCTCCATCACACATTCTACACCTTCTCCCCAGTTACAGCTCTGCCTCAGAAGAGTCACTATTTAGCTCTTAATGATGTGCAGGGATAGTCATTAGCATAGCTTAGCATAACACCCAACCAATTCTTGTATTCATTAATTCCTTTCATTAGAATGGCATAGGGAATTCAGAAGAATGAATAACATAATTCTGTGAGTAACTTAGTAAAAAAATGGTTTGTTGTATTTAGTCTATATCAAAATCAGTAGCTTTTTATTAAATACGGTATATACTTATTCATAAGCCGAATATTTTTGGTAAAAAAGTGACGCATCAAAGAGCGGGTGTCGACTTATAAATGGGTCTACACCAAATTTAGTTGATTTTAAACTCTATGGAATCATTGAATTGAATATCTAATACATTGTCATTTTGTTTACCTGGAGCATCTGCAGGCACGGAGCCCCTCAGCTCCCTGTGGCCGCGGTTTGCCGTTCCCAGCCAATGGGAGCTGTGGGAAGTGGTGCGCCACTTCCTGCAGCTCCCATTGGCTGGGAACGGCGAACCGCAGCCACAAGGAGCTGAGGGGCTCCGTGCCTGCAGACGCTCCAAGTAAACAAAACGTCCTGACCCACCAGTGGCTTACCCTGACGGGCCGGGAGCCAAAGTTTGCCAACCCCTGAAATATAGGGTCGGCTTATGAAAGGGTCATACAGTTTTTGCTATTTTTACCTAACCGTCTTGGGGGGGTAGGCTTATAAACGAACGGGCTAATGAACGAGTATATACGGTAAATTTTATTGTTTGAAATGCTCACTTTATGAATGAAGGCACAGTGTGATCATTGCTTTGTGCTTACCCCATTATCAGTTCAGAAATGAGTGGAAAATCTTGCAATGTGTTCATTTCAAGTGTTGAACACCAATTGAAACCAGTGAGACTGTTGTGTAAAAATCACAGGCAGAATATAGTCCTTATTTCAGAATGATCCTTGTCTTGCATGCATAGCTGAATGAGCATCAGATATTTTATTAAGAACATCACCTATGAATGTTAAAATGCAATAATGACTGGATCACAAAAAAAGGCTAGATTAAATACAGTGACATAGACACAATTGTTTTAAACCACATTATCACTGAGACAAACAATATCATTAGTCTACTTAACACAAAGAACAAGATTTACTATTCTTAATCCAAACACAACTGAAAAAGGTAATGAAAGTGCCAATAATCTGAGTTTCTAACAAACAAAAGGCATATCACAGCACCTGGAAACTCATAGTAGAGAGAGGAGAAAAGAGTAACGATAGCATGATATGCAATTCTTTCCACTGATCAAATAGATGTCCTTTGGTCGCCACTGTGCATTGTCATGGAAGTGGGGTGCTGTATGAATCTTCTCACTGAGGTAAGGTCCCATCTCAAACTCATGAGGGCATAGCAGCAGCATTAGCACTATTTTGTACTACCCCTCCTCCTCACTGTGCACCTCTGTTGTGGGGTGAGGGGCTAGGACAGCAGCTGGCAGGGGATCCATCAGCACAGGTCTAAATAGTACCATTTTGGAAAAGTCCAGAAAGTAATGAAAATGCATTGGCCCTCCATCCAATTGTCAAGACTTTGTGTGGGTGTCCTAAAATAATCTTTCCCCTCCCCCACCCCCACCCCTCCGGATCTCAAGACAACTGTGTGCTTTGAGAAATTAGCCCCTTTCCCACCCCCTCCCTCATGTTCCAATGGGATTCTCTAAGGAAAGACCACAAAATGAACCTCATTGATTTTCTTAGTCTGTGGTGTGGGGTTCTCTCGCATGAGGATAATCTGGACCTAAATCAACTAATAATGTTCACTAGTAAGCTGAACTAAAGGTGACATCAGAACTTATTGCTCTGGAAATCATGACTGTGTTGTAAAAAAGAATATTATTCCTTTAAGTGTGGAATAATGGGCAGGCACAGATGGACTCTTTAGTCATCAAGCAGATGTCTTCTTGATATAATTATCCTTACTAGCTGAGAGAAAGGGAAGAGAAATACCAGTTGTAGGGTTGCAATCCTCCTTCAGGCTACATGCTTGTAGGATCACAATTAATAGATGATAGAATTGCTTATAAATAGCAACTTTATATATTGGAGGGTTGGGTTTTCCCCCCATATACTATACCAGCTAATCATTAATTTAGGACCAACTTCTGCCACACTTACTCATATTAAGTTGTACCTTACTCTGTGAAAACTCCAATTGAAGCTGATGGGACCACTTACAGAATTAAGATACTGCTCAGTGTGTGTGAGGATGGAACAGTCTGATCCTAAATTAATGAGTAACTGGTACAATATGAAAAACAATGGAAAAATACTATTTATATCATCAGTTTTCTGAAAACAGCATCTCTTTTGCAGTCTCAGAAATTGCTCCTCTAATTAACTATGTGTGCAATTCCTAGCGCTTCACTATCTAAATGGCTTGAAAATGGCCTAATCCTGGACCTCTCTGGTAGGAAGAATCTTCCTTGGCCAGCAGGGAGGGGGGAAGAGGGAAAAAGCTGGCAAGCAACCATCCATATTTTCCCCCTTTTCCAATCCCAACCATCTGTTTCACCTATTTCTCTGTGCTGGAACAGTGTTTTGCAGGGTAACTCCCACATAACTTCTACTCACAGTGACGTGGACAGGGATATGTGCTGTCTCCTGTCTATAGATGGTTTGCAGATCTCCTTCTTACTCTTCCCTACTGGGATAACTCCCCTTAGGACTGCATAGCCAATGTATGCAGTGTGCTTGGACTTACTTGTATAGGATTAGGCCCTCAATTCTTTATTCTTCTCACAACAAAAACTGATTTCTGTGAACTCTTATATGTGAACTGTCAGAAGGCCTATCGTTACTATTGCAAATGTTAATGTGTATCTATGTGCTACACATCCTACAGAGTTCAAAGACATGCTAACCTCTTAGCCCCTTCAAAAATCCCAGCCTAAGTGAATTGCCCAAGGTCACATGGACAGTTTGTGGCAGAATCTACAACTCCCAACCCTATGCTTTAAACAATTCCCCTCTATGAAGTACATCCCCACTGCAACTGTTATAGCATGTCCACTTGTATACTTGGGAGAAACATGGCTTATCAAAATGGATTAAATTAGTTATAGAAGATGACCATTTGAGGGCAATTAAAGTTGAGACAATGTCTGTAGCTCTTTTTTTAAAAAAATCCCATCTAGTTAAAATATTTCTCTGCTTATTTCTCCATCTCTAGATATAAGTCCTATGAAGCAGAAAGTGTTTCAAACTTCTCCTGTACTTAGCACTTATCCAATTGCACAAAGTTCAAAACAGCTCAAATTTTTGGCCCAGCAAGCCAATGAGTTCATTATGAGAGCCCATTTGTTTCCATTACTTAGTATGGAATGATCATGTTTGCTTTTCTTATAAACATCCTCATCATAACAGTCAGAGAGTCCATACCATTTGCTACAAGGTAGGCATTTTGGCATTCTGCTTTTCTGTTCAGTAAGTGGAAAGGAATGCTGTTCCAAAAGCTGGGATGGTAAAACTTGTTAATGTTCCCATAAATCTATTCCAGAACAAAAAGGAACTACAAAATCTTCCCTCTATATTAAACAACTTCTTTCCTTTCTACTTTATCCACATTTTCAATCAACATTGTTTTACATTGAGGAAATACCTAATAAATAGAGCATTTAAAAAGAATTAGTAAAGCACTGTTAGAATTAGCTACTTTAAATAGTGTGTAGATTAGATTTAGGTTTAGTGTCCCAAAATAGGTGAGAAATAAGAAAGCATAGATTACAAACACTTAAGGGGAGATTTCAAAAGCATCTGAGGGCCCTGACCCAAAGTCCGTTGAAGTCATTGGAAAGACTCTCCTTGACTTCAGTGGGGTTTGGATCAGGTCCAAGGAATTTAGGAGCAAATGTCCCATTGAAAGTCAAAGGGTCTTGTACTCCTAAATCCCCTAGGTGCTATGAAAATCTTCCCCAGTTTATGGCCTCAATCTAACTCCCCTTAAAGTAGTAGGAAAGGTTCTCATTGACTTCAGTCAGCTTTGGATCAGACCTAACAGAATAGACTTTTTCATTTTAGTTTCCCCACCCACGATTGAAAGCCCTTATGTAAGGTACTGGCTTTTGTGTACATGGACGACTGCCCTCTACAAGTATATCTTCACTGGAAAAAAAAAAAAAAAGGATGTGTTCTTAACTTGGGTTTACTGACCCACTTTAGCTAACTCCAGTTAATACAACTGTGATTACACAGAAACTCAGCTTTTCACTCAGGTCAGCAGCTTGTGTTTAAGACTATAGGGGAACCTTGGGTTGAACTTGGAGGGATGGAATCACATCTGTCAGATGTTCTTGGTTTTCTCACCCTCTAGTAGCTGGTCTGAAAACAAGTTATAAATCCGGCTACTAATGCAGCTACTGGAGATTTCACTTCATCCAAAGAGGAGAAGGTCTGTGGTTTTGGAGAATAAATGTAGATTTTCCCCCCCTTTCATATATATGTGGTTAGCTGAGGATCATGGTGTCTGAGCAAATGTAAAGCAAAAAATGACGACATGACAGGCCAGTTCCTGAGGCCATTGAATTCAATAGCAAAATTTCCATTTATCTCAGTTAAATCAGGATTATATCCCATGTCACAGGTGTCCTCCCTCCATAAGAGGATGTCCAGATATGCTTTCCTACTGCAGTTATCTGAACCCATTCATATATCAGCCAGATTGGGTCCTTTCAGAGCAACATGAAGTATTTCCTGTCAACACTGCGTGTTCTGCCTCCACCCTGCTGCTAGCCTGGTTAGCAAATAGGAATTTTGGAGTCCAACTCAGAACCAATGTATGAGACAGGATAACATGTTGTGATTTCAGTGCTGGGGGAAAGCCTGCCTTTAGGAAATCTTTAAGATCTGAACACTTAGGAAATGTTGCACAAAAACTCTGAAGGTACATAAATTTTACAACAGAAAGCTATTTATATTTTGTAAAATGTCTTGCAGATGTTCAAGGATTTATTATTTATTTACACAAATGCTGGCAAGCCATCACAGTCATTCTCAAAGAACTGAAGTTGTTTAAAGCCATTACAACTAGTGCTTTGAGAACTGGGATCAGGTTTGACATTGGCTATTTGTTCTTGATACTTTATGAAATCTTAGTCTTTATATATACAAGTAGGAACCAGCAAGAATATCTGGTTAAGGCAAATATTTGACTATTTTAGCCACAAGTTTAGAACTAGACGAGTCAGCCTTTTTTATATCCCTATTATTTCTATGTATCACTTGTGAATGTTTTAGCACAGATCAGCTTTCCAGACTATTCTGGAGCTGTCTTTTAGTCTTTATGTGTAATGGATGATGCATTATGTCATAGCATGCTGACACACAGATCTACATCTGAGTATCAAGGGGGTGTCTTGAGCAGGCTAAATCAACCCAGATGTAATTTTCCTCTGGAAAACCTATTTAATACTTTCATTCTGCCAAAAGCCTCAAAGATTTGTTCTGCAGTTCTTTCAGCTTATTTCTTAACTGATTTAATGAAATCCAGAAAGTTAGAAGCAAGTACGAAAGTCATTATAGCCAGATGTCTGTGTATTCTTGTCTTCTTTCTGTTAAATGATGCCATCTACTGTAAAATAAAAGAATGACAATATTACAAGACTGTTTAGTGAAATCAGGTTTATTTATTACCATTAAATTATCTCAGTCATTTTATCAGACAATTGAAATTCCTTTGATTTTCATTGATACAATTTAATTTCATAGAGGAAAAAAATGAAAACCATGTTTTACTAATTATGAAAAATTGTGCTTTGAGACAAGGTCCTATTTTGTGATAGCCGTTGAGAATAGCGGACTGGAAAACAGGGATTTTTCCACCAACAGTGGTAGGCTATGCTAACTATGGGCCCTATCCTGCTCCCCACTGGAGCTGTACCATTAAGTTCAATGGGAACGGGAGCAAGCCTTATACATTTCGGACAAGAAAGTAACAAAACTATGTTGTTGTAATAGGATTTGAGAAAACCTGGAACTGTGAAAATGTGAATCCTTGCACTTAACTTTCTGGAGAATATGAAAGTGATATTCTTGAGCAATTGTAGTTAAAGACAAGCTGCAGTTTGCAAAAAGCAGACAAATAGGGATATTTGGAGCTGAAAATCTCAACCTTAAAAAAGGGAAGTCAACAAAGACATTTTAAAATGCTTAGTTTTATATTGTATATATATATAAATGTGTGTGCATGCATGTATATATGCTCATGCACAAATATGTACACATTTATATATTCACAATGGCGCACATGCACTCGCCAGCATGATGTTCTTTAGCTATGGATAAGTGAACTAGAGTAAGAGAAAGGGCCCATTCCCTTCCCACAGCAAGGTGGCATAGGAAGCAGATACTTTAGCTACAGAGAAGAAGTTATAAAGATGGGGTGAGTAGCTCTGGAGGGGAGTATGCCTCTGCTCTCTATGCCCACCAGGCTGTGCTATGGGGCAGATCTTGCTATCCCCCTCACTCTGCTCTCCCTGGTGCCGGGGTTGGGGGAGCGGGGGGGTGTTCCTCATTTGGGCATTGTTCCTCCAGACAGCGCACGCACACACACACACACACACGTCAGACCCACCTGCTTGACCTCAGGAGCACTCAGCAGAGGCATCCCTGAGCCCCTTTGCATGAGTCATTAGTAATACTGTAGGATGGCTTTCATTACAGAATGCTACTCTTCTTGATTTTAAAACACACTTTAACCGTTGCCTAGTGAGGAAATGTTGTCAGCCAGTCATCTTCTGAGAAAGCAACAAGTTCACCATTGCCCCCTGGCAAATGTTTTGTTTTTTTTCATTAACAACCAATTATGAATGAGCTCATTTATCAAAGTACAGAAAACATTTCTTATGGAAACATTCAGCAATTAGCTAAGAGAATACCAGTTTTTCCCCCTGTGACTGGCTGTAATGTCCTGACAGAACTGGCTTCTACAACGTTAGATGTGGGAATCCAGGCAGCCATTTTAGAAGCCTGGAACAAAAAAACTTCTTTAGCTATATATAATGCTCAAAAGAGCTGTTTAAAACTAAAGCAAAGTGGCCATCTTGGATTTCTTCTGTGAGACGAGAGAATTCAAGCAATTGCTTAAGGGGAGTTGCATCTTACGCGGGGGTTAGGTTCTAAAGTCAGCATGTACGGCGAAAATCGCGTATAGTCAAACGCTCATTGAGTGGAATGGCGGGCGGAATCGCCCGCACTACAGGTACAGTATTTAAATTGTTATTTTTCTCTTTTTTGTTTTGTTTTGCCGAGTGCATATAATTAAAATCGCATACGTTAAATGCGCCTATGATGCGACTCCACTGTACTTTTTTGTTTTATTTTGGGGATTTTGCGAGGTAGTGCTCAGGTAGCTTTAAATTCAGCCAACAAGATGCCTAAGTGGGGAGGGCCGGGGATGAAAGTAGGCAAATCTAACAGACAATGGACAGAGCAATGCACAGTAACAGAGGTTGAACATCCCTGATGCTGTGACATTCCTGATGCTCAGGCATAGGTTTCACTAGGAAAAGTAAAACTGGGGAGAAAAAGAGCTACTGAGCTGGGAGAGGTGGAGGTAATAACCAGCTCATGAAATGATATAGCTATCTGTAAATAATAATTTAAGACTCAGAAAAATTTAACTTCCACCCTGAAATAACACATCAAGAATGCCCCTGTCCAGATAGTAGGCCCCGTACCATGTTCATGGTAGCTCAAATAATAATCTGAAAATTCTCACTCCTCCTTAAGCAGAGAAGCATCCCACATCAACATCTTTCCAACTAGGGCTTATCATGGCCCAAAGGGGAGTGGGCTTCCCTCCCTTAGCCACCTTGTTCGCTCGGTTCATCCGGCCTCTCAACTGTTCTTAGCCAAGAAGAGAAGTAATATCTGCCACCAGATGAGAACAGCTGATTGGTATAAAGAGACTGGGAGCTCCTGCTCAACCACAAGGAAGCGCTCTTCTGCAGGGCACAGGAACACTACTGATACTCTGATCAGGATCTCACTTGACTTGGAAATTTGCCAGGCACCTAAGACACTTAGGTCCTTGATCAATGCTATTATTAGTGCTTAAAGTCCTAATGAAAGATGTTAGCAATAATAAGAGTTTTTGCCTCAATAACCCCATTGCCACTACAAAAAAACCCATTATGTTTGCCTTAATGTTTATGTTTGATAAATGCTTCCAGTTTGCATCTGCCTTTATCTGTAATCAGTAAAGATCGGGATTGCAGGAAAAACTTGCATTGTATCAGTGCCGTCACTTAAAAAAATAATACAACTGTGCTTGAATCCTGCTTTACTGTGAGCCCAAGGGGATTCAGATGTAAATCTGTAATGTTACTGTTGAATCAAAATCATCTCCTCCAGCCTTTGTAGCTTCCTGCAACATCTGATGACTTGTGGACAGTTCTGAAATATATTCTATTTAATATAATATATTCAATTCTGTTTGATGCTATTTGCTTGCAACAATGGGATTTGAGACCAAGCTCCTCCGCACTAAGAGCATGAGTTTCTGCACCACTTGAGCTAAAGGATGAAGGTAATTTTTTCAAAAGTCCAATTTTCAGAAGTGACTTGGGCACTAGGCATCTAAGGCCTATTGACTTTCAGTGAAACGTAGGCTCCTATGAAAAACACAAAGAGCAGCAAAGGCAGGATTCATGTGGTAGCTCCTCATTCAACCAGCCCAGAAGATTTTGGTTCCTTCCTACAAACCCCATCCTCTGAAGTTAGCAGCACAGCCTGCAAGTGACACTGTGTACCTGAAAAACAGTGCACTGCTTTGTGTATTAGAACAGACAAGAGGGAAGCAAGAGGAGAGGAACTTCATGGCTGACAGAAGGGAGAGATTGGGATGGTAGTAAGGGAGGGGAAGGGAGTAAGACATCTGGAGAGGATAGGGAAAGAAAGAAGAGTTTGTGGAGGAGATTGGGGGGGCGGGAAAGGGAGGTGGACAGATGGAGGCAGGAAGACTAGAGGCATAAGAGGGAATGAAATGGGGAGGGACCAGTCATAGGAGGAATGCAGATGAGAAAGAGACCAGGAGTGTCAGTCAATAGAAGGCAGGGAGTCTGAGAGGAGAAGGCATGGGAATGGAGGGGAGTGAGAAAGCAGAAGGAATGTGGGGTAGAAAGAAACTATGGAGCCAAGAATAAGAGGGAGGAAGACGGACATCAAGGAAGATGGAGGGAGCGGTGAGAATGAATTATGGGCAGGGCTGGTTCCAAGTTTTTTGCCGCCCCAAGCAAAAAAAATTTCCCGTGCCCCCTGGCCCCGCCCCAACTCCGCCCCTTCCCCACCCCATTCCAACCCCTTCCCCAAATCCCCGGCCCCGCCTCCTCCCCCGGGTGCGCCGCATTTCCCCTCCTAGCCCTCCCTCCCTGGCGGAGAAGCGGAGCGGCGGCGCGCTCGGGGGAGGAGGCGGAGGTGAGCTGGGGGGGGAGCGGTTCCTCTGCCTCCCCCAGGGTTACTTCCTGCGGCCCTCCCTGCGCCCCCCACGCCGCAGCTCACCTGTGCTCCGCCTGCTCCCTGAGCGCGCCGCCGCCGCTCTGCTTCTCCCCCCTCCCTCCCAGGTTTGCCGCAAAACAGCTGATTCGCATGGCAAGCCTGGGAGGGAGGGGGGAGAAGTGGAGCAGCAGCAGCGCGCTCAGGGGAGCAGGCGGAGCAGAGGGAAGCTGCGGCGGTGGGGGGCGGTTCCTCTGCCCCCCCAGGGTTACTTCCTATGGCCCTCCCCACGCCCCCCATGGCTGCAGCTCACCTCCGCTCAGGGCCAGCTCCTGGCTTTTTGCGCCCCAAGCAAAAAAAAAAGGAGCCGGAGTGCCGCCCCTTGGAAAGTGCCGCCCCAAGCACGTGCTTGGAGCGCTGGTGCCTAGAGCCGGCCCTGATTATGGGAGTGGCAAAAATGCATGGGAGGGAAAGAGAAACTCCAGACAGGAACTGGAGGGAGGAGAGACAGATCAAGGTGGGTGAGCAGTAATGGAGAACAGAGAGTACACTGGAATGCAAGCCAGGATGGAGAGGTTTGGAGGAAAGAGAGAGGGCAGATGGGGTAGGGATAGAAGTTGCCATAAACTCTGGCTCAGTCTTGTACTCTATGAGTAGAACCACTGAGATATTTGATACTATTCTAAGTTGCTCATATGACATCAGTGGTACTTCAAGGGCATACCTATGAAATATACGTTTAAAAATATATCTGGGGTTCTTATCAAATCTATTGAGAAAGTAGCATAAGAGGGTGATGAATACTGGTAAAGTTATGTATACACACACACTTTTTGTATTGATGAAAATTTAAAATGGTTATGTGGGGTTAGTTTGGATTTATGAAAAATGTAGCGCTAAGTAAGTACGGAAAGTTGTTATTGAAAATAGGGGATCCAAGGCAAAAGCAGACAGGCTTTTGCTGTAACAATACTTGAGGGCAACCATTACAGAAAATAAATAAAATGAAATACCTTAGGTCACTGTCAGGGATGTCCAGCTGGGTTTTCTATGTTGTTGACAGAATATTATGACTAAAGCTATGTGCATAATTTGTAACCAAGAATCTCTTCAGATACTACAATTACAGGGACTGTATCAGTACACAGACAGATAATTAACTTCTTTTTGTATTTGTGAAATGGCTTGGTCTTGGAAAGACTGTGAACGACCTGAACAGTTTTTAAAGCAAGAAACTCCATTTTTAAAGCAAAAATGTTCCTTGTTTTTTCCATAGATAAACTTTCCTGGAACTAAAGAAAGTTTCACTTATTTGCTACAGTGAACATGGATATTCATTTTAAAAGCTCTCCCGAGCCCAACCTGCCAAGTGCGTTAAACCAGTCTGTGGACTGTACGTCATTTTCAATGTGTGAGGAGACTAGAGAGTTTTTTCTTTTTACTGTAGATCTTTGTGTATGCATGTGTGCGCACGTGCACTAAAGTGAATAGTTTAACACTTTGGACCCATTCTCCTATTTATTGGTGCTGTGGCGCTCTATTGCAGATTATACAATCACTCTGCCCGGGGGACCTGATCCAAAGGCTACTGAAGTCAATAGACTCTGAATGATTTCAGTTGGCTTTGGATCAGGCCCATAGAGCTTCCATTGATGTCAGTGGGATTATCACCTGGAGATCTAGTGCAGACTTTGCATTTCCCAAAGCAGATCTCTAGGGTGGTTGGAGGAGAGGAGAATTTGGCCCTTGTCATTAATGAGACATGTTTAAAATAAAATCTCCAGGTTTCAGTTTCATTTTCAAAATCCCATTTGAAGTATTATTGAGCATTGGTGGTTGCTACACATCTTACATTTTCTTTCATTCCTTTTCCAGTTATAGGGGCATGTACACATCTTGGGCAAGTGTACGCTGACAGGGATGTTTGGAAACCAGAACCATGCCAAATCTGTGTGTGCGACTCAGGAGCTGTTCTCTGTGATGACATCATCTGTGATGATCAGGATATAGCAGACTGTCCCAACCCAGAGATTCCATTTGGCGAGTGTTGCCCTGTTTGTCCACGGGTAACAACAACTCGTGAACCAGTAAGTGTAATCTGTTTCTTTGAGACATGAATTGTCCTTGATCCATATTTACCCAAATCATTTGTCCATCCATCCATCCATCCATACTTATGTATTTTAAGTACTCTTTATTCAGCGTAAAGCCTTTAATATCTGATAACTGTTAAGGATGGGCAAACCACTTTGGATGAAATCAGAACTAACCTAAACCTTCACTAAAACTTAACCAACCCTTTAATAAAGTTCAAAAATCCTTTCTCCCCGTTACTTTTCCTTTTCTTGCATCTCTGTATTTCCTGATCCTAGCAGAGGATTGGAACCAGAAATGATGATAAAATACAGTGGAAATGTTGTTCTTGCCATATATTCCATCCACTGAAAGCAAGAAGTTCCAGTAACCTCATAAGAAGGTTTTTCTCACAAGAATTCTTGCTTAATTTTACAAACGCAGAAGGTTCTGATCAGAGGCAACCCATGCCTGCCAATAGTGGGGGGGAAGGGGCGGAGTGAGGGCAGCCAGCTTCAGCAGTGTTACGAGTATGCTCAGTCCATGTGAGTATGCTCAGTACAAGCTAAGCAGCAAATCTGGGGTGGAGGGGCCGACCCTGCCCACCCCTCCTCCCACAAATCTAGTTCAGATCAACTTCAGAGAAGGAATGAAATGGTAGGTGCTTATTAGTAATAAAGCAGAGCCACAAAATTTGGGCTGTAACTTTCCCAAAGTTCAGTGTTGTTAGGATCCAGAGTTCAGGTTCAACACGTTCTAATAACACTTGCCAGCCACAAAGCTCAGATCCAGATCCAGATCTAGATCCAGACTGAAATCTTCACAGCGAGTGGTGATGTTCAGATGCAGGGCTTTGATTCAGGCCCATTTCTCTGTCACTCATATCAAACAAAACTTCAGAATCTTTTGAGAGTCAACCACCAATACTCTGATGCACAGAAGTTCTGCAAACAACCTATTTCTGACATAATGCTCAGTTTACATGCATGAAATCAAACAAAGCCTAAGTGTGCAAACTAACTAAACTAAGCACTATTTATAGCACCATGTAAATATTGTAGGCCTAATTTGCTTCTCACACCAATCTTACATGATTGTACAGTAACTCCATTTTCTTTAGTGCTGCTGTTACTGATTTACTAGTGTAAATGAGAGGTCAGTCAGGCCCTACCTATTTAACTTATCATGAACCCATGTTTAGAAGACAACATTATTTAAAAGCAGAAACAACAACAGTTTAATCAGCTTGAGCTGATAAATTTAATAGTTTTGCAGGTTTTTATTACAATCAGTAATAATTGTGTAGAGCCTCATCCTAAATTTCTGGCTCAAGAAAAACTCCTGCTGAATGCAATCAAGTATTTTCTGGGTAGGAATTAAAGGAATGGGCCCTTAAATTAGTAAAATGAATTATTGAGGGTTGTGCATACATAACATTTGGATATTCATTTTAGATTAGCGTCCCAAGGCAAGGGGAGAAAGAAAGCAGACAACGATTACTTTAATATATAGGGACATATTATGCCCTGGCTTACAACATGTATAACGCCATGAAAGCAAGTGGGTTTGCACAAGGGTGTGAATGAAGGCAGAAAGTGTCTTATGCAGACATTTAATTGGACTTTATCATGAGATTTCCGCTGATTCCAAGTGTAGGCTGTCTTAAAATGTTTAAAGAATGGCTGGCTCCAGCAATTACACAGCTTTCTACTTTCTCATCTTGAGTTCTTCTTTGGCTCCAGTGGTTGAAGCTTGCAGTTTTTGTACTGAAGCTCCTAAGTTTGAGCCCTATTTGATTAGCTCTGTGGCTTTGGACCATAAGGGAGCTGTAGGAGGCTTCCATCAACCCCCCTTCTGCGCTATACATGAGTCATAAGGCTACTGTGGGTCAGGATTGGGCATAATGAAACTTCACTCTGTAAAGTCTAAGATTCAGATCAACATCCACTGCTACAGTTAGAAATAGCACTAACAAAGAGGCCAATAATCAGCATCTGAGGATGTTGAGGGTCACTGATAATTATGTGTTGAAAGTCAAATAAATACTTTTTTTCTGGGAAATGAGGCTGAAAAGATTTGTCTGTTATTGATATGTGAATTTAATGGATTGGAAGGAAACAAGAAATATATTCCCCATGCGTCTCCATAGTGAAAGCACACAGGGTAAAATCCTGGCCCCACTGCAGTCAATGGCAAAGCTCACATTGACTTCAATAGGTCAGGATTTCACCCACAGCATCTGTGTCAAGAATGGCCAAGGGTATGTCACATGATGGATGCTCCTTCATTTGGCAGTAGAAACATAGTTTTAAATGTTGATGTGGAAATGACCAATTTAGTTTAGTACAGCTGTATTTCCATTGTTGTTTAAACAGTTTTTCCTACCTGTTAAATATGCTGCACTTTATCAATACTTCTTGGTTTGATTCCTTTGTATGTTTTATTGTTTTGTTTTTCTAGACTACTAGAACTCCTCCCAATAATAATGTTGTCAAAGGCCAAAAGGGAGAGCCGGTAAGTGATATCAGATTCTTCAAATAAATTTAAAATCACAAAGGGCCAAATCCTGCAAAGTGCTCTGTGTCTCATGCAAGCTGGTGAGAAACCTCAACTCACGTTTATGTCTTCATCATGGAGGATTGGGCCCTAAGATTATTGGACTCTGTTGGCCAAAATCTGCTCATAATGTAAATTCAGGATAATCCCATTTGCTTCAGCAGAGTTACTCCGGATTTATATCAGTAGAAACAGAGAGGAGAAAGGAAAATTTGGCCCAAGGTGTATATAAATTTGTAATCTTTTTAAGAAAGTTTCTGCACAGTAGAAAGAATCCTTCTGTGCTTCATTAACAGTGTTCCTTTTTATACGGAACTGTCAATCTATTTTTGAATATTTCTAGCGTGTACAAGCCAGTCACTTATAATCAGGCTCAACAGGCAAAGATGTTTTTCCTTGTATGTATTTTTGTACTTCCTCTTCTCTACTTATTTGAACTGTAAACTTTATTCACATTTAATAGAAAAAAAATCTCTTTTACAATATGCACTATCATATGGGGCCAGATTTTACATCTGTTAACTTCAGCCTGGGCAGGATTTGGTCCGTGATGCACCAGATAGCAACATATTGAAAGACAAATACAAATATTAACTCTTGTCTATTTTGAACTTTCTAGGGTTCTCCTGGAACTCATGGATCACCTGGCTCCCCTGGACTCCCAGGCAGTCCCGGCTCTCCTGGCCAGCCTGGGGTCTGTCAGTCGTGTCCCTCTATAAATGGAGGAGTAAGTCATAATTATTACATTTAGCTCTGAAGGTGTTGCTTATAAGCTCTAAGGGTGAAACTGTCACCCGCCCTACATGTAGGGTGGAATATATTTATTCCAATGTTCACCCTACCTGTGTCATATGGGTCTCTGTGCAGCAGGAAGGCTAGCCTGAGTAGGGCTGATACTTCTGTTCTGACATGGATGGGCTCTACAGATGGGTAGGGAGTGGAAAAATCTTGATTCTTCCTCCTACCCTCAAAACACCAGCCAGCAGAGATGAGCTGGCACTGTTAGCCCAAAACAGATTAACTATGGTCTACACCAGGGGTCTCAAACTCAATTTACCTTAAGGCCAGGGCCAGTCCTCAATTCCTCCCAGCGGGCCAATAATGTCACTCATGCTGCCCAGAACCCACCCACCCCCAAAACTCCGCCCCGCCCCCCAAAACTCCACAGGGAGGGGCCGCCAGACATGTGGAGCGAACAGGCAGACACCGCTCAGCTCCGCTGTACTGCTGGGGCCCCGGGCCATTTTAAATCGCCTGTGGGGGGAGCGCCCAGGAGCGGCAGGTGGAGCCAAGGGAGAGACCTGGCCCCAAAACTGTTGGAGCCCCGCGGACCACATTGGGGAGGTTCGTGGGCCGCAGATGGCCCGTGGGCCACAAGTTTGAGACCCCTGGTATACACAGATCAGAAGATGGGCTGTCTGTAGATCCCACCTCCCCCCCGCATCTATCATTGTGTGATTTATTAAGACAGAGACAGAATAAGATGTAACACACAAATATTTATTATGCCACTAGTCAGTAAACTAGACAAGGATCCCCGCTTCAGACAATAAACAACATAAGCAAGACACACTCAGTTGTTAACAGTTACCAGAGCATGAAGCTCAGAGCCCTTGAACCCCCTTAACCTATGGATGTAAAACAGAGGAAAACTACAAAAACTATTACAATATCATATCCTGAAGACAGGGACACAATGATAAAAACCGACAGGGATAGTGGTGAAAATCGGGGGCACTGGACACCAAACAGGAACTCAGGAACTGGGTATTCTTCTCCCTCTAGACAGGTCTTCTGGGCAGGTCTTCTCCCTCTTGGGCAGATCTTCTCCCTCCGATAGGTCTTCGGTGCTTGCCCACGCAGTCTCTGCTTGACCTCATAGTCCAGTGCATGTATGTGCTCACTAATGGTGTGTAGCAGTTGAGTGCAAGTATGTTAATAGAAACCAAGAATCCAAAATCCTATGAGTCCTGGTCCCTCTGGGGCTCCTGGCAGCTAGCTGAACTGAGTGGGACACTGGCTGCCACTCAGATGGACAGCCCTGAGTGACGGGCCTGCCACTCACTAAATAACCTGCGGTTGCTAGGCAGATTATGGCTGTCACATGACTCTAACTGCCCTGACCTTTTACCGCCTTAATTTGAAAAAGGCTGAAAGGGCACTAAATCATCTGAAGAGAAGGGTATCCAAGATGAAGTCTTAGCTGTCCTTTTACAAATCCAGGATGGACATTACATAAAACAGGTCAGAAACAGATTTTACCTAACATTTCCCCTCCTTGAAGATGTTATTGATTTCAAATAACTGTCTTCACACCTGTATTGCTCAAGCGACAGGTACTCTGGAGAATCTAGACTTGTTAGCTATCTTTCTAAGCTTTAACTTGACCCATCCTATCACCATGAAAACAAGGATAAGGGTAAGACCTTGAATAATCAAAATAACCAGAAAAGGATGCAGCAAAATTTGAACTTTTTACCACTCTTTTTAACACTCGCTCAATCTGTGCAGTGGAGTGATGCACTGATATCAGTAAACTCTTGCCCTCCTTTTCCAGGTCTTTTACTAAGGCTTCTAATTCTGGATGCTGTATTAATTGCTGTAGTGCATCGATGTTGACCCCTATGTTCATAGGATCAACAAGTCTATACAGTTGATAGTCTTTAGTGATGGTTTGCACATTTAACTTCTCAGATGTAAACATAGTGTTGCATCCTTGTACAACAAGTGCAAAACATAGATAGAGATTCACATTTGGATAATTTTCAACAGGGTAAAAGAAGTTCACAAGGAACTTCCTACAAAAACTTCTTATACGCAAACAATTACTGTTGATCACAACGACCTGAGACTGGTTGTCTTGATGGGGTTCCAGATTATAATGACACTTGCCCTGATCGCTATTATGGCAGATATGGGGTCCTTGATAGACCTCTGTGGAACATATATATCCATGTTCCTCCTTCCAGACACATGCATCTAGATTGACAAAGTGATATTCCTCTTGCTCTCTGAGTGCCCACTTAGGGATATCTATGGATGCCATTATGGTATTATTATTCCCAAGGGGATCAGAGGATATACCCAATTAGTGCTGGCATTAGCAATAGTTCAGACGTGAGCTGTGATTTCTCTTGAGTCTGGATTATAAACAAAATCCAGCTTCCTTTGACCTCTATGGAAAAGTCTCCTATTGACTTCAGTGGGGTTGGACTAGGCCAATAGAGATGTGGTTTCAAGAGAAAACTTGGGAACAAGATCAAAAGGAGTGACCCGTGCTCTGGTAAGATGTTACCTGATAACATCTTGCCTGGGGATAAGAGAAGAGAGAATGGAGAAAGGCAGTTGGTTTCCTCAGATCAGGCAGATCTGTAGTACAGTACAGGGTCAGCTGTATAGGCAGCTAAAGTAATTCTGATCACCAGGCTGGGCGCAAAGAAAGATGCTATAAGGGCTTCCATTTGGGATGACTTTTGAAACGTGCAGAATTGTAATTGTTAGAACATTGCTAAACAGCTTATATAAATGAGTTATTTCCAATACAGTGTGCCATATGAAGTGTGTATGTTGCCTGATTTGATTTATAATGGACTCTCTTGTTTTGATATTTCTGTTGCAGAGTTTTTCTCCTCAGTATGACTCCTATGATACCAAGGCTGGTCCTGGACAATATCCACCTCCTGTAAGATAGTAACCTTTTCTCTTTCCCTTTTTTAAGAGCACTTTTTCCTTTTGTAGATTGTATCTTGGATATTTATGCCTTTCCTATTGAACAAATAAGGTTATTTATTGAATTGCTGACTGCAAATGGAATAAGGTTTAAGGCAGAGTTTGTCCTGGAAGTATCATTCTAGGATAACTCCAAATGTATAGATTATATGAAACTGCATTGTCGCTTCATCCTTTACCATTTTTTCTCTTCATCTCTCCATCCCATTTCTGGATCTGCACTCTCTGCCCTTCCTCCCAACTGATTCTCTCTCACACAATACCTCTTTCCTTATTTTCATCTCTTCTCCTTTCTATATTCTCCTCACCTTTGTTCCCTGCCTCTTCCATTTTCTACCTCTCATTATTCTTCCCCAACTGCTTTTCTCTCCTCCACCCTGAATGCTTTTATCTCTCCCTTCCCCTTCTTCTTTCCGACAGCATTCAAGACCATTCATGCTCAATATAATCCTCTATCCCAGTTTGTATTTCCACAGTTCAAATATTGCTCTATGGCAAACCAATATATTCCTTTTATTGTCTTCCTTTCGTCCCAGATGCAGCCAGAGCATCCTACTGTGTTCTTTGTTATCCACAGCGCTTCAGACTATGCACTAAGGATGCTGAATCTGCCCATTAGGCCTGGCACAAACTTTTCAATATTTTTTTTATTAGATCAAACACATGTTGGATGAAACAATCACATGTATGAGTTACTTCCTTCATAAAGTTCATCTAGAAAACATATCTGCTTAATTTTCTTTTTATGTACTAGGTTTGTAAGGTCATTCATCACAGCTAACATGGAGTGTCCTTACAACAGTGATATTCCATTGATAGATACAAGTGCCTTCTGACAGAGTCATGGAATACTGTGCAATCTCTAATGGACATTGTGAACTATTATCTGAAATTGGTTGCTGCTTCATTAGCTACAATCATTATTTCCTAGTCTACATAAGAAGGATTGTATGTCACATGGTGTACCAGATGAAAGCAGCACCAAACAAACATGTTATTTCTCTGGGTTCCATCAGATCATCGTATTGAATGAATGGTAGACTTCTTTTTACTGAACTGCAGTTCATTATTTTCTCAGTTTTGTTTTCTCTCATTTGTTTCTATCTCACTCATTCGTTCATTCGTTCATTCATTCATTTGCAGTTCCTTACAGATTTTACTCACAGCTTATCATATCATCTACATTCTGCTACTTGGCTTCCTAACATGAGATGTGCTGAACCACAGAGATAACAGAGATACACTGTAGTTCAACAAACATGGTTTCTACACTGTATTTTGGCATTTATATTAAAGAACTTATATTTCTCATATATGGTTCACTGGACAAGGGGCATGTTTTTAACCTGATTGAATAGCCTACATCAGGGGTCGGCAACCTGTGGCACATGTGCCAAAGGTGGCACGCGAGCTGATTTTTAGTGGCACTCTGCTGCCAGTCTGGGGTTCCGGCCACCGGCCCCGTGCCAGCCGGGGTCCTGGCCACTGGCCCCGCTCAGCCCACTGCCGGCCTGGGATACCAGCCGCCGTCCCCACTCACCTCGCTGCACTATTATTTACTTTACATACAATAATAGTTTAATTATATAATATAGACTTATAGAAAGAGACCTTCTAAAAACATTAAAATGTATTACTGGCACTCGAACCTTAAATTACAGTGAATAAATGAAGACTTGGCACCCCACTTCTGAAAGGTTGCCGACCCCTGGCCTACATCCTTTGCTGTCTGTTTTTGCCATACTGTGTCCTGTCAAATTGTTTTACACTGCATCATAGAATAAACTGATGTGATGTGAATAACAGACACATCTAAACATGCTATTCTGTATGTATTATAAATCTCAACAGCATTTGATTTTTGTTTTACTAAATTCTTGCTGTTAATTCAGGTAAATACCTAATCCAAGTAGTTGGAAAGGGTAATGGACTTAACTTTAGTTCAAATATATTTTCCTTATAGGTGGTTAACCATGACTGGTATTTCATTATCCACACATCTCTCCACCATTGTTATTACTATGTCCTTTCACTGCATGTTTGTTGGTCTTTTAACGGTACATGTCAATTTCTCCTCATTGGCTTTCATTTCCCTTACATAACTGTTCTCTTACTGTTTCTCTGAACCAACCATATTTTACAGCTAAACAATTCCCATTTATTCACAGTTTGGAGACAATGCTAACAAGCAAATGTCATTCTTAACTATGGATTTATTTCCTCAGTGTGTACTTTGAAAAATAACATGTTTTGTTCAGTTTGTAGCCACACATGGATGCAGCACCAGTCCAATTTCCTTTCATGTTAAATTAGTTCTAATAATCATACATGTAATGATATGAGCAAGTAGACTGACACAGTTCAAAGCCATTAGGTATACTTTATGATTGAGACACAACTACTACTGCGATTTTCTTTATCAAATCTGGACAAATATGTGAAATAGTATTTATAGTGGTTGGATTAATCTACTGTAGTGAAAATGAAGTTGATGTGAAATATATTTCCTGTGTTGGAAATCATGGAATATTACCTGTTCTGTGGGATATATTATCTATGCTGTAAGTCATAGAACATATTTCCTCTGCTGTGGAATATATCATCTATTCTTTACATCATGGAATATTTTTCCTCTGCTATATAATATAGAATCCATGCTGTAAAGCATGGAATATATTTCCTATGCTATGGAGTATATTACTTCTGTTATAACTCAGATACGCCCACTGTATTGACTCTACCACATCAACTAAAGCTTAACTGAAGAATTTTTTTTATTTAAACAACTGAATGCAGGTCTAGCAAAACATAAGCAAAACTTGCAGTTTTTTCCTCATGTTGCTGCATGCTTCCTTGTTTGTTGCTACTTAACTTATAGGTATTTAACATGCAATATTAACATACTTGTAATTTTCTGGGACTAATTTTGCTGTCACTTGCACCAGTTTAAATCTGAAATAACTCCACTGAGTTCACAAGAGTTATTTCATACGAAGAGCAGAATGTAGTCCACTATGTCCTTTGACTACCCCAGATGTCATTTAATTTTTATGGTGTAGTATTGTACCACTTAAGAAAATCAGTGCATTGGCTAACATTCATGAATCCCTGCCAAGTATCAGAAATATAAATTAAACAGTTAGAAGTCCAAAAAGGTGTACAGGGCATAAACCTTTTCACAGCATGAAGGTTATGTTGCCAAAGCACATCCTGCCCTAATGGATTGTACATGTGCATGTAATACCAAGCATACAGAGAGAAGAAATTAGCATCTAACAAATGCTGATTTTACTCTCAAATTAGTTATAGAAATCCAAAAGTAGCACAGGTAGAATAACCTGCAGGTTTACTGGCACCATTTGGCTCCACCATACTGGGGCCTGGGTTTAGGAGCCCTCTTGCACCTAACTGTGTCCAGACTAATATAACTCATTTGCATTGAGGAGATGAGGTCCTTGGGTCCATTAAGGAAGCTGATACTCTTTTACCCTAGGAATATTCCTTGCAGCAGATTTATGAAATGTCCTTGGTACTTGCCTTAGAGCAAGTGGTTTATCCTTCATTTTAGCTGGACAAAAGGCATATAACAACATCCTTTTGGGGTTTAAATGTCTAGAGGAAAGAAATATTAACCTGGAGTAAAGGGGTGGAATCAAAAGGACCCCCTTCTGAATCAGTTTAGGCAGAGCCTTTATTGTATGACTGCAGTATGCCACTGCAAAACACCAAACAAATTTGATTTAAGTCTTTCCTGGAGAGATTGTAAATGCTGGAGATTATGAGCCACAATCAAAATACACTGTACAGTCATACAGTGAAAGTACATTGTCTTTCTGCTGGGTTTCTCTAAGATACTAAGGTTAAAATTTATTACAGTTCTCTCATTACTGATAGGAAATTTTCCACCATCTCTACTATATTTCATTGCAGACTTCTGCTCTACAGCAATAGGCATCTATACTGAATTGTCTTTTATTGTCATTCCTGCCTATGGTTATGATCCTAATAACGATTATAAATAGATTTTGATTTAATTACTATTTTTATATATACATTTTAGCAAGTTCCAGGAATGCCCGGCCCACCTGGCCTGCCTGGCCCACCTGGTCAACCAGGCTCACCCGTAAGTAAAATTCAGTCTTGCTATGTACATCTTATCCCCTGAAATATACAGCCCCTGTTCTCTCTCCTTGAATTTGGGCACGTTTTCAACCAACAAATCTAGATGCTGAGAATTTTATGACTATGTTGTGTTCTTTTATTGGTCTGTAATATAACCTCAGGAACAAATGACTCAATATCAGATTCTGCCCTTACTTAGACCCTATGCATTCCCACTGAAATCAGTGGAATTATATGGCATGTAAGTCGACATAGACTATGATCCCTAACGATGCTTAAATTCTAATTTTACTTATGATTCACTGATAATGCTCCAGTCTCTTAATTCATACATAAATTTAACAGCCCTAGTCATCTAAAGTGAATCTGGAAATTCCAGGGCATGTACAGCAATATGCTATGAGCTTTGGGTTTTTTAATGTGGATTTCCATTTAGTGGAGTAGTTTCAATCCATATTGCACAATTGATTATTTGATCCTGTCAGTTTGCTTCCCTCTGGTTGTTCAGTAATTGTTCTGGGTGAATTATTTATTATGATTATGAGGGTATTGCAATATGTAGCAACCTCCTGGGGAAAAAAACAGTGATTTCTCAGCTGTGTTCTTCTACATATCAGGGTGGTCATGGATACCAAGGTTCCCCTGGTGAGCCTGGACAACCTGGCCCTTCTGTAAGTATCACTTTACATTACTATGCACTTAAAAGTCATGTTCTTGCAAGCTGTCCATAGACATACGCTTACCTTGCCTGAGTAAGGACATTAGGATTGATCCCTTAAGAAATGAATGGTAGAAGGAATATAGTCTATGCAACTTTATTTGTTCAACCTTTAAAACAAAGAAACAAGTCACACCAGACTTTTCAGTAGAATGTTAATAATCCATATGAATGCATGTAGGAAAAATTACTACACTTTGGGTCTGATCCAAAGCCCATTGAAGTCAATGGTAATCCTTCCATTGACTTCAATGGGATTTGGATCAGGCTTTATGAAAGGAAGACCTGCAGAGAAGCAATTCGCTATGTACATATTCATTATAGACCAAATTCAGTTCTATGGTGCACTAACCATTAGGGATGAGCAGTATTTGATGCAAACCATTTTTGCTCACGAAAATAGAGACAATTTTGGAAACCCTTAGAACCATTAAATCCATTGCAAATTCTCCTTTTCATTGCTGATCAAATTCCTCTCCTATTTGGCTGAGATTTATCCATTAGTTCACACATTCAGATACAAATCTCTCATTTCACTCCTGTGGGCTCACAAAAGTGACTGGAACTTGATTAAACAATCTATGACATTTAGCTAGTTACTGCTTTTCATAGACCTACCACAAATAGTAACAGGAAGAATATATCTGTGATGCATTTAACATTTATGGAATAGTTTAAACCCACATCAGCTGAATACTAGATAGGACAAAAACCTAGGCAGGGTTGAATAGAGGTCTAAAAATAGTGATTGCATACATGGTGATGCTGGTAAATCCTTTTAGCTGTGTTGATTTCAATGGACTATGCCAAATTACACGCCCAATAATCCTTTTAATCCCTAGAAGTGAAAGTCCCCCTGCTCCAGTCAGAGTGGGCATTAAGCAGTAAACTACATGAGGGTTTAGGGATGGAATTAACCCTGCTATCTATGTGTTGCCTGTGTAGCTGCAATGCATTCCCTCCTTGGCCACTGTTCCAACTCATGGGCAGCAGGTTTCTGATTCCTGGATCTACATAGTCACAAACTTATGACCCACTAGTCCAATTCTGCCCTGTTTTGAAACCCTTCTGCACTGGCTTATTTGGAGCCATAGAGAGACCCACTCTGTGGAGTGCAGTTAGTCAAATGCCCCTTTGTCCACCCCTGTCACATGGGCCAGACCTCCCCACTGGGTGGATTTAACCCTGAATGACTACCCACTGTATTTACCAAACCTGTGTATTGCAGCTGTGCGAATAGTTCATGACTTTTTAATACAATTTTTATTTGTACATGATGGAAGGAAATTCATCTTTATTTTGTTTTCAGGGACCTCCAGGACCCCCAGGATTACTAGGCCCAGCAGGTCCCCCAGGAAAAGATGTAAGTTCAATGTTACAGTATGTAATGGAGGAGGATCAAAATTCCTGCATAGTGTGTCTCTATGGTACACAAAGCAGTGTCTATTGGTACCACTCTGTTTAAGTATCTTTCAGGCTATCACATGTAATCCCCTGATTTGTACATTTCATAATATGTCTGTAAAAATTTGCTCTCGATTAAAACTTGGTATGAAATGTCTCCTTGCCAGAGGAGTTGTGACAATCTCCGGCCCCTTATTACACATATCGTAAATAATACGTAGGCACCATAAGTGAGGTCAGGACTGAGTGGCTGATTTGACAGTTGCTGTGAATTACTTTGCATTGGCCAGTTTTAGTTGTAAACCATAGTTTAGTTTACTATTTGTGGGTTAACAACTTGGAGTGTCTGTGCTTCTATTGTAGTTCCAAGCTTTTATGTTTGTTTGGGGGGGTTGATCATTTCCCCAGAGTGTGCTAAGGAGATACATTGATTTTTTTTCTAGATCCCAATATGCAGCCCTTCATATTTGTCACCTCTATTTTATGCAAAGATCTTACATACTTGACACCTGGCACTGAACTCATTAAGGGCCTGATCCATAGCCCAGTGCAGTCAATGGATGACTCCCATTAAGTTTAATGAGGTTTGGATCAGGCCATAAATAGACAGGCAGTGATAAAGATAGGATAGAACCTACTTTTGATATGTGCCTGAAATCTTGTTCTGAGCCACATTAACTTTGAATCTTTGGGAAATGGGTTCTATTGTCATGAAAGACCAGGTGTTGGCTCACAACACCAGATAGATTATTTTGCATGGCTATCGTACAGAGAGACACAATCAGTCAATAAAAGTCTTTGTCCCTTTTGACTGTTTCTCTATGTGTGGTAAATATCAGAGGCATCATGAAGCTTCTGTGATGCCACCATTTCTACAAAGAATAGTGTGGCTAAGACTGGAACGTACTCCTTGTTCATCAAAACATTTGATGAGAATGGATCATGAGCTGTGACGGGCTTCTAATGTAAAGACAAAATTGTGCTATGAGACAGATTTCACCCTGGCATAAACTGATGTGACCCCCTCCACCCATTGATGTCAATGAGAGTTGCAGCAGCTTATTCCAAGGTCTGTTTAGTCCTGTATTACTAGTTCTTTGCCAGAAACTGAAGTAGTAACAGAGCAAAACTGTTTATTCTGTCCATAGGGAGAATCTGGAAGACCAGGCAGAACTGGTGAGCGTGGATTACCTGGACCAGCGGTAAGAAAGAGCCCCCGAGAGAGCTCTTCTGAATGAAAAACCAACTTGTTATTGATTTTGCATTTTGTTAACAATACCACCAGACTGACTATGCTACTTAATATATATTAGTTTATGTGCTTCATTACTCCGCCATATTTGTAATTTACATAGTCTTTTATGCTTATATGTTTAGGGCCACAAAGGACCCCCTGGTATGCCTGGATTCAATGGAATGAAAGGTCACAGAGTAAGTATTATTGTAAGAGTATTTTTGAGTGAAATACTCCAACTGAATCATTATGCAACAGGCACAAGCACTCCCCTTTGCAGAACTTTTGGAAAGTTCAGATCTGAACTTCACAACTGGCTCTTCTCTCAATAATGGGCCTTTTGAAAATCTAAAACCCTGGCCATGAACACCCTACACTTAGGGAAAGTTCTGATCTGGTTCAAAATGTGCCCCTTTGTCCCATCTCTGCTTATTTAGATTTACCATTGAGTTACCATTAATACTGACGACAAATAAATTACCTGGAATGTATTCTTAACTACGAGCCAAATTTTGATCCCCATATTTACATTGTTGAGCAGTTACCCACATGAGCAGTCCTAGTGAAATCAATGGGACTATTCGTGGCACTAAATTCTCACCTATGTAGTAAGGAGTTCACAGTCTATTTCTAATCATGCACTGATCATCTTTTGCATTTTTATGTTCCTGTAACATTTTACAACAGGAGTCGTTAAAGCTATTTTGATTTTCTGGTGTATTACTATTTAAACAAATATAAGCCATTTTCCTACAATGTAAGATTTGTTGTTAGCTTTTCAGGTTAAAAAAAAAAAAGGATGCACTTGAAGTTCAGTATTGATCAAGGATTATCAGGGTTTCAAAGTACAAATGAAATGTATGTTATTTTTGGTTCCCTTAGGGCTTTGATGGAAGAGATGGCGCCAAAGGTGATAGTGGTGCGCCTGGTCTGAAGGTAAAGTGACTTTGTTGCAGCCTCTAGAAAGTATGTAATTTTACTCTGAATCAATAACATAACTGTATTTTGCATATTTGCTTCTGTAAAACCACTTACGCTTTTTAAGTCCTGGCTGATCATGTCCATATAAATAATCAGTTACTCTAGGGGAGTCTGTTGTCTGCAATTGCAGCATATCTCATCTGATTTTATAACAGTAACAGACAGAAAAGATGGAGATTCCCATGACTGAAGAGTATGTTCAACTTTATTACTTTAAATAGATGCTTTACTGATACACTTCAGGCCCAGTTCACCTCTGTGTTACACCAGCTTAATGCCAGAGTAACTCAATTGATTTTAATGGAATTACAGCCATGTAGAACTGAAGTAACACAATGATGGATTGGGCCCCAAGCCTTTCTGTTTTAATATTTTGTGCCTGAGGTTGTTGAGACTTCTCAATCCCCATTGACTTCAGTAGAATCTGAAGAAACTGAATACCTCACAGAAGATGTTTAGCTTCTCAGAGGATTGGGACCTTGCTTGTTACTGTGTGTCATCCCTACAAGAGATCACTAATGAAATATGGTAATAAAGGTTAATTCTGTCAAAACCTGATATTCTCTTTATATAACAGGGTGAAAATGGTCTTCCTGGAGCAAATGGATCACCTGGGCCAATGGTAATTTTTTTCATTATCATTTAATTAGAAGTTACAGTAACTGATACTTTTTCTGCTTAGTATTTCTTACTATCTTCAGCTCTCTTCTGACTTCATTCCTTAAGAGCTTGATCCTGCCACCCTTTACACACACTGAGTACTACTTACCCATGCAGACAGCTCCATTGAAACATTTCTAAGCAAAATAGTTTTCTTCTTGTTGTTTGTTACATGGTGTTTTTGAAAATCCGTCGTCCAAATTAATAATTGTATGTTCTTTAGGGTCCAAGAGGTCCAGCTGGTGAAAGGGGAAGATCAGGATCTCCTGGTTCCGCTGTAAGTAATTGGAACAAAACTACAGGATTGCTATTATTTCTGTTGCATGACCCAACAGGTGCACATCATGCTTCATAGACACACAAAATAAAAGCTCCCTGACTCACAGAGCTTACAGTCTACGTTAGATGTAGTACAGCAAATAGTGTATAGGAGGATATGGCAGAATATATAGTTTCTGCAAAATCGTCATGAAAATTTACCAGCCAAAGATCAAAGGTTGTAGTAAAGGGCATACAGATTTGCTACATGCAATGTGTCCTTAACAAGTTCTTCTTTATATTGTATGCTAATATATTATACTTTGAGGGTATAAGTTCAGCCAACAGGGTGGGCAGGATGGAGTAGAGGTCAGCATTGGAAGACTAACTAAACAAAGTGACTGCTGTGGAGAAGAGTGAGACTGTGGTGTCCCAGCTTGGACTAGAAGGGGAGGTCATAATTAACGCCAGCTAATGCAAACAAGTCTCAACCTAAAATATACCAGAACAGGGACTGTTTATGCTAGTGCACAATGTACTGAGCAATGAAGATGTCTGATACATCTACAGCAGAGGTAACAGGCCTTAAATCATTGTTAGTTCTTTTGTGCCACATTTTATTCTTTCTCTGTGTTTGTAAGCTATAGTCATTCTAGAATGCATGACATTTATTGCTGTCTTATTTATTTAATCTAAAGTACAGCTCACACACATTATGTTTTGCTCTATTAAGCATGATTGCTATGCATTAAAGAATTAGTGGTGTCTAATAACATATTTCCTTGTATACCACTATCTTCTTATTACAGCAAAGTGCATGTACAATTGATAGGCACCTTTTGGATATTAGTATTACTACTACTACTACTATTGTTATTTAACATAGTAGGCACCCATACCTGAGGAATTGTGTGTGCCATAATAAAATATATAGGAATGTATGGACATGCAGAAACATGGTTTGAAAGTCAATATCGTTGTCCAATATCAAAATCCTTGGCTTTTCAGCCCCAAAGAGAATGTATAGTAGGTGATTATGTTGTATTCTTTTGGTAGGGCGCCCGTGGTAATGATGGTACTCCGGGAACATCTGGACAACCTGTAAGAAACTTAATTATTGTTTTCCCTTAACTATTGTATTGCTTAACTATTTTTCTCTTGCCCATGTGCTTGATGGGCTACAATGCCACCCTTTAATTGGACATGGTTTGCCTTATGAATAGTGTCTTAGGCAATTATAATTTTAAATAACTTTATGCTTGCTATTATGATTGAAACAAAAAACCTTTATTTTTGATGAAGAATAAAAAGAAAATAAGAGAAATCATGATCCTGTAAATCAAAAGGATGTGTATGTATATCCAAGCTTTTCTCTAATTATTTACTGACGAAGATAATGGAAACTCTTTATATGGGCCAAATTTTGAATGAGTTCATCATATAAGTCACTCAGCCCTAGTGCTAGATCATGATGTCAAGCTGTCTAGAGTAGCTCATGAGCAAGAGTGCCAACCTCAGGGCAGACTGTCAAGGAGCAAGGCACAAACCCCAAACTGGTTGTATGTTCTATAATTAGATTTCATCAACCAAGTAACAAGTGTGAACTCCTGTCTATCTTGCCTTTGTGATAGATTGACCCTTACACCTAAAATCACAACAATATTCTGGATACTCCCAGTCCCAAAGGACCAGTCATTTACTCCAGGTCAATTGTACCTCAGATCTCAAACCAAACACAATGCTCGTAGCCAGTCCTATAATACTAACTAAAGAGTTATTAACTAAGAAAAAGAAATAAGATGGTTATTTACAAGGTTAAAGCAGGTAAACAGACACACACAAATAAGATACAGTCTTAGGTTCCAAAAGATAATAGTAGTTGCTATAATATGCAAGCTCTATATGTCCTTTATGGCTAGCACAAGCCAAGCAGTTGGTGATCCCTTGCTTATGCTTAGAAACATTGCCCTCTCCAAATTCCAAGCGGCATCATGATATAGTTCCTTTTTGTCAGGCATTTTTATTCCCTTCCCCCAGAGTTCAAGCTGATGGGATGAGTTCACACGCAAGCCCCCTCTTCATGAATGTGGGGGAGAACAATCAACAAAGTCTTTGTCTTTTGAAGCTTCACAATGGCTCATTTGGTTTCAATGGGCCATATAAACCATGAGTTAGCCCAACTCATATAAACCATAAGGTAGCCCAACATTTTTATTTTTCCAACTACTTAGAAACTGTAATAGTAGCAACCATATTCTCCTCTTTTCCCTCTCACATGCTTTCATTCAAGTGATCTGTTAAAATATTTTGTGCAATATCATCTCGATAGTCATACTTTTCAAATTGAAATTATTCAGTTACAAAAACATCCACATCTGATTGAAAATGTACATTGAATAAGGGTAACTAAAGTACAGGTGTGATATTTTAAAAACAGCCACATTTCATCTTCTAGAGTATGACTCATATTTCTTGATATTTTGCCAGATGTTTCTTTTTTCACGACAGAAAAAAACTCTCACAGTCAGGTTTATTTTCAAATTAAGTTTCATTCCATATGACCTTCACCTCTTGTAATAATAACTTTGCCTTCTTTATTTAAGGGTCCCCCTGGCCCTCCCGGAACTGCAGGATTTCCAGGCTCTTCAGGTGCTAAGGTATCTATTTGAAGATCTATTTCACCATATGGCATATGCCTCACTGTCAGGCCGCTATCACATTTCTTGGAGGTCTATAGCTGATGTATTTTCATACACAGAATTAAGCAAATCATGCTCACTTCACTCTCACAAGCACTCCCATTGCAACCAATGCATGTGAATGCTATGAGGATTTGTCCCCAGGCCTGGAACATCTCTCACTTCTGCATATGTTTTGGAAGTTTCTCCAGGATATTTTCATGCTGACCTCTAGGCACATTTACAATACAAGTAATAAAATAATCCAATGTGAAGCTCACCCCTGTGCACATCACTGTCCTTGTAACTGTTGATTTATTTGCCCTTCTCCTTTTTTAGCCCTTCTTCTCTGGAGCATCTCTGTGCTCCTCCATGTTAAATATACAAATTATGTGCTCTTTTTTATTTCTTTTCTTATGTTAAAAGGACTAAATTGCAGTCTTGTTCCTCTAATGAATACTGTAAGGTGCAGGATGGGACTTTGGCAACTAGGTAAAGGTACTCTGATGCATTCTACCTGCATAGGAAAGAGACAGACACAATGCCTTATAGTGTATGAGGCAGAATGTGCTTTCTATCACTCTTTAGAACTGCATGAGACAATATGCAGTATTTCAGCAAGTGCTGCCCAGCACATATTGCCAAGTTCTAGCTCGCTGTGTTCCCTTGGATCAGTTACCTGCCCCTTTGCTCAGGATAGGCTAGCGTCAGCATTCTGCCTGGGTCCAGCAAAGGTGCACTGGCTGAGGAAGAGGTAATGAGGCTAAAATGTTAATATTATCCATTGGGAGCAATACTAGAGTGAGTTCAATTTGCTCTCATACCATCTTCTTCATAGGGTGAAGCTGGTGCTCCAGGTTCCCCAGGCTCTGATGGTACCCCTGGACAAAGAGGAGAACCTGGTCCACAAGGTCATGCTGGTGCAGCTGGTTCTCCTGTAAGTAACAAACATCACATAAGTCCTTGGAAATGTTGTGCTGGTTATACAAACATATTGTTATGATTACTGCCATACAAATTTGCAAATGTTTGCAAAATGCTATGGAATTTTTGGATTTAAGTACAATGTTATAGCATTGATTAATCATTTCTTCTTTCCAGGGCAATCCTGGAAGAGATGGAAACCCAGGTGGTAAAGGTGAAACGGTAAGTATCCCACCAAATTGTCATTTTTTGCTATGTTATTGGTTGGGGTTACAGTTTTGATTATGCAGTATTCAGTAATGCCATGCTTTGTTCATATTAGTGTCCTTCAATCCTACACAGGGCCCTGCTGGTATTCCTGGTGCTCCTGGGTTGAGTGGAGCCCGTGGCCCTCCTGGTCCAGCAGGTATTAATGGAATTCCCGGACAAAGAGGCACGCCAGTGAGTCACCAACATTCTTTTCATTACTAAGAGAAAACAAGGGGATAAATTCCCTGTCACCTACAACAGTGCAAACCCATGAACACCAGTGGGGTTGCACAGGTATACAGGGAGTCCTCAGACTTATGACACAATTCATTCCTCAGAATTGCATTGTAAGTCAAAACATTGTAAGTCAAAAACGCTTTTCCCATAGGAATCAATGGTAGGAAGGGGGGATTGGTTTCTGAACCAAGTCTTGATACACTGTTTTCACCACAATAACCCAGTTTTTTTGTACTAAATGAATTATAAATTAATAATGTTGCAACATCAATGTATTTACTGTGCACTGTATTCAAATAAACACATAAACTTACATATGCTGCTCAGAATGCCGGCAACACGGGCTCAGAAAACCAGGGCGAACGGCACACGTGCTGAGCCTCAGCCAATCACTGTTCAAGCTTTCTGATTGGCTGAGCCCGGAGCCGGGAGCCAATCAAAACAAGCGACAGCCCTACCTGGCAACAACCTACCCTCCTGATTCAAAGCCAATCAGAAGCGACCCCTTTCCGTTCCATACCAGTATAATGCAAGTGATTTCAAGCAAACTTTATGCAAATCGAGCATCCTAAGGGCGAAACAGGCAGTCAATTGAAAAGTGATGTAAGTGGCGTCCGATGTAACTCAGGCGTCGTAAGTCTGAGGACTCCCTGTATGTGACAGAAGAATATGGCTTAGGGAATTCTGTTAGAAGCCTTCAGACATTTCCCATATATTTGAACTTGCCTAGTCAATTCTACCATCCCTTTGCTATTGTCTATTATAATTATCCAACCAACAAAACAGAAAAACCACAGCAAAGCAAAAACTTTGGTAATAATAATATATTGCAAAGCCATAGTAAAATGACTGATTTTTGTCCACCATAAATATTCCAAGTATTGAACCTTATTGACATAGTTATATCTCACTTTGGGTTGTAGAAGGATGTATCTGGATGGCTACTCAGATTTAGACTCACCCCATTCATCCATTTCTAATTGTTACATATAAAAAATTTCATCTTTTTTATTTCTGAATTTCCTTGGGCCTGCCCCTATGAAACCTACTCATAGTGTGTAAAATAATTATTCTTGTATTAACATTGAAATTAACGTGCCATGTCCTGACAGAATTACTTCATAATTCCTCAAACCTTATTAATGCAAATTTCCATTGGCATCAAGCAAAACTGACATCAAACTCCCAGTGATGCAAAAACAGAATGAAACCTAGGGTTTGACCCAATGGAAGCACTCACCTGAGTATGGGTATACAGGATCATATCTTTTATAGAGAGGATGTATAACCAGCTCCAGTAGGAGTCTTCCACTTCTGTTTCACTCCTGTGAACAGATAAACCATAAAAATGAGCTGACAATTTAAATGCTGAGAGATATATTTCTTATTATTATCGTTATTTAACAAACTACTGAAATATTCTGTTATGTAGAAGTGGTAATGGAAGTGTGTTCTGTTTAGGGTGAACCTGGTAAGAACGGTGCAAAAGGAGAGCCAGGCGCACGAGGAGAGCGTGTAAGTGATTTTCTAAATATTCTGATTTCTTTAATGCATCATCATGTTTTACAAGCTTATTAATAACAGGCCAAATACAGTCCTTACCCCAGCCAAAACTTCCATTTAACTCAGCGAGTTTTGACTCCACACAATATGTTTTCACTTGTTCCTGCTTTGTCACTAGGGTGAAAATGGTATTCCAGGTGCTGGTGGTCCTCCTGGTGAAGAAGGCAAAAAGGGTGCTAATGGTGAGCCAGGCACAAATGGGTTACCTGGAACACCAGGAGAAAGGGTAAGCCACTCCAAGTCACCACACTGGGTAGTTAAATCATATGTCACATACCATGTACCAAAATCTGGGATTCAAACTTTGAGGAAAGTCTGAATCTAGATAGATATTGAACCAAACTTCCAGATGTGAACATCCCACATATTGGAAAAATTCAGATCCAGATCCTAATCTAGATCTGCTCTGTATGGCTTGGGTCTTTCCTTACTTTATAATACATTAAAGTTATTCTTCTTTTGATAGCTAGAGGGTTATTAATCTTGAAAAACTGGTGTTTCTACCCAAGATTTTGAACCGAATAAGAACACAAGAGAACAGAAAAGTATAGTATAACATGTATGAAAGACTCCAAAGACAATCCATTTACAATTTGTAGAATGACACTCCATCAATTAAATTGAATTCCAGCAGATCAAATGAACATGTCAAAGTTTCAGCTCTTGAAAGTGAAATTAAGGCTGATTCATCCATATTCAGGATAATTAGTTGATTCTTCTGCCAACAGTCTTTTAAAAATTAGATGCTACTGGTTTGTATAGAGTTTTATCATGGATTAATTATTGAAATAAATTGTTCCAGCATCATCAACAAAGACAGGCCACCTAAAACAAATTAGAATTGAGATTGATTCAATTTTATATTCACTAACTTTGAAAGTATTTTGGAAAGTTGTGAGGAAATCAGAGATGCACAGTGAACAAAATAGGAGGAGGTTGAATGCATGAGTGAACTGCAAATGGAATGTTGTCTTAAAACAATGCAGACAATAGTAACTAATGTCATCAAAACATTGCAACCAAGAGGCCTTCTTAAAGAATGATAGAGAAGGAAAATCATTTTTCAAGGCTGAAATATGTTAATTTTTTACCATGAATTTAAGGATAGGGCCTATACCAATGCCCATTGAAGTCACTTAGAGGACTCCCTTTGACTTCAGTGGACGTTGGATTAGACCCAAAGTGCACTGTGCATACAGAAAAAGGATCTTGAATCTGTACAGCCAGGATGGAATGTCATCTCCATCTATCTCCTTCACTGAATATCACTAAAATATGAGTAAATGTGGTTGGTTGAGAAGCATCAAAGTTTGTTATTACAACATTTAAAAATATTTGGATCTATTTGTGTGAACAGAACGTTGCACACGATCTTTCAAGAAACCAGAAGATGTTTTTGATTGTCTCTGTTACATAGGTAGACTTTGCCTGTTATTTGATCCACAGGACTAAAATGTCTGCTCTCTTGCTTGGCAGGGTACCCCAGGTTCCCGTGGCATACCCGGTAGTAATGGACTTCCAGGAGAAAAGGTACATGCTTTCCCAATTTCATAAAATCCATTATAATAATGATCATTTAAATAGCTTTATTTACTTATTGTGAATGTCCAATGTCCTTTTAAAAAAAAAATTAAGGGTCCTGCTGGCGAACGTGGTAGTCCAGGCACTGCAGGTCCAAGAGGAGCTCCAGGAGAACCTGGACGTGATGGTGGCCCTGGTCTTCCAGGAATGAGAGTAAGAGAGAACATTCTTTTAATGTGTTATTAAGATAATTTGATGATAATCTTTATTACAGGTGTCTGAGCTGGTTTGCTACAGCAACCAGGGCCAAAGCTCCAGTGGGATATCAAACCTTTTTTGAGATTTTCAATCCATGTCAATATCTATTTTATGTATTTAATTACTGGTAATTATATTTAATTGTACACCCTGTGCACTTTGTGGTTGTGGTTAAAAATGGAACTAGAAGTGCAAAAAATACTTCAAGGATGCTCCTTCTTATGGGATTTCCAACCCAGGTGTTGAAGCCCAAGAGAATTAAACAATCTGAATAAATTTTGGATAAGTATTCAGACTTCTAGGTGCTTAGCTAAACCCCTGAACCTTTGACTGTTTGCCACCATATCTGAATTTCAATTAGTTCAAAATCCTTTCAGTACATTTTGGTGATTTTCAAAGCAATGAGTTAAATCCTTTCCTCAGTGCGTTAGGGAGTGTCTGAAGTTGAGTATTGCATACTTAGGGTTGTAGTAGCCTCCAAAGCTGCCCTCGTGCCCTTCCACAGAAGTGTATTTGGTCAGTGGACCATATAATACCAAATCAACCAGCACTGACCTGCCCCACTCCCACAACATATCTCCACAGTTGGGAGCAGGAAGACTATATGAAGCTGCACTCCGTAGGATGGAGGAGGTACCAAACTGCTCAGGTTACAGCATGGCTCTTATAGGATTTGACTTTATATAAACTTCCATTGGATAATTTTATATTTAATCTAATTTTATATAAAATATAAAATTTGAACATTATTTTTTCTGTTACGAAGCCTTTAGTATTTGCAAAAAAAAATGCAAATGTGCTGTTTGGTCTTTGGCATATAATATGTGATGCCCACAGACTCAATCAGATAGAAGTTATAAGGCATTAGCCATAAAAAGCACAATGTGCTATACTGAGAATTAGTGGGTACTGGTGACCAATATTTGTATGTTCGAAAGTCAGCAACCACTGATTTTCCATACAGGCTTATGAGTTATTACATTTTACACACAGTAAAATAGTTTTTATTGGAAATCAATGTGACTTTCAGACATATAATGTGACATATATCATATATTTGGTAAACTGAAGAGCAAAGCCAAAGTTACTAAGAATGTGCTATTAAATGTAGTTGTTTGTAAACAATAGGGACTTAATGAAAATGCTTTCATTGCCTACTTTAATTTTAGAGTATGATGATTGCTTTTTTAGTGCCTAAAGCAACTTCGTTCCCTCTATCGAATATCACAGAATGGGCTGAATCCCTACTAAATGAATTATTGATCAGCTAGTCCTTTGTAAATCCAATGGATTTCTTTAGTGAGCCTGAAATGGGTTTGTAAAACTAACTGTAAATAATGGTGTCTCTATAGAATGTAATCTAACAACATTAGTTTTTTCACTAAAAATTAACGTACTTTTTCTTCAAATGCAGGGTTTGACAGGAAGTCCAGGAAGCCCAGGACATGATGGCAAACCCGGCCCTCCAGTATGTACATGGCACAAATATTATATGATAGTACTCTCACTGGGCTTGCCTTTGATCTCACTTAACACCATTATCACTCCGTTGGAGTCCTGGTGTGAAATGTAGGTGAGATCAGAAACAAGTTCATTAGTTGTATTCTGTGTTAATTTTACAGTGACCAATTATTCCGTATGTTTTTCATTGTAACCGCACTGTCCAGACCTTGTTATTTAACATTACTATAAACACTGACTCCTCTTCCATGAGAGTTTAAGCACAATTTAAAAAAATCATAAAAGTATATTTCAAATGAAAAGTTAGCCAAAAATAGCATAGTCTTTGCTCACCTTTTAATTCTTTCATTTGATTTTTTTAACGTTTCTCTATTGTTTACATAATCATTTGTTTCTTCTAATGGTCACTATCTCTCTCCTGCATCAGGGTAATCAGGGAGAATCTGGCCGACCTGGCCCTCCAGGCCAATCAGGTCCACGAGGTCAACCAGGTGTGATGGGTTTCCCAGGTCCTAAGGGTAATGAGGTTAGTGTAATTCCTTGACTTAAAAAACATATACTTAATGGGCCAGGTCCTCTGCAGTTGTAGATCAATTTAGTTCCATTGACTTTGATGGTGCTATATTGATCTAATTCTGCAGATGATCTGGCCCTATACCTATGAAACTCTCATTTTAGCTAGAGGTTGAATTAGAAACATGCATTTTAAATATGTCTGGTCTTTCCCTTTTTAAAGGGTGCGCCAGGTAAGAATGGAGAAAGAGGTGGCCCTGGATCCCCTGGCACACAGGTCAGTTTCATTTATCAGCTTCTCTTTAGTAGTAATTCACAATGTCCTCTGTGATTTTAATCCTTTTAAAAATTGCACTGATCCATAATCACAGTCTAATTTTGTGATTTGATAGGGTCTTCCTGGAAAGAGTGGTGATGTCGGCATCCCAGGTCCTCCAGGAGTCGCTGTAAGTGCAATGTCCAGTGTCTCAAAAAATAAAAATCTTGGAACAGCTGATTTATTTTCTGTAAAAAACACGTGTTAATATTTCCCAAACACTCTTCAACTGCCTAGTGCTGGCGGTCAGCAAAGGGAGTGTGAACCTTGAGAGAGAACATTTTCTTATCTGATAGAGAGAGAAATTTCCCATTAGTTAGGAAGACAGAAACACCTGCTGGACTCACTTGTCTTTGTTTGTTTGTTAATAAGTACTCGATAGTTTGTTAAAGATAACTAAGACAGAAGTTCTGTTGATATAAACTGAAGTGAATGGAGCTGTGCCAATTTAAACCAACTAAGGATTACTGGAGAAATTTACAATTTCCTTTGGCAGTTTACCAGTGCTAAAGTTAGGTAACCTGGGTGCTGTATTAGGCATGTCTATGAAGGTAGTCTTTCTGCTGGAATTTTAGCTGATGATAAGAGAGGAAAGATGGAAAGAATCTTAGCATGAGCTCGCAGAGGTACTGGCCTCAAGAATTCACAGTGCCTCTTGAATGCAGCAGTATGAGCATGGATGAGTTTGACAAGATGGCTTCCCCCTTTAGAAGTGGCACATAGCAGTGCTTCCCTGTCTACCCGCTCCTTCTGTGAAAGCTAGCAGAGCTAGCCTAGAGTAGAAATTTCATTTAGGGCAGCACAAGGAGTGCCATTATGTGATCTCTTCCTCCATCCCCCAGTGACTTACTCACACAGTTGAGTCCCTTGTGTATTGGAAAGACAGCCATAAAGCAACTTGTGAATATCTTGGGAAGTTTTAATATTTTTGATTTTTTTATACTACTTTCACAGTAGGCTTAATGTTGCAGACCTTATTCATTGTAAAAAAAACAAAAAACAAAACAAAACCTTTGACTTTAATAGTTTTGTGAGAGTACAGTCAGCAAGATCAGAAGGGTCTGATAGTTACAGGACAAAAGCTCAGTGGTGCTAATGGTTCACTTTTATGTTTTCATTTTTGTCTAATTTTGTGGCTTAGAATATATGTGGCATTTTAATTACAATATGCATATGTTAAGAATTCTTTTATGTGATAGAATGATGTTGATGAATTTTGTGTTGCTTTTTTGTTTCCTTCCAGGGTCCTCCTGGTGAAAAAGGAGAGGCGGGATCTCCAGGTCCATCTGGCTTCCAGGTACTGTTCATTTCTTTTATTGCTTCCAATGCAATTTTTTAAAACAAGCTAACAAATAAAGAAGTAGAACTTAAATATTTCAGTTAGGACTTGTTTTCTCATGTTTTGAAGTGAGAAAGGTCAACCAAGATCTTCATGTAAGTTAGCTAATCAATATCTGGCAAGCCTGACTGACATCACGAAGAATGATGATGGATCAATGGGTTATCTATATCTGAATCTCTGGCTTTCCAGTTACACCTTCCTCATTTGCAAAATATTAGATACAATTACAGAATTAGTTCTGTGTCAACATTTTCTCTGACTTTGGAGAATGCACAATTTAGGTTGGAAATCTTCAGTTAAAATAGATAGCTCTCAGGACAGTTGTTCGGATTCTGCTTTTCTCTAAATCACCATGAAATATCAATCATATATAGATATTTCTATCTAGGTGTATATATAAAATATTTATTTATGAAGTGGTGTCTTTAATTTAAACAGGGATTACCCGGTACTGCAGGTCCACCTGGAGAGAGCGGAAAGCCTGGAGAACCAGTAAGTTGTCCTTTCATTTTTTGGAAATCAAGAAATCAAAACACGAATATAAGAACAGCAATTCCTTTCAGGCCCCCTTTTCAGATGCAGAACACCTTACACATAGAGGAATCTGTATTTTTGTGTTCTGGGAAGCTGTGATCCATCACAGGGTCTTTGTGCCTCAGCACTGAAGGCCTTATTGAGAGTGGGTGGGTTGGACGGATGCAACTAGAAGGTTGGGGATTTGTTCAGTGTATCCATGATAGCGAATCTATTGGCCAACCCCCTATCAGAGTATGAAGGGGGTGGAGCAGATACCGTGGTTACTGAAATCATGATGAAATCTGTCATACTGTGGGCACATGTGAGCTAACAGTCTGATACAATTGCCTCATCTCCCTTTTCTACCCCAGAGATACCACCTGAAAACACGCCCTATGACAGCACTCTTAAACCTGAGGAGGCCACTATATTTTGACATCCATCTCTGGAAGTACCATCTTCTTGAAAATGGTATTTCCCAGAATTAGATCATAATAGGAGCCAAACAGAGGTAGTTTGTATGATCACTATCAGGGGTAAAATGTGAAGGAAATGAGATGCCAAACACCATTTTTTTGAGATAGGTTTACTGTGTAAAATGTAAAGTATATGAGTTAATAATATTTCTTGAATTGTAAACAGGGACAAAGAGGTGAAAATGGAGCCCCTGGACTCCCGGGTACTAAGGTAAGCATTGCAACAATATTTCCATGATTAAATATTTGAAGGAGAGAAGGTAAATAAATGCAGAACCATGATACAGGCCTTGTGAACAAAGAACTAATGCATGTTTCTTTATGGCAGGGTGAAAATGGTCTCCCAGGTGAACGTGGTCCACAAGGTCCTCAAGGTTCTCCTGGAGCAAGAGGTGGAACAGGTCCTCCTGGCCTAGAAGGTGGCAAGGTACCTACTTTATGCTCAAACCCTTCACTGTGTTACATGAATCATTCAGGTTCATTCAGGTGCACCTTCAAATTTTATCTATATTTCCCCATTACACTTCTAGGGTCCTGCTGGTGCACCTGGCCCTCCTGGTAGTGCAGGGCCACCTGGTTTGCAAGGAATGCCAGGAGAGAGAGGAGGTAACGGAAATCCTGGACCCAAAGGAGAGAAGGTGACAACTCTTTTTCTCCTACTAATTTTGTGAAATTACCATTTTAGCTTCATACCAAGCAGTAGGTTTGTGCTGAGTACCTACAGTTCCTAACTGACTTCAGTGAGAGCTAAAGACACACAGCATCTATGCAAATCAGGACACATATTTTAAAAGGACTACAGTATGTGAAAATGCTGAAGGATTCTCGGCTGGGTGTAAATCGGCATAGCGCCACTGAAGCCAATGAAGTGATACCAATTCGCACCGAAGGAGGATCTGGCCCATTGTTTCTGCTCCTGTGTGTTGAATGGATTTTGAGTTTTACAACTGATTTCCATGTCTGACTGTGTATTCTTAGGCAGAATGTTATACTGAATGCCAGATTTGCATTGCCACAGTTAGAAAATCCAGTTATCACAATACCCTTGTGACACTTTCCTCAGTAATTTTCTAAATCCCTTTTGATTTATGTTTGACAGGGAGAGCCCGGTGGCAGAGGTAGTGATGGCTTCTCTGGTAAAGATGGACCAAGGGTGAGTATAACCTCTCATAATGTATGAACATTCTTATTACATGTGACTCAGCTTCAACAGCTGTTGAAGAGTCATTTACAATGCAAGTAAAGTTCTAATGAATGACCATCATTTTGACGTGAACAACAAACCTCATCATGTCCAGGGGAAATGATTTTGTTAGTGCAAGTTTATATTTGTAAAAAAATTAGATTTAATCCTTGTTCTCATAACTTACATTTTTGATCGTGCAGGAAGATGATATAGTATAAAATAGAATCTTGAAGCTTACAGATAAATAAGATTCAGTTACTTGGGGAAAACATCCAGATAAAAGTTGCTGCTGGCTTCTCCAAAGTTAGCTGGCTGAAGAGGACAAGACTGAGGTGTGGGGGAGAGGAGTATATAAAGACTTTATGAAGAATACTTCTACAGCATGTTATATATAGTAACAAGATGAAATATGCAACTTCATCCAGCACATGAAATAAACCAGGCATGGGGCATCAACATGCTGAGTCACAATAAATATAAAAAACTAGTTTATGTGAAAGTTATGGTTGCCAAGGTATGTTAAATTTTCAGCATTAATAATGTAGTCATTTGATTGTGCCCACTGAACTCAGTGCCAATAATAGAGTATAAAAATGGATGATGGACTATGGAATCATGAGAAATTTGGTAAATTGTCTGAAGGTAAAGCTAAGTGAATGGGTAACTTCCAGTGAGTACCAATGGAAAGACTCCCATTGACTTCAATGGACATTGAATCAGGCCCTATATTGGGAAAACAAAGTCAAGATGTGTACGCAATCCATCAAAGTGTCAATGTAATAGAGAAGTAGATTATCTGCTATTAAAATAACTAAAAAGTCATATATATATTGAGAGTGAGATGCAAGTTTTATTGATCACAATACATGAAAATAATACTGTTATTTTCTAATTGTGTAGGGTCCTGCAGGTCCCATTGGGCCCCCAGGTCCAGCTGGCCCACATGGAGATAAGGTACTTTATAACCTTGTGTTGAAATGAGGGCTTTTGTATATATGTCTGAGATTTCCTCCTTAGATGGAGGAATAATTCTTAAACAAACATCTTTCCGTTCTTTCAGGGAGAACCTGGGTCAGCCGGACCCCCTGGTCCTACAGGTGCCCGCGGTGGTCCTGTAAGTGATCGTCCTTTTAGTTCAGTCTTAACTCTACTGTAGATTCTATTTCCTGGGACAGATTCAGCTCTACAGTTAAGTGATGTCTTCAAGAACAGATGGGGCCTGATTTCAAAAGGTGCTGAGCACCTGCATCTCTTACTGACTTCAGTGAGATTTGTTCGGGCTCAGAACTTCTGAAAATCAGACCACTTATTTTTAAAGCTATGAAAGATACCAGAGAAGTGGGAGAAAGTCTGAGATGCACAGTTTCTTGGTATTTTCATCTCTGGTGGAAAATATCACTAAATAAATGAATAAAATTAAATCCTGAAAGTTTTAAACTATTAGTTTGTTTAATGGCCTAATTTTGTATGTTTTCTATTTTAATAATTAAGTAAACTTTTCAAAATTCACTTATTTTGTGGTTTTCCTTTTCATTTTGATAAAATGGGCCAGATTTTGATCTCAGTTACACCAGGGTGAAACTGGAATAACTGCACTGAGGACTTACATGGATGTAACTGAGAACAGGATTTGGCACAATGCTGATAATTATCAAGAGTGACATAATTAAACAGTTTGAAAGTATAAAGTTCAGTAACCACATTTTAATTTTATTTCAAGTAGAGGCATGATAGAATAACATGATCCATGTTCTCCAAAGAGTTCTCACACATGAAGTGTGAAGAATATTTTTCTCATTCTTACATCTAGGATATGTTTCCTTTCTGCAGGGTGATCGAGGTGAACAAGGCCCCCCTGGACCTGCTGGCTTCCCTGGAGCCCCCGTAAGTATAAATACCAAACAAACTTGATACTCAATTTTTATTTTTAATTCATGTTAGTAATAACTGACCATATTCATGTCCATCTTAGAATGATTTACCAAGCATGGCATGACAAACTATAACTCTATATTCCATTTCTACATTTAATATGTATTTTTAAGTATTTCCCTTGCTTACTTAAATAGCCATACTTCAAGATTCCCATCCCCCTTCCCTATCAAATTCTCTTTAGTGAGATTTAGAGCAAGAGACACCTATCAATACCAGAGTGCAACCAGAGCTGAGTTTCTAAATTGTGTGTCAGCTCCTTAGACACGAGAATCTGGGTCTTGGTTCTGATCTCACATTGGATTTATATTATCCATTGCCTTCAATGGATTTATAACTTATAGCCATGTATTCTTACTTAACAAGTGGATACATCCAAGGAAACTCAACTACCTTCTGTCTCATAGCCCTTTTAACAAAACATAATTTATAAGAATTTATTTGAATACAGGGACAAAATGGGGAACCTGGTGGAAAAGGAGAGAGAGGCCCTGGTGGTGAAAGAGGTGAGCCTGGTCCCGCAGGAGCTGCAGGTCCTCAAGGAGGCCCTGGTGCACCAGTAAGTATTCATTGCTACCCAAATTCAACTTCAAATTTCATTCAGTTGTGAGATCAGTTTGAGCTGTTTGAAATATATAATGAATTGACACATCTTAGAATCTTATCTGTTGTTGGCTGTTTTTCATATCAGGTTACAATATTCTTTTCATTCACTGTAGGGTCCAGCTGGTTCCCAAGGAGCAAAAGGAGAGCGTGGTGCTCCAGGCGGCCCTGTAAGTATTATCCTTTTCTATCAGTAGACAACACTGCTGATTATTATTGGGGCAACAACTCCAGCACGATCTGCAGCAAGCACAGGGCATTGGTGGTCTTGGACTGGCTTTGGCATAACAAACTTCTCCTGCACAGGAGTAGGCTGGAGTAACTAAGCAAAACCATCTATGGCCTACTCCAGGTCACCTGCTATTTTGAGCTGAAAGACCTCCTTGACAATTTTTCTTAGACACTGAGATATAGCTGAGATCGTCTAGTGCCAAAAGTTAACATTGGGACTGTATGTTTAGTTATCATGGAAATTTATTCAGCCCTTGTATAAAATGGCTAAATATCACCCAGCATTGCTCTGTTCCTTGCCTAACGCCTTTGCCATGATTTTGAAACCACAGCAGAGATGTATTGTGTTAGGAAACTCAGATACCAATCAAACTTCTGATAGTCCCTCATCCTTTTTCTTTCATGTTTTGTTACCAATGTTTTTAAATTGACCACTACGCTTACTTATGCTTTTCAGGGTACATCTGGTTTCCCAGGTGCTAGAGGCCTGCCTGGTCCCCCTGGTAATAATGTAAGTGTATACTTACCTTGCTGTTATATCAAACTCATATCACTATTACAGTACATTGACATAAATAATACACAAGAAGTATACTGAAATTAAAGTTGTTTCTTTGTCTTAACTTCACAAAAATGGGCTTATCCCCATCTCACTTTGCTTTGGATGGCAATTCTTTCATTTCTTGTCCCGATAGTTCTTGTACTTGCTCCACCAAAGCTTATTGAACTCAGTGAGGTCTCTCCATTAACTCCAGTAGAGTTTGGATTATTTATTTATCTGTTTATGGTGGTCATACATGTCCTATTCTCTCTCTTGCTCTTTATGATGCAATAAATGTACAGTTTAGGATCTTGACTTGAAGTGTTTTCTTTTCACCCAAAGCCTCCTTTTTTTCTAACAGTGATTTTAAATTGTGTTCCATAGATCACAGTTGATCCTTTGGGCCCTTTTTGGTTGCCTGCAGAATGAAACAATTTTAGAACCAAGCAATTAGAGGTAGGGGTATTTGGAAGGAAGATGGTCCATAAGAGCATCATTCCCTTATGGAGGTGGCCCACAATATGAAGATCAGATAACTGCAAATCTACACTATCCCATTATAATCACTATTTCCTGCATATTACACTTTCCCAAATTTTTGTAGACCATCTCTGTCCCAAGAAAAACTATTCTATATTACACTTGTTCACACCATATGCACCTTCTTCTACCATAAATACTAGACTATGACTTTGGATTCTTTTTTTTTAAACAAACTGAAAAATTGACATGGCAAAAGTTGGATAAATCAGCTAAATTCCATTAAAAAAATTAGCATTTACCCACAGTTACCATAGTCATACCAAGTGAGAAATGACATAAAAGTTCCTGCTTCCTGTCACACCATGAGATTTTTCTTAACAGATTTTTTATGTCTTTTCAATATTCCATAGTCACAGTCAGACCCAAATCAGAGTTCTGCTTAGAACTCTGATTAGAAAATCATGACCATGAGAAGAATATTTATATATAATCCACCCCCAGTAAATACTGGATAATAAAATTCACATTTTTTGCCCTTATCTAAAGCCCTGTGAAGCCCACAGGAGTATTTCCATTGATTTCAGTGGGTTTTGGATCTGACTGTTTATTGAAAAGATTTCATTGCACACATGTCCCATCTCTTTGATACCGGGCACCCCATTCCAGGGCTATGATACAGTGACAGCAAGAGTACTAGAATCTGTTCTGGGTGGGTGATTCCAGAAATCAACCACTACCATCAATATGTAGGAATCCCTCTGGCAGAGCCCTAGTATAAAAAAATGCAGTTCCACTTCCACCCAAGACTTAAAATATCGAGAGAAAAAAAATCTAGATTTAGGTGAGGGGATAGGCTTTTATATAAAAGCAGGCCAGCCTTTCCAAATATAGGTGCCTAAAGCGAGGCACCTAAGTCCGCATTTAGACACCAAAACAAGTGATGTATTTTGCATAGGTGCTGAGCTCTCACAGCTCCCACTTACTTTAATGGAAAATGATCTGTGTTAAATTGATCATGATGAAGTAGTATATAGTGTTGACACATCTAGTATATTTGATATTGTATCTGAGTCATCTCTCTTTAAAATTCATTTATAGGGCAATCCAGGGCCACCTGGTAATGTTGGAGCTCCTGGAAAGGATGGTGGTCCTGGTCCAGCGGGTAGCACTGGTCCGGCTGGTAGCCCTGGAGGTGCTGGTCCTAAAGGTGAGCCTGGCCAACCAGGTGAAAAAGGTTCACCAGGTTCACAAGGAGCAGTGGTAAGTAAATTATTTAGCGGTGTTCATTAAACCTGTGAATAGGAATTTAATAAGTATGTCATAAACAGAAGATAATGATTCAAAGCCATGTTTTAACTGAGTACCTAACACTTATTTATTTGAAATATTGTTGACAGGGTCCACCAGGTTTACCAGGCTCCTCAGGTATAGCTGGTCAACGTGGTAGTGTGGGACTGCCAGGCATTGCTGGCAGACCAGGTACTCCTGGCCAACCTGGCCAAAAGGTAAATGAAGGCTTATTGACGTAATTTACCCTCAAAGATAATGCAGCTGACATCATGCAGTAAATATCTAATAGAGCTTCAGCCTTTCACAGAATCACAGAAATGTAGAGCTGGAAGGGACCTTGAGATGTTTTCAACTCCAACCCCCTGTTCTGAGGCAGGACCAAGTAAACCTAGACCATCCCTGACAAGTGTTTATCTAATTTGTTCTTAAAAAACCTCCAATGATGGGGATTCCACAATAATCCTTGGAAGCCTATTTCAGAGCTTAATTACCCTTATAATTAGCAAGTTTTTCCTAATATTTAACCTACATCTCCCTTGCTGCAGATTAAGACCATTACTTTTTGTCCTACCTCCACTGGACATAGAGAACATTGATCACAGTCTTCTTTATAACAGCCCTTAACATATTTGAAGACTGCTGTGAGGTCCCCCTTCAGTCTTGTTTTCTCAAGACTAAAGATGCCAGGTCAAGACTAAAGATGCCAGGTTTTTTTTTAACCTTTATTCATAGGTCAAGTTTTCTAAACCTTTTATTATTTTTGTGGCTCTTTTCTGGACTCTCACCAATTTGTCCACATCTCTCCTAATGAGTGGCCCCCAGAATTAGACATAGTTTAATGACAATCCTGAATTCCACATGTAATGAATGTGACAAACTTTCTTGATAATAGGCCAAATCCTGAAGTCCTTATATGGTTTGGATTTAGGCAAATTCCAACTGATGTCAAAGCTGAGTGAAAATTGAGTAGGGACTTCTACATTTGCTCCAGTAGTTAGAGAATGGCATGAACTGTAAAGTTACTCAAAAATAACAGGAGTACTTGTGGCACCTTAGAGACTAACAAATTTATTAGAGCATAAGCTTTCGTGGGTGGGTTGTAGCCCACGAAAGCTTATGCTCTAATAAATTTGTTAGTCTCTAAGGTGCCACAAGTACTCCTGTTATTTTTGCGGATACAGACTAACACGGCTGCTACTCTGAAACCTGTAAAGTTACTATCCAGACTAAATTTCCCCTGTATTGAATGGTACTTGAATCTGGGGTTGTCTTTGATCTCTACTACTAATATTCTTGGATTGTTCTGAGGATTATCTAAAAAGATATGAACATCCTCACACAACTGAAAAACAGAATAATTCACTAGTAAATCTTCATAAAATGCATCAAAACTCTGACACATCATGTCTCCAGTTGTACCACACTTCTCTGTTCTCTTTAACCCATCATTCAATGGAAAGGCCCATGCAATTCATGAGTAGTTCTTCAGTATTAACGTCACTCATTACCAGCTATTCATTTGCTTAATTCTCATTATGTACCTTGCTCAAAAAATATAAAAACATCACTTTCAGACCCTCACAGAAGTTGTTCATCCCACAGCTGTTGGGCCAAATTCTGTTCTTATTTATTCCATTGTAATCAGTGGAGTGGCACTGGATTTTCACCATTGTAGCTCTACTGAAGTTAATTCACTCCTTCCTGGTCAATGTTTTTGCACAGGACGTTGCAATTGGTTGAGGAGGGGAGGAAAGAAAGTGAGACCAAGAACTGCATAATTTGATGACATTACAAAAAATCAATATGTAATGAACCCATTTCATTTTTCTATTCAGGGTGAAGATGGTAAACCAGGCAGCAATGGTAGCCCAGGAGAACGTGGCGCTCCAGGTCTACAAGGTCCTCCTGGTCAGACTGGACTAGCTGGAGAATCTGGCAGAGATGTAAGCAGATATTTCAGATTTTCATGCTAGACTGTGAATTATACACAGGCTTGTGTAAGGGGGAACTACAGTGGATTTAGAATCTCTCCCTGAACAGCCTGGTGCATAGGGGAACTGGGCCAACACCATTCTCATTTAAAAGGATGCAGCCAGTTCCCCGTAGTCCAGCCTACCCACTCTGTAGGCCATGGTCCTATCCTAATTGGTGTCAACCAGAGGAACACTCCCTTCACCGTTACAAGCGCAGGGACTGCCACTGTGACAGGTCCTTATAAGGGGGCAATATCAATCTCCTGGCATGCTGTCTTCCTGTAAACCTGCAGAAGGACTGCCTACAACCTGGTCCTCTCTGTGAGGGCTGCATTTAAATCATTTCTGTCTCTCTTCTTCTTTTGAGGCGCATTATCATGATTAAGTCAAAAACATGTTGGCTATGCCATAATGCTGCAAATATTTAAACTTTTACCTCTCCGTGTTTTTCAGGGTAACCCTGGAACAGATGGCTTGCCAGGTCGTGATGGATCCCCAGGAACCAAGGTATCTATGGCATGTATAGATTGCCAATCCCTGAGGTGTGTAGGTATTGATCTGTACTGCACCTGCTATCTCTGCGGCATCAGTGAGGTGTTGGTTGCATATGCACTATGTTGTAATAAATAGATATGTTTTTGATGCTGGCTGTTGTGAATGTCTCTGCAGGGCGATCGTGGTGAAAATGGTGGTCCGGGTGTACCTGGTGCCCCTGGACATCCTGGGCCCCCAGGGAACATTGGTCCAGCTGGAAAAACAGGTGAAAGAGGACATCCGGTAAGTGCAAACACCACAAAAAGCACCTAGTGTCCATTTTGTATTGTTTTACCGGGTGCAATCTGTTTTATACACTAACAGATAGCACAGGAGTGTGGAAGAGTCAAACTCTGTCTGTCTGTCTGTGGCAGTGAAAGGCTCTGGCTGGGGAGAGGCAGCAGGGAAAGTCTTTCACTGTGGTGGGGAAAGGTTCCAGCAGTAGATCCTACACTGCTAAAAATATCAGTGTAGACACAGGAAGGCACTGCTTGGACAAATAGAGAGCCATATAGGGAATATATCCCAGGCATCAGGGGTCTAGGGCACTCTATTCACTTAAGCAGTGCCTCACTGTCTACACTTCTGTTTATACCTGGGCGTGCAATATACTCTACATGCTGCCATAAGTACAGACCTACCAAAATCATAAATAGCTATGCACAATTTAAGCTCAAACCCATTTAGTAGTTGTTTTTGATGCCACATAGTCAATAAGCCAACCAGACTGTCTTGCTTTACAAACTATGCTATGCCTGTACAGCACTAGCAATATTATAATAGCTGAGGGAGTTGCACACTTTGGAAAAGCCCAACCTCTCACCAAATGTTGGTGTTCTACTGTATTAGACCCAAGTGCCTCCTGAGAGGAGCCAAATTCACTTGGATTCAACACCTTGCACATGAGGCCTGGTCTCATGTATCAAAGGGATAGTTTAAGTGGATCTGGTTATCAAGTAGATTTTGGAATCTTTGTTACCAAATAATATAAGAAACTTATCAATGAAAAGCTAAGCTCAATGACTACATTTTGTGGACATTCTCTCTAGTTTCTGACAAGCTCTAGTATTTGCACATACTGTCTCTCTAGAGAAAAGATCATGGCAATTGCATTTGATCATGAATATCTCTCATTCCTTTTTTGTCCCCAGGGTCCTTCTGGTCCCGTTGGCCCTGCCGGTCCTGCTGGTGCTCGTGGTGCTCCAGTAAGTCCCCCTTTAAAGCACTTGGAATATCAGCTCTGCCATTTTCTGGTTTTGACAATTTCTCCTACTTATTTTTATATCCATTTTTATTAATAATCTATTTTTAAAGGGTACCCAAGGTCCTCGTGGTGACAAAGGTGAAACTGGTGAGCGTGGCAGCAATGGCATTAAGGGTCATAGAGGATTTCCTGGTAACCCAGGTTCCCCTGGTCCCCCTGTAAGTATTATGTTGAATTTTATACTAAGGCTATAATTCTTCTTTCAATTACAGTGATTCAGTGCCAGGTAACAGAAAAAGAATTCAGCTATATGTAATTTACTAAAGCATCTGTGTATTTTAAATATTAAAGGCAATCAGTAGTCTTGATCCCCATGTTACACCAAGGGGAGACAAGGATGAATAAAGATCTGAATGGATTCGTTAGGTTCCTAAGACGCAAAACTGTTTAGGGTAAATAATATTCACGTTTATGTTCTGTGTCTTTCTCAGAATCCTAGTGTTTTTCTCTTGAGATTTTCAAAGATGCCTGTGGGATTTGGCTGCCCAGTTTTGGCTAGAAATTAATGGCAACTGGATATCCAAATCCTTAATTTCGGTTTGAAATATACCACCCTTAGAGTCTGAAAACTGGATTTTTTGTTGCCCTGCAATTTGTGTAGTCAGGGCCGGCTCTAGGTTTTTTGCTGCCCCAAGCAAAAAAAAGCAAAAAAAAAATGTTGGCTGCCCCCCGTCCCAGCCCTGGGCTCCTCGCCGCACCCCCCTGCCTCCCCAGCCCTGGGCTCTCACCCTCCCCCGACCCGCACCCCCCTGCCGCCCCAGCCCTGGGCTCTCACCCTTCCAACCGCACCCCCCTGCCACCCCAGCTCTGGGCTCTCCCCCCCACACACACACACACCCTGCCGCCCCAGCTCTGGGTTCCCCCTACCCCCCCACCATTGACACCCCCCCCACCTGCACCCTCCTTCCGCCGCAGCCCTGGGTCACTGGTAACTCGCTCCCAGGGCAGGTCATTCAGCAGGAATTTTAGATGTGCACAGAACACAGACAGGATTGGTTCCCATATGGTTACAGAACTGCAGTAAAGTGGAACAATTTTCAGCTTGTGTGATTGGAGGATATCTGGATGCATATTATAAGACTGTCCTACATAAATGAGGAAAAGTTGAGGTGCCTTTATTATTCTTTTGTTCCACTCTTTCTTTCTATGGGGAATTTGCCAATGCAATATCACTGTCTTCCTTTTAAACAAACAAACAAAAAAGGCAATGGCTGTTGAAAATAGCAATTCCAGTCCTAATAACCACTGGGAAGCATTTCTTGCTCAATTTTATCCTACTTTTTCTACAGCAAGTTACAGTGGATCAGTATATTTGATTTGGGAGAAATGAAGTAACAGCTGCCCAAACTGAACTTGAGCACTCCTGAATTTTGAGGTGTTCAAATTACAGGTGCTGGGGGGGAGGGGGGCGGCTGTGGCTCCGCGGGGGAGCACGGCAGCATATATGCAGCAGCGTATCTGGCGCTGCGCGAAGCCAGACACGCTGGTCTGAGTGGCACAGTAAGGGGGCTGGGGGGTTGGATGGGGAGGAGGTTCGGGGGGGCAGTCAGGGGCAGGGAGAAGGGGGGGTTAGATGGGTCAGGGGTTTCGGGGGGGCAGTCAGGGGACAGGCAGCGGTTGGATAGGCATGGGAGTCCCAGGGGTTTGTCAGGGGACAGGTAGGGGGTGGGGTCCTGGGGGGGGAGTTGGGGGGGTCTCAGGAGGGGGCAGTTGGGGACAAGGACCAGTGGGGCTTAGATATGGGGGGTCCGGGGAGGGGGTGATCAGGGGACAGGGAGCAGGGGGGTTGGATGGGTTGGGGTTTCTGTGGGGGGCAGTCGGAGGGAGTGGATGGTGGCAGGGTGGGGCTACCCTCCCTCCCCGTGGAGTGTCCTATTTTTTGAATGTTAAAATATGGAATCCCTACTCACAGTGCAGCTCTCCATTCACTGCAGCATGAGGTCTGAGCTTCCTCACTCCCTCCCCCTCTTTCCTGTTGGTAGTGGCCAAGGGAATGCTGGGAAATGTAGTTCTTTCCCTGCTCCAGGGCTGGCTCTATAGGCAGGGAGCTAACCAAGGAACTACAGCTCCCAGGACCCCCTGTTGGTTCTCAGCTCCCTGCCGCCCCTGCAAATGGGCTGCCCCAAGTACGTGCTTGCTTTGCTGGTGCCTAGAGCCGCCCCTGTGTGTAGTCATTTACGCCAGGCAAAGTGAGTATGAAATGCTACCAGATCAGAACTCTAGTATTTTACATGCACTGTGCACTCATTTTGTATTTTTATATTAATGACTACACAAGGCACAGGGCAACAAATAATCCAACCCTAAGTATTTATAATTGTCTTCACATCAGTCATATCATTCTGCATGAGAGAGATTTGTATTCAAAGGATTTTTAACTGTACAGCTTCCACTGACTCTAATGAGAATCTAGAGACCAAATCCCATGCAATGCTCTAAAAACTAATGGGTTATGTAATGTCATAGCAATGCCACATCTGTAATGGCAGACATGTAAAATCTAAATGTATAAAGGCCGATTAAAAAGCCATTAACCAAAATTTGCCATACTGTGGCATCTGATTTGCGGCTCACTACTCTCATGGACAGAGTGAAATCTTAACAGAGTTCCATTAAATTACATTTTTCAATAGGAAGCTATTAGCCCTATATGGTTTATTCCTTGGCAATTCATAAATAAATAAATGGTCATTTACTCTTAATTTATTTAAAATAATTGATGTTTGCAGAATCCATAAAAAAAATCCTGCAAATACCATAGTCAGCACTGCAGTTGTAACACCGACAGACCCCGGTCGTCGGGATCAAACTTGGGGCCTCTGGGGCTTAGTGCATGAGCCTCTACCACATGAGCTAAAAGCCAACTGGCTGTCAGCTAAGGCTGTAGAGCAGACTCATTTTATCGCTCTTTCTAAGTGGTCTCAGTGCCACTAGATGGAACAGAACACCACACCCAGAAGGTTTGTGGGTTACACAGTGATAGCTGTGTATTGCAATAGAATTAGGGCTTTATCCAAAGCCCACAGAAGTCAATGGGAAGACTCCCATTGGGCACTGGACGAGGCCTTATACTTTTTCTGATTAGAGAATGACAGGGTTTTATTTGTCATATCTGAGCTTGAAAAATCTTTTTTCAATTATTTGCTTTACATAAAAAAATCTTTAAAGTTATCTATTAAAATGATTACGCAAGGAGCATCACTGAGATTCCTGCTGCATCCAGTAGATTAGAGAATATTTATGACCCATCTTCTTTTAACAGGGTGCTCTGGGTCCACAAGGTGCAAATGGAAGTCCCGGAGCTATGGGAGCGAGAGTAAGTAACATTTCCTGATTAACCAAATCCAACTGTGTTAGAACGAATGTTTTGAACTAAAAATATGGCAACTGTCAAATGGCAAGAGCTAAAGAACCAGGAAGCACATGATAATTCATAAGAATTAAATGCTTTAAAATGCTTTCTAACATTTGAAATAATTCATAAATAACATACGGGATCTTTTACATTTAACCATGTTTGTCATTGTTCTAGGGTCCCCCTGGCCCATCTGGTCCTCCCGGAAAGGATGGTACGAGTGGTTACCCAGGCCCCATAGGTCCTCCAGGCCCTCGTGGTAATCGAGGTGAAAGTGGCTCTGCGGTAAGTGGACAGCAAGCACAACTTTCATTAAACAAACAACTCCTTTTTAATGATACATCTATCATTAAAAAGATGAACCTTTCTAACACTGTGCATGCTGGAACTACAGCTAATGTAGAATGTACCTACCCACTTAGGGCTGGGTACTGAGCACCAGGGGTTTGATCCAAGTCCACTGAACTCAATGGAGACATTTCATTCATTAGGCTTTTTGCTCAGGCCCCAGATAAGCACCAACATTTCCCATTTAATATGGGAGAGCAAAATCTCCTCTTCTCTTTAAAGCCTTGACAACTCTGCAGGCTAGTGTGAAGTAGAGGCAGGACTATAGCCTATTTTCCCCATTTGGGGAGGCTAGCACTCTCAGTTTAGTTCATTGCTTTTGTTCCTTAGCCATATTGTGGCTGCTCTGCGTACATGAGCTCCCAGCATCATCTTCATCTCTACAACTCAACTTGAACAGGGTTGCCCACAATTTGACACTGAATTAGGAAGAGGATGGGCTAAACTGGTCCCAGAGTGGCTAACAGTAGAGCTGAGTGAAAACAAAGCAATAAAGTTTTTTCTGTAACTAGCATTGTCCTTAGCTTTATATTTATGGTCCATACAGTAATTGTGTGGACTTGGGTCTGAGCCTGCAATCCTGACTCAGCATTATATTCTTTATTTCCTAGGGTTCACCTGGCCATCCAGGTCCCATGGGTCCCCCTGGACTTCCTGGGGCTCCTGGTCCATGCTGTGGGGGAGTTGATGGCCCTGGTCCTTCACCTGGTGACAAAGGACAATCATACCTCTACGGAGACCAGCCATCTGAAAACAAGATCAATATGAACGACATCTTATCTTCAATGAAATCAATTAACAACCAAATCGAAAACATCGTTAGCCCTGATGGCTCCCGGAAGAACCCAGCTCGTAACTGCAGAGACCTGAAATTCTGCCATCCCGAACTCAACAGCGGTATGTTAGATTTTTTGTTTGCAATATTGGTAACACCACCTGGATCTTGAATTGTTCTGTTTGCAGTGTGACTGTATTCTGAAAAACGAATATGGACCAATTGCATTGTCATGGCTGGCTTCTCATAGGTCACTAAAAGACTGTTTTCTAACTGCCAGTACCACAAAGTAAAGCTGGAATCTGAAGGTCCATGCGTCTGATGAAGTGGGCATTCACCCACCAAAGCTTATGCTCCAACACATCTGTTAGTCTTTAAGGTGCCACAGGACTCTTTGTTGCTTTTTACAGATCCAGACTAACACGGCTACCCCTCTGATACTTAAGGTCCATTTTGGTTCTCTTTCTTGTACATCATCATTAGTAATTGAGGGTCTGATCCAAAGCCCAGTGATATCACTGGAAAGATTCCTATTGGTTTCAGTGGAATTTGCTCAGGCCCAAAGTCACAGCAGGGCAAATCAGGCTCTGAGTGAGAACTGTGCAACCATATTTTCTTCAGATTATACCCTTGGTTTCACCCATGAAACTTTGTTGCTCCTCTACAGGCGTCAGAATTTTCTTTTTTTGAGTAGAACTACAATTTAATTGAATTTTGGGGGTGGGATGGGGGATGTGGGAAAGCCTCACTGAAAAAGATTTCTTATACGATGCATTATTTAACGCTCTCCCAATAATATAACATGACGTTTTACACCAAAAGCCAAAATATGAACCCAGCATGCAATGCTTCTCTTTATATCTGAAAAGTTGTTTTTGTAATTATCAAATTGAATCAAAACTTTATTTTCTAACTTATTTGGTTCTCTGATGGACAATAAATAACAAATGGTGTAAAAACAGTAACATAAAATCTAATTACAAAAAGATTACGCTTAATCGAAAGTTTTAGAGATGCTGTAATCTTTATCATGATCTGTTTTCCATAAAGTCCAAACACACAAAAATAAGCATTCTTCAAAATGCACAAATCTGCTGAAAAATAATTGTCATCATCCACTTACAGCATACCATTCCAAGAGCATAAAGTGTAGTAAATATATCTTCCATTATAATAACTTAAATACAAACTCGTGGAGAAATGAAACTATTGACATTTGAATGCTGACTTTAAAATCAAATTCACCATCAGCATATGAAGGGTGCAACCCCACTGTCATCAGTGGAGTCTTAGGCCAATAACAAATTTGCCCCCAAATTATTTGGGCCCTGATAGAACAAAGTACTTAGTATAAGTGATTTTTAAGCCAGGTCCAGGTCCATTGACTTCAATAAGACTTCTCAGATGCTTACAGTTAAATATCTGCTTAAGTCCTTTGCTGGCTGGGGGCCATAAATAACACAATTTTAAAGAAAGCTAGAATTTCTCTGACAAATCATCTTAGAGCATTTGAATCAGATCATACATTGTCTCTTTGTGCCATCTTAATTCTTCTCCTGGCTTGTCTTCAGTCAAAATTTCCATATCTCTTACTCAATGCAAGCATTTGAGACAGACATAAGCTTTAGAACATATGGGTAAAATAATCAAATTCCTCTCCTGATTTTCTGCTATTTTATGTCCCTCTAGGAGAGTACTGGATTGATCCTAACCAAGGTTGCAAGATGGATGCTATAAAAGCATACTGTAATATGGAAACTGGTGAGACATGCATCAGTGCTAATCCCAGCAGTGTGCCACGTAAAAACTGGTGGACCGGTTCAGGAGCTGAAAAGAAACACATCTGGTTTGGAGAGTCTATGAATGGTGGTTTCCAGGTAAGAAATATTAGATCTTCTCAATGAATAGCCTAGACAGCAATTCTTATATTTCATTCACATCACAGATAAGTAATACCATGGAATTAATTTAAACTAGTAAATATATCAGCAGTTAAAAATAAAGATTGTTTTGTGTGTTGTACCACAGTTCAGCTATGGAGATCCAGAGCTTCCAGAAGATGTTTCAGATGTGCAGATGGCATTCCTTAGATTGCTCTCTAGCCGTGCCTCTCAGAATATCACTTATCACTGCAAGAACAGCATTGCTTACATGGATCAGGCCAGTGGAAATGTTAAGAAAGCTCTGAAACTGATGAGTTCCACTGAGACCGAGTTCAAGGCTGAAGGAAACAGCAAATTTACATATGCCGTTCTGGAAGATGGCTGTACTGTAAGTACACGGGATTTTTGTAAGATAGCACCACGTATAGGGCTAGATGGGATCCTAGCCATGCAGGGATACAGGAAAGGGCAAAGACTCCCTCACCCATGGCCAGGGCTGGGTTGCAGCTGTGATGCTCAGATATCTCAGACAATGCACTCCAGAAGTTTGAGCAAGGTCGGACAGGGAATATGTGGAACCAATGCTGGTGCAGGTTTAGGTGGAGCCAACTGAGCTAGTTCACGTGGTTGGCCACTTGTGGGTATAGCATACTCTTTGCCAGCACAACCAAGGAATAGGCACTGGCAGGCATTATGCCACCTCCCGGGACCATGCTCTCTGTACTGGTTCTTGCTACAGGCTACATGCTAAAAACAGCTTTGAAATCAACAGCACTGTTTGTGGAGTAAGATGCTATTCAAAACTGTGCTTTACAAAGGTCTTCTTTTAGAGGCCCCCTTTTCTTTCTCCTTTCATCCAAGTCATGGTGCTGAAATTCTGATCCCACCCCAAACCTAATTCTATTCAATCCAAAGTGGAGCTGTTTGTTGAACTAAGAATTGATTATTAAGGGCTCGATTGTCCCAACCATGCAAAAATTCACATGGGAGAAAAAAAAACTGCACTAACACAGAGGTGGCCTATAGACAATTTAATCTCCCTTTGAGGTAGGTGCTTTGGCCTATGTTTCCAGGTAGCACTGTTCTATGACCATATATAGCTGGAGGGTACTGATGCCATCAAGTCTACTCATTGATGGATTCACTTGAGGCAGGACTGACATCATCCAGGATAAAGCCACAATTGAGGGAACTCCCGCTACTCTTTGGCAGTATGCTCAGCGCTGGCAGGTACCAGGAACAGGCAGGGAACCATCTGATAGCAACATGCAGGCAGCTAGTCTAAGCCTGTTGCAACAGCAAGTGATGAATGGCAGTTATGATCAAGCATGCCAGTTGAAGTGAATAACAGCAGTCTGTTTAGACAGCAGACACCACAATTGCTGGTCACTGCTGCAGTGATCTGAGGTCTCGATGGCACAAAAGATACCCACAGAAAGTGCAACTTAAAGTAATATGAGCCTGCTTTACATTGCAACCTTTTGCTGTCGTTTTTTCGCATGCATGAGACAAATGTGAAGTGCAGCTTATTTTTTCCTGTTTCCCTTTCCCGTGCTTACTAGCACATTTGTGCTCGTTGCACAAGGATGGGGGAGCATTTCTCAATGCTAGGCTGGAGCACTGCAGTGCCCCCTACCTGCTCTAAGCTACACAGACACCACATATGCCAGAGATCTGGTCACGGAGCTGTAGCCATCTGCTGATTGCCCCTTACCTGGCCCAGCATTCAAACACTAATTAAGAGCTATTCTAAACATATGCCTTTCCAAGAAGATAATGATTAGGGAAATGCAGTACTTTGAATGGTGCAGGGGATGGAACATCAGTGTGAGGAACAACAGGTGTGAAATTAAGTAAAATAACCTCCTTGTAAAACTATACTGGATTTCTCTAAACTGATTTTCTCTTCAATTTTTGCAGAAGCACACTGGAGAATGGGGTAAAACAGTCTTTGAATACAGAACACGCAAGACAATGAGGTTGCCTGTGGTGGATATTGCTCCCATGGATATTGGTGGTCCTGATCAGGAATTTGGTGTGGACATTGGCCCAGTCTGTTTCTTATAAAATCAAGGATACTGCTTTTTCTAAAACCCCAGCAAGCAAATCCACACTCTCCTTTTGTTTTAACCTTGTCAACTGGTACAGGTGCTCAACTGTATCCCAGTTATTTATTTACAAATTTTCTGGAAAAAAAAGGTAATTCAACAAAGGGTTAATTGTTTTTAATTACACAAAGTACAATAAAAATGCTTTTTGCTTTTTTTAACCAAATTCCATCTTCAAAACATGTTTCCGTGGTGCTATAATAAAACTTCAACACTCAACAAAACAATACTGTCTTCTATTAGTTGAATGAAAGCCAATTTACACAGCACTGATTGTTCCCAGCATCAAAGTTTACCCTAAGACGCCGTCCGTAAAGATAGAAAGACTTCCCCGTTTCAACTACCTCAACATGGACAGAAACTGGGATGAGTTTGATGAGTTACAGCAAAAAACAAACAGCCAAATCAAAATACATTGGAATCTTTGGTTAATTCAAGGGAATTAGGTATACAATTGTATTTTTCTTTACTGATTAGTTTGAACACCCTAATGTTACAATCCAACAATAAAATTATGGTATTCTGTTTTCACGGGTGCTTCTATACTTTCCTGTCATTGCTGGTCAAGACCACTAAAATTAGGGAAGTGTAAAAGACTAATGTGATGGTGCTAATGTATTTTTCACTTCTAAATCTGCAAGACAGGTTTATTGACTTGCATTAAAGGATTAACAACAATTGTAAATGTCTCCATCAGAGATTAGGATTGGCATACTATTTTTGAGGTCATTCTCCCTTCACTCTGTAAAAGTCAAAGATGCAGAATTGTGAGCTTCTTTCATCACATTAACACATTTGTAGTGTTGAAGGTTAACCATCTTTGTAAGCTTTTATATTGTTGTTGGTCTTTTCCTTACAGAGACACATAATAAATATCTTAATAAAACTCCTCATTTTTCACCTTCACTATTTTTATCCTTCCCTCCCAACTTTACTAACAGGGAAGCAAAGTCATAACAGAGTTTTGCCAGAAAAAGGACTGAGTAATCTTTCCTCAAGCAAAATTGCAGGATTTCACCCAGTGAGTTTACAATTTAGTACTAAGAAATGGTACCTGCTGCACTAAAGTATTTTTTTACTTAGAAACTTAAAGTTAAAACTATCTGTGATCAGCTTTTTGGACTATCATTCTATAGGGTCAGTACTGAAAACCTGTTACACATGACAGACAGAAATGTCTGGTACTTTGAAAAATGATTTGTTCATGTCACAAATCCTTTGGAAGCTGCACTGAAACATGTAAATTCTGTGCAGTTGAAATTCAACCCCATGCTGAGGGCCAGCATAATGTCTTTACTGCAAATGCATGGAATATAAGCAGGGGATAGGCTTTATAGCGGTCAAGACTGAATTTTACCCCGGTAGAAATGGAGGGGTTGGGAAATGAGTGCAGAAAGCTACTGTAGAGGTGGTAATGTACATGACTGACAGTAAAATTTTGACTATCACACAGCATAGTATAGTCAACAATGATGCTCATTTGAATAGCGCACAGACCAGCAAAATGACTGTCATAATCTGACACATCTATATATTTTGTGCTGCTGAAGAGAACTTCTGCCTAGAAATCTGGACGAAACAACATTGATATAGCACATTATATCCCTTTTGTCTACTCTTAACTATTCATATTAATATGAGAGTTACCATTACTTTTAACATCAAAAATAAATGGTCTGATAGACTGTGACTTGGATTAGGTGCCTGTGCAAGGGAATAAGAACACCTTCCAAACCTCTACATGTGCTACTTAGCACTTGGGTCCAAGTGTTTAGGAATAAGTGGGGCTACTCACCAGTTTATTGCTTCCCTGGAGCAGGTGATGGGGTGGATCCACCTTCCCCAAGGCAGAACAACTGAATCCGAACATGATGGATAGTAATATGGCTTCTGGTATAGGTCAGCAGTAAGTTACTAGCCATCACTAGTAAAAGAGAAAGCAAAGGAGGAAATCAGACATACAAGTAGGTCTCTGCATCATAGTAGTGCCTAGTGCACTACCCTTTGCTCAGGGCTGTGCCTAAAGGCACAAATCAATGTAGGGTGGGATTTTCTAAAGTGATGAGCATTAGCCTACCATAGCTCCATTAATTTCAGTGGGCATAGAATTGAGGCAATGCTGGGTGCTTTTGAAAATCCTGCATTACCGGGTACTTTTAACATTTTCTGCAACTATTAAACCACTTATAAGGGAACCAACTTCTGCTATGTGAAATTACTTCAGTGGGTTGCATTGACATAACTGATGGCAGTACTTGGACTATTACTCTTAAAGATGTTTGGTTAACATAAGAAATGTATTTGGCATATTCATTTGTCATTATGAAACTACAAATGACCAGTTCCATTTAAAAAGGAAGAAGCTTTTGAATTAAAACAATTAGACAACCAAATAGGATAGCTTTGAAGGCGTGTAATTCATAGTTTTAAAAAGTGTAACCTTTTTTGAATGAGTACCCGATGTATATATTGTTTTCTACTAAGTCATTTAGATTTATAGCACTACCTATCACCCTATATAGGAAGCAATAATTGGCATATCAGATCACAAGGAAAATACTAAAAACAAAAATAGCAGTACCTGTGATTAATAGCAGATATAGGTCTTCTCAGGAAAGCTGTACCGATTTTTGTCATTTGTGAAACATTTAATTACATCTTTATGCTATTGGGGTAGCATAAAAACACTAGTGTGCTAAACCTAGTAGCCTTAGCCTATTGGGAAGGAACATGTTTTTGGAGCCTTACTCTCTGAGCTGGAATCTTGTAATCTCTGAGCTGGCAATGATGTTGTCAGTATGCCCTTGGCCTTTGTCATCACTACAGTCTGGCTGCTCCTATATTCACTGCTAGTATGGCTCTAAGAAGACAGAACCAGGTCTGGCCAGATAGAAGAATTAAGTAATACAGTCACAGTGAATCAAAATACAAACTAGGGGCAGAACCTGTGTTTTTGGAACTGAAGATGTATGGACCCTGTGCATGGAGGAAAGCCTCATGCAGTGTAGTGGTAGGCCACCAGGGGCTTTTCTTACAGCCACAGCCTCCTGGGTGGTTATGGGCAGAGGGGGGAAGAGGGTTCAAAAAAGAACTAGATAAATTCATGGAGGATAGGTCCATCAATGGCTATTAGCCAGGCTGGGCAGGGATGGTGTCCCTAGTGTCTGTTTGACAGAAGCTGGGAATAGGCAACAGGGATGGCTCACTTGATGATTACCTGTTCTGTTCATTCCCTCTGAAGCATCTGGCATTGGCCACTGTTGGAAGACAGGATACTGGGCTAGGTGGACCATTGGTCTGAGCCAGTATGGCAGTTCTTATGTAGAATAATGTTTTCAACCCTCAGCTCACAGAGAGCTTCTTCTCTAGTAAGCACAACTGCAATAAGGCGAGAAAGGGACTTTTATCCTCAGATGATCTTGGCCTTTCTTTTCTTACATGTTTAAGTACATTTTAGTGCTTATGAAAGGAGTGGGATAAAGAGAAGTAGAGTATGCACTCTTCTACCCATCAATGGCAGTGCAAACCATGTGTCATTAATAATTCAAAGGTGAGAGGAGATTGTCTCATTACCCATTCACATCTCAATTACTAGCTCCTTACAGACCAGTCCTCACAGCTGGGTTTTTGCCAAGTAACATGCAGCTCAATGACATGTGCTGCTATCCTCTCCAGCTGCCATTCAACTGTAAAGAGCCCTTGGATCTTCTCCTCTCACAAGAGAGGCCCCACAAAAAAGGACCCAACTAAAACGGTCAAGGTTTTTAACCAGGCAATTTGTCATTTTTAATAATTTTGAAACAATTTATATAACTTCATTATTTCACAGTAAATTCTCAACATAAACAACACCACATTTTCCCTCCCCAGAAGACCTAACTATTAAAGGATAGAGAGGGTTTGTCATTTACGGGAACGGGGTCCTACAAGTAGTTGTAAGTTTGGAAAGGTCAGTTGAGATTGGGTCTCAGTCCTTATTTGATAGAACAGTTGATCAATAGGGAACAAAAACATCTAAGGTTCATAACTTGGCTAATTATTCATAATTTGAGAGAGCCTCATGCCTTTATATATGCCAATTCCACTCTATACAATGCCAAAAAAAGGTAGAGCTACAAAGTAGCACAACTATAGCCAATTGCAAAGGCAAAGAACGAATAATAGGTCAAATGAAGTCTGAAATGAAACCTGCTGTATTGATGCATTTTATTCCTGGGAGAACTCTGTGCCACTGCACATGCACAGAATTCATGTCCTCCCACAGAAAATGATAGGGAAGTAAAGGGAAGCCACGTAGGGAGGACGGGACGGGGCTGGGGACGCTCATGGGTGTAGTTTGGGGGAGCCATTGCCTTCCCAAACAGAGGTAAGGTGTGAAGGGGACATGCGGAGTTACGTGCCACTGTGCCCCCCCATTTCTGCGAGCGCAGCGCCACCCAGCTGGAGGAGGATGCCACTCAGACACCACCTCCTGGGTCCTAGTGGCAGTCGTGCTCCCCTTCTGCGTGCTGGGAGCCATCCTCTTTTCTGTACAACAGTGAGTCTCCATAGTGGGGCAGGGCAAATGGAGGAAGAGGCAGTGGGCAATAGAGCCCTGTGCGGATACAAAATTTGTATACGCATCCAATCCACGAGCCGCAAAAATGATCTGCGGCTATATCTGCATCCTATCCAGGGATTTTCAGGGCTAGAGTGGGTAAGGAAAGGAGGCTGGGAGATGTGAGAGGAGGAGGATAAGGGCAGAGGACAGTGGGGAGAAGGCGGCAAGAGGGAAATTGGGGTGGGAAGCAGGAGCCTGGTATGCAGCTTCCCCTCGGCAGCAGCTGAGGCTCCCCCATTAAGCAGGAGCATCAAACCCCCCCACCCCGCTGCACTACCCCAACGAGCCCCCCACACATGGCCCCCCCAAGGCCCACTCCCCCAGCACCCAGACCCCGCCACTGAGCTCCCTACACCCAGACTCCCTGCCAAACCCCATCCTCCCAACCCAGACCCCGCCTGCTGAGCCCCAACAACCTTCACCCCCTGCAGAGTCCCATTGCCCCTTGACCTGGAAACACCCTACACACACCCACAAGCCCATGTGTATCCAGATCCACCACTGAGCCGCCCACACCCAGATTTCCCCAACTCTCTTACACAACACCTGGATTTCCCGACACTAAGCCCCTCTACACTTGGATCTTACTGGGATGAGCCTCCCTGCCTACACCTGGTACAGAGGGGCAGGGCCCCGTGGTGTTTCTGGGGCAGGCCCGGCCCTTACATTGGGTCAGGTGCAGCCTCACCGCCCAATCCCTGTCCCCAGGGGAGGACAGCTACAGGGTGATCTCCCACCTCCATCAAGCCAGTGGCCTATGATCCCCACTGCCAGGCCGGAGCATCTACATTTATTTACTGACAAATAAAATTGGCAGCATTTTAAAATATTGTGCTCAGAATTTTTAATTTTGTTGGTACAGAATTCCCTCAGGAGTAGTAGCGGAACAAAAAACACGGAAATGGTAGCTGCAGATGAATAGTCACACCAATCTGCTCAGCAAGTGTTACCCAATTTTGGCATCATGTTTCTTAAACCAACAAACCGCTCTTTCACAGCTAAACGACTCAACTATCTGGCACTAGCTAACTTCATCCCCATTAGGGCTCAATCCTGCAAGGTACAAAGCACTCCTAAGTACCAGAGGACATTAAATGACACAGTACATGACTGAGATCATAGCAACGAAATATGTACACTACCTGGATGCTTGCAGTAACACTGAGCCATAGCATTCTGGATGCTACTTCCCCATCCACTGCCACGTCTAATACCTGTCCAAGTTTATACCTTAAAGCTGACTCAGAGGGGGGGTAGATTGGCTCATAAAATGAAGGGCTGGAAGTGTCCATGAGACGTGTAGTCCAGCCATGCTGAGTCAGGGCTAAGTAAACCTGCACAGACAGCACGATGGTCATGCAGCTCCCAGGACCCCACACTCATACAGATTTTTGTTTGTTTTGCCTTAGGTGTGTCGCTGTATGTCTGCAAGGCCTTAATGTCTCTGACATCAGTATTTAACACAGGCACGGTCAGTGTCACTGCAGCAAAGTGTCAGCAAGTGACAACCCCACTGGTGTCATTCTGCTGTTTAACAGTGCTAACTACAGCTCAGAATTTGACCCCATTTGCTTGGCAAATTCTAATACCTTGTCAAGGGTTACTTCTGGGTCTTTCAGTAGTATATCAGATTTTTTTGGCCCAGATCCCAGTGTGGATCTGGTCTCCTAGCAAGAACTCAATTACCTCTGCAAAAGTAAAGAATTGGCTCCTCAATTTGAGACTCTATGGCAGAGGTGGGCAAACTACGGCCCGTGGGACTGTCCTGCCTGGCCCTTGAGCTCCAGGCTGGGAAGGCTAGCCCCCGGCTCCTCCCCCACTGTCCCCCCTCCCCCGCAGCCTCAGCGCTCTGGGTAGCAGGGCTGTGCGCTCTAGCCAGGCAGCGTGGCAGTGTGGCTGGCTCCAGCCAGGTGGCGCGGCTGCCAGTCCTGGTGCTCTGAGCAGCATGGTAAGGGGGCGGGAAGCGGGGAGCGGGGGGGAGGTTGGATAAGGGGCAGAGGGTCTCGGGGGCAGTCAGGGGACAGGGAGCAGGGGCGGAGGTTCTGGGGGGGGCGGTCAGGGTACGGGGAAAGGGGGGTTGGATAGGCGTGGGAGTCCTGTGGGGGGCCTGTCCGGGGGTGGGGGGGTGGACAGGGGTCGGGGCAGTCAGGCAACAGGCAGCAGGGGGCGTTGCATAGTGGGTGGGGTCCCGGGGGAGGTTAGGGGTGGAGGGTTCCAGGGGGGGCAGTCAGGGGACAAGGAGCGGGGTGGGGGGTTGAATGGGTGGGGGAGTTCTGAGAGGGGCAGTCAGGGTGGGAAGTGGGGGGGTGCGGATGGGGGGCAGGCTGTTTGGGGAGGTACAGCCTTCCCTACCCAGCTCTCCATACAGTTTTTGGAACCCCGATGTGGTCCTCAGGCCAAAAAGTTTGCCCACCTCTGCTCTATGGCTTCACTTTCTTTTTGTACTCCGTCTTAAAGCATCTCTCCCCCCATGTTTCAATTTCATGTGGCGTGCAGTACTCCCTCCTATTTCTGACCCCCCTTCCCCCCTCCATTTCATAGTTAGCCTTTGCTGCCTTTCTTAACTCAAAACTAACACACAACAAATGCTTCGCAAACAGCTGTTACCAGAAATAAGGCTGCCTTGTGACCCGCTTCCTTTTTGTTGGTACCCATTCATTGCAGATAAAGAGTGAAGCTCTATTTAAACCTTTGCCCATCGTCTTCCGCATTTCCAGAGCATTTCAACTCTGGTGGGGCTTTTAATTACTCCATTCAGGTTATTTCCTTACTTCTTTTACTCCTGGTACCATGGGGATGGGGGGACTTTGGATAAAGCAGAGCACTTGCAAATACCTTAAGTTCTGCGTGATCCCGAGTCTGAATGCTAACCTGGCTATAGTGTATACCATGAGCCTTGGCATAACAAAAGAGCCAAAGAGTCTTTGAAATGGACAGTTCCCCACAACCAGATTCGGGGGGAGGGAATAGCCAGTTCCCCGGGCATCTGAAAGCGCATCTGCCTCCTCCCCCCGGCCGGCTGCCACTCATGTCAGTACTTTAGGATTGAGCAAGTACTGCACAGGGCTTTACGCCATACATCAGACCTCACTTACCGCCTTCTAATCCCACGATGGTGCGGCGTCTTCTTGTGCCTGTGTTCTGGGCACAAACTGTCCCGAGTGCCCTTTGCTTTAATGTACAGCCCCCCCATCCTGCCTGCCTTTCAGTCACTGTGCCCCTTTCCCTGGCAGGTGGGCTGAAAACCTGCCAGGTGGGCTGAAAACCAAACACAGCCGCCCTGTCCACGCCGCTGGTGCTAGACCCCTGTGCCCTTTGCCCAGCAGAGCCCACCAGGCGCCGCACCCCACAGGCAGCACCTGGAGGCCAGGCTGCAATCAGCCCTTAACAAGCTGCGCTGCGGGGTGGGAGAGGGGCACTGAGCCCGCATTGATACAGGCCCTGTCTGTGCAGGAGAGAGAAGTTCCAGCAAACTCAGTGTCAGGGTGGAAAGCAAAGGAGAGAGGGTTAAAACCCTGATTTTTATTTTAACATGGTTTGCTCATTAAAAATTCAAATAGCTGCCTTACGGGGAAGGAGGGGGGACTTGCTTTTAGCTTTTGAGGGATTTGGTATCTTGGCAAAATGTACTCTTGAGTAGGCTGGGAGGGTTCTCCTGGATGTGGGAATGCCTATGCTCTCGGTTGAGCATCCCACAACGGAGTCATGGCCTCAGGCAGGGTTTGAGGCCCTGCATGCCTGTCTGACGCTCAGCCCCTGCCTTGGCAGACTGCAAGGATTGGAAACTTGTGACTGCAAAGCACACCTCACCCTCTCAGAGCCCCAGGTCCTGGCAGAGAGTGAGGTCAGTGGTTTGTGGTTGCAAAGCTTGTCTTCTCAAGCTCCATACCCTGGCAGAGTGCAAGGGTTACTTGGATGGACTCTGATTCTGCAGTTGGATCCAGACCCTTGTACTTGTGCAGAGCCCCATGCCGGGGGGAGGGGGGGGGGGAGGAGAGAGGCACAGGCTGGGCCTATACATATTATCAGCCTTATATTTATATATGTTTAATTGTGTATATATCTTCCCAGATATAAAACTACATTGAACTGATGTTAAGGTTGAGAGTGCATGTCAGTAACATAAGGGTAAAAACATTACAGGATTGCTGTAATTAACCCAAGAACAAGCATTAGAAACCCAGAAAATTCAGGTTAGCTTAAATTTAAAAAGAATCCAAACATGCAAATGTATAGAAATGCAAGTTAAGGCAGCCAAACAACCATTACTCCTCCCTATAGTGATACCATGCAATAGGCGTACACTTATGATCAGTGCATAATAGTATTTGAAGTTCCAGATTAGATTAAACTGATTTCTGAAGACACACTGGAGTTTTTCACTTGTCTGTTCCTCACAACATCATTACGGGATGGAGGTATCTAAAGTGTGCATTGCCATATAACATTTTACCATCACCTCTTGCTAAGGGAAACCTGGCTTCACTCCCATTGGGATCAATAGGTGGTAGTAGGTGGGCATTTGGAAAACAAGAGACAAGGTGGGTGAGGTAATATCTTTTATTGGACCAACTTCTAATAAAGTTTGGACAAGCTTCTGAGCCACACAGGGCTCTTCTTCAGGTCTGGGAAAGGTACTTCCAGCGTCACAGGAAAATGCAAGGTGGAACAGATTGTCTAGCATTAGTAGTTAGCACATATTATAAGAGACCATTCAAGGTGGAATGGCTAACTACTTTTTGCTATGACACTGGGAGTCATAATGCACCCTATATACCTAAAATCCAGCTAATCTAAAGCACAAGTATACTATTTCTGGATTATGTTATCCCAGCAGCTGAAGGTCAGAGACTAAAAGTATTTTAAACCTTGAAACAGAGTAAAAGATTCATCCTTAGTTTACTTTCTCCTTATTTTATGCCGCTGAATAAACCCCAGGACAATACCATATGACACACTACTACCAGTTAGCAATATCTAAATTTGTGATAAAGTATTATGTACTAACCCCTGTTCACCACAGTCATTCAGCCATGATTAGATTGCCCATCAGCTCTGAAGGAGCCTATCCTGTAGACTTTAACCAAATTTTAATAAGAGTTTTGCCGTAGTGAAAATCGCAGAACTGAGCCTTTGTCATGTAGGCGCAATGTGAACCTCTGAACACTCTTGGGGTTTCCTGTGTATATCTATTGCATACAGGTGCACACATACAAACTTAAAATTTACAGTGCTAGAACTATTACAATTTAGGAATGACTGATTTGAACATTAATTTTTCATTATCTTGATCATTGCAAATATAACTTTGGAAATGGTCTATAAATTACATTTTATAACATCAGAGATTATTTAAACGGACATACTGATTTAATCATCATATTTTATTCAGTTATGAATAAAAATTCTGACATCCTGGAGTTCCAAAGAGTATTAGCTGGGCATCTTTAGTAGGATAGGTGATGATAATTTGGTGCAACTTCCACCTTGTGAGATGTGCAGCAAAAAAGGATATCACTCAAAATTTCCATTATAATCCAATATATAAAATATTTTAGGTGCACATTTTACAAACACATAAATCATTTAAAACAGCAATAAAAATTATAAAATTCTGTTTTCCCCCAGCAATGAACTGATATGGGCTATGTTGGAAGGAATTCTACAAAAAGGAAACCACTGACGTAACAAGAAGCATGTATTTAATTAAATGCTTTGCAAAGATACATGAATAAAGCTATGTGCATGGCTTTTCTTTTGGGAGAGCCTCAGCTGTTTATTTTTTTATTTAAAGAGACAAACAAAACATTGGAGAGCACAAATGCAATAAAGAAACAGAAAAAAAACCTCGAATTATGTTTGTACCCACATGTTTCAGGTAATAAAACATGTTGGTATTACAAAACATTCCATATAGTGTATGACCAACAGATAAAATGCACTGTAATACTGTTCTTTCAAACACTGGAAATCTAACAGCTTTACTCTTCAAATCTATGTTGGTGGTAAGTATCTTTATTTTGTCAGGCTTTTACAGAAGTCATTTTAGCACCATCACTTAAAAAAATTATTATTTTTGCCCTGCCTATCTCCATACTTGGAATAATAACAGAAGCATATAGCACCTTTTAGTATCTAAAATAAAAACAAGAATATTAAATGCATCCCAGCTTTTAGAGATGAGGTAGCTCATGCTAAGCAATGGTGGATCATTATTTGCCCTGACAATTCAGGGCCGATAGGTCAAAATTACTGGTGATGCATGACTGGTTGTCGACTAAAAAGTCATCTCTGCAACAGTGAGTCTCTGAACCCTTGGTCTGGTACACATGTGAATGACTGATGACACACATAAGCTGACAACAAACTTATGACATTGTCTATAAAATTTTATATGTAATGGCTTATTAGATTATGCAAGTACTAAAAGAAATCAATTGGGTATTGGGTTTTAGACATATTTAAGGGTACATACTCCTCCAAGTGAAAGCCTCATTATGTACGTACATTGTCAGGAGGGAGAAGGACAGACCCTTAAAATTCAAATGTAGACCTACTCAAAGATTTACCCCTGAATTTTCTTATTTCATAAGAGTTTATGATGCTGAAGAGATTTCTTCTAGGTCTCATAAAATATAAGGCCATCCACTTCTGTGTAGACTGTTACATTTACATAGAATAGTTAAGCATTTCACTAAGGACAATGCCAAGTAAGATGACCTCACTTAAAAAGCGTTATTTGATTAATGAAATTGGTTTTTTTGTGACTGGCCAGGGAAAGAAAAACATAGGTTTCATTTAAACATGCTGGGGGGAAAGCATATTTGGTTGCAAATATTATAATCCAGAATTCACAAAAGTGCTCTACTTTTCTGCTATTCAATCTGCATCCAAGCAAAAGAAGTATTCCTTTGAGTTTTACAAAGCTCCACTTTTAAACTATCTGGATAGAATACCTATAAATTTTGAATTACACTCAAAGAAGGTGAGCAAAAAAGCCCTACAATTATCATTCAGATTTTTTAAAAGGGTAATCATTGGTCCTTTTTAAATTGTACTGCTGCACTGAAAAGTTGGTTTAGATCATTTAAAACTGAAGGTTTGTAAGTAAAATAAATATTCTGAAGGAGGCCAGGCATTTAAAAAGAACTGTATGTACAATGCTGATGCAATATCAGCCATTACTTCAAGAGTCTCAGGATTAACTTCCATCAGTCCAAGTTCTTGTGTTTAGTTGTTGTTGGTGGTGGTATGTTAATATTTTCCTCTTTCTTTTACACAAAACAAACCGGCCCAATCTCAATGCCAAATTCCTGGTCTGTATTACCAATGTCCACTGGGGCGATATCTATGATAGGTAAGCGTGCCACATTCTGTGTTCTGTATTCAAAGACAGTCTTGCCAATGTTCCCATTACGTTTCTGAAAAACAAGTGAGGGAAATGTTATGCCAGCAGAAGCCAACAATACTATCAGACAGTCCAGTTGGACCCTACTGTACCTCTACTGCACAATGCATGTCCTCTTGTACCGCACATTGCTTACTAAAGCTTTTTCATAAAAAAAAAATGCTTGCCCATTTGAGTCATCAGCTTCAGTCTTGAATCTTAAATAGCAATATTGCTGCCATAAAATTAGATTAATTTTGAAAGTAAAAGAAATTTCTTTTTGATGTATTAATACTGTACTGCTACATATAATAAACACTGGGCTAAACTTCTGTGAAGAAACAAGCAGAAAGTAAAGTTGGAGATGGTGGGGGCGTATTCTCATTCATTCCAAAATGAAAACTCATTTTACATTTCAAAAAATTATACAGAATTCCAGGATTTGGGCACGTAGGCTGAAAATGGTATGGTGCAGGAGGAGGATTTGGGCACGTAGGCTGAAAATGGTATGGTGCAGGAGGAAATTTAGAGCAGCACAAATATGAGTCTAAGGAAACGAAGGAACGAGAGCAGCAGAATAAGGACAATGGAGTTCAAAAATGCAAACTTTAACAAACACAGAAACTGGTAGGTAAGGTCCCATAGGAAGAAAATCTAAGGGAAAAAAGGCGTTCAGGAGAGCTGGTAGTTTCTCAAGGAGACAAGATTAAAGGCACAACTGTAAACTAAGCTAATGAGAAGAAAAGATGGAAAGACTAGTAAGAGGCTAATACAGCTCCATCTGAAAATCAAACAGAAATCCTATGAAAAATGGAAACATGGACAAATTGCTAAGGAGTACAAAAAAAAAAAAAAAAGCACAAGCACCTAAGGAGAAAATCCAAAAGGCTGAGGCACATAATAAGTTACACCTATCAAGGGACATAAAAGGTCATAAGACAAGTTTCTTTAAATACATTAGGAGCAAGAGAAAGACAAACGAAAGTGTAGGCCTGCTATTTAGTGGGAAAGGAGAGCTAATAATTAATGACATCTAAAGACTGAGGTGTTTAATGCCTATTTTGCTTCAGTCTTCATTAAAAAGACCAGATACTCAACACAATTACTATTAACAACGGGGGGAAATGAATGCATACCAAAATAGGGAAAGAACAGGTTAAATAATATTTAGATAAATTGGCAGGGCCTGATTAAATTCCTCTTATGGTATTAAGTAACCAGATTAAGCAATCTCAGAACCTTCCAGCCCTACATTTCTATGATCTAAACTGTTTCTTATTTACACTGTAGACTTTCTCTCTAGAAGATCCCTCCTTTCCAATTCAATCTAAGTAGAGGTACCAAAGGATTAGCAACTGTACACAGTATCTACGGTCCTACTTACTTGGCACAGAAACATTTGATTTTGGACTTATCTGGATTCTCTGGATGATCACACACAGTAGCAAAAGGGGATGGAGAGTGAAAGGAGGGAAGAAGAGACAGAGACCTTGTATAATAATAATAGTAACAAGTAATAATTCCTCTAAATTGTTTAGAGTTCAATTGTGTGTATCCAGCTCTGAAAATCTGGACCAAAATGTCTTTTCCACCTGTAAATCCTATTATTCTGACACCCAGGAAGAATTTCTGTAGTATTATTACATTAGAAATGTTCAATTCTGTGGATTTTTTCCAACTTGAGAAAGATCTGAAAATATTAAAGTCATTTATCTCTATAACACTTGATGAAATCAGTTTTGAAAAGTTAGAACTTACAGAGCAGCTGTCCTGAAGGACAGTATATCTAAATCGATTGTTTCCTTCTGCTTTGATCTCAAGGTCATTAGCACCCTTAAGAATTACAGCTTTCTTCAGGTTCTTAGACTGGTCATCCATGTACCCTATACTGTTCTTACAATGGTATGTGATATTCTGGGAGGCTTCCTTTGACAGAAGGCGCAGGAAGGTCATTTGGGTGACAGCTGTATTTGGTGACTCACTGTCTCCATAGACAAACTGCAAAGATACAAGATAGATTATCTCAGGTTACATGAATTCATATAAAGTTTGTGGATGTCAGTAATATTAATGGTTTCCAGACAAGCAAGTCCAAGAATCATTAGAATTCTTTAGTAATTTGCTACAAGCTAGGCACCCAGAAACTGAGGCCACTTTGGAAAATGTTGGCCATAACACATAGCACCTTTTTAGCTACGGCCCCGATCCTGCACTGAGAACCACATGCACATCCCAATAGATCCCTACCAAAGTGAACAGGATTCTGAATTGGCAAAAGGTCCAACCTGAGAAATTCAAAGCAGGGTCAATGCCTCTAACATTAAATGTAATAGCTCACTAGAGCAGCCAAATATATATAATAAATGTCAACCATAGAAAACATTTTAAAAATGTAACTATTTTATTGGAATTTTAGGATCTTATTTTACATACATTTTATTCAGTAATATCAATAGTAACCAAAGAAGTTTGAATTTATTAATCTAACTACAGATTTTATCAGAACACATTACTTAGACTGGAGCAGAAAGAATGCTTATATCTTGTGACCTTTATAGAACATTGTTAGCTATTTGCACTCTTCTCTGTGAATAATCAAAAATCAGCCAACATTTTGCTAATATTCTGCATTTTTCCCTTCCTATATATTTTTCATTTTATTCATATAGTTTGAGTGACTGCAATGTAGAAAATGTAATTTAATATTGGCTGGAAAATGTATACTTTCCACAAACCAGATAGTATACACAGAATGAAGAAAATCTTCTCTATCTGCAGTGTCTTCTTATAACATATGCTAGCTATAATCAGTCAAGTCTGGGAATTTCTTTTCAACTACCAGTCTCTAGAGTTTGCAAGTGAATATTATGAAGGTTATACTGGGTACCTATCAGATCTAAAGGTGTTGTCAGAATATTAAATATTCTTTTACAATTGTTCTTGGTCGTGAAATCTACCTCCCCTCCAGCATCAGATCATGGATTAAATATTCTCAAATCTGTAAAATGCTAAACACCTACTGTAAAATGCTAGCACCCAAAGCAACTACTGCCTTTAACGCCCTTCACAGGAATCCTTCATCATGATCTTCAGTGGCCCAGAGGGTGAGAGTTCTGAAGCTCACTCTGGAAGCCTGGTATTTTGCATGGTGATGTTATGTGAACATAATTAAGGCTAAGTTTTTGTCATGGGTACTTTTAGGAAATAATGAAAAATTCACGGAAGCCCGTGACCTGTCTGTGACTTTTACTAAAAATACCCATGACAGAATGGGTAGCCTGGACAGCTGGGGTGGGGGAGCTGGAAGCTACAGGGTCCCCCTCCACTGGTAGCTCCAAGCTGCAGGGGTCCCCCCTGCCTCCCACAATGGCCCAGAGCTCTGGGGATTCTCCCTGCTGCCCGCCGTCGCTGGGAGCTGCTGGGGTCCCCCCTGCCACCAGGTTCCCTGCAGCGGGGGTCCTCTTTGCCACCCACAGCAGCCATGAGTGGCAGATCCCCCTGCCATCTGTGGTGCGGGGAGATGCGGGGCTCCCCCCTGCCACCCCCGGTGGCTGGGAGCTGCAGGGGTACCCCCCAAGCTCCCTGCCTCCACAGCCGGCAGGGGACCCTGCAGCTTCCAGGCAGCGCTTGTTGAAGTCACCAAGGTCTTTGGAAGTCACGGATTCTGTGATTAAACATAATCAACAGGAGTTATGTCTGCATAGGGACTGCATGATTAGGCATTCTGATTCCAACATTTTGTTTGTGAAACCAGATTTTTGGGAACTAAATTAGGGATACAGAAGGAAGTTTTATATTTTTGAAGAGTAAACAATATATTTGAATCAAGTAAGTAACAACTTAAATATCAGACAGTCTGTCTACTAGTATTATAAAGTTCTTATCATGGCATGATCTGCTCAAAATAATAGGCAATATCCAATAACAAAAAGAAAGAATCCGGAGAAGAGCCTCCTCACAGGGCGGATTCAATTAAATCAAAGCAATTTAAATCAACAAGTGGGAAATTTGGATTTAAATATTTGATTTTTCTCATGTTTTCCATTTGTATTTTTTAGTTATTTTCCTAAAGACAAGTCGATTTTCATTGTCTGGTAATCATTAAAACATGTTGATTTGCAACTAAATATAGCCTTCACACTGGAGTTGGTGCTGCTTTTTGCTAACTACGAGAATACACTATATCTGTACACATTTATTTAAGCAAGTATGTAGCTTAACTTACATTTATTAATATTCTTAATTTTTACATTTTTATTATGTTAGAAAATGGTGAATGATGCATTTATTTATTAGTTGATTGGTTTTTCACTTGTGATTTATATCAAGCTCTATTTGGATGGAAATTCAAATTCAATTAAAATGTAGAAAAACAAAATTTTATTTCATTTTATTAAATAAAACGGTCTTAAATGTGCTACATATATAAGAAAAAAGTTTATCAAAAAGTTAATCAAAACATATTTTGTATTTAAAACTAACTGATTTATTAAACAAAGGAAATATCTATAGTTAGTGAATTAAACTGATTGTTTCTGATCACTATGTCCTAACAAGATTTGAAACTAGTAGATCTCATCTTTTCAAACCTAGTTTTTAATTCATATATTGGAAGAGGAAAACAAGTTTTCCTGCTTTTTCCACTCCCAATCATTTTCTTAACTTTGAATGAATTAATTATTGAACTGATATAGTTGAATAAACTTAAATAAAGAAAATATTCTCTCTGCATCTACAGAGATGCTACTGTTGTCAAAAGCTGGTTTAGTGCTTCAACAAACTATGGTTCCAGGTATTCCTTTAAAACTTGGCAGCAAATATATACTACTTACCATTATTTTAATAGATTATAAGAAGTTTGGGCTTTAACACAGGCTGTCAATTTCAAATTTAATTTTAAATGGCTTTATTTTTGAAAACAAATCTGCATTTAATTTAAATAAAAATATCTTACTTAAATTTTAAAAAATCAATGTTTAAAAATTTTATCACCCCTTTCTTATCCCATTTAAATATACTTAGTTACCTGTGATCCCCTGTTCATATCAAGGCCATACCATACAGGCTTGCGGTCCGATGATCTACTAGTCCACCATGTTTTGCGTGGTATGCTAGATGGGTTTGCAGAAATACAAGTCTCTCCAGTTTCCATATTGCAGTGGACTTTTACAGCATCTTCAACACAACCTTGGTTAGGGTCAATCCAATATTCTCCTACAAAACACAAAAAATGTAATCTCTGTTATATTAGTAAGATTCCTGAATTAATTAGGGAGTTATAATTAGGACTCTCTCTAGATATTACAAAACACAAGCTCAGCATTTACCTAATGTCTTTTATTTTGATGCCTCAAATGGCTAACCAGTTTAACTTATCAAAAAACAACTTGTGTAACTATATTGGGCATGATGTAACAACCCTCTACTTGTTTTAATGTACACTCCAGAGATAAGTTCAAGCACAATAGTTGGATCCGTATTTTAAGCACTTTAAAATTGGGGGTAGTTAGATCCAGAATTTTGCTTAAGCCCAGTTCTTAATTTGTAATGAAAGAGGTGCCGGGGCTCAAGCCATTTTTTTTACTTTCATAACTGACATGGCAAGCTCAGAGGTGCCAGGGCTATAAAATGCCAAGTCTAGAGGTGCCGGGGCTCAGTCCTGGCACAAAATAAGCACTGCTTAAGCCCATTAAAAAGCCCCTTGGCACTACTCTGATGGAACAAAGCAGACAAGCCTGGCACAGGGGGCACAGCTGCAGGAAAAGGGGAAAGGCTGGGGTTGCCCTCTCCCTAGCTGATCCTTAGCTGCCAGACAATTCTTATGGGGTGCTGGGAGCCAGTGTAACTTAGAGTAATTCCAACACACTATTCAAAGAACAATGAGGTATACAAAATCATGCTGGGTAAAGCACCCATGTTATTTTAGCAACTGAATGTATTATGCATCCAAGGGCAGCATTTAGCCTTCAATGCTTAATTATTATTGCCTCAAACACGCAATGTACCAGCTTATCACTGTGATCATACATACAGGAGTGGTACTCCAGTGTGATCACATTTACAGGGGTGGCACTCCAGTGAAATATCCAAGTGCCTTATGCAATAAAATACTGAAGAATAAACAACATTTTTGCAAGAGGTTTTTGAGCCCCTTAATTCAAAAGACCTGGTATGAACTACACCTATTACCAAAACAACCTATATCATGCATGTTTTCCCAGAGATCCTAAGAACAGAATGGCAATACACCTGGACAATGCAGCGTGTGCAGATACTGCATTATTAAATGTTGCATTTTATACACACCGCTTTTCTTGGATGGATGACAGAGCTTTAGATCATCACAAGTGCGTGCTGGGTGTTTCTTGGAGCCATCAGGGCTGCGCATGGTTTCAATCTGGCTACTCAGTGACTTCAGTGTGGCATGGACTCCTGGATCAGTTTTATTGTTGTCATCAGGGGCTGCTTCATCTTCAGTGAATTCTGGCAGTGGATCTGCCATACTGTCATCAAAGTGGCCCATAATGTCACCGATGGCAGCTGTGAGGTGACCTGGAGGGCCTGGGGGACCTGGGGGACCAGGATCACCTGGAGGACCCTAAAAATAAAAGTAGTAATAGAGATACACAAGATCCTTTCATTAGACAGAGTGGGGTATGGGACAGTATAGTTACTAAAAAGACAAGCCTAGCCAAAATCTCAGCTCCAATCACCCTCAAACTTAGGAAAAGTTCCAGAGCAACACTTCACAGCTGACTCCTGCCTCTAAGGATAGAGATAAGAGGATAGGCCCACACATCTCAGGGCTTAGACTGTCTCTAACTTTGTCTTGTACAGCGCTGAACATTTTGGCCTCAAATTCAGGAAAGCATTTTAGCATGTACATAGGGATACTGTACTAAATATGGGCCTTTGTTGGTGTTAAACAATGAATAATGCACTCTACAATGGGTCAAACCAAAACCTTGATATAAAGAGTCTTGAGCTTTAGGATTTGAATTTTGTGGCTTCTAATTCTAAATCTGATGTTGTGGTACCACCACAGGCACACCAAGATTTGGCTGTAAAACTCCCTTTAATAGTAATTAACCAGAGTTCAAAACTAATGTTCCAATTGTCCAACAAGAAGCATGCCCACCAATCTAATGCATTTTGTGTCTAGGAATTATGGTAAGAAATGTATTTCTTAATATGTTATTGTGAATTTGTAACTGAGGTAAGTATTGAGAGAAAGTAAAACTAGAAATAATAGTCTGAGATATCCCACCTTACTGTCTCAGCTACATATCTGATCTGTTTTATATTCAAGCTATAATAAAAACTCTACTCAAAATTCTGAACTCTGCAGCTGCTGTGGAAGTCACTTACAGGCTTAAGCCTGTTACAGTCTGCACAGGGCTTAAACCCTGAAGACCGGGGCATGCCCCGCCTGGGGCATGCCCCGCCTGGGATGAAGTCCCCGCTGGGACTCTAACTTCTAACTCCTAACTACACTTAACAACTACTTAACACTAACTACTATAAACAACTATTTACAAGGCCCTAAGACTCGAAGTCAGAAGAGATGAAACCACTAGCCCTTGCTATGGAGGAAAAGTGCTCCGACTAACCACCACGTGCGGTAAGAAGGAGGTAAGAAGTAACTGAGAGGGTGTAGGGCCGGCGGCGCCTGATATACTGACACATAAGCACGACACTCAAACGGGTGCCACAGCTGGTCCTACAGATACTGCTAAGGCAAAAATCTCCAATGGCCGCGCACGTGGGCACTCACACACCTAGAATATAATCGACATGAGCAAGCACTCAATTAGAGTCAATATCAGGAGAAATTCTCTAAGATTTATGAGGGTGTAGAACAGGCTCCCCAAGGAAGTGGTGAAAGTCCCATCTCTGGAGTCATTCGGAACTAGACAGGATAGCTCACTGGAAAGTGTATTCTAGAGAACTAACTAACACATCTTCTCTAACTTCCAGAGTAGCTTTTGATGGAAACATCTAACATATTATATTTCAGTTCACAAATGTCATGGCTAAAACCCTATCATCTAGATGATTTGTGGAGTTATAAGTAGTTAAGAAGCACTGATCTGTCATTAGGCATTACTCATAAATCTAAGATCAATTTTATAGAGTGTTCCTATGAGTTTTAACATCATAATACCAGAAGGCAGCTTATCTCCCCAAATTTCCATGAACTTACTTCAGGACCTGCTTCTCCTAGACTTCCTCTTACACCAGGAGGCCCCAGTGGCCCATGTGGTCCAGGATTTCCATCTTTGCCTGAAGGACCAACTGGACCTGGAGGGCCCTGAATAAAATTAGAGAATTAAAGATTGGTTTTAATAACAATCACATTCGCCAATCACTAAAATGCCTTTTATATTAAATGTAAATAACATCTCCTCCTGAAGCAATCCCATGATTTTTTTAAAGTAATGAATTTAAAAGTAGTAACTTGTTTTTTGTCTGAAGTTTAGAAGGTAGCTGAATTTTACCATATACTGGTACTTCTGAATTTCCCCAGCCTTAAGCCATAGAGCCAGGCAGGAGGGCTGAAGAGAACAGTAGAGGGAGATGCCTGCTGACTTCTAAAGATGGAGAGCCAGAACCAAGGGCCAGAAATGACTGAAGGCAGGGGACCAGCACAGGGGCTTACCTGCTGATGGCTCCACATTGGAGGGTTGGACGCTGGGGAAGAGTGTGAGAGCCTGTGGGAGTGCTCCCCTGGTGGGGATGATTCCCTGGTGAGGATGATCACCAAGCAGGGAGATTGTGGGGGTTCTTGCTAGGAAGAGCGGAGTTGTGCTCCAGCTGTGAGGTGTGCAGTGGCTGTCCAGACAGAAGATGACTAACAAGGAGCCTAGGAGTGGCAGAAGGAGCTGGAGCTATGTCACCACGGATATGTGGTACGTGCTATGTCAATATGATATAGCAACAGGATATGGGATTTGAAGGACTACCTGCACGGGGTTTGAGAGATGGACTGTAGTTTGGGACTTTTGTTATGGCTTATGTGGACTGTGTTTTGGTAATAAATGGACCCAAAGGAGTGGTATTAGTGAGGCAAAAGAGCTTGGAATGGAGTTACTGGGGATTCTGAAGGGGATACTGAGGCAGACACACCAGTCATGCCATAGCCTGACGCAAAAGGGTGCCCAGGAAGGGACCACCATATCACAGTATACTTCTGTAAAAGCTTTTGCTACATCAATTATTAAACAATAGAATTTATTTGAGTGAAAGAGAATAAGGCCAGGTCTACACCCAGCCGCTAGTTCGGCGGCTGGGAATCGAAGTTCTGGGTTCGATTTATCGCGTCTGGTCTGGACGCGATAAATCGATCCCGGAAGCGCTCGCCGTCTACTGCGGTACTCCAGCTCGGCGAGAGGAGTACCGCGGAGTCGACGGGGAGCCTGCCTGCTGCGTGTGGACTGCGTCTGAACCGCGGTAAGTTCGAACTAAGGTATGTCGACTTCAGCTACGTTATTCACGTAGCTGAAGTTGCGTACCTTAGTTCGAATTTGGGGGCTAGTGTAGACCAGGCCTAAGATAACCATTACATGGAGTTATTTTAGGCTAAGATCAACAAACGTCATCTGCCTAACAGTGAACTGTAAACAGAAATTTGATTGTTTCCATATTCTTATATATAACACAATGTACTCACTCTAGGGCCAAAAGGACCTGGAATCCCAGAACTGCCTTGTTCACCAATGGGACCCTAAGCAGAAAAAAATGATAATTTTATTATATTTTAAATCAAACATCACATTATCTTTAAAGAAATGTTGTGTAAACCTATAAAGCTCTGATTGCCAAAGTGAGCCAGGATGTGCCCAGGAAACATATGTAACAATTTCCCTCTGAGTTCTCAATCATTGTGCACTTTTAAGTCTCAATGTATTATTCTCTTTTGCTACGGTGACACAAAAACAATGGTCATCAGTAAGATAAGTAAAGTTTTTAACACTAGTACAAATCTATACACAAAATTATGTCTGAGGTTACATGCACAGAAAGTCTTTAGTTCGGTATTGTCCAATATTAATAACAACAATAAAAGGAAAAGAGGAACCAGCCAGAATCTTTATCCAAAGCTAAAACCAACTGATGCGATTCTGAATTGGGAAGAAGTTTCGGTTTGGTTATTTTGCCTGCTTGTTTTACTTTTGCCTTTGGCTAGGACCAGGGCATAAATACCACCCTGCAGCTGAAATCAAAAAGTACTGCAAAGTTGAACAAAGTTTAATGAGAAAGACCGTTCTTATCAGGCTTCTATTATGGAGATATACCTATACCTATCTCATAAAACTGGAAGGGACCCTGAAAGGTCATTGAGTCCAGCCCCCTGCCTTCACTAGCAGGACCAAGTACTGATTTTGCCCCAGATCCCTAAGTGGCCCCCTCAAGGATAGAGCTCACAATCCTGGGTTGAGCAGGCCAATGCTCAAACCACTGAGCTATTCCTCCCCTCAATACTACTCCACAGTTTGCATGAGAGGGACCTTAAAGAGTTCAAATAGGTTGTTGAGAAGCATCTGAAATTCTGTGTGCTTATTTAAAAACAGCCAAGAAGAGCACCTAAACATTTTTTTTAAGGTTCACTAAGCATCCCATACTTCTGGACAGTGGTTCTTCAGTCACTGGCTACAATACAGGTGATGAAAATGAGACAGGCACAATTCCTGCAGGAGCACAGCTACTACAATACCATTTGAAAGAGCACAGCATATGCTCCTGTGCTCCCCCAGGCGCTGGGCCAGGGCACCCCGGGTGGGTGGGTGGATGGGGGCATCCATGGATCTGTCCTTTCTTTGGTGTCCAGTGCCATTGGCAATCCAAGAATCTTATACTCATTCCCTTTGCCTGAGCCCATGAGATGCTGAGCAATCTCAATGCCCACTTACATCTAGTATCAGAGGGGTAGCCGTGTTAGTCTAAATCTGTAAAAAGCAACAGAGGGTCCTGTGGCACCTTTAAGACTAACAGAAGTATTGGGAGCATAAGCTTTCGTGGGTAAGAACCTCAGGTTCTTACCCACGAAAGCTTATGCTCCCAATACTTCTGTTAGTCTTAAAGGTGCCACAGGACCCTCTGTTGCCACTTACATCTATTTTACCTGAACTAACTAATCTTTTTGTTTTATATATTACCAATCACGGTAGTATTTAAGTGTCTTTTAGAAGAGTTTTAAGTTTCAGGGTAGTTTATGCTCTTTGCTCCACAGGTTTGTTGAGATGATGAGACCTGGGATATGTTGGCCAGAGAGTACAAGATCTAGGGCAGATCTACACTACAGGGCTAAGTCAACCTAAGTTACGCAACTCCAGCTACGTGAATAACGTAGCTGGAGTTGACGAACCTGAGGTCAACTTATTGCAGTGTCTACATCGCGCTGGGTTGATGGGAGAAACTCTCCCGTTGACTTACCTTATGCTTCTCGTTCTGGTGTCAACGGGATAGCAATCGGTGGTCGATTTAGTTGATCTTCACTAGACCCGCTAAATTGACCCCCGGTTGATTGATCGCCGCAATGTCGATCCACGTTAAGTGGTGACTAGCCCCTAGTAATGATAGGACAAAGACCAGGAGGAAGACCCAGAAAAAGGTGGTTCAAGACGCTGAAGGAGGACACAAGAAAGGTCAGGATCAGCTTAGAAGAAACACTCAATAGGAATGCTTGGAGATGAAGAACAAGAGCCACTGACTGCAACTAACAGAACAAGGTGAATACAAAGAAGACAAAGGAATTTTGTTGAGGAGGCAGAGAGGGTTGGAATATTTTGGGGAGCTGACGGGTGCGCAACATCTAAGATGCTGAACACTTTGCTTGCTTTGCTTCACTGATCACAAGAACTATGATTGCACTCAGCCTCTGCACAAGGACACTAAGAGTTGAGCCTCTGACACATGCAGGGCCAGGTGCACGCTGGTTCATGCTATATAATTTTGATAAAGCAGAACTGCTAACAAATGCAGTAAAAATACTGTGGCATCGGCTGTGCATGGAACAAGTATCACAGATTATTTATAATTACCAATATCAACAGAGACCACACAGATTTCTATGTTGTGTACAAAAGTTACTGCTTCTTAAATGGTTAGTTCTTTGGGGAAGAGAACCATGTTTTTCTATATGTTTGTGCACTCCCTAGTGTATTTGGTATGCTAACATTAATATTAACACCGATGCTTACAGCAGCAGCAGCAGCATGCAGACTGCTCAGGTTGACTAACATGAAGTTATAATTTGCATAAATCTACTTGATGAATGGGGAACAAGAAGTAAATTTGACAATTTATTGCATTGATATTAGAAATGTATAATATATATATATTGGAAACTACAGACAGCCAGGGTACCAGAGAGCGGCTGTCTGGAAAGCATATTTATTGTAATACACTGTGCAGATTTTCCCTTTTGGTTCATTTTTAATATGAAAGTCTTAACAGATGTGTTATATTTTTCTTTTCTTGCTAATTAACTAAAACAACTTACAGGAGGACCAGGAAGACCTTGAAGACCAGTGAAACCTCTATGACCCTTCTGGCCCCTGTCACCTCGGTCTCCATTGTCACCTTTGTCACCACGAGGACCTTGGGGACCCTATAGATACAAAAACAGTCAAATAGAGGATTCTAAACTAAGAACAAACCTTACTTTGCTCTGGACACTAATGTCTGACACTGTTCACTTCTAAAGGCAGAAAGCAGCAGGCCGTGTTTACATATTAGAAAATGCCACATACCTAAATAAAATAGAGTTGGTTACATTAAAATTAATCCTTACTGTTTACCTATCTATTTCATACATTCAAAAATACTGGTACTAAGAATAGTGAAAATATTATATAATATTATATACTTATAACAATATTCATTCCATGCTTGATAGTGGGAAGCATTGTTATGGAGAGGATTAAAATGTTATGAGTAAAGATGATCTCCATGTTTGTATCTACCGGCCTCTTTTTTCAGTATCAGAAAGGAAAGTGTCTTCACTTCTCACAACTAGCTACATACCCAAAGGCTCCTGCAGTCTTTATTAAGGTAAACTTACATTTGAAACATCAATGGGATTTTTGCCTGGATAGGGACTACAATATTTGAACTCAAGCTGCTCAAATGAGTTTGTTCCATAATTATTTAACTCCAAGATCTTGAAATTTTTAAACTTTTTAAATTGGTTAAAATCACTCAAAATATTTCTTTGGCTTACACTTTTAATATTACATTTTCCAGTTTAAATCTCATGCTAGCCTAAGAACAGCATTTGAAATTTATAATAATTTTCAGTAAGTTTTAGATACTGAACAATCTACATCTTGAAACCAGAGTGAACTTTTAGAAAACGTCAAACAATCTCTGCTTTTCCTTCTTCACCTATGTCTTCTGATTAGAAATGTCAAAACTGGATTCTCATATTTGAACCCCCTTTGAATTTCAGGGGTGTTTCATGAGAACAGCCGATTTTGTAATATTTCTGCCATTTTAGTCTGAAATCTCACGAAAACAACACATAATATTTCAGCATCATAAAATTCTAACCTGAATCCAAATCCTGATTTGGCCTCACACTGTGAAACACAAACCCTAGACCTAAGCTAATTCAGGTCCAAATACCACCTGCTTGGCCACTCTCTGTTGCATCATGCAAGTAAAGAAACTTTGAAGATTCTTGTTACCTCTGTTCAGTCATGTTTTACAGACAATGCACTGTCATAGTCAACCAGTTGGAGAATCTAAAAGGATTATATAACTCAGAAAATGTTCACTATTCATTAGGAGTCAGCTCTCTAAAGCTTCTAAATCTAGCTTTTCTTGCCCTTTTGGTAGCATTTAATGTAAAAGTAATTTGGTTTGGGCAACAGTAAAGCAATTGCACAGAACTTACAGGCAAGCCTCGTTTTCCAGCACGACCGGGTGGACCCAGTGGACCCCGCGAGCCCTGCACAGAAATGCATGGACATGTTACGGGAAGCAATGCAGCATACCTTTATAGCATGCAGCATACCTTTATAGCACATCTTTTCATAGAATATGTCCAAAATTATAATACAGCCATACATGAAACTAGTAAAAAAATCTGAAATAAAGTCCCTACTTACTGGTTCACCTCTTTGCCCTGCTTCTCCTGTAGGGCCAACTGGTCCTGGAGTTCCTGGGCCACCCTGCGCACCTGGTAAACCGGCAGGTCCAGGTTCACCACGATCCCCCTACAAATCATCACAATTTACTTACTGTGTATTTAAAAAATGGGACCGGACTACATCAATAGACTTTTCTATCTCTATGGTTTAGTACAATGATTACGATTAGTTGGGATATTCATGCTGTCAGCTCTCAAGAGCGAGCTCCCATGGGAAGGACGGTTTTAGCTAGGGTTCCCCAGCTTTGAAATCTGTGTCCTCTTGCAGCCCATCAGAGTCCTGGTTTGTGATTGGAATGTGGATTTACGACAAGCTCTCTGTATGGGGAATCCTAGGAGACATGCAAGGGAAAGAATCTGCCACAGACCCAGAAAAGAATGGAGATTTACAGCAATGGCTTAACACTAATAACATATTCTTACACGTTCTCCAACTGCTCCATCTCGTCCAGGAGTACCATCATTACCAGCAGGGCCCTAGAAGTGTGAAAGGTAAAAATAGGACCATGCTTAGTTGACTGTGTGAGTTGCAGGGAACAATGTTACATTTGCCCAAAGATGGACTAGGAACTAGCAGGTCTTTCCCAGCTCTAACTATGACTCTAGGCCATAATTACAGCAAGTCTGTTACTTTTGCCTGTTACTAGGCCACAATACTTACTTCTGGACCAGGTTCACCTACTGGACCACTGGCACCTGATTGGCCAATAGGCCCTGAGGGACCTTTATCTCCTGGTGGCCCCGTTGAACCCTGTTTTCCTGGTGTTCCCTAAAAAGATAAGAAATACCTTATCAACCATTTAATGTAATGAAACAAAGAGAACTCAAAAGAAAAGATCACCAGTTGTTAAACTTTATGGTTATGAATCCAGTCTTAAGAACTACCAATATTTGTAGCTTTCAAAACTTCCGGATGGAAGAATGTGTTCTAACAGATTTTGAATATCCTTTTGATTTGTTGTATAGTACTAAGCAATTTAATTGCACTTTTAAAATTAACCAACCAACCTAGTGGAATAGTCTTTTATCGACTTTGAGGTCAGCATTTCTGATTGGAGCTTTAAAAGAACCAGATCCTTTGTTATGTTATGCAAGTTCCATGGTGGACTAACGCTCCCTAGATTGTTGGACCAACTGGGAGCCTAACCAGCCTCCAGCATATCTTAAAGCAGCTTAAACACAACTGTTGGCTTGAACCTTTATTGAGTCAGACAATCCATCTCCAGACCAACATAACTTCTGATTAGTAACCTTGGGACAAGCTCCGGTTGAGATTGTAAACTGCTTGTATAACTGCATAAGCTAGTTTCTCTTGAATGCCATCCCCTTTAATAATCACTAAAGGAGAAGCTTTTTTCTCCCTCATCAAGCTTTCAAAATATATTACAAGGAAAAAAACCAGAACTTTTGGAAGTTGTAGAGTTCACTGACAATTGTAACTACAAATTACGTGGTATGGGTCCCATTGCTCTATGTTTAACAGAATTTCAGCCTGCTCAACCTTGTTAGCCTGTAGTATCTGGGCTAAAAGACAAAAGTCAAAATGTTCAGACTTGAGTTCTTATTTGGGCACCTAAGTGAGTGGTCTGATTTCTAAAGGTGCTGCTGCCTAGTAAGACGTGCCTGATTTGGAACGTTTTGACCAGAAGCCTCACTACGACTAAAGATTCTCCTTTAGCTCAGATGGACAAGGTGTTTGTCTGGTGGGTTCCATTCTCCATGCCATGTATGTGTGGTTTAGTTATTAACCATACCTGTAGACACAATGCCACTGATTCTTTACACAATTAGATCCCTCTAATATTGTCCTGTTTCTGTGTAGGAGCTAGGAAGAAGGCACATAATATCACAAAGGTGAGCAGAATACTTCAGACAGTGTTGCTAGGTGAAATATTGACTGCATTGCTACTCACACCAGGGCCAGGCAGGCCAGGCATGCCTCTCTCACCTCGCTGACCTGGCATACCAACAATACCTCTCTGACCAGTAGTTCCAGCTGGACCTGGGGGGCCATCCGGACCCTGAAATTGACAAAGGATATAACAGGGTTACCATCATTTTCAGAATCAATAACAACAATAATAATAAGGCAGAATCTCTAGAATTTAACTTAATCTAGAAGGAGTTACCACCATTGAAACCTGTTTTTTACAAGAAGCAATATTATGACAATGTGCACAACTGGTTGGTGATGTGTTATATTTGCCATCAGGCCTAAAGTGTCCAGACTGGACAATGTGTAAAATTATCTCCAAAGGTCAAAGGAGTTAAAATGCAATTGGAAAATCCAGTTAAAAGAAAACATGAATAAAAATGAATGTCTAGGACCCACTAAAAGTTGTTTCTTTTACATCTGAAATATGCATTAGGTGTGCGCGCAAGGTGCAAAAGGTGACATGAAGCAGAGGGTGGAAACTCAGAAGATGCTATAGAAAGTTGAAGTGCATTTAAAGCTACATTCTGTATGGAACATATGCTGTGCTCTTGTAGATTCTATTCTTGTTTCAAGACGGTACAAAGATTGGGCATTTCAATACATTTCATTAAAAAGCTGCGTGGCTAAAAAGCAAATATAAAGACAAAAGCACTTACAGGTTGCCCATCTTCCCCTGAGTCTCCTTTGTCTCCAGGGCCGCCAGGTGGCCCAGCTGGTCCTCGATCTCCCACTCGACCGTGTGCACCTGGATCGCCACGAAGACCTGGAGGGCCTTCTTTTCCTGGGTCCCCAAGAGGCCCAGCAGGCCCCGGAGCTCCCTAGCAACATTAAAAGACCCCAATTACAATAGATTTCTGATCAAATAGAACAAATCAGAGAAATAGTTGGGTTCTGATCAACTAAAAATAAATAAGTACAAAGGAAGGACCAGCGTGCAAACATAATTTTATCATATAACAGCTAACACAGTGCTTTCTCTTTAATAATGTGTGATGAACTCCCAAGACTTGCAAATGATCTCCAACTTTCATGCCTTACACGCCATTTTGGATTCCCTCCTCTAAAGAAGGAATTATTCATCCTAGAGCTGGACAATTAGTGCCATAAAATTCCACAAATATTCATTCAAAATTTCTCCACTCACACCAGTGATAGCATTTTGTATCCATTTTTCACTCACTTTCCATAGACATGAATTATTTTGATGCCATTGAACATGATCAGTTCTCATTTTTTTAAAGTAATTTCTTACATTTATGTTATGCCTTTGATCCCAAAACAGCCCAAAGTGACTTATACATGACAGGAATCAGATCAATCCTGGGACTTTCCTCTTTAAGAAGAAAATCCAAAATGGCAGTCATGTTATGGGAGGTCTGAGGGATAACATAAAATACTGTATGTGTGCATGGATCCCCCACATTTCTTCAAAGGATGGCAAAGTACATTCCTGTTTATACAGAGCATATGTTATATTAACAAATGTGCTTTGACATCACTTCACTTGTTCCACTGCATGTGACAACCACAAAATGAACTTGAGCAAATTTGGTATTTCTCATTAATACACTCAGACAGGGCCGGATCCTAATTTGTCAAGCCAACAGGGGGAAATTACACACAATTCTTTAACCACAGTGTCACTGAGAAAAGTTTAAACATAGGATGTACTTTTTGCCTTCTCTGTCATTTTTTAAAAATGGACTGTGTGAGCAATTTCACTGATGAGCTGGCACAAGAAAGGCCCTGTTGCTTGTATAGAAAATTCCCTCAACACCAAGAATTATAAGGAAGGAAGCAGGGCGTGACTTGGGATTTTTTTTTTTTTTTAAATTTCACTGCAAGTGAACAGTTCAACCAAGAACAGCTTTACTATCTCAAGGCCTGATCCAAAGTGCACTGAAATAAACTGAAAGACTTTCACTGACTTCAATAGGCATTGGATCAGGCCCACAATTAAAAGGCTTTGTTTGATTTACCACCTAATCCTGCACACACTGAAGTCAAGGGAAGCATGCTATTACTTTCAATGGGCACAAGATCAGGCCATGAATACTGTAGGTCTTTACAAGTTCCAATGTCTATGATTCTCTGATTTGTTCAGGTGTCTAACTACCATTTTTTAAAATGTACCTATAAGAATAAGTCTCACTTACAGTAGGTCCGGGAGGTCCAACTCTTCCAGCAGAGCCAGGGAATCCTGTAGCACCCTAGAAATACATTTTGATATAAGCACTAGAAAGAAATATGGCACTGGTTACACGAAATGTTCTCAGCTCACTGAGCAATCAACTACAACTGATCTAATTATTAAATATGCAATACAACTCAGATTAAGAAAGATTTAAATATTTCCAACAAAATTAAACCCATGCCCCTAGTGTAAAAAGGTGCTATTGCTTTAATCCAACTAATTTACAAAAGCCAAAGTACTTACAGGTGGACCCTGAGTACCTCGACCACCTTTTAGACCAGGAACACCATGAGGACCCTAAAAATGAGAAACAGATGGGCCATAATGAACAGCAAAGAACATTTAAAATGAGAAAAATTGACACAGGTCATTGTTTTCCTTGTTTGCTTTTTTACTTACCGGTGGGCCAGGAGACCCAGAAAGGCCCTGTGGTCCCGGGGATCCAGCATCCCCTTTCTGTCCAGGTTCCCCAGGTTCACCTTTCACACCTGGTTGACCATCAGGGCCCTATGAAAAATAATATAAAAAAGTCAGATCAGGTTAGAGAACACCAATCCTTTCCTATTTGATAGTCAATATACACTATGGGAATCCATTAAAAAAGAGGCGAAAAAATCAGTCCAGCACATAGACTAGTACCGTAGCTCAATGGGACAGCAAAAGTAAATTGTAATAGTTTGCCACTAACTTTACTGTGTCATAAGTGTTTTATGTGAAATTCTGTGGAGTCAGTTAACCATATTCCATAAAATAGTTTTCTAACCTTGTTTATATTTCTCTCTTTTCTTAAAACCTTAGGATTTCTCTTCAATCTTCATCTCCATGTTGCACATGTCTAAAGGTTTAAGGGATTAAACTCTCACTACCTGTTTTATTGCCTCTTTTCCAAGGGAAATTGATGCCTACCTCTCTCTCCTGGAAGTTCAATAAATTGTTTGGAGGAAAGGGGCCATTTCCCAGGTGCCCTGAAACTCACTAGGAACCAGTGTCAGACTTGTGGGAAAGGTTGTTGCACTCACAGATCTCCCAATTATTTTCATGAAGACCCTGGCCAGTTTCCTCATGTATCACAAACTCCACTGCACGTCTCGTCTACCTTTCAGTGGATGACACTTTATGGTGTTCCTTTTTTAATCTCAAAGGAAACATTTTCATACATTAAAAATATATGTAATCTAGTTAACAATGATATAATCTTGTCAGCAAAATAATTTTCAACTGTCTGGGGTATTTACTGGCTCACTATTTTACATGAAATAATCGCGGGGGGGGGGGGAGAGGGAGGGAGGAAGGAAGAGTTCTTTTTGAAACAGAAATCTGACTTTGTTCCAGAAATATTTCCAAATGGTTTAGAATCCATTAAACAAAAGTGATTAAGCAGCATTTAAATTTAGTTTATGATTAAAGGAAATAGATTAGAATCATATGACACATACCGGAGGACCAGCAAAACCAACAGCACCAGTTGGGCCATTTTCACCACGGGAACCCTGGTGAAGAAATTAAGAATCTTTATGTTTCAGGTGGTATAAAAGGCTTGTTGTATGGAGTATAATCTATACAGCAGTGTAGCAGAAAGGATGTAAACAATTTCCTGTTATACGTGCTATATTAACTATAATCGCACAACTGGGTTTTTAAGAAGAGTCATGTGGTGTAACTAAGAAGGCTTAGTAAAATACCTTTGGAAATACATCCTTCTAAAACTAACAAAATAGCCAGTTGAGGTACACATGTAACTAAATAACTCAGTAGGCCAAGTTCAGCTCTCTGTTGTTGTGTAATTGATAGCAGAATTTGGCCTAATGTATACATTTTATGTGATCTATTATTCCATTCGGTTAGATTGGAATAAAAATAGATGTTGGTTTCATTAACCATGGGATTCCAAAATTATGGGACCAAAGGGGCTGTAAAGCTACCATAAGCACACAGCTGAGGATTCCTTACTATGTGTGGCTAAGGGAGAAGGGGAGTGCCTGAATGTTGCTGAGCGCCAGCACTCCCCAGCTGGTGTAATCATTGCTCTAATTTACACTTGTAATGACGTGCTCTAATTTATGATGGGGGCTGAATCAACCCCCAGCAGGATCAGGGACTGGGGAGTGCAAAGGCCCCCTTTGCCGTGACACCTGCCTGGTCAGACCCCAATGCCCAAATCGTCAAAAATAACCCAGCTCTGAAATATGTGAAATGGACAATATGACATAATTGGAATTATTATACTTCTTTTAACCCCTCCTCCTCCTTAACATACATAAATAGAGTAAAATGTTAGGGGTATGCTTTAAAAAAGGCTCATGTAATTAAAATAATGAGCATACGGCACAAAGTTTTCAGATGTGAGGAAAGCTGTAGTAGCTCAGTTGTCAGGTTACCCTGACATCTATGACCGGATAAATGAGATCTGAATGCCTGCAACTACAGTTAGTTTTATGGGTTCACAGTAGCAAGGCAAGAACTGCAGCTTATGTCTGAAGAGCCATTTAGTATTTTGGAGGGTGCAAGGAAAAAAAGAGGAGGAGAAGATGAAAGAATAAAAGCAGGAAAGAGAAATAACTGGAGACCATGTACAATGAACAATGACAAATGCTGTTAAATATCAGCCCCCTAATGAGATTTGGTAACACTGGGTCTGAAGAAGACAGATATGTTTACTCACAGGATTTCCACGGGAGCCTGGGGGGCCAACTAAACCTCGAGGACCAGGTTCACCCTTTAAATAAAGTTAACAGGTTGTTATTTCCAAAATAACTTATCAGAATAGCAGCAAACATGAAAATAACGTGATTTTATTAGGAGAATTCAAATATCAACTAGCTCTGTATAAAAATCCTATTACCTTTTCACCAGTAGGACCTGCTGGACCCATTGGACCTATTGGACCTGGAAGACCCTGTTGAACAAAACAATAGGAGGTGTTTCAGTGAGAAGAGTAAAGATTCAGAATTCCCGGCATCAAGACTTAGTTTATTTTAATGTTTCCTTCTGCATTTTTGCATTCTTGAAATTCCTCCCCTTTACCCCTGAAGTTCTGTTTGGTCTTTGTTTTAATTGAGTACTTGCAGCCTAAAGTAAGCTGCAGCCTAAATAACCCTGTTCTTTGAGACACATCTACTATCTCCCCTTTCATAGCCACACAGTCCACACTTAAAAACCCTGCTCTCTCTGGACTGACTTTATTTTTTCCTTTACATAGTATTTATGAAGAAGGCCTAATGATCAAAAAGTCCTTTCTTTATTTTCTCTTTTCAGGAGGACATGAAGAAAGACCTTTTGTCTCATTTGCACAGAGGCCCTCCATACCTCTGCACTTCCTTGTTATCAAGTCCTTAACTCTTTAAATTAAAAAAAAAGCCGCTACTTATGAAGACTCATTTATTCCTATCAACCAACCTCTCCTAAAAAATGTCCCTTTTCCCTTTTGTATGACATTTAGGATAATTGATTTCAAGCTATTTCTCTCCCCGACCAATCTATTACCTACATTTAATGAGCCTGCAACAATAGCCAGACAGCCTTTATGAATACTTAGATACACCAATTATGATTTTCCTTCAATGGAAGCAGAATGTCAAATTACTGGTCTATGATAAAAACTCCCTACACCACAATGCTATCTGTGTCACGTGATACATAAGTACACTGAAAATTTAAAAATGAAAAGCTATTTGATCATTGTCAATGCGCCACTGACAGGCTATCTGCAGAAGTGTTTCAGCAGAAGGATCTAAAAGTTAGTTCATCATACTCACACTTACTTGATCACTGCCCCAAATAGGCATGCAACAATTCTCCAAAAAGGGCCATACTTTTGGAGTTTAATGTACTCAAACAACATAAAAAACACATAATATCATTTGAAAGCTTATTTTGTGTATGTTTAGATGAGATATGAAGTGGAGCTGTCAAATGATGTCATAAGCCTGTAGACAAGGTGAAACAACAGTACCCAAAATGAGAAAATATCATTTTTTGCACAGTTCCAGAAACACTACAACATGACTATGGCCGTAGTTTTTATTGTTTAAGATCATTTCAACATCGTAATGTGGCTTTTATTGGCCAAAGCTACCAAATGACAATGTATAAAAAGATTTTTATTGTTTTTGTATGGGCAGGTATCTTTTTTTCAGAAATGATGAATCTGTTTAACATGTGGCAAAAATGGAGAATATCAACATTTTGCAATATACTAACATAAAATGTTTTCACACTACATATTCTTAATTGTCAAAGTATCTCACAAATGTTTATAACAGTTTTCTATATTTTCAACTGAAATTTGCTAACCAGATCAGCCTCACACTGAAGGTTGTGCACCAGTAGCAATAGATTGCATGCCCACAGCTCGTACTGCTTAGCGAGTAGATACAAAACGTATCTAAATTCCTAATGTAAAGATTGTCCAGTTGTAAGCTTTTGTACATACAATGTAACATCTAGTCTGCATGGTAGACAATTGCCTATGCATGCAGTACTAGGCTTTGAAATATTATAGAAACTAGATTTTAATTCAGTGATATTTATGCACAGATCAGTATTAGAGATGACAACACACAGCTTCATATTGGGCTTCAGTCAAAGTGGCTCCCTAAACAAAAATGGCAATTTTGATACTAACATACAGATCTAATTGATATCTAATTTAGCATGGTCTGTATACTAGTACAAAATGAAAAATGATGGTAGTGGTAATGCTAACAATATACTTTAGGAACGTTACCTCTACTGGGAAGTTACAGTATATGACGACATGGAGGATATAAGCCCCTTAACACTTACATCATGGAGAAAAGGACTCTACAAACTTAGAAAAAAATGTTATTTGTCAAGAAAATCAAAACAATGCAAAATTGTCAAAAGCCGCCTGTGCTGGACAGAATTCTGTGATTCTGGCAACAGAAGCCAGGAAAGATAAATTGTATTGGGGGCTACTGGATGAGTTTTCTGGTTTAGATGATATGCCACCAATACTCTATTACATGGCTTGCTTTCAGAAATACATGAGCAAGTCAAATTTGGCACATTCAGCCAGTCAGAGTTGTACTGAACCCATGAAAGAAAACAGACTCTCAATCTGATCAGAGTATCATGTTCACCTGCTTTCATAGCCACCAGAGCAAACATGTCCTCCAGGGTTGGTCCTGTTGCATTGTTTGCTTGAGGAAAACACAGAAGAAAGACGAGAAATGCCATAAAATAAAAACATTTGAGAGAGCAACCAACCTAAGGGAGGCAGCACTACAAAAAGGAGATGATGACATGTTGAGCAGAATATCAGTGAAGTCAATGAAAGACTTGATTGCCAAGGATGCAGTTTATCACTCAACATGTCTTTCTTCCTACTTGAGTAAAACAAATCTTAAAGCAAAACCATCTAGTTACTCTGCAACAATACAGTCACCTTATGACAGCATTTTATCAGCTGGTTGAAGAGATAGACAATGATTGTATGTACAACAAGAAGGCTCTTCTCCTGTCCTAGCTGCTACAAAAAGATGTAAAGCCTTACTTCCCTTAGATGTAGAAACTGCAGGCTATTCCAGTAGCAAATTACAGGCAAGATTAGAAAAACACTGTGGTTCTGTAATTTCATTCCATGCACAGCATGGACAAGGCAAGTTTGCCACTGTTTTATGAAGTGCAGTAACATTAGCTGATGCTATCCAAGCTGCTAGTAATCTGAAGCAGAAACTTAAGCCACCCAAATGTTTTGTGGATGTTCTTGTGGCGAGTGAGCCTGATGAACAGCTTTCAAATGAACAAGTGGTTTTCTATAATGCTGCTTCAATCCTTCAGTCTGAAATAGCCAAAATGAAAGCCTCCGAATATATTATCCAAAGCCAGGTGACTGTAGTTTACAGAGATCAGCTACTTCTGTGCCCCAGTTGGTGCAGGAGTTTGTCCTTTGGTTAATAGATAAAGAGGCATATCATTCAGCAAGCAATGGGTATTATCCTTCAGAAGACATTCAAGGAAGGGGCCTCTCAAATGAGGAGCACATACTATTCCGAAGTTCCAAAATTATCACACCTTTGCACATAAGCCTTCCTGCACAGCTGTACCATGAGTTTGGGTCTTGCAATTTAATTGACACACTACACCCTCATGCTGCAAAAACTGAAGTAGAAAGTCTACAAGGAGGTGAGTTCATTCCAAATAGAATAGTACCGCTTCATGCTGGTGCAAGTCTCATCCACGAAGGAGACGATAATACAGACATCAGCATAGAGACTACTGATGGAAAGAATACCTTCCATTCAATGGCAAAAGTGTTATTTCAAGAAATAACACTCAAGCATGGGAAAGAAAAGTAATTTACTTTCCATGAGCAATCAGAGTCTCTTATGCAGTGTGCAGCATTTGAAATACCTAGAACACATCCATGAAAAAGTACTTGAGAAAATTAACTCATCACCTACAAATGAATGCTGTCAAAGATCTCTCCTGGTGTCTGTGAAAACTACTTCCTTGTGATGTCCTACCAATTCCAGATGATGTTGATATAGTTAACACTCAGGTGATTCAATTTTGGACCGGTTTCAACCACAAGCTTGCAACAAAGAAAAGCATCTACATGACAGTTCCATAGGCACCTATTGTGGATGCCAAACTACCTGACATGGCCACAGTATCTACTACAATGATCAAATGGAAGGAAATACCAGCAGTTCTAGGACAGCAGCATGCCACTCGGATCAAGAGTCGGCAGCTCTATGCTATTGCTCAGCAAGTGAAATGGACTCTCCCAAATTAACTTGGTACCAATATAATTCACACCCTGTGCTGTTTTGTTGCATGTATTGGGAAATTTTGCGGAGATGTAGGATTGCTAGACCTTGTTGAATCTCATGTGTATGCAGCTTGTACTGCAGATCAAATTCTTGCAGGTAAGCAATTCAACTGTGCTTTGCATGGCTGGACTGTCATACAAATGATGGCTGGAGACAATTTCCAAACATTCAATGAATCAGTTGCTGACTGAGGCAGGTACTAAGAGGATTTTATAAAGCTGTAATTAAAGCTGTAATTAAAGTATTTGACAAATATGACAACAGTAACTCTGTGAAAACTGTAGAAAGCCAGTGCTGGACAGGATCTATGATTAGATGCAAGAAATACCAGGTAACTGGTGGATGCCCTGTGCCTCTATGGAAAAAGTTTCTAAATGTAGCATCCATTTAAGCAATCACTTGTAAAATTCGTCTGTGAATATATGATTCAAATTGCACCTATGGAGAAGACCCAACACAAACATTCCCTCTTGGTGGAGGCTTTTCCAATGAAGAGGTAGAAAAGTCCATCACCAATAGAAGTGTTGAAGAAGCCCAAGACGTGTATAGTTCTCCAGAGGAAGCAGACACAAGTATCCTTCTGAATGCTAGTAATTAAGTCACGTGATACAGGGAACTTACCACTTCAGAGACCTTGCCAAATTGGGAGAAAATGATGAACAAGCCACAATTTCTGCAATAAGGAAGTTGGCAGCAGTGTTGCATGACCAGAGCAAGAAAGAAAAAGAGACCCACAGAGACTTGAATTGCTTGGGCCTCCATCTACCCATCAAAAAGGATAGGTCACTGGCCAAACTCCCACTATGCAAGGACAGTTTTGAAGAGCATGTCAAAAGAGCATAGTGCTAAACAAAGATTTGGAAGTCTTTGCACATAGGTAAATTGTATATTGGATCACCATTGCAACATGGTGGAAAAATGTAATGATAAACTACTTCCTGTATTCTTCAAGAGCTTGCAAGACCTTATTTGATCCAGCAGGGGTTGCTGCACAATCAACAGGGTCTTGTAGTCATAATCTTCCCTGCACAGAACTGTGAGCATGCCAACACAATGAAGACTGTGGTAATCCACGCACTCTGGACAGAGATCATACTGAGGAACAGGTTGACAATACTGATGTTGAGTAGAAATATCACCAGCATCATTACATTCAAATGATACTTGTACAAATTTATTATTAGATTTTGTTTTACTCTTTAGATTGCTGTTGTGATGCTTTGAGGTCACAAAGAAATCCCATTTTATGTCTTGAAATAGTACATAGAGTCATGAAACTAACAGAAAAGAACTCAAATATTTCAAAGTAGTCATTTAAACTTTTTGATGGTATCATTGATTATCCCCATTTCTATGGTAACAGCACCACTTGAGAGCTCCATAACATCCTGCATCTTAAGGTAGATATAATAAGCTTTCCAATGATGTGTGTGTGTGTGTGTGTAGAGCCAGTACATTAAGTCAATCACACCAGTGGTGTCTGCCACTTGCTTAAAACTGTATGAGTGCCTTTTTAACAATTATGTATTATTTTATACCTAAGGACCTTAACTATGTTTTAATTTTCTAAGGCCTACACCTATATCATCCGTCTGATCGCAAAACAATCAGACTGCATGATGGAATTAGCATGAACTCCCTATTTGCAACTGCATCTCAATTTTGAAATGTACTCATGCTTAAATATCATGCACTTTTGCACTGTGTAAATGATAGTTCTATTTGTATGTGTAAATATGTTAATGAGCAAAAGTAGTTAAAAAAAAGACAGGCATGCACAAGTCTCGCTGACTTCAAAAGTTGTTGCATAAGTATTGCCAAGGGTAAAAATGGATCCCTAATCTTTCCAATCTGTGTCTTGCCTTTCTGCAGTATCTTTCAGTGTGGAAGACACTCCTGATAAGATAAGATGAGATAAGACTTGTTCTCACCTCCCCATTCCCAACATAAACTCTAAATTCCTGGAACTAACTGATATTATCTAGATGCTGAATATAGTTTGTTTTTGGAGTTCAGAAACACTAACTTGCTTAGGAGCTCCATTACTTGGAGCTATTTCTAAGAGGGGCAATGGGTTTACTTACCCTTGCACCATCGTTGCCAGCTGTACCTTCAGAGCCTTTCTCCCCTACACCACCCTATGGAGAGTATCCAGAAAGTCCAAGTCATTTATATATCAGAGCAACTACAGAATTATCAAGAGAGACGTACTTCTGTTTAGTATTTAAAGGAGCAATGATAAGGAGACTTACCCTGTCACCCTTGGGACCAGGAGTTCCAGCAATACCTCTTTCTCCAGGCATACCCTGAAGACCTGGAGGACCTGGATCACCAGGAGTCCCAGTGGGGCCTGGACTACCCTGAAATGAATAAAAAAACAAATTACTGCCTATTAAGTTGAGGTCTCTTTGTCTTTAGAGTGAAGAACCATCTGTGCTTATGAATATGCCTCTGGAGGACACTTGTAAGTAATAATTTTCTCTTAAACTTCTTTCTTGTTCACATCCAAACATTTTTCAGGAAACAAAGTTGCAGAGCTGAATTATTCATTAATTTTAGAATTTATACCCAATGTTTTGAAAAAACTAGTCATGAATCTTGGGTGCATGAATGGATGGGGCCGCGGGAGTGTGGGATGGAGGAGGGATGCTAAAGTGGCTCTACGTAACCTTCTCAAACTGAATCCTTGGATGTTGGACAGCTTCCATGGAATAAATAAAATCAGTCTTCATTACACTAGTTGCCAATGGCCAATTATCGGACCTGGGGATTGTCCAGGGCAGAGATGTCCTGGTTGTGCTCTCTTGCCTCCAAGCTGTGCCTCTTATGTCCTCTTTAAAGAACATGGTAGTACAGGGTCTGCTGTGGCAGCTCTATACTCCCAAGGGATCCCAATTCATATGGGTGGATTCTCTCCCGACCAACTACACCAGCCGTAGGGCTACTCTGTGCTGGTAGAGCAGCACAAAGTATCCATAGCAAGAGAGATGGGCTACCCAGTTACTTACTGTAAATAGGCAAGATTCTCCAAACAAAGGCAGCACCACCAAGTGCGCTATATTATATAAATGGTTTCATACTGTTCTACTGAAATAGGCAAAGCACACTGGTAGTTTTAAGAAATGTTTAGTCCTGTATTTTAAGGAATTTTGTCTGTATACACTGAATGAAAATACTGATTTCTCAACAATATTTTAGTGCCCTTCATTATATTGGTGTTATTCTACTGGAATATCTTTGATTAACATTGCAAGACTGTTGTCCTCCTGGAGCCTTCAGGAAAACAAGATGCCTCTCTCTTGAGAACAATGCAGCTGAACAGAATCTTAAATAAAATCACTAAATCAATACACATTTCTTGTGTAATTTACCTTTGGTCCATCAGGACCATGTCCTCCAGCCATACCCTTTTCACCCTGAAGTCCTGCTGCCCCTGGTTCTCCTCTCTCCCCTGGATTGCCACGTTCTCCCTATAAAACAGCTATATGTGAAATATCTGGTCGTATGCAGATCCATTTGGCAGAAAAAAATCAATTATGCATTGAACATGGGGTACTATTGCACTAGAGAGCTTCTGCTCAGGAATGGCTTATGCTGATTTAATAACAGGCAAACTGAGGCACAAATGTGCTAAATTATATGTTTCAAGACTACCCAGTGTATCAGTGTCATAATGGAACCCAGGAGGCTTGCTAGGAATGGCCAGTACTTGGGGAAAATACTTACTCTTGGACCTAATGGACCTCCAGCTCCAGCATCTCCAGGAACACCCTGGTGAGAAAAGAAATACAAGTTGGAAGGAAAACGTTATATACTACATGCTGGTAGGTATAGAAAACAGAGGATAACATTTTCATTTCAGTAGTTCTATGTAGTCTGAATGTCGATGGCTGGTTCTGAATGCAGATTTTCCATGTTGAACGGAGATAATCTAATCCAGTCAGAGGACCAGATTCTGCTACCGTTACTCATGCTGAGTAGTATCTTACTCAATGAGTAGTCATCATAGACGTTTTGCGGATATTACTCATTGTGTGTCAGTGGGAGAATCTAGCCCTTGGAGGACTGGAAAGTGAATACATCAAATAGGAGAAGAAGGTAAAATCGTTTTATTAAGCAAGAAAAACTTGGCAAACACTCACTACATTACAAAAGAAGTTACCTGATCTCCAGGCTTTCCTGACTCTCCTGGAGGACCTGGTGGCCCAGGCAAACCCTGAAAGATCCCAACAGAAGTAATTAGATAAGTACTGATACACAAGCATCAAACTGTTTCCCTCCATAATAAAAGGAGATGACAGCATCTCTTTATTTATGCATGTAATAGGAGTGTACAGTGCAGATGTATAAGACCTTTCTATACAAAGAGATAGTGGTTTGACTCCACTGTTAACGCCACTGATTTGTTCAACTCTTGGATACCTGTTGGCTTTGAAAATCTTCAATTCCGACAAACCTAGGCAGGCTCTTTGGGCTCCAATGATCCTTGGCATACAGAAATAGTATTTAAACCTTTTTAACAAAAACTAATCTAGCTAATAATGTAGCTGCTGAAAGTGCGTGAGATGTGCTAATTAGTCTGAGCAATTCTAGAGACCTTTATTTAACATCACTTTATCAAATTTCTGTAGGTTACAAAGAAAAAAAGGGTGTATTATTTATTTATGTAAAAGAACTCTTGTTAAACATACCTGAAAGCCTGTAGGACCTGGAGGGCCTTGTTCTCCTCTTTCTCCTGCTAGACCCTAGACAAAAGAAAAAAACTGTACAATTTAGGGACATAGCCAGATTCCACTTACATGTTCTCTGCCTGATTGTACTCATGGGAAAAGATTACGTTTCCTACTTTTTTCTTATTATTATTATTACTTACACCATTTCAGTTGAAAAATGAAATTTAGTCAAGACCAGATAGTACCTTTTTAAGATCCTGAGCTCAATTAACTGCTGCTATAAATGAACGCAGTTTCATTGGATTCAAGACAGCTGCATCTATTTACATTAGCTGAGAATTTTGCCCCTTGCAATTTTTAAAATGGGTGGTAGAAGGAATTTTAATAGAGATATATACCTCTTTTAGTATACATAATAGAAAATTGATTCTTGAATTTTTTTTGTATATTTGTAATATATTTGTGTCTCTGGAATCAACAGGTGTTAAACAAGACAACTGGAAGCCTATGCAATAGATAAATAGATATTTTTCCATATTTACTTGAAGAGTACAATACATTTTTCTTTGTAGGCATTTTTCACTTGTGAGGCTCATTAATCAACATTTCAACAACAGCAAAGCAGCTGGAGAAGATACACAGAATTCAGTTTTAATATGCTGTATGCATATTTCTTTCTGGCACTAAAAAAAACAGCAGAATATTTTAACATATACTCCTTTCTCAGGAGGTTAACAAAAATCTGAAGGTGTTTACATATTTGAAAAAAACAAATTCAAAAACTCTCTTAACTCTCTTTGACACGTGCAACTAAACAGCTGGATAGATTATTTGAGTAATGTTTCATCTGGAATTTGAACTCTAATGGTGTGTTGTTATTTAGACCATTATTTTTATTTGATAAAGTAATTAAATATTCAACATTAAATGAATCCAGGGACAGATTCTGCCATTCTTACTCAAAGCAAACAGTACCTTACTGAACAGGTAGTCCCATTAAAACCAATGCGACTAGCTAAGTAGTAATTTTTCATTAATACAGTAAATATGGGTGGAAGAATCAATTATCCAAAATAGAGCATAAGGCGAGGGGGAAAAGGTGGGAGGGGCACAACATGAGTTCAAATGTTCTCTCTTTTCAATATAAAAGTTTATTTAAGAAATATGTACACCCCTACCGGGGAAGAAAGGCAAAAGGGTGAGAATATGTAGACTTTACAAAACCCTCGTATTTTTTCTAGGGATCATGTTAAACTGATTCAACCTTAATAAAGCTGAAATTAAAAATAACTCAACGATTTACAGATTGCTTTAAAGAGCAACAGAATGAAATTTGACTTTATTTGGCAAAAATCAGTGCAGAATGCAAATGGTCTCTAAATCAATAAAGAAAAACACTTTTACTGTCACTTTTACTCTTGAGGACTGCTCAGAAAGTACAATGATGGGTGCCAATATAATTAGACAAACAAATAATCCTGTATATTGAAAAACTGACTTACAGGTGGACCAACAGGACCAGAAGGACCAACTTCACCATCTTTGCCAGGAGCACCCTACAGTGAAACAACAAATAAAGAGGAATTGTATAGTGCACACACATGACAAATAAACATGATTTTGTGTAATCAATATAAAGAATAACAATGATACTCACTCTCTGCCCTGGGACACCAGCATTACCCGCTTCTCCAGGTTTTCCAGGATCACCCTAATTTGTGGGGAAAGTTGCTATAATTACCCAATATTTTCATCCATTTAAAAACATATTTAGCTCTGAAACTAAGGCAAGCTAGATAATTAGATACCGATTAGCAAGCATTGTACTCACACTGCTGCCTTTTGGCCCAGGAAGCCCCATGCTGCCTGGCTGACCTCTAATTCCTATTGAACCTGCTGGGCCTGGACGTCCATCTTCTCCTGGCGCACCCTAGAAATATAAATAATTCTGAATATTCTTCACTGTGCTCCCATAAGCTTTTGTTCACCAATAAAAAGCTAACTCCTACTTCTTATCAAGGCCTGATCCAGTGCCTAATGAAGGCAACAGAAGTCTTTCAATTTATTTTAATAGGAGCTGGATTGGACCCTTAGGCTATTTTGAGGGAATGATTGCCTTACAATGGTATCAAAGTACTGGATAGGTCTATTCTGTTAGAGCTCAATAATTGGCACCATGCTGTTTGCCTGATAGTCATCTATGAAAAGGAAGGAACAGATAGGAAAGAGGACTTGTACAAGAGTATTGAAAAATGGATTACTTGAACTCTAGTGTATCCAACAGTGAAACTTAGTGCTAGAATTTTTCATTTTCAGGTTGGTTAAGCCAATGTTAACCTACCCTTTCAAATATTAAAACTTTCTAACCTTTAGCATTTGTATTGTTATCCATTTACAGTCTTAATAGTACTTGTACAATATTTATATATTCTACTTTATTTCTTCTTTCTTTTATTTTTCCCATTGTGGCTGTTCCATTAAAAATGTCTTTAAAATATACGTCAAAGAGACAATTCTAGCTTTCAAACATCTTCAATGCAATTATAGACAGACTCATTGGAGCTAGCCAGTAATTATGGGAATTATGTAAAAAATATTTCTTTCCAACAAACCTGAGCTCACAAGTGTTTACATTCCTTGGGATAGCCAACACTGAGCATATACTGCAACATACATTAAGCCTAATGAAAGTGATTTGCACTGACTCATTTAGATGTTAAATGCCTTCCATTTGCTGGCATTTAGAAGGACCTATGCACCTTGAGAGACTGTAACACTATGGATTAGTAAAAGGCTACTTTCAAGGAGAGCAGAATTTCAAATGAGTGCAGTGCCAACTGAAGGGACCAATAATTATGTACATCCTCCTCACTCCCAGTCACAAACTACTTACCAAAGGACCAAGTTTTCCTTCAGGACCCTGAACACCTGGATTTCCTGTGAGACCCTACAAAAATAGGATAACACACCAATTGATATAACCTGTGTATATGATCCTAAAATACAGCAAGGATTGTAAATGAGTTGAGAAAGTGTGCTCAGTAACGAAACATCACACTGGAATAATTTTTCACTCAGGTGGCATGACTAATGAAAAGTCATTTAACTCGACCATGTTATTCCCCTCTCCGAGTCCCTCCAGGGGCTTCCCCTCATCCTACTGCATCAAAGTCAAGCTCCTCATCCTCACCTTCAAAGTTCTGCACAATTTCATTTTTAATTGCATCTCTGCTCTTGTTTCCTCCGACATACTCTCCCATTTGTTGTCTGCACTCCTCTCAAGCCCCCCACCAGTTCATCCCCTTTATTTCTCCCACTCTCAACCATTCTTCCATGCCACTCTTTATGCTTGGAATTTCCTTTCTTTCCTTGTATGGGACATTCCAAACCCGCCTCAAACATTTCTTCTGCAGGATCTTTCAATGACAGCTCACCATACACTACACAAATACTTTAAAAACAATTAACCAATTTAACAAAGATTTGACTTTCAACCTATGTTTTCTGCACACCTCGTATTTTACATACCTACATTCCTCTGGACTGCATTGTCTATGTCTAATTTAGCGCTAGACCATGCTCCCTTTGAAGTTAATGGGAGTCTTGCCTTTGACTTCAAGGGGAACAGAACCAGGTCCTTGGGCTCTGAACCTGAAAATACTCATGTGATTCACTTTGCACATGAGTAGAACCACTGAATTCAAGGTCAGGTTCCATATTTCCCTTCCAAAGGTGAAGGTATTAAAGTGGTGGAAGAAGTGATCCCTGGTTTTGGCTTCTATAAACAGAGGTTGTATAACAGCTTGCCTATAAAGTACATTGCCATCCTCGGGAATGAAAGGTGCTATACAAATTCATGACATGATGTTGATTTTATAATTTCCTTACCCTGGCACCTGGGAGGCCAGGTTCACCAGTGCGCCCAGGATCTCCCTGGCTCCCTTTAGGGCCTGAAGAACCTGCTGGACCACGCTCCCCTTGAGCTCCCTGGAAAAGATATCAAAGCACCATTAGTCAGACGTTAGACTGAACAACCATAGTAAGAGGAAGTAAATGCAAAATATACATCTTCCGTCAAGAGCAGCATCTATCAATATTTTTGAAAACTGGCGTTCCAAAGATTCTGAACCATATCCTTAACATTATTTAGAGATGATCTCTTGTATAGAATTAATTAACATAAGGAATTTAGAATTCTTGCACTTCTATCTAGAAGGTAATAATTGATGGATCTAATAAACAAAAACATCTTTGTGTCACTTGTCAGTAAGCAATATGGTTGTTAGGCAACACACAGGGGGATTGGCCTGGCTTCTCAGTGGAGATGTCAAGAAAGAGCTATTTTACAAGGAGTGCTTCCCTCTCCAAATATAACTTAATAGACACTGTAAAATGTAATGTAAGTAGTTACTGCTCAGTGGCTTTTACACATCATGATGCAAGTATAAGTGCATCAAGTTGGAGACATGAAAGGAGGGTGGAAAGCCTGAGACCCACAGGAAGAGCAACGTTTTTCACTTAGAACCCTGGTCTCAGCATGTTTGGAAGACTTGACCCACTGTCATTTGGCATTTCCTTTGGCCCTGCCTCCAAACATTCAGCAGATCTGCTCACTTCCCACAGCAGCTACATTCAGTTACATTCTTCTTTTGCATATATTTTTTAGGCATGAAAGGGAGGAAAATGGCCCAAATCAGCTTACCTTTGGTCCAGGCAAGCCATCAGAACCTGGAAAACCACGATTACCAGGAGCACCCTATGCAAAAATATCATAAATCATTATTAATAATCTGATGTTCAATAGGATTTTGGAGTTCAGTTTATTTTCTTATAAAATCCTTGTCCTCCAACTGGCTACTGTGCCTTCAAAATGCTCTTTTGTAGTGAAAAATATTTAAGGGCCTCTTTCCGATCCCATCACTCATGCTGAGTGTTACACCTTAGCTCTGTGAGTAGCCCCACTGAAATCAATGACACTATTTCTGTAACAAGGTTCTACTCAATAGAAAAGTTATCAATCTGTCATATTTCTGAAGTGCCTATCACTGTGATATCTAAACACCGAGTACCCAAATGATGTGCTGAGCTCCAAATTAATATTAACATGCCAGGCTTCATTCTCCTTCCCCAAATAAAAAAACCCAAGATAACACTGGAGTAAATGATACTCAATACGAGGAAGGCATAATGCTACATTTTCATATTCTCACCCTCGCATGGCCACTTCTGAAAAGAACCTACGGTGTATTACAAAAGAGAGCATCCTGTCACTTCAGAGAAATCAGGTCATAAAATCACTAGTGTAAGAAACAATGCTAAATCACAGCTGTCAATATACTATCATTAAAGACAAGTTTGTCTCTGCCCACCCCAAACTATAAGGGAGCTCACATTCAGGTCCAGGTCAGATATGATTTTCAGGAGAGTGGCCCACCTCTAACAAATATAATTATTTTTCTGGCTTTCTTACCCTTTCTCCAACAGGGCCTGGAGGACCTACTGACCCTGGATCACCACGAGGGCCTCTTTTCCCTTCTTCACCCACAGAGCCAATGGGACCCTGAGAACCATGTGGACCCTATTGAAAATATTTGCTTGTTTAGAATAAAGCAAATTAACCATTTTTAAGGCTCAATCCATCACTCTTTCTTCCAACATGAACCATAAACATTTTCCCAAACAAGAAAGAACAAAATTGGGTAGTTAGATTATTTTTTTAATTTCTTTTAAAATCAGTTATAAAATGCAATTATTCCCATTCAGATTTTCCTTTTTCTATGTTTATCAACTAGTATTTCAACATGAAGTGATCTATAAATGAACGGTAATTCTAAAATTTGGCTCTACATTGTGCCTCACAATCATTTGACTCCTTGTATAGGATCCAATTATTTGTAATTGTGGTATTTATTAATTGTTAGGCAAGTGGCATTAAGGAAATCAGTATTTAATTATTTAAAGAACCTGTACGGTTATGGAATCCACTCTACACAATAGTAAACTTAGGGCAACATTTTTCTCTTCTCTGCAATCCATCTCTTTGGTGTAAATCCTGCACTGCTTCTGCACATGGAATCCTCATGCCATCTTCCCTGATGGACTTTGGCTCAGTGACATAGAGGCTCTGATTCTGACACAATTTTCATTCTTGACAGATGGAATTGAGATTTACCAGTCCCACAGCTGACAGAAATTGTCAATGCCTCTCTCTAGAAGGACATTCTTCCAGACACCCTCAAAAAAATAATAAGTCCAGTCAGTGTTCAAGAAATCATTTGTCAACACTGACAGCTTTGCTGACTACTATCCTCTCTCTAATACTTTACTTGAGCAAGAATATTAAGAATGTATTGCCAAATCAGCTACAACTGATCCTGGCTCTGCTAAAGCTAATAATCTTTTCATTCAGCCTTCATATGGCTCCGAGATGGTGCTGGCCATGTTGATGGATCGTCTTCTCATAGCTATGAATAGAGTCCAAACATCCATGCTAACACTATCAGGTCTACCAGCATCATTTGATACTGCTGACTCAGCAATAGGACCCTGATGGGTGGACAGAGCTGAATCAAGCTAATTTTGTTCATTCCTCTTGGACATATCAAATGCAATATTTATATTACAATATTGGAGTAGATTGTGAGATGCTGTGGTCTACGTTGCTACCACCTATGCTACATTCAGTTCTGTTCAACATATTTTTAATATCTTTCCTTAAAAAGTTTATTTCTCATATGGGACCAAAGCATGTTGTTAGAGCACAACCCTCTGTCCATGCGCACCTATGACCAGTGATTTCCTTGTAAGACCAAGAAGTTGAAGCAGATCCATTCCATGGCTGCTAATAAAGCATCAGGGGATCCTGTATTTCTCTGTTGTGCTGTGGCCTTCTCAAACTTGAGTCCAGGGGATAACTGGCTGAAGGATTTACCTTGTCATGGATTCAAAGGACCTATCCTGCCCCTTATTCACAACAGAACCTGACCAGGGTGTTCCATGGCCATTACTTGCAGGTCAAAACCAATAATGAGAGGTAATACTAGATATGTCTCAACGAATATAGTATTGTGCTCTGCACAACAATGCATGTATCATTCTTTGTTTTAATTTTGATTTGATTACAAAAAATGTAAAGACTTACTGGTTCCCCTTTGGGACCTGCTTCTCCTTTGAAACCTGGCACACCAGGGTCTCCCTGAAAACAAATACATTAATACCATTAATCTGCACAAACCATTCAACCAGCCTTACCTGCGTTACCTATGTACAGTGGTTTCAAATGAAAAATGTGACAGTGCTTCTGCTAATCTAGTCTATAGATAGGTTGTTCACACATGGTAACTCCAAATAGCTCCTGATCCTGATGTCCTTAATCAGTTCTCACTCAAGCACAAAGTCCATTGACTTCAGTAAGAATTTTTGCCTGAATAAAAACCTTAGAACTTGATCCAAGCACTGTAACTTATTTTCTTGTCTAGTTTAGTAACCATCTCGGGCACGTTATGGCCAACAGCTGACATACAGAAGCCCAAAGAGCCAATCCCATATACTGCAGATTTCTGACATTTTGTAAATGACTATCTGTTTCATTGTGTAATTATATTCAGTGGGGTTACAACTGGTTTATTCCAAAATTGCTCAGCTAATAATGCTGTGAAAGAGTATATGCTGAAGATTAAACAAACCAGATTGCTAATGGTTAATTTGCAGAAGACTTCAGAGATAAAGGATTTTTATGAAAGCATTAAGCATTTAAGCACAATTACTTCTTGAATAATTTTGGACTACGTTTGGCATCAGAAAACTACTCCCTTCTATGAGACTAACTACAGTAACATTTTAATACATTTATGATAGTTTATGCTTTCTGTAAATATGTCTGTTTCTCTGTAATTACAAATACAAAATACTAATTTAGGCTCTGATTCTATAGGTGACTCCAAGCAGGTAGGCACACGGGCCAGTGACCACTGAAGCCAGTGAGGCTTTGTGCACAGGTCTCTGCCTCTCTGCAGTCAAATTCAAGACTGGGGCCTAAGAAAGAAAATTCTGTATACACATAAGGAATTAATGAGAACCAAGTCTTGGTATATTCACTCCTATTCAGCATATAGTGGGGCGGCTGCCCCACTCCCGCAGAAAAGGGGTTAAAAGCAGCCCTGGAGAGGGATTAAGAATAGCTGGGGTAAGCTGACTGGGTAGCTGACCACAGCTGTGGCCAGCTCAATCAGGGACCAGCTGGCCCTTATAAGAGGGCTGTGGGCCAGAAGCTGGAAGACTCTCTCTCTAGCTTCTGAGGGAGAAGGACCGGGCTACCTGGGAGCTGAGAAGGGTATCTGTGGTGGAGCAGTGTTGGGGAAGGGCAGAGGGAGCTGGGGAACTCCAGCCTGGTAAAACCCCAGGCTGCAGGCCTTGCTAAAAGACCCCAAAAAGGTACTGGGGCTGCAGGGGGGCAGCCCAGAGATAGGCAAAGGCAGTAGGTCCTAACTCCCTTGCCGATGATGAGTGGTTTACAGACTGTAGTCCGCCCCAGGGAGCGGGGGCTAGATGATGACTGGCAGTAGCCACTGAGGCAAGGTGGGGATAGAGGGTTGGGGGTTCCCCTGGGTGGGGAGACCCAGATTGTGGGTTACTGCTGGGGCAGAACCCTGACGTAGAGGGGCACCAGGGTCCGGGAGGGACACAGGGGGCCAGTGGCAGGCAAGACACCGGCCTGCAGAGGGCGCTCTGGGCTGGAAGAGCTAATTCCCAGGATGACCAACAGGAGGCACCGCACCAGTGAGTCTCAACCTCGTTACACAGCAGTCTACTGATTTCATCTTATTGCTTGGAAATGAAGAAGTCCCATTGCTAATCACTACATTCGCTTTCCTTAGCTACATCGTTGCTAAATACTGTCATTTCCATGGTGACAAAGAAATTATTACCGCTTGGCCTCGGATGCCGGGAGGACCAGTACTGCCTTGAGGTCCTGGAGAACCAGGTGGACCTGCTAAGCCAGGTGGGCCAGAAGTACCTGGAGATCCCTACAAAAGAGACATCAGTGTGATGAGAGATGCCGCATGAAACGCTGAAATTAACAAAGGAATCCATCACCAAAATTCCTTATACAGTTGATTTGACTACTTACTGTTGGGCCTTTAGCACCAGGAGAACCGTCTGTCCCTACAGTTCCCTAAAAACAGCATACAAATCATTATAACAAATTCTAATGAGTGTATCAACGGAGGAATGAAAATATATTGTCAGACATGTATTTGTGCCTCCTCTCAGGAGCAGAAAATAAAGGCTAGTATGTAGACCCTGCAAAAGTTCACTATTTGACCCTGATTCTGCAAACACGTGTGCTTAATTTTAAGCATGAAAGTCCAGCTGGAGCATAAGTGCTTAAAGGGTCACAGTTTTCATCAGCATGTGTAACATTTAATTTGCAAAAACAACAAGGAGTCCGGTGGCACTTTAAAGACTAACAGATTTATTTGTGCATAAGCTTTTGTGGGTAAAAAACTTCCGTTGCATCTGAAGAAGTGGGTTTTTTACCCATGAAAGCTTATGCTTTAAGGTGACACCGGACTCCTAGTTGTTGTTTTTGTGGATACAGACTAACACGGCTACCCCCTGATATTTAATTTGCAAGTGTTTAGTCATGTATCTAAAAGATATTTTAAATACAAATAATGTGATGACAAATATTTCCTTTCTAAAAATACTTTTGGGACTCTCCCAATAGTAAGGTACCACTGGCTTTGGGTAGACAGTGTGCAGGCAGTCAATGGAACAAGCATCCAAAGTCTGAACTTACAGGAAGTCCTTGTGACCCTGCTGGACCTGATGGCCCTGTTTCACCCCTTTGTCCCTGAGGACCTTCTGGGCCACGTGCACCCGTTGGACCTGCTTCACCCTAATGTTTCACAAGAGAAAACAATTAGTTATTGAATTATTTTTTTAAAAGCAGCACATAATAATTAACAGGGAATAGTGCATGGAATAGATAACAATGGAATCCAAGCTTCCATATACTTCAATATTAGGAAAAGGTACTGCACATATAAGAACCTAATTCTGCCTGGATTTATAGTGTTGAAACTGAAACCACAATTTGCCACCTAGTCTATACATATACAAAGCACCTTTCTTTTAGAGGAGAAACAGCATGGTAGCCAGTACAATTTATCCAAAACACACCACCAATATATTACGGGGGAAAAGCACAACAGTAAGAAACCCATACAAAAAAAACACATCAACATGTCAATATTGGTCCATCTTATAGTCTTTGTTTGCATTGTTTGCAGCTGAGACTTGAAACTTTATGTAAATTAGAATTGATAAGAAGAAATGTTTCTTCTCACAGTATAAACTAACCCATGGACCTCACTGCTACAGGACTGTATTGATACGAACACTTAATATTAAAAAAGAATTAAACACAGGAATATGGTAGGCACTGGTTGTGCTTGCTATAGTCAAAAGTGGTCAGATATATTATGCAGTAATGACCACTATCAGAAAAAAGCTGCGAGACTAGATGGACCACTGATCTATTCTGGTATGGCAATTCCCTCTGATATGTCCTCAGTTTTATCCTTATGTGGACCAACTGCCTTTTTGAACTGATGCTACACTAAAATTGTATCTTCAAGACTGAAGGGCAGATCCTCAGCACGTGTAAATCTGCATAGCTTCATTGAGCTCAATGCAGCTTTACCAATTTATACAACCTGAGGGTCCAATCCTGAAAGTAGTTCCTCCGTTTAAAAAAAAAATCCCATTGCTTCTTCCCTTGTCAGCTCTTTCAAACATTTATTTAGATGCTTTGTTTTGTTTAGCCATTGCTCTATTTTTTCTGCCATGCATTAAAAGGATTATAATTTAGTCTAATACATTACACATATGGCTGTATTAGCCTTGTTTCCAGAGAATTTTTTTGTGAATGTTGCCAACTGTATAAACAACATATAACATCTGCTGAGCTTGGCTACCTAGCTAATAGAGAGAGATGTTTTTACTGTATAATAATTTTCCTACTACTTGTGGGGATTCAGCATATAGGAGAGGAGCAGTTCTGGGGGAAAGGAAGATGAGGAGACTGCATGAGTCTGGGTCTTCTTCAAACCCATGGCTAGGGGCAAAATATTGAGAAGTTCCTTGAATGCTGCCAAAGCAAGCTCACATACAGGGCTGGAGGCTCAGACAGTTATCCACTGACCCAAGTCTCCCTTTTCCGCTCAGCCATCAGAGCAAATGCAGCCCAGCACGACAAAGACTACAATGGTCATCTTGAGAAGCATGACAATAACTAAGATGGAAAGAAAACAAATCCAGAAAAAGAGTTAAAAAAAACCTTAAAACAATGAAGAAAAACTCAGAAATGAAGAAACAAGCATAGAAGAGGGGGAAGAGAAAAAAGAGAAGGATGAGGTGAGGAAGAGAAAAAGAAATAAAGAGAGTCAGAAATTGAACAGGAAAAAAACAAGTGAGATGGTAGCAATTGTGTCAGAGCATGGTGTGAATTTCCATTGGAGCAGGAGATGACCATCCATCGATCCTATGCAAAGGTTGTGAGGACGACTTCAACACAGAACCCCTGGTGCGTCATGGCCCACCAAAATATTTATTACAATTTTAGTTTTACATTTCTGCTAGAATTTTTAGATGTGAATTATGAAGTTTTACATAGCCTTTTAGTTTTCCATGACACAATGTTTTAGCACTTCATACAGGAGGATTTAAATACCATTTGGTGAGTGCATATAAGGAATTAAATACCTTGCCATTCTTTGAGACTATAATTTGAATAGTTTCATAAAATAGGGGAGGTTCCAGCTCTAAAGGTATTGTATTAAGGGATAGATTTTCTGTTCATGTACAGGATTAATTTCTAGTGGTGACAGGTAATGAGACATCGACCTTAAAGTGAATTTGTCATTGTGAGGTCCCATTGTGAGGTCCCCAAATCATCTCTCAATGATTTTCATATCAAATGTACTCACTTTACATGTAAAAAATGTGTTTTGTTTTTTCTGACAGTGCCTCAAACTCAGCCTGGGATCTGAGAGTCAAGCTGAATTATTTCTGGCTTATGCATCATCACCAGCAATTATCTGCAGGCTATATTCTTCTCTCAGCTATAGCTGCAAAACTCCATTGTAAGAAAACATCTCAGGTATTCCCTTCACTATACCCTGCCTTCCACAAAAACTCACAAAGCAGATTGATTAGATTTGCTGGGGTAGGTTCTCAGATAAATGCAGGATCTCATAGCCTAAGTTCCCTGTAAGCTGCCCCTCCCCCAGTCCCAACCTAGCCCAGCCCCCCAACCTGCTAAAGCCCGAACCCAGCCTCGGCCCAGACCTGCCAGGGGAGGGATGCCTATCCTGCGGCCCCAGCCCAGGAGCTACTGCGGGAAGAGAGAGCTGGGGGGACTCCTATCTCCTCGCTGTAGCCCCAGAGCACCCTCCTGCACCCCAAACTCTTCATCCCCGCTCCCCCCAGAGCCCGCACCCCCACCAGGAGCCCCTGCACCTCAACCCTCTGTCCCAGCCCTGAGCCCTCTCCCACACTCCGAACTCCTCGGCCCCACCCCCACAACGTGAATTTTGTTATGCGCACCAATATGGACACCAATGTGTCACACATCACCTCCATATTGGTGCACATAACAAAATTCATTCCACACAGGGGTGGGAAAAATTAGAGGGGACACTGCTTATAGCCCCTCCTAAACAATCATAATCCAGCTTAGTTTTGGGCAATGCAATTAGTCATTACTGTGGCTCTAAAGAGCTCTCTGAGTAAGGAAACTGAGTCTCCCATTTCCATTTAGGCTGAGCTGGAGGAGGAGTACAGGGCCATTCCGTCTCTCCTCCTACTGCAGCAAGATTTTCCCTTCCACCCACCCCTGCCGATGGTGGAGCTTAGGGAAGTCATTGATCCTTTTCTTTAGGATACTGTAGTGGCATTCAGTTGCTGATTGTAGGAGTCACAATTTGCCTTCAATCTGCCGGAGTCACAATCTACCTTCCAATCTGCTTCTGTGGCAACACAGCAACATTGTACCCCTCAACCAGGCTCATGGCAAACCCATGAGTTAGTCCTACATTACTAATTTATCTCCTACATATTCCTTTTACAAAGTTCATATGAAAAATATATAGAAATTCCTTGAAACCTCAAGTCACCAGTCAGAGCTGAATCATGACCAACATATTAAAATGTCTACTGTATCTAAATGTCATGCCACCAGCAGATTATAAATGATATGGAAAACAGAACAAGCACCACTAAGATAAGAAGAGAACAAGCAAAAATGAGGTTTTAAAAAACCCCTAAACAATCTAAAGTAAATGCTGATTTTTATTGTTACGTTAATGCTGTGATGGTAATCTAAATATTGTGTATGTTGTCCAAAATATAAGGATTACCAGAAAATTGTCACTCTTAACAAATGGAAGTTAAGAAAAATTTTAATCTGTTCCCATTCTTTGAACCAAAACACCTCTTTTATAGAGTCTTAAAGGATGTTTGAGGTGGTGTGTGGGAAGAAGAGATAAGGCCAACCTTACACAACTGCTTTACAACCTCTTTTGTTTAGATCATTTGTTCATTATTCTATGGCACGGTAACCTAGGTGCATTGCCAATTCACATTAAAACTGCTATTTCCTGCAGCTGTCTAAGTTTCCTGGGGGATGGATCTACAGATCCAACTCTATCAAGCTAGTTGATTTCACAACCTTATGGTTTAACATAATATTCTAATTAAGAAGAGCTCTGTGCAGCTCGAAAGCTTGTCTCTTTCACCAACAGAAGTTGGTCAAATAAAAGATGTTGCCTCACCCATCTGGTCTCTCTAAGGGTTGAGTTAAACCCATTTTTCCCACTTATCTTTGAGTTTCTCACCTATGACCATAGCCATATTCTGTCAAAGCCTACTGCTTCATCACAGCTGTTGTTTCTAGCTTCTATCTCCAGGTGTTAATTAAAAGTGAAATGCACAGTCACCTCTTTTCATTTGTGAAGATGAATTCCACATGTTCAAGGTGGTCTCTTTAAATGTGGGCATATGAAGATCTAATTAATAGGGTTAAACAGACTAAAACAAATCAGCTTTTCTTACCTTTACACCAGGAGTACCCGGAAAACCAGGAGAACCAGTTATACCAAGTGGTCCCTATAAAAAACAAATAAAGTACATGAGGAGATATTTCCAAAGTCAGTATCACAAAACTAGTGGCCTAAACACTGATGAAGGCCTATGCAAATGGAGTTCCTGGGTTTAAATGCAATGCAAGTTACAAAACATATTGCCTCATAAAAAAAGGGAAACCAGTTCTATAAATATTGTAGATGACATAAGTGTTATGAACTGAATACCACTTATAAATGTAATGTTTTAATTAAGTCAATGATACTCAGACTGCGGTTTGCGAGCCGCAAGTGGCTCTTTAATGGATCTCCTTGCAGCACATGATATTAGAACGCTGTGTGATTTAATTATTAACCAATCTAAGTTTTTAACCAATCAGGATGCTTTTATGATGTTATTAACCAATTATAGTTAATATTTAGTCAGTCATTTTGCTACTCTGGCTCTTTTGGGTAATGTTGATCGCTAATTTGGCTCCTGAACCACTGAGGTCTGAGTACCACTGAATTAAGTACTTTTTTACTGACATCATCAATGTTACAGCTCTTGGTTCATCTGCCAACTTCCAAACAGTAATCAATATAGTTTTTAATTATAATATTTTTGAGTTTCAGTTTTCATTACAAATATACTATTTCCTCTTCGTTTTGCTCAAGCTACTGTTAAAAGGTACTAAAAAGATAAGATAATCAAAAAATCACTGATTTTCCACTCAAACTTTCTATCTGTAAAATCTGCATATTGTGCTACAGATGATGTTGTATCAGACAATATTACAAATAGCTAAACAAAACTTAGATAAATATACTAATCAAAGATTAAATCTATTTTATAACAATGCACCCCATCAGACATGTCAACAAAACTATTCAGCCAGTGAAGTTCAGATGTTATATATCATTAATAGAGCATTGTATCTTAATTATAGTCTGATTTAGTACTAAGTTAATAATTGTATCAGAATCTCTGTCAATCACGATTAAGGATATGATTTGGTCACAGATTCTGTGACTTTAACAGATCTCCGTGACTTCCTCGGCTTCAGCTCCAGCCTCACACGTGGTGTGGCTCTGGCTTTAGCCTGGCGCATGGCAGGGCTCCAGCTGTCAGCCCAACACACAGCAGGGATCAGGCTTCTGTGATTTATAGTTTATTGCCCATGTCCTGTCTGTGACTTTTACTAAAAATACATGTGACAAAATCTTAGCCTTAATCATGATACCCAGAATCACTCAAATCACAAGCCCTTTATGATCAATAACTCCAATACTCCTGCATTCTCTATATAGGGGATAACCCCTTTAGAACTCAGACTGTGCAAATTGGGCCCTATATTGCTCTTAATCTGTTCATGCAAATCTAAATGTTTCCAAAAAATATCCTAATTATGTTAACAGTCATCAAAACACTGAAGAAATCCCACTCTTGCCTGTGAGAGTTCTGTGTGAAGATCAACAGAGGTATATGGTCCAAAATGAGTAAGATAGTTGACACAGTTGCGTCCAAAAATAACAGTATAATGTAGAGTCAACCAAGTGGTAAACTAATACTGCTTTTTTGTTGCTATTGTGCTGGGTGGGCTAAACAGATGTGATATTACACTCCTCCTTCTATATTATATAGTCTTTGGATAGTAGTATACAGGGGTCATAAATATTGAGTACAGCTGTGTATTCCCAAATGATTTCCCTTTCTTTGTCTTTGGCTGGATTTTCACCCTCTTTGGGGAACATGATGTATACCGAGAAAGAATGTTTTATATAACAAAGCTTCTACTGACAAACTCAGTAAGAACAATCTGTTCCAAAGACTATTAATTATGGAGAACATTTCTGCCAGCGACCTTGTACTGAATTGCTAAAGCACTGCTGTAACAGCTCATTTAATGTATTTATGAAATAGCTACATCCCAATTTATTGGGTCATGAACACTTATCTGCCAAATCTCGCTCGTTTCAATGATAATTTTAGCATTACGACATATTTCTTTGTACTTACCCAATTCATCATATATTTGGATAGCACTTTCTCCAGAGAGATCATGTTTAACCATTCTGCATCTCCCTGTGAGATTGCTAGGGAATGTACCACATATGCTAGCCAACCAGATGTCATGCCCAGTGGGTTTGAGCTCAGGTTGGGAGTCCACTGAAATATTTATACTTCATCTAGAATTTCTGAATTGCTTTGAGATTCAATTTTTTTCTGTTATAGAATTGTTTTAAAATAATGAAAAATCTTGTAAATATTTTATTTTTAAAGTCCTGTAATAGTTGTGGTCACCCTTCGCTGTAGGATGTACCAGATAACTGAATTTGGCAGCTATCGACACTCTCAGCTTGAACTTCTATCCCAGTCCATTATTGGTTAATGGAGTTTACAACAGGACAGTCTATTGTGTAACACATGGACAAATATCGTTTCCTCACTGCAGCATGTTGGGATTCCCTCCGAGACCCTTTGAACTTGGCATATCCAGAACACCTCATCCAGTTCTGGGAGAACACCTCATCCAGTTCTCATGAATCCAAAAACTTGGTTCAAACACGGACTCGTCACAGAGGTTTCTTTATATGATGTCATAAAGCTATACCTCAGGTGATCAGGCTCAGATGTAGGGGGTTAGGCTAGGGTGCACCACATCTCCAACATACATAATCATGAATCAGCTTATGTACACACTCAAACTTAATACTATAGGTTAAAATGCTGTATCACACACTTTATGATTGGCCTACTAATTTTTGTAACCAATCCCTGTACAGATCATGAACTGTCCACGAGCTGTAAGCAAAGCTGTGGCTGCAAGCTTATCACACATTACTCTTCTCACTATTTCTTAATCTACAAACTGAATGTTATTTACAAGGCCATTTGTGAGTTTATGCTTTGTCCATTGTTAATCTCAGCTTCCTTACTTCTTCTCGCATTGTTCATGCAAGGCCTACACAGTAACATTAGGGAAGAAAGACTATGTACTTAAACAGTGAAAATTTTAACTTTGGACTAGTGTGCCTCAGACTGAACAAAGATTCAGCATACAGGCATATCACATTTTGTATCAATAGGCAATTATTTGGCAGATGTTTTTGTCAAGTGACATGCGCAAAAAAAAGAATAAAGTGTATTTCTAGGGGAAATCTGTCAAACATTAATAGTGAGGAAGTATAAATGAGTAAACAGTACTATAGGCACTAACATTGAAAACACTTATGCATGTGGTTAACTTTACTCATACCAGTAATCCCACTGACTTCTAGATATTCTTCAGTGGGGTACTCAGATGCATTAAGTTAAACATTTGTGCATAGGTGTTTGTAGGATTGGGACCAGAGTCACTTGTTATATGAAAATCCTTAGTTTAACTGCCACACTAACCTTTTAATATATTTAAATTGTATTTTCTTTATCTGAAAACTTTTTACAATACCTGTTCTGTATAACAAAACTACTTGTAAATCATGTATTGAAAAGCATTATTATTTTAATTTTTGATAAACTTCTATATAAACGATGTGAGTATTTTGTAATAAATTGATCTCTCAAGGAGGCAGTTTATCAGCTTGTAATGCATTTGTGTATGTGTTTCTGGTTCATCAGCTCAGTGTATGACTTCTTCTAAAAAAAGGGCTACATATCCTTATAAGTTTTGAAAATATATAGTCCTTATGGATTTGAGATAGCAAATTCACATCTTTCTGTTATTAGTGAAATTCATTACTTCTTACTGAGAACTGGTATAACTTCCTTTGACATCTTTATTTGCGAAGAAAGACAACTTTTTATTAATGATTCTTTATTATAATACTTATTTCTAAAATGCTTAACCTTTTTGCATCTAGGTTCCATTGCATTAATGTAGCAGTACATCAGTTCCCTGAGAGAAGATGAACATAGCACCAGCCTACTCCCTACTTAAAATCACTTACTTGAGAGGAAGCAAAATCTTAGTGGTTTATTTCTCAGAGCACACATCTCCACAGTTGTGATTAATAATTTTGTGGCAGTATCAGGAATCATGCACAGATAATTAGGATTTGCCTTCAGTTACCAGACTAAAAATGGCAACAGTTACTCATCCTTCTGGTTAAAGAATGTCTGAAGGTAAAGGAAGATCACAACGCTGGGAACAAGGAAAGGAACTTACCACTGGCCCAGGCTTCCCTGGCATACCATGCGAACCCCGTCCACCCTAGACATAAAGATAGACAAGACACAGTACATTTATAGGAATTCTTATTAAACTCTGCCCTTGAATATTAGTGATTGTAAAAGGAGCCAATTTACAACTGTCTTTAAATTATACCAGTCCATAAATCCATCACAGAATGGACATGGAAGAGTTTTAGAGTGAAATCACAGCCTGTTGAAGTCAACGGGACTTTTGCTAGTGATTTCAATGGGGCCAGGAGTTCATGTTTGTTACTGTGAAAAGTAGTACACACTAGACCAGTGATTCTCAACCCGCGGGACGCTTGCAGCCCAATGAGCACACAGCTGCGGCCCACGTGACAGCCTCAGGGCCATACAGGTAGTTTATATAGTGTGTGGATGCGTCCCACACAACACATTGAGAGCTGTATATGTGGCCCAAAATGGTAAACAGATTGAGAACCATTGCACTAGACTCATAAGTGCCATGAGTAGAGATGTGAAAAAAAATTGAAATAAAATGTAAAACTACAGAAATGAAGGTTTGCATTTCTTTTCAGAGATGATCCCATATCATGAAATACTTAAGAAAGTTCACTTTTTTGTTTTTAGTGAGACCATTTTTTTCTATTTTGAAGTAAAAGGTTACTTTTGAAATTTTCATTTTAAGGGTTTTTTCCCCACTGAAAATCAATTTGCATCAGAAACATATACAATTTCAAAGTTTGCAAGTTTTTGTGAAAATGGCTTTTTCACAGAAATTTTACAAACAAAAAATGTAATTTCTGGGTCACAAAACTGATGAAAAACGTGAACATATTTAACAATTTTGTACAGTTCTGCTCAGAGTCACCCCCTGCATCCAGTTTATTCTTGGCACCTATGTTAATAAAATATAGCAATTAATGTCTAACTTACAGATGTTGTTGCTTTTTAAAATTTAAATTAAGGCTCTGATCCTGCAAATCTCTACTCAGTTCTTGCAGTAGCCTTGGACTATAAAGGGACTACTTGTGGTTGGGGGGGTAAATGTGAGCATGAGAGTGAGTAAATTACTCACTCAGTAGTAAATTTTTGCAAGCTCAAAACTTGAAAAAAGAAATATGACTGTAATTTAGATAAAACAAGTAAAGCACAGCAGTAGGGCTAACAGACAGCAGCAAAACCTCAAATCCACTTACAGGAGCACCTTGTGGTCCAATTCGCCCTCTTTCTCCTGACATTCCTCTAGGACCCTATGGAAAGAGAACAGAAAAATGCTTTAATTGATATTCATTCTGTGAGGATAATAAGAAGTGGAATGCAGGAGTTCACTGTTTTTTTTTTCAGAATAACCATAGTATAGAGCATTTTTTCAGTTTTCTTTTAAACATCTCTGATTTTTCTTTTTTCTTTCAATAAAAACTTTTCATTGCACTCCTACTCCAGGAATTATAGCGTAATGAAGTCTGATCTGACAAGCCTTACTCACAAGAAGAATCCCATTGGGTTCAGTCTTGCTCCCACTGATGAAATTTGGTGCCAAACATTTCAAAGACAGCATGATTAGGCTCACTGTTTTTAATGAGAATACAAGAATGACTAAGAACTACTCATGTGACTAAGTGTTACAGGATCAGACCACTGTTTTTTCTGCTAGTGATTACGCTGGTCTATGGGGCCCATAAAGTTGAAGCAAATCTATGTCCTCGGTCAGCCTTACAAGTTTTGCCCCAGGGAACTGAACTGCTCTGTAATTTCTCTTTTTCCATTTGTAGCTGTATTTCAAAATTCAGCCACACAAAGACTAAATTCCCTACATACTCACTGAGGGTCAATAACTCAATCCCATTTTACTATTGCTGATTCACTAATTGAGATCCATTTCAGAGATATTACATTCTGCAGGACACAGGATAACACATCAAAACCAGATGGCTTTATCTCCACTAATGTTTATAGTTTTACAGATGCTCTAAATACCAGCTAAGTAAAAGCATTCTGAGATTGCCGGAGAGAAAAGACTACTCACCCCACATGTTTATTCTAGACACAAACTCAAAAATCCTCTGTCTGTAGTTTTCTTAGCTAATATTTTTCTAACTGAAATAATTTCAATTATTGACTCAAAGTGACCTCCTTTGAGATTTTCATTATATTAAAATCTCTTCATATAAAGAATCAGGAAGGGCCTAAAGGGTATAGAGGGGTTAATCACCCTGAACCACAATGGGGAAAAGATCATACCAAAACCTAATTCAGATTTGTATTAATTTCCTGATTTACTGCAGTTACTGACAAAGCACTTACAAAATCCAATTGCAAACATTGCAAATAACACTCACGAGAGGGCCTGTTAGACCCATTGAGCCAGTTGGTCCGGCTTCACCCTAGAAATTCAAATGAAAGCACAAAAAGCATGTTAGAGGAAAATGAAACTCCATCTCTTATCACCACCACTTAAGTTTAATGTAGCTCTATTAGGGACAAATTTGCATAGCAATGTGTGGGAAGTTACATAAATCAGTCCCATTGCTGATGGGAAGAGCCATGTTTCTGAGGGCTTGGCTACACTCGGGACTTCACAGCGCTGAGCGCGAGTGTAGTCGCGTCGCCAGCACTGTGAGAGAGCTCTCGCAGCACTGTATGTACTCCACCTCTCCGAGGGGAGTAGCTTGCAGCGTTGCGAGCGAGCGTGCAGCGCTGCAGGCACTGATTACACTGGCGCTTTACAGCGCTGTACTCGCTGCGCTCAGGGGTGTGTTTTTTCACACCCCTGAGCGCAGCAAGTTGCAGCGCTGTACAGCACCAGTGTAGCCAAAGCCTGAGTTCCCACTGAAGCAGAATAAGCTCATCCCTAAGAGACATACTGAATAATGCACAAGTTTCCAAATGCAGCTAGAAAATAGCTAGAAAACCTTCCACTCCTCCCCAAGATATTTTCATGCCTGACCCACCAATCTGCTACAATTATGATGATTTATTATTGAGCACTGTCAATGTGCTTGACTGCCAGAGAACCAGACTGTGGTCAGCCCTTGCTTTGGCAAGGATGGGGTGGGTAGGGATATGCAAGAAGACAAAGACTGACCACAACAGCAGTGTGGATGAGCAAGAACTGTGCACATCCTCCTCCCTAGGGCAGGGAGAGCAATCTAATCTACAGGATACATGGCTAAAATGCCAACCGACACTTGTGCCCTAAACACATGGGTATGCTTCTACTGTTGCTACTAATGGCAGAACTGAACAGTGTGAAATTTTAGCAAAAATGTTTTGGTCTAGACAAGATGGATGACACTAAGCTGGGGGTGGGGGGGAGTTAGATATGCTGGAGGGTAGGAATAGGGTCCAGAGTGACTTAGACAAATTGGAGGATTGGGCCAAAAGAAATCTGATGAGGTTCAACAAGGACAAGTGCAGAGTCCTGCACTTAGGATGGAAGAATCTCATGCACCACTACAGGCTGGGGACCAACTGGCTAAGCAGCAGTTCTACAGAAAAGGACCTGGGGATTACAGTGGATGAGAAGCTGTATAAGAGTCAGCAGTGTACCCTTGTTGCCAAGAAGGCTAATGGCATATGGGCAGAATTAGTAGGAGCATTGCCAGCAGATCGAGGGAAGTGATTATTCCCCTCTATTCGGCACTGGTGAGGCCACATCTGGAGTATTGCGTCCAGTTTTGGGCTCCCCCCTCCCCCACTACAGAAAGGATGTGGACAAATTGGAGAGAGTCCAGCGGAGGGCAACGAAAATGATTAGGGGGCTGGAGCACATGACTTATGAGGACAAGGTGAGAGAACTGGGCTTATTTAGTCTGTAGAAGAGAAGAGTGAGGGGGGATTTGATAGCAGCCTTCAACTACCTGAAGTGGGGTTCCAAAGAGGATGGAGCTCGACTGTTCTCAGTGGTGGCAGATGACAGAACAAGGAGCAATGGTCTCAAGTTGCTGTGGGGGAGGTCTAGGTTGGATATTAGGAAACACTATTTCACTAGGAGAGTAGTGAAGCACTGGAATGGGTTACCTAGGGAGGTGGTGGAATCTCCATCCTTAGAGGTTTTAAGGCCCCGGCTTAACAAAGCCCTGGCTGGGATGATTTAGCTGGTGTTGGTCCTGCTTTGAGTAGGGGGTTGGACTAGATGATCTCCTGAGGTCTCTTCCAACCCTAATCTTCTATGATTCTATGATTCTAAGACAAACCAACCTGCAGTGCTTTGATTTAATAACTGACGATTCGTAAAAAAGCCCAACATGTTCAATTTTTTAAAATTGTTTTTTATTCTGGAAAGTAACCAAAATCAGTTCTTCTATATCCACTTAACCAACAGGTTTTTTACTCCCAGGTAACAGTTCCAAACCATCTGCAGTTTCTGCCTTCTGCAGGCTAAAATAGTTTCAACACCATTTAGTAGGCTAGTATGAATATGGCAAGAAAAAAAAACAATAAGGGAGTCTGGCACCCTTTTAAAAAAGTGGCTTTAACACAACTTGTCTCGATCCATGCTAGCTGGCTAAACAATATTAAAACTACTTTAAACTAAATCCACTTACAGCTGATCTGCAAAGGGGAAGAAGCAGGTTTGGGCCTGTTTTGCACATAAAGAAGACCAGAAAAGTTTCTTTTCAATTTGTTTTTTTTACCCTATAGATAGCTTGGAAGGATTCGATTTTTATCGGTCAATGTTGGTAAATTAGAGAGACACTATATACAATAATGTCAGTAAATGTTGATTGACACTGAAACTGAAGAAAAAATATTGTTATCGATAGTAATCGACATCTTCAGATAGGCAAAGGAAGAAAATGTTGCTTGAGAACTTATTAGAGTTTGATTTAAGGACATTTTCTTTGTAAATTTTGACATGTGATGTTGACAATTTGTGTTTTAATGGCTCTAAAGCTTCAACCTTTTCAATCTCAATGTCTACTGTCATTAAATAATTATTGTCTGACACACCGATAACTTCCCTCAACTGTGAGAATTTAAATAGATAAAAATTTAAAAAGTTTAAAACCCATAATTTTGTGCAACTGTGAAAATTTAAATTGCTACAAATTGAAGAAAATGCTTAAAAATAAACATTGATATTATCTGTTGAAATTATTAAAAAAATCAAATTCTGCCATGCCTAATTATAGATTCAGGGCCTGTCCAAATTCCCAAAATAGTGTAAGGCAAATGCACAAAGCATCTGTGCACCACAGGAAGTATCTCCGTGCCAGTTCCACATGAGCCATTGAGCAGTGCAAAAGTGGCCTGGGATCCAGCTAGTAGAGGATTAATGGGATTTAGTTTAACATGGATCCATTGACCCCAACACTTGCAAATGACACAAATAATCTACAGCCATTATTCTAATGCACAAACTGCAGACCCAAACTGGGGATGAGGATTTCATCTCCCCAATCCACTGGCACTCCTGCATAAAGCCCAAATTCTTCAGCTTTAGGCAAGTGAAGTGGATTGCACAGATAGGGAAATTCCATGCAGTTCTGCTTAGTAACAATGAAATTCTCGTGCAAGTAGCATCCCCCAAAACAGACCAATCACATCTATGGAACTATTTAACAAGTAAATAAATAATCAGAGAAGTTGGTGACCAGCAGAGGAAGCAAAGTTTTTTTCATTTTAAAGATCTATTATCTTCAGCTGTTTTTAGCATTATAGAAAGTGTGATTAATCAATGTTCTTCCACAGGTTTTATTCTTTGGGCTCTAGGATCCTTTTGGATGAATGACACTAAAATATATAAACATGAATCATTAGGACACTCCAAGAGCTAAACACTACAACTCCTCTGAAACCCCAAACCAAATTTCATAATGAAGATATTACCTTGGATCCAGTTGCTCCGACCTCGCCTTTAGGACCGTCAAGTCCTTTGTGTCCCTTTGCGTGAGGAGAAATATATAAGTATAAAGAGATACACCCAAACAATCATTTATGATATTTATTATTGAAATAATCTTTTATTAAAATATCATCATCAGGATGGATCTGAGCTGGGGAGAAAAAGAAAGAATACACACAAGAAAACAGATGGGAAAAGAGTTATAAAATACTTTTCAAATGAAACAGCTGTTTGTGTGAGATACGTTTACTTGGGTTTGTTCCCTCTGAGAACAAGAATCCTGCAAATATATATAAAGAACCTAAAAACAATGAGGGGAAAGCTCTGAGCCACAGTAACCCTATTTATTTCTCCCTGTAATCCTGTTTATTGCTCCCTGAAGTGGAAACCTGGCCACAAACCTTGGTAATTTATAACTGTTCAGTTTCATAAACATGTCCAACCCTAGAGTTCCCCTTCCTAGTGCCAGATCTGCCAGCATGATGGGAGAACAGTTAGCCAAAGGTCAGTTTTGTCCCCGCTTGAGTTTAATACAGTATTTGCTTACTTTATTTCTTCCCAGTTGCCTGAGACATTTGAAACTAGATTGGACAAAACACTAGAGATCAACCTGCACTTAAAGGAAGATGGACTAGGTTTTCTGGTAGGACTTTTCCATCTCTAACTCTCATGATTTTGCCATTACTAAATAGGTCAAATAGTCTACTAGCATACAATAGGCTGATTGCAAAAATTACAACTGTTGTGAAAGATTATCTGTAAGACAGATAGGTGAATGCTTACCCTGTGGCCCTTTAGACCTGGAAGACCTGGAGCACCTGGAAAGCCTCGAGATCCCTAAAATAGAAAAACACAAACACAGATAAAGTGACCTAGATCTGTACAGTTGAATACTCTCCTTACACGTCTGAGTAGATACACTTACTCTTAGTGCAGCTAAGACAGGTAAGGGAACTAGGAAAAAAAGTACTAGGTACATTGATACATCTCTAATACACCTTCACCTTGGGGCTACAGCATTGCAAGACAAACAGCATGTAACAATGAGGCCATGTGAGATGAATGTTCCTTTTATGGTCACCATAATGTCCTACTGAAGTTTAGAGGTCTCCTAGTAAATAGCATTAAGGGTTTCCCATTGACTTTACTGGGCTTTGGATCAAGCCCTAAATCCATAACAGAAGTAATACAGTAGAAATCAACATCAAAGCTAGTTTTTTAACGTAAGGAGAAGGGAACCTAACAATTTAAGTGGGTTCAGAAGACAGCTATAATTTAAATTAAAAAAATCAACTGCCAAATTTTAATCTGTCTTTCTCACACTGTGATATGTTGAATCACAAAACACCACTAAAGCAGTCTCATAAGCAAACTGTTTCTAAAACTATCTTAGCAACTATTCGAAAGCAACCTGGAGTACTTTTACCTGTACAGGAAAATGAGGCAAAAAACACAGAATTTTTTTTTTTTCCAGAAAAGGCCTAAATAATTCCTAGTAAGACAGGGAGCTAGGCCTGTGACAGTATATTGTGTTACTATGATGCCATATTGTTCACATACATTTGAAACTTGGAGTACCTTCTGCTCTTGGGCCTCAGTTGAGCAAATTACTTATGCATGTGCCAAACTAATTATTCAGTCACAGTATGCACATGTTGAAAGTTAGGCATATGCTTTTAAGTACCTTGCTGAATCAGGCCTTGAACATTATGCCGGGGCTGTTATCATTTCAAAGATTACATTTTCTGCTTCTACAGGACAAAGGGGCTCAGTTTTCCCCAAAATGCAAATAGCCAATTAAAGGTGTCATTGCAGTCTCAAAGGTAGGACACCAGGCCTCTCACCCATAGATCTGTGTGCTACAATGAAGCCTCAGAATGTGTATGGAGAAAGAGCATTTAACAAGGGAAAACTGAGGCACAGAAGAAACAAAGGGGTGAAATCCCTGTACTCCTTACTTGAATTGAGTGTAAAATTAAATTGTCAACATCAGAAAAATGGGATCTCCTTCAACACAAAGCAGTTGGGATCAGGTGGGGAAGGGAAGTCCATTTTTTAATGCCTGTGACTTCCCCATCATAAATAAAATGACACTTCCATTTCCTCTTCATTGACTGGAATCGCTGTTGAATAACTACACTGTGGATGACAAACTGCTAAAATGAACTACGTGTTTAAAACAAAGAACAGCATTTTCTGTAGTATTGTCATATTATGTCAAAGAGTTTGAAATGTCATGTAATGACATATACCACCTCCAATCTAAAAAACCAATAACCCCAGTTCCTCTCTCTGTCTGAGTTGCACTCCAACACAGTAGACAGCACGAGCAGCAAAGAGCTGAACGCAGGTCCCTGATCCCCAGCTACTCTCCCACAGTGGAAGTTAGAGCAGCAGGGGAGCTATTCTAACTTTTGCTGTTGGCATAAGCTCTATAGCAGACCTTTCACCAGACAGGGATCAGGCTCATTGATCCCCTGCTGCACAACACCCTCCTCCCGCCCCATTCTCAACATGCCACCAGCAGGCACACCATGCCCACTTAAGCTGGAGATCGGAAGGGCATCTTGCCAACTTTACTTCAGCCAAAGATTCCTCCTAAACAGTGGAATTCTCCAGGGGGAATCTCTGGGTGGTTTAAGGTCCCTTTGTGAACCAGAGAAACCAGCCCAATGAATGCCATATGTCAGACATGCAACATACCACAAACTCATCATCTTAAAATAATTTTTCCCCACCATTTATTTTATTAAGTATCTGACTTAATTTCAAGTAGCTATTTTTTTGAAAAAACAAAATACAGGAACAGTAAATAACATAGAAAAGGAGAAAAAATTTAAAGTATATCAAATCTGGTTAGAAAAATCTGTAAAAATGAGCAGCAGTGATAATTAAGGACCAAATTCTGGTACCCTTACTTGCAGTGAGAGTACCTTACTGTTGTAGTAGCATTGAAGTCGGTGGCACTACGCAAGGTGTAAATTATTACCCAGTAATAGTAAGCGTACCAACATCTAGCCTAGTGTGAAGAAAAAATGTTGATCACCTGTTAGCTAGAATTTATCAAAAAGGGTATAATTTAGACATATTAAAAAATAAAAACTATAAAAAATATTATAAACATCATGAATCATTATTCATATTCAGGAAGAAAAATCTATCTCAAATGTGAACATTAGAATATGGTCCTTTACCTACAACAAATGAGTTCTGGTTGTTATTAGTATTAAGAGGAGACGGTAAACAAAGATTTGAGTTATCAGTGTCAAATATATGACTGATATAGGTACATACTGGGCAGGATGAGCCCTCTTTTTACCCAACAAAAGACGCCCAGCAGTGAGGCTTCTTTCTATTGTTATAGTCATTAGAAGGTATTTGTGTGCAAATAGGAAAACAAATTCATATACAGTATTCCCCTCCCTCCTCTCTGCAAGCGCACACACCTGCTACACTGGATTTATCACATGCTATCGGAGAGTTTCCAAGTCCCTGGCTAAAATATTGACAGCAGATTACCGCTCTCAATTCACACCCTTCCACGCTTCCTACTGTACAAATGCTCACCACATTTTCTCAGGCTGAGTGCACATCTGGATTGACCTCTCAATGCCCCTAACTGACCTTTTTATTATAGGCTTTGAGAAATTATATTCAAGAGTTTAAATAAATCACTCTAAAATTATATGAAAAAGTAAAGATGATCCATTAAGTGGAACAGCTTGACAGAAGCATAACATCAGTGCTCCTCAGTCTGCATTAGCCTCTTAGGGTATGTCCACACTGCAGCTGGCAGCGACCCTCCCAGACCAGGTAGACAGACTTGCACTAGCTCGCCTTGAGTTAGCGCACTAAAAATACTACTGGGGACATTGCAGTTTGGGCTCTCAAGGCCACATGATCCCTGGGATCTGAGCTCAGATGGCTAGCCTGAGTCTTCGCCAGCATTACGGTATCCACACTGCTCAAGCTGAACCGGTGCAAGTTTGGCTACGCAGGCTGGGAGTCCCACTCCCAGCTGTAGTGTAGACATACCCCTAGTCTCAAGCAGAGTTTAAGGTGTTGCCGTTGACTTAAAAAACTCTTAAATCATCTGGGACCTGCCTATTTGAGAGATCACCTCTCTCCCCATGATATACTCCCCCAACTGGAGCCAACAGAGTTACCCAAGCTGGAGTTTCAAGGCTTGAAAAGACAGCAGGCAGCTAGAAGGATGTTCTCAATGGGGGCCCTTCAATACTAGAATTCACTTCTCCCCTTTCAGGGCACACTACAAGGCCCATTAAATTTTCTCAGATATTTGGAGTGGATTGAGAGGTGGTTGTGATCTTCAAAAGAGAGGGATTTTAAAAATGTTTTTCTATATGATTGACTGCACCACACCTGAGGCAGGAGGACATTGTCCAGGCTTGCCACAGGAAGGTAGCAGTGCTTTATGAGGGGTGGGGGTGGAAGGAGGTCAGAAACTGCTGCAAAAAAAGGTGGGTGGGGGTCAGCTTGGCGATGCTGACTCATCCCCTGGGCATGTAAGGGCAGAAGGTTTTACAAGGTGCAAGTCCTAGGGTTAGAAGCAGAGGATTCAGGCATGCGAGGCAGCATGGCTCCACGTGGATGCAGGATGGTGAGAGCAGGGAGGAGAGGGTACTCCATAGGGAAGGCCTCCACTGCCGGATAAATGGCTTGGTAAAGGACTTTAAAAGGAAGTGCTGGTTAAAGGAATGGAAGGGGGGTCGGGGCTCCTATGGTACGGCAGAGAGCCAACCCCCCTTTCTTATAGCCCATCTTAACCTTTCTATGAGTGGGGGTGGATGGTAAGGTCCAAGCCATGGGTTGGCTGGGGGACCCGGATGGAAAATGAAGGGGGGCTGGTGGAAACCCCGAGTAGTTATTTGAATGAACATGGAGTTGCCTGCACTGTACACTTTTATCTGCCGAATAGTCCCAGACATCTAATAATAAAGTTGCGGCCTGATTAAATCCATATGGAGTGTCTCCTATCCTTCTTATGGTTTAGCCGGGCAATGCCCAGTTTGTTCACTATTGTGTTCCATCAGTCAGGGTTGTTTTAAGCTGGGTTTGCAAGTATTAAGAATTGTGTATTTTAGAATTATGTTAAAGCACTTATAAATGTATGATAGCTGGTGCTCTGTATAAATAAATGCATTGATTCAATCTTCCCCCATCTCCTATGTAATCTAAGAGCAATTTAAATTACGAAGTATCATTTAAGGTCATGTGGCTATAGATATACACATACATATAGATATGCATAAATATGTGGTTTGGAGTGACTGTGCTCCCTCAAAGTTGTTCTCACACTCCAAACACATTTTCTCTTCTGTGCGTATTTTGGAGGGTACATATTAGCAGTGTCTATTTCATCCTTACAGTGGGGTCATGTAGAGGTCATGCCTGGAATATGGGAATGCAGTACAAGAAGTGATGAGCCTGAACTGTCAAATTTTGATTTGGATGTAGATCCAAATATTCCTAAAGTATGGAAGTGTTCTACTTTGTGCTTTTGGTCTGGCACCATCTTTACTATAAAGCATTAATGGATAGTTAAGGAATTTTATATTTACGTCTGCTTACCACATATATGTGCACTAATGACCAAAGGCTAATTTGTTTGTTCCTACAACTGCAAATAGTACTTTTAATTTGGGACAATAAAGGTTTTAAACCTGTAACTGATGTAATCATTAGCGCACAGAAGAATCAGGTGAAGACTGAAGCCTAATTTTGCCCAAATATGCTACAGAAATCCTACTGCTTAATGTGGGATTTCTAGAGAGGGCTGAGAAGATGCTTTATGCAGCATATATTTCTGCTTCTCTGAGAAGGAGTGTGATGGGGTGTGCTCCCCACACTGGCCCTGCGAGAGCTGAATTAGTCCTGGTGGGCCCAATCAGCTAACGAGGCTGCAAATTGAGGGGCTTTAGGCTGGAGGCAGCTAATTACAGAGATGCTCACCTACGAGGGACAAGTGGGGCTTCTACAAAAAAGACAGGAAATTTAAAGCAGAGGGGGCAGCAGGGAGAAGTCTGCAGTCACTCCCTGGGAACCGCGAGGAGTGTTTGAGGGGCTACAGAGACGTTGCCTAAAGTTACTGCCTGGGAGGTGGGAGCGAAGAGACTGGCAAACCGAGAGGAGCGGGGAAGGCCAGGAGGTATGGAAGCAGCTCAGGGAAAGGCAGCAAGGTGCAGGGAACGGACCTTGGCTGCTGTGTACAGGGGTCCCTGAGCCAGAACCTGGAGTAGAGGGTGGGCCCAGGATCTCCTGCCAGACACTGTGGGAGTGGCATTGTGAGGCAGTGAAGCAGAAGCCTGCCTGAGACTGCTGGAGAGCAGGAACCTTGATACACTCTCGCCCAGAAGGGGAAATCAGAATAGTGACCTGGCCAGAGGGCTGAGTAATGAAGAGGACAGCTGTGGCTCCTGGGAGCAAGAGAGGGGCTACAGAGGAAAAACTGCCAAGGTGTAATGACTGGAAGGAGCGTCGGCCTGACTGAACTGATCCCCAGAACTGCTAGGAAATAGCACCATCCAGCAGTGAGTTGAACAGCCCATCACAAGGCATAACCTGAACCACCAACTACTACCTTCTGCAGCATTTGCACTATATATTTAGAAGCCCTTTCATTCACCAACCATGTGCCCTTGGAAACATGGGGGGTGATCCTGGAAAGTGTCTCCTGGGGCATTGAGCACCAAATATTTCCATTAACTCCAATGTGAGCTGCAGTGCTCTGCACCTCCTGGAGCTGCTCAGCACCATGCAGGACTGAGCCAGTAGTGCACAAGCCACAGCGTGAGCTGAGCCCACGTTTGTAATGCTCATATGAGTTCTGGGGAGGAATTCTACCTTGTTGCATGTGCTGAGGCAAAAGTGACAATAATTCTTTCATGAAATTTCACAATAAATCTATTGTCACTTTATTTCAAGCAATTTTGTGCTTGTGAAATCCAGCTTTCTCCAGCAGTTTTGTAAAGTATATTGTGCACATTGAAAATGTAAGTTTGTACATGTTAGTGATATCAAATGAATACTAAGTAATACATATGAGAACAAGAACATAAAAGGCTCTAGACTGTTGCCTGCTCAACTGTGACAAACACAGACAATTGAGAGGTTTGAGGGGTTTTTCCTGACTTTTTTTTTTTCATTTGTGTTTTGTTTAAACAGGTCTTGTAGGGAGTGACCTAAAAATCCAACATCTCCTCTGAGAAACTGAGTAAAAATGCCTTCTCTGGTACACACAGCCAGTCAAAGAACCGAAAGAAAAACCATGTGAGTAGGACAAACCATGCAACTTCCTCCATGTGACCAAACCTGCTTGTAACCTTAAATGCATTCTAACAAAACTACCTCAAAATTATCAAAGACATACAGATGGTGCAAATTATTTTAAAATGTGTGTCCAGCTTGGATAAGACTTTTGCAAATAGAAATTCCCTCAGACAAAACTACATATTTGAAGAAGCATCTCAAACTCAAATGTTCAGGATGATATTGAGTACTTTTAATTTTCAGGTAGAAAATGACATACAGATTTTCTTCCTGTCACCACTGCTTGCCATTGGACATGAATGCAGCATGGAGGAGAATTCACTCCTAGGAGCAGATTTTATATATGGGAACAAAGACATAAACTAGCTTTAAACAGGAGTAGCTCTTAAACTGGCAAGCAAACACATGGCTAATAAGCCACATATGTGTACTATGCACCCAGTTCGCCCTTACCTTACACCTTGAGTTCTTATTTACACCAGTGCAAAGTGGTGATCATTCTGATCTGGTACCACATTACCCCACATTGGTGTAAATGACAACACAAGATGCTGGGAAATGGTGACTCACGCTCGATGGATCATATTCATCAATGGTGTAAATTCATTGCTGTCAAGGATGAATTTCGCCATACGGCAGCAGATGAAAATGTTATTGGCTGCATGGGATGATATTCTGTATCCATGACATCATTCTAGCACAAGCATCCTGGCACAGCTGTTATACATTTATAGTTTTTACATTTAGTTTTAGAGTTCTCTAAGATGGTGACTATAGATAAGAACATACGTCTATAAGAAGGTATACTGACCCCAATCTTAGATCTGGTCTCCTTTGAAGTCTTTTAGAGGCATTGTGGGCCTGTAAAAGAACCCTTGGGGATAACCCAAGACAATCATTGCTAAAATATAGCATTGTATTAGTTCATTAGGAAACTGACTACAAATGTATTGAAATAGTAACTGTCACTACTTTGCACCCCTTTACTAAAAAGAAAAAAAATATATTTATTAATGCCACAAACAGTATGTCTGCTAAACTATAAGTTATCATGGTCTTACTGTAGATCCTGGGAATCCAGTCTCGCCTGGTTGTCCTGATCTTCCAGACTCACCCTAAAAAACAAAAAAAGTGAAGATATAAAAAAGTCAAAAATAAGTTACCATATTATCTCTCTGTCCAAACTTCATGTCCTCATTCAACAAATCATCTTCATCCGTTTTCTCTCCAGTAACATAAATTAACTACACTCGTGCCCTATAATATCTGTTTAATTGTGCTGACTACAGTAATAAACTTGATTGCTACATTAATTAATGTAACAAAATTCTTATGAAAACTCTGGAGGATTGGGCTTAAAGTGGGTCTAAAGTGTACTTCAATGTCACTAGATGGCGCTGCAGAATAGTTTTGCATTGGATTAGTAAAAATGTAACCTTTTATAATGATAATTTAACTTTTTTCATGATCTAAAAATTTTCTGCGGTAATATTAACCTACAGTGGTTTGGGCTTTAGCTTGGTATCTTTCCTTGTCTCTGTGCAGAAGTCTGAATAATTAAGCATAATTCGATGAAAGCATTTTCTGTGCAATTTGAAGGCGAAAGAAATCTGACTCGAATTGAGTAAGTGAACTTTAAAGAGGATTGTTTACAGTTAGCCATAGCCCCCAACCAAGCAACCCTTTATTTGCATGAATTAGTTATAAAGCATCCAGGGCACTAGACTTAAAGAAGCTAAAAGGATTCAGGAAAAGGAAAATTCTAGACATAGGTGGTATGACATTACACATTATGAAGGAAACTAATGGACCTCTTAGGAGTCTGGGCTCTATTGGCTTCAGTGGATTAAGAGCTGATCCTTTCCTAAAATTCCTATTGCTTGAATTATTTGTACTGTATAATTGCCACTAAGGGAGTTCATTATGTCTTCACAAAATATAATGTATTTCCATAACTTTAACTGACTTTTACTTTTAACTCTTTACCACTTGTTAAAATTCAATTTAAGGTGCAACAGTCATGCTTTTACAAACACAGGATACATGTGCGCTACCAGAAAACCCTTCACCTAGTAGTATGAGGTTACGAATTGGTGACAGAGGGATCATAGAAGATTAGGGTTGGAAGAGACCTCAGGAGGTCATCTAGTCCAACCCCCTGCTCAAAGCAGAGATATGTTACTCTAACACAGGGGTAGGCAAACTACGGCCCGCAGCCATTTGAAGCCGGCCCGCGAGCCGCACCAGTGGCTCAGCTCCGCTCTGGCGCTCTGGCCGGGGCGCAGGGTCGGGGGCCGCACCACGTGGCTCCCGGAAGCCAGCATGGTCCCGCTCTGGCTCCTACACACGCCAATGGGAGCTGCAGGGGTGGTGCCTGCAGATGGGGCAGCGAACAGAGCTGCTTGGCCGCGCCTCCGCATAGGAGCTGGAGAAGGGACATGCCACTGCTTCCGGGAGCCATTTGAGGTAAGCGCCGCTCGGCACCTGCACCCCTGAGCCTCTCCCCACGCCCCAACCCCCTGCCCCAGCCCCGATCCCCCTCCCACTCTCCAAACCTCTCGATCCCAGCCCAGAGCACCCTCCTGCACCCCAAACCTCTCATCCCCAGCCCCACCCCAGAGCCCGCACCCCCAGCCAGAACCTGCATCCCTTCCCGCACCTCTGCCCCAGCCCTGATCCCCCTCCCGCCCTCTGAAGCCTTCAATCCCAGCCCAGAGAACCCTCCTATACCCCAAACTCCTCATCCTCAGCCCCACCCCAGAGCCTGCACCCTGTCCCGCATCCCAACCCCAATTTTGTGAGCCTTCATGCCCACCATACAATTTCTATTCCCTGATGTGGCCCTCAAGCCAAAAAGTTTGCCCACCCCTGCTCTAACACATCACAATTATAACTAACGGTTATCTCATTCCTTAATTTTCAGATGAGGTTAAAACTTGAGGAACAAATCAAATGGTTTAAAAATAACAATACATAATGTCATAGATCCAGATCAACATTATTGTGGTCCTTTTTTCTCCCTAACTGCCCATAGTGCTCCAAAGCTTTTCTTAAGAGAGAGCTCAGGGGTGGCTCATGTTCACTATTACATGGGAATCCTGGCTTGATTTCAAACAAGGCATCTCAAGCTGAGGGCTAGCAGGGCAAGGAACATTAGGAAGATGCTTCATTTAGCCCTGTGGGGGAGTAAGTGCTTTGCATAGCTCACCACTGGCCCCACAAGGTAAAAAAGGGATATTGTTGACAAGACAGAAGTCTTGTCGTCTTTGGCGGGAAGTTAGTAGCTATGACACTGGAGGTGAGTAGCAAGGTTACAGTGAAAATGAAATGGACAGAAATAATCAGAACACACACTTGCACTGGCCAGCAACTATACATGAGAAGCCTACATGTTTTATTAAAAGTAAAACAAGGTACAAAACAAAACAAAATCGTACATCTTCACCAGGTTTGCCTGGAGGTCCTTCGGGGCCCCGAGCACCAACTGGACCCTAGTAATTAAATACATCATATATTAATTAATCCACAAAACAGTCCCCTAGAAAATAAATATATTTCATTCTGAAAGGTCATTTTATAAAGACAACATACAATAGTGAAGATTTAATTTTCAGCACCATCATAATTCTTATCCCTTCTCAACCATTCTATTCCATAATGCCCAAGGAAAGAGACACTAGGCTTTGAATAAAATGTGGGATGAATTCTATGAGGGCAAAAGTGTTTTTTAGTTATTCCAAAATCTTAGTCAGGATCATGAGCAGGGGCCTTTCAGAGACCTTACACATTGCAGTCAAGTGAAACTAATAGCAATATCCTCTCTCTTGGCAGGCAGCGAGGGCTAGTGATTACAGCTGGGTTCTTGAAGTCTGGGCTCTAGTTCTGATTCTGCCCATGACCTGGTGTGTGACCTTGGGACCATCATTCTAGTCTTTCTGTGTTTGTTTGCTTAAATCGCCCCACCAGCCATGCAGGGATACTAATGCTTACTCACCTCCAAGTATTTTGAAATCAGTGGATGAAAGGCGCTAATCTTTAGAATCATAGGGATAGAAGGGATCACAAGGGTCGTCTAGTCTGACACCCTGCCAAGATGTAGGATTTGTTGTGTCTAAACCAGTGGTGGGCAATGAGAACTGCGGGAAGCAGCGGCCAGCACATCCCTCAACCCGCCACTTTCCGTGGCTCCCATTGGCCAGGAACGGCAAACCGCGGCCACTGGGAGCTGCAGGGGGCCGTGCCTTTGGACGGTCAATGTCAGCAAAATGTCTCGCGGCCCGCAATCAGATTACCTTGATGGGACTCAAGGTTTCCCACCACTGGTCTAAACCATCCAAGACTGATGGCTATCCAGATTCTTTTTGAAAACCTCCACTGAAGGAGCTTCCATGACTTCCCTAGGTAGTATGTTTCATTGTCCTACTGTTCTTACAGTTAGGAAGTTTTTCCTGAAATTTAACCTAAATCTGCTATGCTGTAATTTGAACCCATTGCCTCTTGTCCTGCCCTCTGTGGCAAGAGAGAACATTTTTTCTCCATCTTTTTTATGGCAGCCTTTCCAGTAGTTGAAGACCGCTATCATGTGCCCCCCTTAATCTCCTCTTTTCCAAACTAAACATACCCAGTTCCTTCAGCCTTTGCTCACATGGTTTGCGTTCCATCCCTTTGACCATCTTTGTCATTGCCTCTGGATCCTTTCTAGTTTCTCTATATCCTCTCTATAAAAGTGGTGACCAAAATCGGACACAGTACTCCAGATGAGGCCTGACCAGTGCCAAGTAGAGCAGTAGTATCACCTCCTGTGACTTGCATGCTATGCCTCTGTTAATACATTTGCTTTTTTTGCAACAGCATTGCATTGCTGATTCCTGTTGAGGTTGTGATCCACCACAACTCCCATCACTGCCATTCAAAGCAATTAAAACTCAGTGAACCAGCAGAAAAATATCACCACCAGTCCTGACTGCAGCCCTTGTCACATGGTCACTTTGGTGCATGCAGCAAGAGAGGAGCCTATGGTATAGTGAGAATTTAGAATAGTCTCTACTGTTACAGTCTGCAATTTTACATTGGGAAGATGCACATATATTTGACCTTACCATTGGTCCTGGATCCCCAGCTTCACCTGGCGGGCCTGTGGGGCCAACACCACCCTAAAATTGACCCAAAAAAGGATAAATATAGAGTAGATTAGAACCAAAGGTAGTGGTCCGGAAAACTATTACAAATAGTAAAAATTATACAGGCAAAATTAGCAACCCAGATGGGAATAATGACTGTTCTTGAGACAGTTTGGATCCAGATTCAAACTCATGTCATGACAATGGAATAAATGAATACTCTGGATCCTAATACCCCTCAAACTTTGGAAAAGTCTGAGCCACCTGCACATTTTGCAGCTCAGCACATCTTTACCCCATTTGAAGCCAGCCCAGTGCTGATACTGAAGACAGAGAAAGTTAATAGCCAACATTTTCTATTATTTTAGAGTGCCATAATTAAAATATGTGTTGAGTAAAAAGACCTCTTCTGGACCTGATAGCAAATTGATCTCTTTGGATTAACATGACTGTCTTCTGAAGCCTGATAAACCATCACTGGACTTATGTGGGTACCAAGATTCCTGACTTTCGGTGCAGAAGGTAACTCTGAAGAATGCAGTATTTACTTTAAGCAGATTTCTCCTTTCACCACACTTCACCACAACAGAACAATAACAGAGAGCCACAAACCAGTAGGACTATTGAAGGAGTAAGGTACTATTCAAAATTCACAGGGGTGTCAGTATTTGGCCAGTAAATTTGAAACAAAGCTATTTCATTGATAACTGGAATCAGTTTAAAAACGAGGAAGTAAATTCTGACTTGAGTAGAAATTGCACATGCATCTAAGATCATGAGTATCCAGATGCCTGTGGTACAAGACTAAAAAATGACAATGAAATAAAAGAGGTTATGTTGTAATTCTCTGGGTGTAGTGCTTGGTGGTGACTTGTGTTAATTATGTAGTGCTTGGACTGTCCTGCCTAATTCCTTGTAAGAATTAGGGATAGGCTAAGACATTGCAGGCTACTCATTCTATAAACAGGCACACAATTTGGGAAAACTTTAAGAAAGATGCATTACTGGTATTATGCTATCTCTGAATAGCAATATAATTAGCAAGGATCATCACAGTAAGCATCTGACAAAAAGACAATTATAGGCCAAATACACCTCAGGTGTAACTCCATCCAAGTCAATGGGATAGATTTGGCCCACTGTGTTTCATAGAATTACATAAGAATACAAGATCAGTTAATACTTTTTTAGGATGGAATTTCTGTGTGTGCACTACATCTTTATGGCTTTAAATCAGGAAAGCACTTAACCACATGCTTAAGTACATCCCTAAGTAGCAAAGGACTTACACCTTTGATGAAGGATACTTTCCAGAAACAGGGCCTACATGAACACTTTAGATATCATGCACTCTGTCTGTTCTTATTCCTTTTGTGTACATCTGTGTTAAATACCATGGAACAAATCACTTACTTGTTGTCCTTGTAGACCCTGCGGACCTCTTGGACCCACTGGACCCTATTAAAAACACAAGGGCTTGTTAAACCATCTTCAAATAAATGAAATCAAATCATCTCACCATGTAAACCAAGCAAAAGGGCATGTCTGATGGTGACCTTCAAACTAACACTTCTATGGTCAAAGCCTCTGGAAGCATAATGAGCTGATACTCAATAGACACTGGGCTGTTAGGTGCAGAAGGAAGTCAAAAGGGGAAGGGAAGAAGAGGAAGGGAGTCGAAGAAGAATCAGAACATTGGGAGGCATGTAATTCAGAAGGGGTTGAAAACCTTGGATTGCTTTTTCCCTGTAGAGTCACTAAATGTGGGAGGAGAGAAACTCTCCTCCTAGTTATGCTACAAGCTTGGAATGTGCGGTGAGGCCTTAGGTCCTGTGAGGCTTTGAGGCCTGCCTCACTCTACAACAAAAATGTAACAATTAAAAATAAACTTGTCAAGTACAATGTAGCCAAATATCATGTTTAATTAATTCAAACTCAAATCTCTGCCTCATTATTCAAATGAGTAGAACTGTGGGACCAGTGCTGTATTGTGCTTATCCTGCTACACTAAATGTATGGGAGAGGGCCTCAGTAGTCTGTGAAATCTTAACAACTGTTTTTAAAGGGTCGAGTTTCACAATAAATTTTTTCAGAATTTCATGAAATTTTCCTCCCTAAAAAAGGAGGGAAATTTAAGAAAAATAACTTATTGAATTGAAACCTCAACTCTGAGAGCAATAACAATTTTGTTTGAAAGCAGTTCTCACCCGGCTTCTAGGAATACTAGGGAAATAAGAGAGAATACTACAGGAGAGCAGAATTTGTATTTTGACAGAGTCACAAAGAAGACTACAGGAGAGCAGAATTTGTATTTTGACAGAGTCACAAAGAACTGGTATCATGCAAGTTTCATGTTCTGTCTTAAACACAGAACCCCTGGTTTTCAAGTGGGTTCCATATTACATTTCCAGTACAAGGAGCAGGTAAGAGAAGGAAACAGCAACAAACCAATAAATAATATTAATATAACAATAGGAACAAACAAGTAAACCACTTGTGATCCCGGGTGAGAATCAAATGTTGGGTTGAAAAGAAAAGTGTTAAGTGCATTTACATAAAGGGAGCATATGGCATTTGGGTGGATGTCTTTGCTATTCATTCATTTCTTGCATACATATTCTACTTCAGATCTGTTCTACCACAGAGGTACTCAATGTGTTCTCACCACTGCACCGGGCATGAATCCCATTTGACTACTGATTCCAGATTTCTCATCCAATCCTGCCATCTGAGCTGCAAACGGCTGTAAAAATGAGAAGCCCAATTTTAGCTGACAATTGTGTTCATGATGCAAAAGTCAGAAAACTACACAACTCACTTTTCATTATTTATTCTGGCTCTGCAGTGCTAAAGAGGAAAATCTTATTTTTGTCATTAAAAGAAAAACTTTCATTCACTTAAACAGAAGTTGGATCAGGCCCTCAAAGAGCAGCTGAGTTAGGTAATTCACAATTTGCATGCTTGCTTTTCAAACCATACTGCACTTTAATCCAAAAAAGATTTTTTATTATTATTAAAGGAAAGATCTTCCTTGAAATGAGATAAATTTCTCTTTCCCTGACTTTTAAGTTATACCCATCTTAATCTTGTCTGCAGACATTTTTCAGCATTTTCTGAGCCTCACATTTTTATTTTGTTTTTACATAAATGTCCCTAACATTTAGAAATATATGAAGCTAAGTGGAAAATTAGCTGATTTTTTCTTTCATCTTAAATAATAACTTTGACTGTATTTCCCTTAGTCAGCAAAGCTGAAGAGCATCTGCTGTTCTTGTGATCCTGTGCCAGCCTACAAAACAAATTAATTAAAGCAGGGAGGGTTTTCAACAAACACGCATCCCTCTCTTGCCTACTTGCTTGTTGATATGGTTGAAAAACCAAAACCTTTTTATTTTGTTTAGTTAGGGCCAGCTCCTCAGTTGTGACTGAGGAGTACTCATTGTCCTTTGCACTCCTCTGACTGGTCCCCTACCACAGTGCCTGAAGGCTGCCCTGTCCTGTTCCTGCCATGGGGCCATTACGCAAGCCAGGATTCTCTTGGAAGCAGGGGAGCTCTGGCCACGCCTCTTCCTACCACACTTTCTAGGCCAGCTGCCACAAAAGATGGGTGGTTTAGCAACCACTACACCAGTTCTGTACCACAATGCTGGGGAGATCCTCCGAGGGCTGGATCAGCTGGGTTTAGGGTCACCTAGGGCAGGTCCACACTGGGGCGGGGGATCGATATAGGAAACGCAACTTCAGCTACGAGAATAGCGTAGCTGAAGTCGACGTTTCCTATATCGAACTAAATTTACTTACTTCGGGTCCACGCGGCGCAGGCAGGCTCCCCCGTCGACAGCGCTTCCTCCTCTCGGCGAGCAGGAGTTCCGCAGTCGACGGGGGAGCGCTTCTGGGATCGATCTATCGCGTCCAGATGAGACGCGATAAATCGATCCCAGAAGATCGATCTCTACCCGCCGAATTGGGCGGGTAGTGTGGACCAGCCCTTAGAGTAACATAAAGAGCCAATGTGCTGCCCAGCATTATCAGGGCTTGATTCACCACTACATTACTCCAGTTTTACATCCGTCATCAGCGTAACTCCCTTGATTTCAATAGAGTTACAGTGCTATAAAGCCAGTAATGCAGTGGGGAATCAAGAAATATATCTTTAGAACACCAACAAATGACGTAATTTACAAAATATGAAAAGGAACAATTTTATTTCATATTAACCCGTAATCAATCCTACACTTCATAGAATCTTTGTAAAGAAATGTCTTGCAGATCATCTAATCCACATCCATGCTGTGCAGGATTTATCCCTATAGAACATCCCTGAATGCTTCATCTAGCTTTAGGTCTCAATAGTTCCAGCGAAGGGGAATCCACTGCGCAACCAAGAAGTTGGCTCCATCATACTTTAAATAACTTAATAACAAATTGACTCATTGTTTAGCCTAAATTTCCCTTTGCTAAATTTCATCCCATCGTTTCTCTTCATTCCTCCAGGAACCATCACACTATTTCTCTTCAATCCCTTGGGGCCCGATCCAAAGTCCACTGGAATGGACGGATTCCTATTGACTCCAATGCACTTTGTATTGGGATTTTTTTAACTGCTAAAATATACATACTGAATTCTTTCAGACCTTCCTCCAAAGTCAGCCCTTCCAAATCACTAATCCTCTTTTTGCCACCATTTGCATCTTCGACAGATACTTTCCACCCTTCCCATTAGCTTCTTATTTGATCCGTTTGTTTCCAAAGTTTGGATCAGTTTAATTAAAGGGAAAAGATTTCATTCTCTCACCCCTCCTCCAGCCATTTAGTATAGAGGAGAAGTGGATTAAATTACCTTGATGGTCTTTTCCAAGCCTACTATCTATGAGCACACGAAAGTAGTAGGTTAACATCCCCATCCTCTCAGAGATGCAACAGAAATTGAGAGCAAGAATCATCTTAACTATTCATAAAAAGTATCTATTCACTAATTAAACCTGAGCTGGTTAGAAAACTTAGTTAGAAGAGGCTGAAATAAATACCAGCATATGTAAATACTTAAATCCTGATTTACTGCATGTACAAAACACAGCCACACTGACACTCTGCAAACTTGATCACTTACCATTGGCTGGCACCACAATCCCTATGCTTCTTCACCCATGGCCCCAGGTATCAAAGAGCAAATCATTCATTTTAATCAGAATGGGTGGCAGAGATTAATGACTGGATAGGAATCATATCCACAACATCCCAACCCTAAGCTATCTTTCTATGGCTGGTTTTGTGTCTCTGAAAGTCAGATCCTGTGGTGAATGGGAACTGGGGGCATTTGACACATTGCTAGATCCAGTCCATCATCCACCTGGGTCCCATACTTATGCATCTATAAAACTTACTGCATTCCTCCCATCTGGTCCTGAGTGAGTTGGATGTCCTGGGGGTCCAGGATCACCAGGCTGTCCAGGGATACCAGGTTCCCCATCAATCCCTTGAGGACCACGAGGACCCTAGAAAGGAAGTCAGCAGAAATTAGTACAGATACATACCAAATATATTAGTGAGCTTCATTAGAATTTACAAATGCTTGACTAGCTTTTATTAAACCCAAGAGGAATGGTAATATTTCTGCTGAAAAGGTCCTCAAGCAGACAGCATCCCCCATAACTACTCAAGCTAGTTAAGTCCAAAGCTGACTGCAAACATTTATAAAGGGATCTCACAACACTAAATAAAATGGCAGATGAAATTCAGTGTTGATAAGTGCAAAGCAATGCACCTTGGGAAACATAATCCCAACTATACATACAAAATGATGGGGTCTAATTTAGCTGTTACCACTCAAGAAAGAGATCTTGGAGTCATCGTGCATAGTTCTCTGAAAACATTACTCAGTGTGCAATGGCAGTCAAAAAAGTTAACAGAATGGGAGGAACTATTTGGAAAGGGATAGATAATAAGTCAGAAAATATCCTAATGCCATTATGTTAATCTGTGGTATCCTAACACCTTGAATACTGACAGCAGTTCTGGTTGCTCCATCTCAAAAAAGATGTATTAGAATTGAAAAATGTACAGAGAAGGGCCACAAAAATGATTACAAGTATGGAACAGCTTCCATATGAGGAGAAATTAATAAGACTGGGGCCATTCAGCTTGGAAAAGAGACGACTAAGGGGGGGATATGATAAAGGTCTATAAAATCATGAATGGTGTGGAGAAAGTGAATAGGGAAGAATTACTTACCCCTCACATAACACAAGAACCAGGGGTCAGACAGTGAAATTAATAAGCAGCAGATTTAAAACACACACAAAAAGGAAGTACTTCTTCACACAATGCAGAGTCAACCTGTGGAACTCATTGCCATGGAATGTTGTGTAGGCAGAAAGTATAACCAGGTTCAAAAAAGAATGAGATAAGTTCATGGAAGCTAAGTCCATCAATGGCTATTAGTCAAGATTGTCAGGGATGCAACCCCATGTCCTGGGTATTCCTAAACCTCTGACTGCAAGAATCTGGGACTGGACAACAGGGGATGGATCACTTAATGATTGCCCAGTTCTGCTTATTCCCTCTGAAGCATCTGGCACTGGCCACTATCAGAAGACAGGATACTGGGCTAGATGAACCATTAGTCTGACCCAACATGACCATTCTCATGATCATTCCTGGTCCTCAGACAAGAAGCACTGTCTGGAAGTAACAGCAGCCATCAATTATGGAGATAAATTAGACTGTCTTCTTTAAAAATATTCTTTTAGGGGCCCAGGAACAGTTCATATCATTCCCAAAAGGTGTTTATTGTGGCTTCAGAAATGCTTAGCCTTGCACACAGCATAAGTGTAGCAAGAATTACAGAGTAGATTTCAATGAAGCTGAATGTTTGCATCCTCCTATCAGAGACAGATCTCCAACTGTCATGAATTTGCTGCACAAATGACACACAAGAACAGGGCTTGCCTAAACGTGAAATGCTAGAGCAGAGCAACTGTGCCGCTGCAATGCTTCAGTGTAGACACTACCTATACTCATGGGAGGGTTTCTCCTGTCAGCACAAGTAATCCACCTCCCTGAGACGTGGTAGCTAGGTCAAAAGAGAAGAATTCTTCTGTCAGCCTAACACTGTCTAGGTTGGCTCACCTACACCGCTTTTTTACACCCCTGAGCAATGTAGTTAAGCTGACTTCATTTTCTAGTGTACACCAGGCCTCAGAATGTGATCTATACCAGTGTAAATACTAGGTTAACTGATGCCAAGGAGTTACCTCAGATTAGCAGTGGCATAAATTAGACCAGAATCTATTCCATAGCTTCTCTGAGTGACTACAGTCACATGGTCATTCTAGTGAATTCCATATTGTCCCCTTTCCCCTGCATCCAGCTTGTATGAGAAGAACTAAATAAAGAAGCAGCTGGCAAGACATCAATGGAGTTAAACAGCCAAAAATCAAGAGAAATATTTCATGGACATGTAAAAATCCATTTTTAAATGAATAAATACTTTGAAGTGTTTGCTCCGACCACCACTTTCACTTCCACCTACACATGGAGAGAAATGTTTGATTATAGTGAAGGAAACATTTTATGAGCCTTTGAACTTTGCTAAATCTCTATAAAGAGCCCGCAACCATAAAACTTATGAAGTCTTCCTTAATGAGCCATCATTACAAACACATGCTGTACTACTATAACCAGCTGGCTTGCGTTTATTTCTATTTGATAAGGACTGTAATCAACTGAAGGTTTGCTGTGCATTGGAATGAGTGCCCCGAGAGTTGGGGACTGCATTAGGATAGCCCATGTCTACCATATTAGCTACTAATGAACTCCTCAAAACTCCCAGGGACAAGTTAATGCTTTCTTTCATAATTCTAGCTATACAGTTTTTATGGTCAGAAGTCATGTGATCCTAGCAACGTGGGAGAAAAGCAGCCTTTTCCCTTAACATACACATACACGCTGTCTGAACTTCAGTTCTAGTTGTTGACTGGACAGGAGCTATGGACTACAACAGAGGTGGGCAAACTACGGCCTGCGGGCCACATCCGGCCCGCAGGACTGTCCTGCCTGGCCCCTAAGCTCCTGGCCGGGGAGGCTAGTCCCCAGCCCCTCCCCTGCTGTCCCCCTCCCCCGCAGCCACTCTGCTGCGCGGGGAGCGCTCTGGCCCACCGTTCCTGCCAGGCTGCGCGGCTTGCACCCACCCACCTCCCAGGCTTTCCAATAAGCCAGTCCTGCCGCTCTGAGCGGCATGGTAAGGGGGTGGGGAGCGGTGGGGTTGGATAAGGGGTAGGAGGTCCTGGGGGGCAGTCAGGGGACAGGGAGCAGGGGGCGATTAGGAGTGGGGTCCCGAGGGGTGGTTAGGGGCGGGAGGCCCCAGGGGGTGGTCAGGGGACAGGGAGCAGGGGGCGGTTGGATGGGGTGGAGGTTCGGGGGGGGGGCGGTCAGGGGACGAGGAACGGAGGGGTTGGATAGGCATGGGAGTCCCGGGGGGCTTCTCAGGGGGCGGGGGTGTGGATAGGGGGTGGGGCAGTCGGGACAGGGAGCGGGGGGAAGGGTTGGATAGAGGGCGGACCCAGGAGGGGGCAGTCAGGGAACAAGGAGCAGAGGGGGTTGGATGGGTTGGGGGATCTGAGGGGGGCAGGGAGGGGGCAGATAGGGGGCAGGGACCAGGCTGTTTCGGGAGGCACAGCCTTCCCTACCCCGCCCTCCATACCGTTTCGCAACCCCGATGTGGCCCTCGGGCCAAAAAGTTTGCCCACCCCTGGACTAGAATGAGCCCATAGGATGGATGCGCACAGATGGTAAATCTACTAGAGTCTCCTCAGAAATCCTGCATTATTATTTAATATGTAAATTACAGTAGCACCCACAGGCCCCAGACAATATTGGGCCCCATTATAGTAGGTCTTATACAAACAGAGGTAGACATAATGCCAGCCTCAAAAATCTTACAATCTAAAAACAGGAGCAATGTGTTTTTCTATTTTCTTTTCTTTGTTCTGGAATGAAACAGACAGAATCCACTCATTGGAAGGAAGATATGTATGCCAATGAACAATGGGACAAGCTTTTCTAAAATGACCATTGATGTCCAACTTGAGACACCTTAAAGCAGCCTGATTTAAGAGAAGGTGAGGAGCACCTGCCACCTGAGAATCAAGCCTCTTTAAAATGTCTCAGGTTGAGCACCCAAAAAATTGAGGCACCCCAAATTACTAGTCACGTTTGAAAATCATGGCCAATAGTATTTATTTGTTGTCTCCAGATGTTTTATTTTGTTTTGACTGGCCCACAAGCACTGAACCCTCCATGCTAAATGGAGTTTGAGGGCAACAATGCACTAGCTTTATACCAAAACATCCTTTTAGACACATACTTTGTGGTAGGAAAAAATATAATGTGAAGCATTTTTTTAACCTCCAAAAATTCATCAGCTGCGACATCAACACTGTGGAATGAAAACTAGCAAATTGTGTGTTTATATTAATTTGGAGAGGACAACTAACCAGCTGGAGGTAGCTCATATTGAATGTTTTTGTTTTGTAAAACCATTTTGTTTGTCCCTGTTCATCTTTTAGTAACTCAGCAAACATAGGGAGATTTTGAGTAAGAGATATTCCAGCTAGGCCACAAGGTGGCATCCTTTGAACATACACACAGTTTACTTCAAATACAATAATACTGTGGTTATTTGTTACTGGTACTCAGAAAACAAAAGATTAAAGTTTTGCCTTTGATATTATAGTGAAAGAAAATAGTCCACAGTAAAACAGTTTCAAACCACAGTTTATCATACTATTAAGACAGTAATATAATTAAGACCTACTGTACCAGTATACTAAGTGAAACTAGAGCCCCTGAACAAGATTTAGTTTATTTTCAATCATGTAAAAACATTGCTTGTAAAAACTAAGAATAATAATGTTTGAATTCAAAGAAGTAACTGTTCAATCCCAGGAAGCAGATTGCAGAAACAAAGGTTGCTGCTGCTAAACATACAGCTACATTGCTTCTTATTTCAAAACTCCTCCTCCCACAGTGCAATGTATTTTATAAACCTACAGCTGCTAAACTCAACCACCAAGTGGCATTTCATCACATTACATGATTAACAAATAATCTGATGCCTAAAATAAAAGTAGAAAAATATAACACTACTTCATTTACATCTAAATGTTTTTTGTTTTCCTTAAATGCAGGTCCATAAGGAAATAAAAAGTCAGCATTAGCATGGAGGCCCCCCTTTCCAAAAGCAGCCTCAAAATTTTGGGTGGGAGGAGTAGAGGTGGAAAGGAGTAAAGTATTCTTATGGGTCTCAGAGGTCTGGCCTTTGGTCAAGGCCACGGGCAGTCAATGAGAACTTCCTCTGTAGTAAGGGATGAGAGAATATCCAAGATAAATTGAAATAATGTTGCTGTTTAAAATCTAAAAACCTGTTTAAAGCAGCTTCTGTATTTTTGCTGTGGTTTTGTTTCAATAAGGAACATGTTGGAGAAACAGTCTACCATTATAAAGCATAATCCTACTTCAAAGGTTCCATGCTAGAACATTATGGAGCAGAGAAGAGAATTCTGAGATTGAAAGGATCCTTTTATACCCACTTGAAAGAACCTCAACTCCTTTGATATCTTCACCATTCCCTTTCAGCCTTTCTGTGGTTCATGCAACCACCAATCATGCAGATGCTGAAATTCCTTTATTAAGCATTTATTTCTGCAGTGCAGTCTTAATAATATTATTCACTAACATACTTCCACGTTCCGCCCACACATTGACTCCTACTTATTTCTTGAGCTCTCTCTTCCATTTTGAAATACTCTAAGCCAGTGGTTCTCAAACTAGGGCCGCCGCTTGTTCAGGGAAAGCCCCTGGTGGGCCATGCCGGTTTGTTTATCTACCACGTCCGCAGGTTCGGCCGATCGCGGCTCCCACTGGCCGCGGTTCGCCACTCCAGGCCAATGGGGGCTGCAGGAAGCGGCGCGAGCCGAGGGACGTGCTGGCCGCCCTTCGTGCAGTCCCCATTGGCCTGGAACGGCGAACCGCGGCCAGTGGGAGCCGCGATCAGCCGAACCTGCAGATATGGCAGGTAAACAAACCGGCCCAGCCCACCAGGGGCTTTCCCTGAACAAGCAGCGGCCCTAGTTTGAGAACCACTGCTCTAAACAGTTAACATCACCTCTGATACAATGTTGTCACCATTAAAAAGTCAACATTTACCTTTAGTTGCCATATAAAGGTATGAGATACTTCATGTCTCATTTTGGGTAAGTGCTGGCAAATGATGACTTGTCAGTGGCAATGCCTCTAGACATTGGTCAATTGTTTCAAAGGTAAAATTCACGTTTCCAACTATTCAGAGAACCAGTAGATATAAAATCCTCTGGCCTTGTGATCTGTGTTTTGGGAGGTGGGTGGAAAGGAACAGGAATGTTTATAAGGCATTGGATGTTAGAGCAGATGTAAAGCAATTTAGCACTTCGAGGTCAGCCCTGCATGGGAATACTGATTAAGTGAACTTCTAGGAACAGCATGTAGCAACTTACAGGTCTCCCCTTAGGTCCTCGTTCTCCTCTTGGTCCTTGTGAACCTGGAGGTCCCTAAAGGAATAAATAAAATCATTAAATACATTGAGCTAATGATGTACAGAGTTTTGAAAATGTAAAATAAAATAATTGTTTTAAAAGTAATTTTATAAAAACAGCCCTTCTCAGGAAAGCATACACTCAATGTGAGGCAGTACTTTGGTTTGTTTGCCTTTTAAAAAGGTGTACTCACTTCAAATCACTTCTTACAGATTCAGGAGAGCAATGTTAGACAGCAATATCATGAATATCACAAAAAGCCTCAAATGCTCCCCATTTTTTCTCAAACATATAGAACCAGTGCTATTCCACTGCAGTCAGGTTACAGGATTTGGGCAGTCTACAAAAGAGGTGCTTGTCCCCTGTGCAATTCAGCAGAGACTCCCTGTGCCAGAACACAGATCTGCACCTTTGATGCAGATCTGACCAGATCTGCACTTTGGCCATGAGGCAGGAAGCAGTGACCCCAGAGTGGCTCCTCTATCAAAAAAGAATTCTCCACTGTCATATTGGTGGTAGCATTTTACATCCACTTTGCTCTCACTTTGTGCAGGTGGAAGGTGGAAGGCAATGGAAAATCACACCCAAGGGATACAATCCTGGCCCTACTGCTAGTCCAGTGACTTGAATGGGTGGAATTCCACCCAACATCTGTCATTTATTTCTGGGGTGGGGAAAAGAAGAGAGAAATTCATTTTAGTTGTGAATGTGTTACTCTTGAAGAGCATCTTGATTGAGGGCCCTTTCATCCAAGGGGTGCAGGAAAGAGTGCATGCAAGAAAATTTCTGCTTAAAAAGGTACAGAGAAAGAGGAGTTCTGCATACATGCAATCCTCTCCTTGGGAATGGATACCTATCTTAATGAACAAGCACCAGAGGGTGAACACGAGAAGGGAAATGATAGGAGAGGCCCCACACACAGCAGCCAAAGTAGCAACCAAATAGGGAAAAAAGTATAAACATAATCACGAAGCAGCAGCAGAAGGCAGTACCCAAAAAGGATGGAAAGAAAAAAGAGATCAGAACAGCTGCCCTGGGCCAGACGAGGTGACAGCAACTTTAATGATGCAAGAAGCATTACAGAGAGGTGCTAGATGCAGATCTGGAAAATAAGGAAGAAATGAATCCTTAAGGACATGGTTCACACTGAAGAACAAAGGATTCTCCAAAGGATACTAGGAGAGGCCCTGATGCCCTGGATCTCAGCAGACACATGCACATATACAAGGGTGGAATTGAGCATCAATCCCTACAAATAGGTCAATAAGTTCAGTATCCACAAGGCACACCTGGTGGCCAAAAGCACTCTCACAGCTGCTATGGCACTGTCCATTTGTTTTAGTGCCAGAAATCCCCTAGCAACCTGCTTTCCATTTCTTATGTGCTCCATCCTTTTCTCCTGTCCTATGATCTCAAGACTGCTGTCCTTTCCTGATGTCATTGTGCATGCTCAGCAGAACAACTGCATTCTGCCAAAGATTTTACAGCAGCTTAAGGCTGTTTTATTTGTCTCTCTCTTATGCGTCTGATTCATTTCCATTCCCAGAGGGAGTATTTAGCATTGTCTGGGTTCCTGTGTCCATGTCCTTAATTTATTTTTTCATGCTCTCTTTTCTGTGGCTTCATAACTCCTGCTGCCATGTTCATTGGACCTCGGGGCAGTATACCAGTATTCCTGGCTGTATGTAACTCATTCCCTTGTGAGTTGCTTCTTACATCTTATTGTTGTAGGCTAGTTGTTTTCTACCTTTTTTTCACTTGTAGACCCCTACAAAATTTCAAATGGAGGTATGGACTCCTTTGGAAATCTTAGACATAGTCTGCAGACCCTCAGAGGTCCATGGACCTCAGGTGGAAAACCACTGTTGTAGGCTACCTAACAGAAGGACAATATGGCCCCTGAAGTTTAGTGCCCTCTCACACCCCTCTTTCAGTATTTATGGCTTTCATGGATGAGCATATCCTACCCCTGCCCTGTACCAATTCCTGCATAGGAGGGTGAAAAATGCAACCTTCCATCCCCACCAGGTCACATACTGGTAGCAAAGACAATATGTGGCTTCTATTACAGCTTCCGACATACATCACCAGGAGGTTCATTGGTTGTTGGACCCACAGGACTCTGCCCCATTTCTCTCCCTTCTCAACCCACCTCTGCATGCTGTATCTCAATTAGCCTTCAATGAGCTGTTCTCCGCAGCATACTAATGGGTTTAAACACCAGCAGAGGGTCCCCAGTCCTGCTCCTTCCCTGCTCAGTGGAGCCATATCAGCTACATTGAAGGCAGGGCCCTCCACAACCATGGAAGCTCAGACAAGGTTTGCCCCTTGATTATTATTTATTAATTAATATTTATTATTTGTATTATTGTAGTGCATAAGATTCCCAGTCATGCACCAGGACCCCATTTTGATAGGTGCGGTACAAACACAGATCAGAAAGACAATCCTTGCCCAAAGAGCTTACAGTCAGTTAACAGTTACTGTCAGGACGCTGATATTGAACCCAGGCATGCTAGATCCTTAAGCAGCATCTTTAGCCACTGCACCACGACACTGCACTGAACTGCTGCCCCTGACCAACAGCCTTAGTGCTAAAGGCCTACAGACAGACAGTAGCCATGCCCGGGGCCCCTGATTGGCTGGACAGACAGCACTCTCATTGGGTACCTGGACTATATAACAGCTCCAATAGAAAGGAGAAGCTGTCTGAGCAACAGGCCATTGCCTGCTGGTTGGTGCCTAGACACCTTGCCTTGCTGCTTTGCATGACTGTCATTACTCCTGGTGGAATTCTGTGCCAAAAAATTCAAAATTCTGCAACAAAAAATTAAAAATTATGCGCAAAATATTTTAAAATTCTGCATATTTTATTTGTCAAAATAACACAATATAATCACACCAGTTTCAATTATTTTTGGACATTTATTTCAAAATACCTGTCAGCAAGTATGTCTGTATCAATACAAACAACAAAAAAGATTCAGGAAATGTTTTTTGACAAATAGATTCCTTACTAGGCATATGAATACAGAACTCTGAGTAATAGTTCATTTAAGCTACAATACAGAACTGTATTTCCTGCACCCCTCAGAAGCAGTGCAAAGGCTTGGGGGAGTTCAGGCTACGTCTTCACTACAGGGGGGGGTCGATTTAAGATACGCAAATTCAGCTACGCGAATAGCGTAGCTGAATTCGACGTATCGCAGCCGACTTACCCCGCTGTATGGACGGTGGCAAAATCGACCTCTGCGGCTTCCTGTCGACGGCGCTTACTCCCACCTTCGCTGGTGGAGTAAGAGCGTCGATTCGGGGATCGATTGTCGCGTCCCAACGGGACGCGATAAATCAATCCCCGAGAGGTCGATTTCTACCCGCCGATTCAGGCGGGTAGTGTAGACCTAGCCTCAGGGTAATTGAGGAGCTGACGGAGAGGGAAGAAATTGCTGGGAAGGAGCCTGGGTGTGAACTTGGAGGGCTGTTGGGTATGAATGGGAAAAGTAATGAACAGGTTTTTGGGAGTGGTAGGGAGGGATTGTTAGGGAGCTTCCCCCATGCAGACGCTGGCTGACCCCCAGCCTCTCCCATTCAGTCAGGCACATCTGCCCCTGTCCCCAAGTGTCTCTGTGCCCTCACCCAGCCACTCCCCTGTCCCTATGTAGCTCTGCACCCCTCCCCCATCCCCATGTGTCTCTGTGCCCTCCTCTAGCCCCCCGTCCCTATGTGTCCCTGTACCCCTCCCCCATCCCCATGTGTCTCTGTGCCCACACCCAGCCCCCCGTCCCCATGTGTCCCTGTACCCCTCCCCCATCCCCATGAGTCTCTGTGCCATCACCCAGCTACCCCCGTCCCTATGTAGCTCTGCACCCCTCCCCCTAACCCAAGTGTCTCTGTGCCCTCCTCTAGCCCCCCGTCCCTATGTGTCCCTGTACCCCTCCCCCATCCCCATGAGTCCCTGTGCCATCACCCAGCTACCCCCGTCCCTATGTAGCTCTGCACCCCTCCCCCTGCCCCAAGTGTCTCTGTGCCCTCCTCTAGCCCCCCGTCCCTATGTGTCCCTGTACCCCTCCCCCATCCCCATGTGTCTCTGTGGCCTCACTCCCATTCAGCCCCAGCCCAGTCTGTCCTCCCCCAGAGCACCCCACAGACCCTGTCTCCTGACCTGGCCTGACAAGTGCTGCTAAGGCAGCTCTCGCTCCCCTCCCTGGCGGGGAGCTATCACCACATCGCCCTCTGGTGGGCAAAAGGTGGAACTGCAGCAACATTTTGGCAGAAGCTTTTTTCTGCGCAAAAAACCAGAAATCTGCAGGGCTCATTAAATATGTGCATGTGCAGTGGCGCAAAAGTCCCCCAGGAGTAATGACTTTACTTTGTTGCCTTGCCACCTCACCTGACCTTGCCTCCACAGCCCACTGACCCAGCCCCATGGATTGGCTCTCCTGGCTACCAACCCCTGAGAGAACTCAGACCATTGCCCCGGACTGCCTCTGATACCGGTGAACCTCCTGGATGCCCAACCACCTGCACACACTTGACTACTGCTCTGGACTTCCCCCTAGCCTGCTTCACCCACCAGGCATTACAGTCATTTTCACAGTAAAAAAATGGAAATTGAAGAGACTGGAAATAATATAATCAGAAGAACAGAAGCTCAGATGCTACTTACTGATGGTCCTGGGCGGCCTCGTATTCCTGTAACCTAAACAAAGAGAAGACATGAGCTAAAGCTTTCACAAAACACTAGGAATGCATTTGTCATGGCTACCCTAAGGAAAACTGCTCACTGAACGATGAAGATTTGTATAGTAAATTAAGCTACCTGACAACTTTTAGGATTTTGTAACCCCTTTTAAATTTCAGTACCTTTTCAGAATAATATAACAAGAACTTTGGAAGTATGATGATTATTTTATGCTGACTTTTTTCTACTAGAAAAGTGCGAATAAAGATTTTTAAAAGTGAGGGTGTGACTTTCTCTCTCTTTTTAACTTTTTTTTCACTTTTCCACTAGAAAGTTTTTTAAAGTGTTTTTCCACCACTTTTTCTCTTTTTACAAAAAATCGCATTGTCAACTTTTTCCGGGAGGAAAAAGTAAATGTGAGAGAAACTGAATTATTCTCACTTTCTCTAATGTTTTTACCTTTCTCCATAGTTTTCCTGGGGGGGGGGGGAATAAATAACTGACAGAAAGTTGCAACTGTCACACAATTATTAAAAAAATATTTTGAATTCTGAATTTTGAGCATTTTTTAAAAATAAAAAATGTCAAAAACAAATGGTTTTCAATTAAGAAATTGCTGATTTTGTTTACCAGCTCTACTTATGAGTTCTAGACCCTTCTAATATTAACCTATTGCCCATTACACTATGCACAGATTCTAACTATGAAGAAGAAAATCACTAATTCTGCAGATTTTTTCCCCAAAAATACAATTGACAGGTTTCAATGGCACATATGAAATATTAGCCATCAAAAACTCCTGTTGGTTATATTTTAGGAAGAAATTCTCCTTAGACTTAATTTTATTCCTTACAACTAAATGCAACTATTAAAAATCTTGTTGTGGCAGTTGCTGGTGTTAAATAATTTACATATTTTCATTGGATAAATGCTACAATTCTGTTATATGGGTGATTAATTTTCTTAAATCTCCTAAATTACAGCATCAGACATGTATACTTCCAAAAAGCACTGATAAACGAAGAAGAAATTAACTTACAATTGGCACCACTCCAGGTTCTCCTTTTTGTCCCTGCAGGGTACAGTAACAAAAATAGCTCAGATAGCAGACTATTAATGAATAACATTATTTATGAACTTTAACTGCCTTCTCCAACATTATTACTGACACATGATGCACACTGTGACATTAAACTTCCTTGCCTGGTTTACCAAGTAACAATCTTAGAACATTCAATTTAGTTCCACAGAGGAAGGTATAAAGACATTATCCTCTAATACTACTACTGCATTTACTTAGAAGTGAATGTTTAGAGTTACTGAATATCTACAACCTATCACTTTAAGAATATAAATGAATGTTAAATACTTATTTAAGGCTAGCTCCCCTCTTAAGAGGTTATTTATTGGAGGTAAGTATTTAAATTTGCATTTTTTCTAAGAGATCTCACTACAACACATTTTCTCCCTGCTTATCCTCACACAATGTGGTATGTTACAGACATTCTCACACCAACAGACAACAAAAGTATCTTACCAGGAGAGAATGCCTCCTACTGTATCTATAGTAACATACCACTCAGGCTGGTCAACAATGGGTCAAAATGAACCTCCAGATCCAAACACTCTTGAACTTTGGGAGGCTGAAAAGATGGAAACTGAGCTATTTTTTTCTGTTCAGGACCATCTCCACTTATAACTAGCATACTATTGCAGTGTACACGCGTGTGAAATCAGATCAGGGTTGCTAACCCTATGGGAATTGAGTACCTCCATTTCAATTTTGCTTTGTTCTTTCTCTGATGAGATTTAGTGTTGAGTGTTGAATTAAGTAATGCTGTTAGCTGAGCTCTGTTGTGTCAGCTGAACTATTACAGTAGTGAAAGTGTAAGGGAAGCTGGAAAGATGTTTATATTTTTAAAATATGTATTCATGACACATAGTGATCAAATAAGTGCATAACTGAAATAGAGCTAAAGAGCACTTGCATGTTGACTCTTGTATGTAATCTGTAGTGATTAATGCAAAGATCTAATTGATCCATGGTCAACTCCATGAATTATTTAAATATAACAGCAAATGTAACACACACAGAATTCTTAATAGTACAGTATTATTTAGGTAGTATGAAGCGGTTATAATAACCCTGCTTATTAAACAGGTCTCCATGTTGGGACTCATTATACCAGTGCTCCAGGATATGAACTAACTACTAATTAGTTTATGTGTGGAATACAAGGTGCTGAAGCTGGGATTTTCAGGGACCTAAGGGGATCAGGAGGCATTGGGCACCTAACTCCCTCACAAAATCCCAGCATAAAGTCTTAAATGGTCTGGACCCCTTTTATCCCTGTGTGATGCTGCTAGAGATGAAGCCAGCTGAGGTACTACACCTGGAACTTCCTTGATAAAAGAGAGGAGGTTTCTGGGAGGGTGCTCTCCATAAGGGAACCTAGGCCCTTCCACCCCAGGATTTGGTATCCTTCCAGATAGACTGCAATCTCCCCATGCATTAGGAAGAAGGTTCGGTGAGAACAAAGAGGTTTCATTATTAAGATGCCAGCTGTGGGAGGTTAATTATTTTATGATGTCTGCTGGGACATGTTGATATATCCAGTAGCCAGAGTGAGATGAGCAGTGTTTGTGATATTTTACTGTATAATTTAAATTTTCTAAGTGCCGCAAGTAAAGGACTGGAGCCTTTTTAGGGCTTTAATACACTTTAAAAAGTTTAAAAAGTAAAACTTACCTTCCTTCCTCTACCTATAAAAGGAGCAAAAAAGGAAACAAATTAGTTTATTGAGAGAGGCAAAACATTCTAAGGAGTGAATGGATGTCTGTACAGCCAGAATGGTGCAACGTGGAGGCATAGGAAATGGTCAGATTGCCAATGGGGAGCTTGAGAAGTGCCCAGAGGTACACATGCCCCACCTTCCTCAATGGGGATCAGTAAGGTGTGGAAGAGTTCCCTAGATGCCCAGCCTCTCTGAGTGTTGGACAGAATAGGAAACAGCTTGTTTAATACAATTACCCCAGAATAGCAAATGACATTTTAATGGTGTCCCACTGTCTATCCACACTAATTTCCCCCTTTCCGTAAGTGAATACATCTGGCTCCAAGACTCTTTAAGAATGCTTAACACTATGGTGGGATTTTCAACAGCACTCAACATGGGCTTAACTCTGTTCCGACTCAAATCAATGGTGAAATTCCCATCAACTTCACTGGGAAGAGACAGACCAGCACTTTTGAAAATCCCACCCGAGATCATGGTATTTGACACTGATTTTTTTCAAAAGCTACAGACGATTGAATGATCTTTGAGTTTTTTTGTCAAGTACTTGCAATACTCATGTACAGTCCCCACTGGCAGTGAATTCACAGTTCTGAGGTGACGCTCATAACAAAAATCTTTAGGAGGGATATTTATTAATATCTTTAATAGCATCAACACATTCCAGAATGTATCCATAATGCTCTTTTTCCTTGAAGACACTCATCCATGGCCTAATGCCTCCTAATGCACAGCAAGTATGCACCATCTGCTTATTAATGCATGCCATGTCTTGTCTTATTGCTTAATTATACAACTCCCTACTATGTTCCCTTTAGCATTACTCCACATTATTTACACTAATATAACCAGCAATAATTATTTCCCTTTTTAAAATGCCTTTAGATGATTATATGGTTCAAATAATATAATACACAGTGTTAAGGAGTATAGAATGAAAAGTTTAGAGATTTTTGTTCAGAAACTTACCCGATCGTTTTTGGATGATTTATCTAAATTTTATCCTAATCTCATGGGTCTGAAAAACTGAACTAGAAATGTGACAAAAACAGTCTTTAATGTAAAATTACTCATATTTTCTGTTTCTGGGCCCGGACACAAGAAGAAAATGCAGAGGAGCAAAAAAAATAAAAGAAAATGAAATGAAAAATATTAAAAATTAAAAGATGAAGTAAACCTTTTTTATATCTCATAAGAGGTTTAGTTTGGCTTTGACTGAAGATTCAGGTTGATTCATCTGGATTTACTTGTCCATCACATGCTTTCACACTCGGCAATTTCTTTAAATTGTATTCAACGCTTTTTATATTTACACATATACAATTTTAGTAGGGAAAATAGGAGGTGTGTATGGAATGTAACCATCAAATTGATATGTTTTTTATAAAGATGGAGCCGAACAAGAACCTGAAATCCAAACCTCATCAAGATTCCAAAAGGGGGATTAAGATCAAACCTCTGGTTATGAAGGCACCTCAACAGTATTGGGTGTGTGTAAGAACTGCAGCCAGAAAGGAACTCTCTTTCAGACCCAGCTCAGATACAACTCAAGACAGCAAAAATCTCACTGGAATAACCATTCTATTGAGATTCGAGTCTAAGACTGTGGAAATCTCGTGAGAATAGCTGATCTCACAAGTTTGCTTGTGAGAGTTTGCTGAACCTGAACTTTAGCCCTACTTTTGCATCACATCCAAACGCCAAACCCTGGGCAGATCTGGATCTGAACACCATCTCCTTTGCTCATCTCAAACTACCATATCAGAGATGACATTGTTCAAAACGTCAGTTTACCAGGCTTCATGTAAAATAAGGAATCTAAAGCAGCCTTACCAATATTGCCATCAAAACCAACACGTGCCGTGTTGGGGCACACAGGACAGCATTCTCCTGCGGGAATCTGAGGGCTCTCACATTCTAACACATCCTGACACTGAATCTCGTCACAGAGAATGGCTCCATTGTCACAGACACAAATCTGGCATGGTGAGGGCTTCCAGATATCCCTGTTCAGGTACATCTGATCGTTTTGAGTGCAGGCTATTTCTTCAGCATCCTCTTCTAGGAAAGAACAGAAAACACTTTTTAGGCACTTGCAAACTGCTAAACCACAGGAGGAGTGTGTTAACTGGGAACAGTATGTTATGGGTGCAAAAAGCACATGAGAGATGAAGACAACACCCCAACAATGGAGTAGAAACCAATCCTTGGGGCTTTAAAACGCTAACTCTTTAACCTCTTTGATTCATAAATTTCAAGGCCAGAAGGGACCATTGGTGATCATTTACTCTGACCTCCTGTAGAACAGAGGACATAGAACTTCCCCCAAATAATTCTTAGAGTATATCTTTTAGAAAATTTTGATTTAAAAATTATCAGTAATGGAGATGCCACCATGACTTTTGGTAAGTTGTTCCAAAGATTAATTACTCTCACTGTTAAAAAATTACATCTTATTTCCAGTCTGAATTTGTTTAGCTTCAACTACTAGCCATCGGATCATGTCACACCTTGTCTCTGAAGAGACAATTGTTAAATATTTGTTCCCCGTGTAGGTACTTACAGATTGTAATAAAGTTACCCTTTAATATTCTCTTTGTTAAGATAAATAGGTTAAGCTCCTTGAGTCTATCACAGTAAGGCTTGTTTTCTAATCCTTGAATCATTCTTGTGGCTCTTCTCTGAACTCTCTCCAATTTATCAACATCCTTCTCGAATTGTGGACAGCTAGAACTGGACACAGTATTCCAGCAGCAGTCACATACGGGGGTAATACTCCTACTTAAGATTCCTGTCTATTCATTCAAGGCCCTTTTGGCCACAGCGTCAAACTTGGAGTTCATGTTCAGCTGATTATCCACCATGATCCCAAATCGTTTTCAGTCACTGTTTCCCAGGCTGGAGTACCCATCCTGTAAGTGTGGCCTATATTCTTTGTTCCTAGATCTATTCATTTACATTTAGCCATATTAAAATGCATATTGTTTGTTTGCACCCAGTTTACTAAGAGATCCAGACCAGTCTTTATAGTACTAACTTGTCTTCTTCATTATTTACCATTTACCCCCAATTTTTGTGTCACCCGCAAACATGATTTTGTTTTCTTCCAGGTCATTAATAAAATTTTTAAATAGCATAAGATCAAGAACGGATACCCAAGGGACCCCACTAGGAACACAGCCATTCGATGATTATTCCCTGTTGACAATTACATTTTGAGATCTATCAGTTAGCCAATATACTTAATGGCATGTTAATTGTATATCTTTCTAGTTTTTTTAATCAAAATGTCATGCAGTACCAAGTCAAATGACCTACAGAAGTCTACGTATATTAAATCAGCACTATTACCTTTATCAACCAAACTTGTAACGTCATCAGAAAAAATATCAAGTTAGTTTGACAGGATCTATTTTCCACAAACCTGTGTTGATTGGCATTACTTATATTACCTTCCTTTAATTCTTTATTGAGTCCTGTATTGGTAACATTTTGCTATTTTACCACTTCATTTCTTGGTTAGGAAAAGGGAAGCAATAGTCATCATGGACTGCACAAATCAACTATAGTTTATGGGCTCAACTCACAGCTGCCTTAACCTTTCAATGTCAATCTGTTGGCATAAAAGGGCTGTAAAACTGTTGTAACCATCACAATGCCTAGCATATTATGGAGGCTATCAGAAAAAAAAATATTTTTCAACTCTCAGTTTCACAGCTCCTTTCATCCTTCCTCCTAATACTTAGAACAGTCCCATGCTTCCCATCCACCAAAGCCTTCCCTCTCCTTAAACCTACTCCTTCCTTAATCCTACTCTTGAAACTCTTTCCTACACTGATCTCTACAGCATTAGAATCTTCTTGCCCTTCTATGATCAATTTGTTGCCTGTATTTTGTTTTTGTCTCTATGAATTCATAGTCTTGCTGGGACAAGGACCTCCTTGTCCTGTTTATTTTGTAAAGTGATGAGTACATTTACAAAACTATGGGTGAAATTCTGACCCTATTGACTTCAACAGGAGTTTTGCCACTGTCTTCAAGGGAGCCAGGTTTCCACCCTATGTATCTATAATAGTCAATAACATTTAATTGTAAGCAAAAAGGTATAACAATGAAAAACATTGATTCCTATTTTATACACGTCCTTAATATTGTCCATGCAGTACCTGTATAAGAAGAAATATATATATTTGAAGTTCAAAACTTTTTGTTTCTCCAGTTTTATATGGGGAAAAAGGAGACAAAGGGACTGAACTAAGAGAGAAGGAAAAATATAAAAGTAAAACTGAATTCAGCCACTAGCATACAGCCTTGTATGCAGAGATCTTATTAATTAATTATTAATTATTATTATTATTATTATTTATTATTGCATGAAGGTAAAAATTAGCAGCACAAATCATGGTGCAATTTCAGTCACATTTTTCTCTGCATTTCTGTTAAAATTAAAGCCAGATGTAAAGAGAGAAACACAAAACAATACATGTGACAGACTTGGGGATTTAAAGTTTGTGCCCTTACTCAAGTCATTTTATCATTGTTAAAGCAAGGAGAAATGGAACAGATGTATCATTAACTACTATCCACCAGCATTGACTTTTGCACCTTGCTAACAGAAACTGAAATCCTGATTTATGCACAGATCAACCAGTGTTTTTAATTGGGTTATCACGTAGGCTGACAAAATGACTCCAACTGTTGATGCAAATGCTCAGGAGGAAATGTTGTCACTGTGAAGTAAACACATTGCTGATGTGACCTGTACAGTCCATTTATGACACAGTGTAAACCATTTTCTAAGCTGTAGAGTGTACTCTGGATCGCATTCTTTTCACTTCTCCCCTGTGTGCATGACATAATGCTCTGACATATTGAGCCTTTTCCCCCAGATGTCTGGCATATGGACCACGTCTTCCTTAATGGGTCACCATTAGAACTGGTGGCCTAGTTCAGATGAGAAGCAGTTAGGATAAATGAAATTTCTAAGTCACTGAACCCAAAGTCAGCATACTGTCATAACTTCAAATAAACCACATAGCAATTGCTTTGGCATACCAGAGTAGGGCCAGATTGTGACCAGCACATGCAGGAGTTTCTCTTTCTCACTCACACTCTATTCTCTCTCTCTCTCTCTCTCTCTCTCTCTGACACACACACATAGCTAACTTTCTGGAAAATGTAAGATGAAACACCATGCCTGTTACTCTGTACTTCTGCAGGTTTGCTGAAAAGAAAAAGTCCACAGCACCATTTAATCATGTTCTCTGTTCACCCTCTTCTAGTCTCATATTTGTCCTTCATCTTGTGGCAGCAGTACTATATGTGGAGATAATGGGCCATGTAACATACAGCCTAAGAGAAAAATTGTTAATCTGCTCCAAATACCACCAACCTAGCAGAAAAGATTTGTTATCACCTTAGTGTCTGACTGATGGGAGAGGGAGAAACCTGAAAGAAGCAGTCATTCCAACTCTGACTCATCTCTGCTTCTAAACATCACGTACACATTTTCCCATAGTTCATCATTATACTGTACTTTACTGTCAGGCTTAAATTATAGTCACTTTATCTAGTCATATCCAAACTGAAGGGCAATGAGGGTTGTTATAGTCTGTCTATTTCCTAGTTTGGAAATTAACACATAGCGTTTGTTTATACAGTACAAGTCATGCATTCTTTGGGTCATTTCGCCTTTTTACCTTAGTGACTATAACACAGGGTGCTGAGACTTGAAAAGCGGCTTTGGAATGTCTAGAAATGACAAAGTGATGAAATAACAGATTAACTGCATTCTCTCTTCCCAACCCAAAACAGATACTGGCCCTGATTCTCTTCTCACATACACTGGGTAAATCAACAGTAACACCATTTAAAACAACTGGGGATGAGGCACAAAGCATTATGTAGATATAATAGATAAATGTACAACAGACACAATATGTTGTATTTTAGGTACTCATTTATCCTATGGGAGTCCCACTTTTGTCTTAAAACATTATCAAAACCAAAGCCAAACAGCTAGCAATGGTTTATGTATTAAAATATCACATTCAGAGACTGCATGCTGTTTCGAATCAATATCTAAAGTCATTAATTAAATGCACTGAGATAGCTTAGTAGATTTCTAACTGACTCTGTCTGATATCTGCCCTGAACACTTTGTGAGCTAGATTCCCCTTCCACTGAAGTCAATCAGACTTTTGCTGTGGAAACAGAATTGGGTATTGTGAAACTTCAGGATTAAAGCTGACGTTAACAAAAAAAATAATTCTTCAGCCACTAGGAGGCAGCCAAAACCCACCACTCACTAACAGCAATTGTCATAATAAAGATCTGTGTGTAGCAAATAAGCACAAGCCGCTCCCAGTCTCAGTCATCTTATAATTGGGTTTTGATTTTCCTCCAAATGGATTTCTCTCAAGCTTTTTATTATCACATTTCTCCTCCACATCTCAGCAACAGGGGGAATATTTTAAAGGAGAGAAAATGTGACAACGCTTCACACTAGAGCTACCCAATTACCTGCATTTTGGAAGGCAACACCTGAAAATTCAGCCACCCATTTGCTCTCTTCACCCATATTTGGAGGTTGCTCTGCTCCTCTTTCCAAAGGATCCTACTGTAATGGAGAACAAGTGTAGCACAGCAGAGCCAGGAAAGGGGATGCCTCTGCCAGTTACACATCAGCAGGGAGTTCTGTTGTCCCAAGGAAATACCCTATTGCCAGACTGTGGCCAGAATCCAACCCCTTTGCGCTGACTGAGTAGCACAAAGGGGCCAGAATAGCAGGATAATTCATAAGCGATGTAATTGTAATTTGATTCGCAGGGATTAGAAGTTACAGCCCCTGCAGGCTGCTCCTCCTCCTATCTTTTTCGTCCTGTGGCTAGTTTATAAAAGGGCTGAAGCAATCTTAGCATTGCTATCGGATAGAATAAATATACTGTAGTCCCATTATAGTAGTAAAGGATACCAATATACACGGTCGGTTTGGTTGTGTTTAATACTATATTTGCTGTATTGCGGTTACAACAACAACAACAACAAAAAAGCGTCCATGGTGAGAATGGAATGGCCGTCCATAATCACACGAGCACAAAATCTATTAAAAATACAAATATGGAAACTACATATGCCTTGAAATCACAATAAATGAATGTGCTGATCTGGTAGTGGAATGTAATAGTGCTAAAGAGGTTATGGACTGGCAAAATATTCCGGTTTAACGGGAATTTTCTGAAACTGGTGAATGCCCAGCACATCACTAAGTACCATGTACACTGATCCAATCTAATTAATGATGAGAGTGGACACAACTCTACCAAAATTCACATTTGCTGGAGGGAAGAGAATGTATTTTTCAAATGCATTAATGCATTCCATCTCTATTTACTGTCTTTTCCTTAAAAAAACCTGACGTTTTCCTGAGTTTGATGTTGTGAGCTGCAGGGAATTAATCCTTGTGATTCACAAAGCAGAGACGCAGAAATAACTCATAGCGAAAAACAATATGTGCTAGCAACCATCTTGCAGATATGCTGTGTATGCCTATATACTAAATCTCAATAGATGCACAGAAGTAGCATAAGTGCACACTTGATAAGACTGTTGCCAATCTACTGCATTAGGCCTGCTCCAGCTCTCATTGAAATCAATGGAAAGAACCTCATTCACTTCAATAGGAGTTAGATTGAATCAAAGCTACGTAGTTATCAATAAGCAGAGAGTTAAGCTGTATTCTGAATTCATTTTACACGGAATCTCTGACTGTCACCTTACTTTTTAGCTTTCAGACATTTCAGTTTAGGGTTCAGTTCATGTCCCAGTTGGCTTCAGATGGAGCGAGTAGACATTTACAGCGCAAGGATGCAGATGAAATCCTGGCTACAATTTCATTATAACTCCTGTCATTGCACTTTATCATTTCATTCCACATTAGGCATGCTCATCACTCCTGGAAGATCTGAGCTCTCTGAAAGGCTTGAAATTCCATTTTAATCCCTCTGCCTATTCAAAAACAAAAGTAGGCAGGGAATGTGGAACAATGTGACACACAAACATCGCTGAAAACCAGAATCCAGAAGGTTAGTTCTCTATGGAAAAGTCCTACAGAATTTAATAGACAATTATAATTAGCAAGATCCCTGGCTGGTGTAAATTAGGATACCTCCACTGAAGTCAATGGATCTATGCTGATTTATACCAGCAGAGGGTCTGGCCAAACATTTATCTATGTACTTTTTAAAACATGTCCTATAGAATTTAATAAAGAATTATATCTCTGTTTAGAATTCTACAGGATAGTTAGAAAAACCTACAGTGAGGATATAATGTTCTTTATAAAATGTAATAGGGTTGTAGAGTAATTTCTGTACAACCCTACAACTCTCATCCCTGTTAAATTCCACAGGAGTTTTCCATATAGGATTTTTGATGGATCATTCAGATGCGGAGGTGCGATGTCAACATACCGCTGCCCTTGTTTTAGAGGGATAAGAGCTTTTCCAAATCAGGCAGGTATTTTGGAGGAAATATGGAATTTTATGTATTTTCATGCACTGCCTATTGCCATAGTACTGACCACAATAATAATTATTAAAATAGGCAGGATAAAAATTGTCTCTCAATAAGACACAGAATTAATAGACTGCAGGAGCTACCTTAAGAGTTAACTAAAGGCCTTGCATTGTGCCCGGAAGTTTACCAACCCCAGGTTCTAGTAGGCATTAGAGGGAGGGAGTTCCAGGCATGAAGTTCATCAACTGAGACCCTCCAGCCATAGACAAAGACACTTCAGGAGCAGAAAGCAAGAGCAACCAAGCAGATCGTGCACTCCACAAGAGTATGCAGAGGAAAAGGTAATCTCCCAGGTGAACAGTTCCTAGGATCAGATTTGCCAGCTGTGGCATTGTCCCTTTAAGACGGTTGTGCCAAAATCTCTGTTACCGGTAGTATTTGTATTACTGTAGCATCTAGGAGTTCTAGTCATGAACAAAGACCCCTTTAGCATCATAAATGATTCCAGATTTAGCTGCACAGGGGACAATAAAAGGAAGAATGGCACATCAGATTCTGTTAGACTCAATTGATGGAATTCTAATTTCACATTTTATATATGCTCCCATGGCTTCCTTAAGCAGAAGGAAACAGTGTTACCTTACATTTTGGCTATTTTCTGTTCAGTCCGTGTTCCCAGTACCCCAGGTACACACAGCATCTATCACGATGGCTCCATACTTGTGATAGTAGAAATCAGACCTGCTTTTTTTATGGCTAATGTTAGTGCCACATGCAGGGCAGCCAAAAGTAAGTTTTCAATATCAGTGTTCAACTCATGCTGGTTATGGTGGCAGGAGATACAGTATAAATACATTTGGACACCTTCCAGTACAAAAGATTTTTTTTGGAGGTCTCAGGTATGGCAAGTAACCTCCTGATATCATCTCTTATACAAATGGCCCAATTCATTTTGAGCTTCTAATGATTTAGGGTATATAAATATTAACAGCCTCATTGCTGAGTTAATGAGCACAAGATTAAATCTTACCTGAGAGAGACCTCCATCCATGGCTCTCTGTAAGGATGGGGCAGTGAATTATGTAGCAATCCAAAGGTTTTGGGGGTAGGGGGCTCAGTTGAAGTCAGAAGCATGAAGTGTGCTGCAGCTGCAAGTTTAAGAGTGTGATGGAGTGGGAATGAGGAGAAGGGAGAACAGGAGCAGCGGCTGGCAGGAAAAGAAGGCTCGGCTGGAGGCAGGGAGCACAGCCTCTTAAATTAGCAGTTACAAATATGGAGAAATTTTTATTCTTCCCTCATCTCCTTTTTCCTAAACCCATTTAACATCACAGGCTATGGGTTTTCCCTTTTTTTCCATGGCACAAGCCAAGATATCCATCATAGACCTAGATGCACAGTTGTGACATCACAAAAAAGAACCAAATCAGAGTCAATCAGCCCAACACTTTGGCCATTTGGTGCCCAAAGCCACACTCCTAACCATTCCCTTGTTTCAGGTGGTAACCTGGGTTCATCCACCAGAATAGCTGATATTTTATTATTTTTCACCACTCACTCATGGGATGGAAGCCTTTGCTGATAGACTTGTTAGGAGCAGGCAAACTCATCTATCCTTTTCTTTTAATAATTTTTGGGCCTGTGCAGTTTGACAACACTTCCTTTAACCCTTTCTCATCATGCTGTGACATGGACGCTACTCCATTATCAAGGAAAGATGTAGACTGAGGCTTGTTCAATTTTATGTGTGCGCACGTGCATGTGTGTGTGCATATTAATTAGCCAGATGCTGCAGCCACTGCTTATGTGAATAGTTCCAGATGATTACCGGGCCAAGCCACCTGTTTACAAAACGGGAAATGGTACAATAATTATTTTCAAATATATAACAGTGTGTTTCAAGTGCGGGATGTTTAATATTCAGAGATGTGTGTATTATACCATTTGATTTTCTCAGGGAAGAGTTCGATCATTTAGTTAACTCTAGAATGGATTTTGGATTTCTCTTATAAATAACTTATGTGAGAACACACAAGACTCACAAAACCAGCAATTCAACAGTGAACTTACATAGATAGACTGGAGTAAACATTAGGACAGAGGTGGGCAAACTACGGCCTGCGGGCCACATCCAGCCCGTGGGACCATCCTGTCCGGCCCCTGAGCTCCTGGCCCGGGAGGCTAGCCCCTGGCCCCTCCCCTGCTGTCCTCCCTCCCCCGCAGCCTCAGCTCACTCGCTCCGCCACCGGTGCAATGCTCTGGGTGGTGGAGCAGCGAGCTCCTGGGGCAGCGCAGCTGCAGAGCCTGGCCTGACCCAGTGCTCTATGCTGCGTGGCGCAGCTGCCTGTCCTGGTGCAGCCACGCCGCCAGCCACCAGTGCTCCAGGCAGGGGAGTTCGGGGGGTGGTCAGGGGCCGGGGGTGTGGATAGGGGTAGGGGCTGTCAGAGTGCGGGGAACAGGGGGGTTGAATGGGAGCAGGGGTCCCGGGGGGGCAGTCAGGTAGGAGAGGGGGGTTGGATGGGGCGGCGGGAGGCAATTAGGGGCAGGGGTTCTGGGGGCGGTCAGGGAAAAGGGGTTGTTGGATGGGGGAGGGGTCCTGGGGGGGCAGTCAGGAAGGAGGGGGCATTGGATGGGGCGGAGGGTCCGGGGGCGGTCAGGGGACAGAAAGCAGGGGGGGTGGATGGGGCATGGGTCCCCGGGGGGCCGTCAGGGAACGGGGGAGGGGGTTGGATGGGGCAGGAGTCCTGGGGGGGCCGTCAGGAGGCGAGAAGCGGGGGGGCGGTCGGATAGGGGTCGGGGGCCGGGCCATGCCTGGCTGTTTGGGGAGGCACAGCCTCCCCTAACCGGCCCTCCATACAATTTCAGAAATCCGATGCGGCCCTCAGGCCAAAAAGTTTGCCCGCCCCTGCATTAGGATGTGTTTAGTGTTGGCCTAATTCTGCTCTCAGTGGAAGTAGAGTTAGGCCAATACTCAGTACTGCTGAAAATCCCATCCTTAATTTTCATAGGACAACTGTTGTAATACACGGATTTTCTTTAAAATTGAAACTGGTTCTTATTAGAACTAAACACATTATAACTAGTTTTAAGACGGCAAGTTATGTTTAATTTTAGAATCGCTACTGATATGGTAAAACACAATTGCAGAAATTCTTAAGATTCTTGTTGGTTAATTCGTATTTATTAAAATATCAACACTGCAAGCAGAAAGGAAACAGAAAAGGTTGTAGCAAGTCAAATTCATCAAAAAGCTAGGCTACCAAAAATGTAACATTCTCTTCCCCCAATTAAATATACATATAGGGGTCTAAAGGCCACAGTGAGTAGACAGACAGCTAGGGTAAGTGACTGTCAAAGACCAGAAGATAGGGGTTGTTGCTCTTGATTTTGGTTGGTTTGTTTATGGCTGGAAGCCAGTACCAATCCATTTAATACTATCCTGCATTATCTTCCTCACTGTGAGATAATTTCATTTTATAAAAAATATCAGGAGATAAAGTGGAAGGAATGAAAAAGTGTTAAATTGTGACCAAAATGCTGAAAGCAAGTGTGTTTCAGGTGCTATAAAGTGTTCCTTTGGACCTTTTCTGTACTGCTCAATCCTACCTCATGTTTTGTGTGTCACATCTTTTTCTGCTTAAAAGTTTTCTGCTTTGCAGTTCAGCATTCTATGAGATCCACCACATTTTTAATTCTTTCTGAGCACTGCTATCATTCTTTCCAGATACCACAAGTCAACAAATGCAATACAGTAAAGAATTTTCTTACTGAGAAATGAGAACAATATGGAAAAAATCCCATTTTTCAGATAAGAAGGAAAGCTAAGTCCATTCAGCATGACTGTCATCTGTGGTGACTGGTCACACTGATGTACAAACTATTTAGTTCATTGCATCAGCTAAACCACAGAGAGAGAAATGATTGAGGGGACTTCTTGTATTATGCTTCATTCTGAAAGCCAAAACTCCAGAACATGGTGTTATTGGGGATTCTGTCCAAACTGCTGTTAAGAAGTCTTATTAATCTTACAAGGACCATAAGGAAACTTGCCTAACATGTTTAAATCTGCAAAGTCTACAATAGTAACCCTATATAGTGAACATGTAATGCTCTTCTACTGTTTGCTTTGGAATACCAGCCTGGAGTCTGTTAATGTATTTGATTTTGGTTTCTCCAAAGACCAATCTTAGACTGCTGTACATCTGCAAAAAATGATTCTTCACAGCCAAAATATAAGCTCTCTAAACAGGGCTTCCTGTGCCAGTATCAGTGAGACATAGTTTCCACTCCCAGTCCATTTGGATGCCTGCATTAAATCTACCAGCAATCTGCAAATGGCCAGTCTGCTATTCCAATCAGCAATTTGCAAACCTGGCCTCACCAGCAATATGCTGGACAGTATGAATTACGTTATTTCACTGGAGTGACAAATCTTTACACCACCATGACAGGGCTACATATTGCAAAGCAGTGCGGACGTCTTATGCTGTTTTAAATTTTTGTCACCTTATGTCAAAATAGGAAGTGTGTATTTAATATCTTACCAAATCCTTCACCCTTCCTTATGTGTCCTCTCCCTAGCTCCACCCAACACAGAACAAGTAGTGTCAGGATTTATGAGTTCCTATATGTCAGTATAATGTCATATGATCTTGTTTGGTTATATTTTGTAGCATCAGCAATTATGGTATATGTCAATTAAAACAGACAAAAAAGAGCATCCTGAATTCCCACCTTAAGATACAAAATGATGAAAGGATCTGGGAGATTTTAACAGGAGAACTGTTTATTCCAATCTTACCTAAATCATCATTTCACTCTAATGCTCTAAGAAATCTGAGTGGCTACATCACAAGGGTCACTTGCCCATTAACATTTTAAAGTGTGTGCTTAATAAAAAAACACATTTTCCTGAATATCTAATTCAAAAAAGTGCACCAGGCCTGTAATGTGTTTCAAGGAATAGAATATTATATGTGGTCCACTGTGCTTAACTTCCCTACAGTCAGCGAAGAGAGTGAAACGCCATCTGGAGTGATTCTCTGCTGACACTGAAGCTGTTCTGTGAAAACACTACTTCACAGTGGGGTAAATCCTGCACCCAACACTCAGCCTGAGTAGCCAAATAGTGTATTAGGCAGAAGCTAGGGAGAGAGTGAGGTAAGAAATCCTCCTCTGCCCCAGAGTCACAGAGCAGCATGCTGGTTGAAGAAGGCTCCAAAGCACATTATGGGCTCTTCCAACCCCAGGGTGGGGAGGTGGGGAGATTCATGCCGCAGCTCCACTGTGACCCTGTCTCCTCTACGTCCCCGCCCATCCCATGTGCACTGCCACCATATTGGGCACCCTGTGGAGTTGAGCTCAGCACCATTCAGGGGATGTGCACTTATGAAGTGGAACCTCACATGTTCCACTGCCAAGGGCCTCTCCACTGTCCCGGCTGTAGGGGCAGGATAAGACCTAAGGACGAAGGGGGAGGTTCCACTGTTCCCTGAGAACACATGAATAGATCTTGTTTAAATCAGTAGGTGCAAAAGAACAGTAACATTTTATAGCCCGGTTGGTAGTTGCATGTGAGTAAGATGGATTGTTTGAAGTTGCTGATGATTTTGTGCCTTATTGTTTTGTAAAATGTCTTTGTATGCAGTCACTGTGCCAGCTCCTCAGCTGAAGTCAGTGGAATTATGTCAATTTACACCCACTGGGAAACTAGCCCACTATTTTTCTGGGTCTCTTGTACTTTACATCTCCAATAAATCTGTGTGTGCCATTGGTACAGTAGTAATAGCCATCCTTATTCAGTCTCATTTTTCAAAGGTCAAGGAATCTCTACAGGCTCTTTAATGCCCTAGTTTTCATCTATCAATTGGAATGGTTTAGATCTTGCTTGCTCCCTGCCTCTTCTTCTTTCTCATTTTAGCACTTTATAGTGACAGCAGCAGTGAACGGCACCATTTTATCTTCATTCGCTGGGAATGTCAGCTGGGATCCCGGGTATCAGGGGGTAGCCGTGTTGGTCTGTATCTACAAAAACAACAAGGAGTCTGGTGGCACCTTAAAGACAGATTTAATTGGGCATAAGCTTTCGTGGGTAAAAACCTTACTTCTTCAGATGTATAGCATCCCATCACTGCTTCTAACATGGGTCCAGAATAACCATTGCTGATTCCTTCCTTTATAATACAGATTCCTGTGACACAACAACATACTCTTTGAATTTATGTACTTCCCTTTGGCTCTTTTGCACACATGCCTCTGGGTTCCCTGGATGACACCTCTGGCACCCTGCCATGCTCAGCTCATGGTTTAGAGAAGTTCCAGAGTTCCATCGCAGGAACCAAACACACCCACTGTCTCCAAGTATAAAAGAGCAGGCTACAAAGGGCTGTGGCATTCCAGTAAAAAATAGAACTTCACAATAGCAAACAAACCCAGAAAATCCTATTTTATCGGATGAACAGATAACAACTACAACTGATACTGAACAAAGAACAGTTCTGGAGAAAGACTAAGGTTTCAGCACACGAGTCTCGTCTTCAGAGCCAAAGATATCCATTAACTTGATATGGCAAAACCTTTTGTTTCATGCATAGGAAATAAACCACAACACAATCACTAACACCAATAAGTGACAAACATTTATATCATGAAAGTAATTGCTATAAAGCAGCTGGTGAATAATAAATCAAGCAGAAGCCACAGGGACACATTTCCAGCTATGCTAGGGAAGGTTTACACCACTCCACAGCTACAAATCTGTCCTAAAGCTGCTTTAACTCCCCACTCCTTTTCCTTTAACTGCCCACTCCCTAGTGTTGTGCTCCTTGCTTCACCACACTCCCTGCAGCTGATATAGAGCATCCCTGTGCCCTGGTGATCCCTCTCTACCCCATGGGCCATCGGCAGCTAGCGCAGCTCAGTCATGCCCAATGCAGGTCAGCCCAGGATCAGGGCAGTGCCACCCCTGTATTCTAACTCCTGAAATGGAGAGGATGCTTCTCAGCCACAGGTCAGGATCTGGCCCACAGTATTTTAAAAGAACCAGAGTCATCACCTTTGAACCAAAAACATAACCAGCTGCATTTGAGCACAATTCTTGCTTTATGTTCATCATAATTTAATCAGTAAATATCCGTAAAGTGGAAAATATTAACTGGGGAGCCACAACTGAACAACAGAGCTTATTAAAGGGAGGAAGAATGGGGAGGACATAAAAGGTTGGTTTATAGACCTCTTGTGTGACTTACTGCTTTGTATCTGCAGCAGCACATGGTTTTTTTAGGGCTCTGACTGTTGTGCACCCATGTTAATAAAATATTGTTCTATAAATATTTTCCAATAGGCATTAAATATATTTGTAAGGAAGTAATTTACATTTGCCTAACCCCAAATATCCATTCACTTTCTCTTAAGAAACACTTGAAGCATGTGTTTCGGTAGATAGCACAATTTTTTTTAAAGAATTACCGGCAGATTGGTTTAGTCAGAGCACAAAAGCATATGTTAAAGCAGAATGACACTAACTGGGCTCAAGATCCTCAAGGTGTTTCGAACAAAGCATTTAAAATACACATGATTGAAAATATTTCAAATTAAAGAAGCTAGGCCTGCTACTGTCTACTACCTCATTCATTCCAGGAGCCTAAATGGCTGAATTACTCAAAATAAATGGGACTTTTACCAATATCTGAGGGCGTAAGGGGTTTTTTTAGATCTTGCAAATGTCTGACAGTGAATCTGTATAAACAGAGCTATTTGTTTACATTAAATGGTAACGATACACATGACAAGGAACCATAAAGCTCACCAAAATACTCTGCTTAAATGCAAAATGTTTCAGCTGAGGTTAAATTCCTAACTAAGCAACATTAAACATTTTTTTTGCCAGATCCTCCTCTGGTGTAAATCAGAGTAGCTGCATTGATTTCAAAGGAGCTACACCAGTTGACAGCAGCTGAGGATCTGCCCTCCTGTTCTCACATGTTTTATGATATTCCTAGAAATCTGTTTGATAAAAATAACTACTTTGCATTATAAAAGAAAAGAATTTTCCTCCCTCCCTTTGCTTTGAAGGCAGGGGCATGGTTTCTCAAGAATTCTAAGAGGAACAGATCAAGAAAATCTGTTTGCTGCCTGCTCTGGTATCTTCATTCTGTACACATCAAAGTACAACAGAAACCTACCATTACACTCAGCCTTTTCAAGAAAGCATTTCCACATAGTGGTTTACAAAGTAGGTTCATGTAATCTCCTTATTGCCGCCTCCTTTGACCAAGATTTCCCACCCTCTAAAAATAAGGACTCGTAATTAGAAAGAAACTTCAATTCCATAATTAGGAAGGCTTTGATTCCAACATTTTCAGCATTTCAGGCTGAAGAGAAAACTGCTCAGATGTTTGGGAGGAGTAGGAATACATTGCTTTGGCTTTAGATGGAAAGTTGAATACATAATGTGCTGACTGTAGAGCAAAATTATTAATTTGGTGAAATTCTGTGCCTCTGGGTAATGAAAAAAAAAGAACGACAAACAAGAAACTCTGCAACAATGCCAGCAATAAAGACTACTCCCATCTGCCTTTACCATACTTAAATAAGTCAATCGGCAAATTCTGGTGTCAAGATGACATGGAGAAGGCTTTTGGCAGCCCATAGGAAACTCCTTGCTGCAGTAATGAAAGTTGTAAAGGAGCAGCTTGGTTTTTAATTTAATGTAAAATAAATCAGGTGTGTGTGTGCGAGAGAGAGAGAGAGAGAGAGAGAGATTCTGGTGGGGCTCATGACCAAGGGCTTTTTCTGTTATTGCAAGATGCATGGTAGGAGGAATTTGAAATTCTTTGTACACTACAATTAAAAACTCAAAATACAATGTAACAATGCACTAGGGCCTCAATCTTGCATGAGTAGCTATGGAATGTTGCCTGTAGGAGAGCAAGGTAAAAGTGATGAACAGGACCCAATCCTCTCCAATACTACATTACTAAGAACACATCTGCTATTAGGCAGGAGTAAAGCCTAAGAATCTTTAAGTGGGAACTGCTGGGAACCCTTGACTCCTATTAAATGTAATGGGAGCCGAGGGCACTCAGAACTTCTCAGAATCCTTAGAGGTTTTTAAGGCCCGGTTTGACAAAGCCCTGGCTGGGATGATTTAGTTGGTGTTGGTCCTGCTTTGAGTAGGGGGTTGGACTAGATGACCTCCTGAGGTCTCTTCCAACCCTAATATTCTATGATTCTATGATTCTAATAGGCCTCAGGAATACCCCTTTAGCATGATTAATTACCTTGGGCAAGCTACTTTCTGTCCTGTAAAACGGGGGGGCAGGGGGCGATAATAATTTCTTGCCTCTGTAAGGAGCTTAGAGACCTAGGTAAATGTTAGGTATTAATACATTATTATTACTTGCTGATGGAAAGAGCCATGTGTCTTCTATGAGTCTCAACCAATTTTCCCCCAGTGAGGGGATGATTATGCAGGGGAGGAATCTCTTCCCTCCATGGTGAAAGTTGACTGAAGGTGAAAGTAGCCCAGTCTAAAAAACTTGCAGCCTGTAATCCCCAGTTTGTCTTAAATTGGGGTCTTCCATTGAGCAAACCAATGTAACTTCATGCCTAAAACAGTAGGAATAAGGCCAACTCTCAGGACGAATATTCTTTTCCCCCTCCCCTCCTTTTCCCTCCCCCGGAGTGGTGCATGACACCAAAATGCATCAAGCTCTTTACATACTTTCCCACTAAGCTTAGGGACGCAGCTGATACTAGATTTCTTATTTCACTTGTTATCTACTCTCCTGGACAAATATCATTATTATTATACTGTTGATTCTATTTGAAGCCATTGTAAGAAATAGACTGGGAACACAGAAACTCCAGGAGACTTAGAGAATCTCCAGATATGCAATGTGTGTTATCCTGTCCTGTATTTGAGTAAAGTCATCATCATTTTAATGTGCTTCCTGATACTCTCTCATCATGCCCAACTACCACTGAAATGGACACTTAATTCCTATTGAAATGGGCATCTAGCTCTCTTAGGCGCCTTTAAAGATCTGAGCCTTAGAGTTCAACTGAATACTAACAGGAAAGTATTTCCCAAGGAGTAAAAAGGAGCAGCCTGGTCAATCCAATATAAGGATTAGTGAAGCATAAAACCAGGACAGTGAATAAAAACAGTCAGCAAGAAAGGAATCTGATCCCCCCCAAGTCATTTGGATGCACGACGTTGACAAATGTTCCTAAACAAACACATACCAATCATTATTTTGCTCTCCTTCAGGATTACAGTTTCTGGGACAACAGGAAATTAAAGGCTTTTCTGCAGGCTATCCAGCTCTGGGTCTTGGATGTGACTATGTACTTTGGGGATGGGACATTATGATCTTCTACACTATTTAAAGCATATAGTCCACACTAAAAAGGCTTTGTGTGAATTGAAATTCAAGGAAAGATATGCACTTTAAAACAAACCAGCAGTTATCACTTCCAGCTATTGTCTGCTTCGAACCTCATCTATTCTCTGTTTTCCTGAGTTTTTCCTTTAAAGACTACATGATCTCTTTTAGTATCTTTAATTTTCTCCTTGCATAGTGTCTTTGACTCGAGCCTTTAAAAACCACAAGAATCATGCAGCTAAAACTGCAAGAACATTGCTTCTTCGCTGCCAAGCCGTACAAATGCTCTCTGTGTAAGCTCAGAAGCTTGTCTCTTTCACCAACAGAAGTTGGTCCAATAAAAGACATTCCCTCGTCCATCCCTTGTTTCTCTAATACCCTGGGACTCACATGCAGGGTCGGCTCCAGGCACCAGCCAACCAAGCACGTGCTTGGGGCGGCACCTTGTAAGGGGCAGCCAATCTTGGGGTGGCGGGGCAGCGCTTGGGTTTTTTGTTTGTTTGTTTGTTTGTTTTGTTTCAGTGGGGTGGCGCTCGGGGGGGGGTGTTTTTATTTTTGGTTCGGCGGGGCGGTGCTCGGGGGGGGTTGTTTTTGGTTCAGCGGGGCAGCGCTGGGGGGGTTGTTTCTGTTTTTGTTTCGGCGGGGCGGTGCTGGGGGGGGTTGTTTTTGTTTCTGGTTCGGCGGGGCAGCGCTCGGGGGGGAGGGTTGTTACGGCAGGGCGTTTTTTTGTTTTTTGCTTGGGGCAGCAAAAAAGTTAGAGCCGGCTCTACCCACATGGCTATTACAACACTGCAAACACAATTTTCCAAAAGTTAACTTGGACAACTCACCCAGAGTGGAATTATGAACTGCGGCCAGGTGTCCATGGGCAAAACAAAGACTATACAGTACCATTTTTGTAAGTAAATGAAAGACAATATGACCAACCTGGTATTTGGTGAAGTGGTCAGAGTCAGTAACTGGATGCCAGTACTCCCAGATTCCTTACACTGGGAAAAAATCTGTGCCTCAATTTAACCATCTCTAAAATGCATATCATGATACTTACTCCTTGGGGAATTCTGCGGGACTGCACACCTGCAGAAAACATCCTCCCCACCCCGCAGAATTCCTGTGCTTCCCTGCAGAAAATGGCAGGGAAGCAAAGGGAAGCCATGCGGGGGTCAAGGACAACCATCGGCGCAGTTTTGAGGGGGGAATTGCCCCCCCCAACAGAGGCAAGGCATGGGGGGCACACAGGGTTACATGCCACTGCCCCCCCCCATTTCTGCAAGTGCAAAGCTACCCTGCTGAAGAAGGCTGCATCTCGGCTCCGCTAACTCTGCAGCTGAACACCACCTCCTCTGGGTTCTAGCGCCAGTTGTGCTCCCCTTCTGTGTTCTGTGCAATGGTGAGTGCCTGTGGTGGGGCTGGGTATGGGGGCAGGGGTGGGGAAAATGAGGGAAGGTGGGGGTTGACAGGATGGGGGGAAGAGGTAGTGGGGAAAGAAGGGGGTGGAATAGGGCAGGGGAGGGGAATGTGGGAGTCAGGTAAGGGGATGATGGGGCATGGGGCAGTGGGATGAGATGGGGAAGAAAAAGGGATAGGGGAATCACGGGGGGAAGCGGGAGCCCGGCATGCAGCATCCCCTCAGCAGCAGCTGGGCTCTCCCATTAAGCAGACCCATTGAACCCTCATTTTTTGGTGCAGTATTTTTAATTTTTTGGCACAGAATTCCCTCAGGAGTAGATACTGTCTGCCTACCTGAGAAAGATGCTGTGTGGTTTAGTTACTTAGTGTTTGGAAAAGTTCTTTTAATTGTTAAATGAATGGCATAAAGACCTATAGACTTTAACAGGCTTTGGATCAATGAATAGACTCCCACTGACTTTAATGGGCTTCAGATCAGGTGCTAAATAAAATCAGAGTATTATCATATTACTTCTAGGGGCACTGAATTTCCACTGAATAAAGACAGACAATGGATATGATATCTTAACTCACCTGTGCACCACTAACAATGTTTTGCCTCTTGGTGTCCAAACTAAGAGATGATTAAAAAGATTTGTAGTGGGCCAGGATAAAACTAAGGTTAACATGAAGTGTCAGCGGATCTAATGTTAGCATCTAGTACTGTAATATAAATAACAAATGAACACAGCCTATTTTCTTCAAAAGGTAAAAGGTAGAATTGATTTAATTTTTCATGACTTTAAGAAATCAAGTAGAGGCAAGTTTGGGATTACCTCTGCCTGAGCAGGGAATTACTACAGGTTCTTTACATAAATAATGCCAGGTGAACAAAAAAAAAAAAAAAAAAAAACAGAACACAAGCACAATAAAAAGTCATTCGCTGACACTCTCCAATTGTTTAAAATGATACCCGGCAGCATTTCAAAGATGTTTGGTTTGGTTTAGGTAAGCCTACCAAAATTCTGAAGCTTATCTCAAGCTCAAATGAGCCTTCTGAGATCTCATTTTTTCCCAAACTCCTCCTCATCTGCTCCAGAACCAAACCTTTCCTTTTATCGCCCCACATCCATTTGTTTCGTGATTCCTAATTCCCAACAGGCCCACAAGTCCAAAATTCCTTCTTTCCAATTCTCAAGTCCACCCCTACCAACAGTGACCTCTCTTCCTAACTCTAATCCTCCCCCTTCCTTTGGTAGTATCACATCAAGAGAATGTTTTGAGTACTGGCCAACTGTTTTATCAGAATTTTGTGAGCTTCAGTGCTTCCCTAGGTCAGAAGTGTTCCAGAATCCATCGTCATCTACCCCTGGTCCTGTGAAAGTTTAAGAACTCCTGAACTTAGAAATATGCAGCCATTCGGCATTGATATTATATTTTTAGAAACACACCGCTAAAATCACCAGAGACTTCTAAATCTGAGGAAACACCACCATGACATTAGCAAAGTCAGGAGACCTATTAGGGTCAAGAAAAGGGAGAGGCGATTGTTACCAGGGCTCTTTAAAACCTAAATATGTTTTAGGTTCCATTTACCTCAAGATGTGTGTGAAACCCTGAAGTCTTTTATCTCATGAACTAGTCTCTCCATCCCATTTGAAATATGGTTGTGATTTCAGCATGCATGATATCTTTCAAACACTTTAAATTCCAATAAAGGAATTTCCATAAAGCTCTTCAGCATGTGGAATGGACTGTTTACTACAAGCAGGTGCAACACTGACATAGGAAGAGAGACTATGATGTTAGTAGTGGCGATGAGCTGAAAGAGAGCATGTATGGAATGGGTGTCCAAAAGAATATCTACAGAAGTAGGAGTGCCTGCAAAGGATCATAGAATCATAGAATATTAGGGTTGGAAGAGACCTCAGGAGGTCATCTAGTCCAACCCCCTGCTCAAAGCAGGACCAACCCCAACTAAATCATCCCAACCAGGGCTTTGTCAAACCGGGCCTTAAAAATCTCTAAGGATCGAGATTCCACCACCTCTCTAGGTAACCCATTCCAGTGCTTCACCACCCTCCTAGTGAAATATTTTTCCTAATATCCAACCTAGACCTCACCCACTTCAACTTGAGACCTTTGCTCCTTGTTCTGTCATCTGCCACCATTGAGATGCAAAGACAGCTTCCATCTTAGAGCATTGTCAAGGAGACCCCACATGTGAGGAGTGATGGAGAGCCAAGCTCACCCACAGCAGATGTCCAGAAGCCAAAACATCCGTAAGAATTGCTTGGAAGCCAAGCATTTTCTATTGTCATAGTAAGATCCAGCACTACTGGACTCTGGCATACCCAATGGGTGGGGAGAAGAGTAGGCTAATCCTAATGTGGTATTTCTCTATGAGGAAGGAACTGGAGCCCACACGTCTATACATTGATTGGGTAAGAGAGTTTTCTTTGGATACAACAGGATGCTGCTTCATCCTTACTCATTTAGAGCCTCCTTTTCAAACTTGGGCATTTAGGTTACGAGGCCTAGCTCTGTATTTGAGCCCCAATTCAGCAAGATGCTTAAGTCCATGCTTAGCTTAAAGCACATGCATATATCTATGAGAGCTGAAGGCTTAGGCGTCAAATTGGAACACGGGTATCTAAAACTGGTATCTGAGCACCTTTCAGTCCACCAAAGTGTGTGAGTGAGTGATCCAAGTTAGACGCACAATGTTGAAAGCTGGGCTCTAAATGTCTATATACTCTAAGGACTATAGCCTGCATCAATTTCAGTGGGTAATTCCATACTTGGATCAATGGCAGATTAAGGTTCTATGCCTTTTGAGGCCTAATACGGCTCCCAATTAAGTTAATGGCAAAGTTCATATTATTAATCATTGACACTGTAATAGTGTCCAAAATGTCCCAGGCATTGTATACACATAGGAAGAGACAGGATGTGCCTAAAAAGTCAGATGGAGAATGGGGAAAGAGCATATACAGGCAGAGTGGCCAGGGTGATGATTGGTTCACATCATGTTGGTGCCATTGTTTAAATCACACCATATGAGACCCAGGCAGATATCCCATTTTGTTACTAAACCCTGTATTTAGCTGCTGCTGTTGTGATTTCTGTCAATTATACTATTAATATCAGACTTATGGGACTTGGGTGGTTCTATACCTTGACCTTTTATCTGAGAGAGAGAGAGAGATCATATTGCATCTTTGCCTAACATTGGGACAGACTGAGCTCTATACTGACCACATGCAAATCTCATCCTTCCAGTGTGGAAAGCAGTAGTCTCCCATCACTATCTCCCCCATTCCCAGGGCCCAGCTAAGGTGCTTCAAAAGACTGGGATCCAGGTGGGAGGTGAGATTAGGTTGGCTGTGGGCAGGGAGTGAATGGTGTTTTAATATCTGAGGCCAGGGCCAGGGGAATGTACAGCAGCCCAGGGGAGATTACCTGTGGTTGTCTGACCTTTCCCATGCAGTTCTATCTGCTGAGGGGATTCTTCCCTAAGGAAGATCCTGTGAATAGCCATAGCGAGGGTGAATCCATTGAAGCCACGACACCATGAATGTGGTAGGAAGACACTGGGGTTCCACAATCAGTACAGACACAAAAGGCCTCAGTGTAGAGCCTCTGCGAACTATAGGGTTTAGGGACAAGTCATGGGGTTTATTCCACTGGGTGCAAAGCTTGCATCCCCAAAAGAAAAATCAGGGAGGCCGAATTGTGTGAGGGATCCTCATGGACATTTCCTCCCCCTTAATCTTCTCTTGTGGAGGTTATTGTGAGAGGGGCATAGTTTTTTAGAAGTTGTTTAACCCTTGTCTTCTCTCTGTATATTTTTGTTTAATCCTTGCCTTCCTTCTTTGTTTATACTTAGCACTAGCCTTTTCTGATTTGTCTGTAGTTATTTGTAACCTTTACTTTATTTCTGGTTTTGTTTCTTCTTTAGATTTATTCCTAGATTTGTTCCTTCCTTTTTTAAACTCTGGCGTATTTTTATTGATGACTGAAAGTGATTGAACGTTACGCAGGCAGTGGAATGTTTAATTGTTGCTGAAGATATTTGGAGTCCTGGTGGTGAGGATGAGATTGATAGAATTCAGGGAATGAGGTCAAAACAAGTATACAAGTACGAGCAACCCCTAAAGAAACTAAACAATGTCAGTGGAAAGAGGTGCCGTGAAAGATGCAGTATATGGAACTTCAGTGTGACTGTAAAATTAATGAGGAAGGAATATTTGGATACTGTAGGCCTGATTCTGATCTCGCTTAAGTCCCAATCTAGATCTCAAGGAAGTCAAATTGCATTGGATTGGCCCTTATTTGTACACTAGTTTACAATTTCACTCATTTCGTTCGATTTGTTCCTGGTTTACACTGATGTAAGATCGGAATCTGGCCCTGTCAACCCTTTGGGGCAGGGATTCTGCTCTTTGGTTGGCATATTATGCCTATTGTGGAGTGCTGTGCACACACCCAGCTGAAAATAAATAAGACAAAAACCAATAGCAGTGTGTCAACTGAAACTCAACTCATATGCTCAGTTTTAGGACATGGTGTGTTTGATCTTGTAGTGAGGTGGAGTGGCCTCTCACTGAGCCAGTAGAGGAGGTACCACTCTCTAAGCCCAGGTGGGCAGAGCCAGGCTGGGCCCAAACCTCCCACCCGAAGTTAAGAGGCGGGATAGGAAGTATATATGCATAATAACTAAACTAAACTAAGCAACAAGCTATGGTGGCGTATAAGCATGGGTGATGGTTCCTCCCGAATTCAGTAAGAGAAAGTGTGAAATCAAGATGTAAATATGATTTCTGTGCTTTGCTTCAAATGGTGTCTATTTTTGGTCACTGAGTTGAGTGTTTCCCGTTTATACACTCTGGGAGGAATGGGAACAGCCCTAATTCTTTGTTGAGCTGCACCCCATTGTGCATAGCTCCTGGGAGACTGCAATACACATTTCTCTCCATTGTGTGAATTGGTTTGGTTTGTTTTCTGTACAGCTTTTATATCCTATTGATATAATATTTTGTTCAGGGGAATTTTATGCCTGGAACAAATTTCACAATTCATATGAAAAAAAAAACACCACCACATTTTCCCTGCCAATTCATGTTCCTAATTACAACAGATTCACTGGAACAAGTTTAAACTGGAGAAGTAATATATTGTGTGTTTACTGAGCATTTGCCATGAGTGGGTTTAGTTTTCGTAAAATACATGAATTTAGTGATATTGTAGATAATATTTTTGTAATATTTCTCTAAGGGTTAATTATTTTGAACAATTTTCAAATATATTATGTGCAATTATACATTCCACATTAGGGGTGTAATCCTGGTCCTACCTTTTTCCACCTGTTTCCTTGAAAAAAATTTAATCATAATCTGTAGAATTTGCAGTTCATTGGCCTGATTGAAATGGCAAGATTTCTACTGACATCGATAGAACCATTATCTATTTTTATTTTGATACTTTCTATGCATCATTTTTGTAATATTACATCATAATATGCAATATAGAAGTCTATGGCTCCTCTGGATCAAGTTTTTTGGATCGGCCCTCTTAACTAATACCAATTGATTCTTCTTAGTCTTACCCAATGGAAACATTTTGCCACTTCATCAGGATGTGTGGAGAGGAGCCAGCAATACAGGATATGGAGATTATTTAAAGCCTTCAGAAGAGGATCAGGATTATAGACAGGAGTAGACTATAGTATGACAATCCTAAATTTCCCTCTGCCGTTATCCACTTCCTTTTGTACTATGCACTAAGACTGTGGATTTGTCCTCACAACCAACAAAAGGGCTTTTTTCATCATGGGATAACCAATGCATATTAGCTATCCCACTGTAAAATCATGATGGAGACAAGGCACTGTAGTTTTACTGTAAGGTAACTTAGGCAAGGTCAAACACAGATGGAGATATAGTGTTGACCTTGCCAAACTACCTGACAATAAAAACTACGGACTTGTCTCTACTAGGACTTTACAACGGGATAGCTACTGTATGTTAGTTGTTCTGCAGTAAAGAGGACCACCTGTTTTGCAGTGAAGACACAGCCTGTATCAGTAAGGTGGAATAAGATATGAAGTACATAGTTGATATTAGGTTTTATACACTTTTCTCATGTGGTTAGTAAAAGAGGAATCCATAGGCCATAATTGGGTATGCAGAATTAAATACTTGGGGGTGGGAAAACGGAAAGTGTAATCCCAACTCCGCTGAACTTTGTGGCTAGAACATGAACCAGAACTTCTTTGGATTTGTCAGCCACTATCAAATATATTTTCAGTCACTTTTCACTCACTCCCCAATTCTACAAAGTACTCCAGCACATGCTTTCACTCTAAATATGGGAGTGGTCCCATTCACACATCTGCCTGACTTCAATGGAACCATTCGCATGTGCTGAAGTATTTTGCAGAATCAAGGCCTCCAATGCCAGGGTTCCTCTTCTGACATCTGTGGACAACATATAGAGAAATCAAAATCTATGAATATAATATACTGAAGTAAATGGAGCTATGAACATTTACACCAGCTGAGAGTCTGCCCCTCACTATGCACAATATACTGATTCATTCTGTTATTTATGTTAGCACACACTGATTCAGGAGCCTATGCCTGCTTGCATCAAAAAGGTGTGTGCTTCAGTTTAAAATGTTTCTTTCAACATACTAATTTATTTATTTTAAATAATTTATTTAAATAATTAACACTAAGTAACTGCAGGACCTCCATTGGCCCAGAATGCACTCGGTCTGCCACATTTAATTAGGTTGCACTATCTTGGAAACTTCATGGTAAATGGAACTCAGTCACAAATAATTATAACTTGTGTCCAGAAGTCCCCCCCTATTTCAAGGCATTTCTTGGATGTCAACACCTGGAGAAAATAAGGAACCTGATGGCTTCAGGGCTCAGTATGTTCTTGATATTATGCAGAGCAGGGCAATTTACAGATATAGTCTAATTCAAATGTAGTACCTTACAAAAACATCTAGCTCAGAGTTCTCTCTTTGTGCTCTATAATTACTTTCCATCTCTGAGAGAGGTGGTTGGTGAGTGATAGATAATTATGGTATTAATAAAGTAGTTCTGAATTAATGAGTCACCCTTTACTTACCATTATGAGATTTTGTTTTAAGACTGGTTGTGCAATTTCCTTCAACCTCTAAGTATCTGATTAATAGAGCTAGTTGGAAAATCTTGAATCTTTTGAAATTTTGAGGAACAAAGCAAAAATATTTCCAAGAATTTGTTTCTATTTTTGAAAGTATTATCTCAAGTGATAATACACATATCATAGTAATAGACAGTAGATATTCTTTAATGAAACCATAAAAAGGATGACCAGTGATTGGATTGCATTCACTAACCACAATTCTTGGTGCCTGGTTTTATTGTTCTTGTCTTTTTCTGTAACATGACACATGGGTTACAATGTTCAGCTTTGTGTATGTGAGCAATGCACACTATTTATGCACATATTAATGGGGGCTCTGTGCCCTTTCTGAAAACATATCCTTACGTAATTAGACAGCCATATAGGTTCCAAAATTTAACTCAAATACATCATTTATGTGCCCTAACTAACCTCAGTTATTTCTAAATTCCAATATTACTAGGTTATTTGTTAATCATTTTAAATAAGCCAATATTTAATCAAAAGCTCTGCTTTTGGCTCAGACATGCAGAATATTAAAACAAACCTCTCTCATTCTCTGGGGAAAAAATTTAATCAATTTTAATCCTGCAAATAGGGTTTTATGGCTGTAATTACGGGCAGAATTTAGTCCACTGTGTCTAGGAGTTTAATTTAATTTACTCAAGTTCATGTTCAGGAAAAATAGAAAGATAATTTATTCTAAAACAATGTTTACATTCTAATTTCCCACTGCTAAAATGTGCAGATTATTATCATATGCTATTGTACAATGTTTATCAAAAATTGCTACAGTAAGAGTTCCTGCCACCCTTACTCCCTGAGGTGGTTGAACGTCATTGTTGTGTGAAGTGATTCTGATATACTATGTAAGTCATGGTGAAAAGCACTTCGGAACCTTCTAGAGCATAAATATTTTTATTTGTGAGGATATCTCCTCCAGATTTCTGACAACCAATACTTTCTAACACCCAAAAAAATAACACCACTTAAAGAATTCTTCCCTGGTTTAATGCTGAGAGAGGGCTTTAGAAGATTAATCAGCGAATACTAATAAGATATAATGATCAAAAAACTTTTAATTATGTAGCTCACTATTGCATCTCAGTACTTCGATTTAATGAGTTTTCAGGAAACTGCAACACAACAGTGCAATATAAAAATATTGTCATCATTGCAATGATAAAATTCATTTTTATAGTAGAAATGGAACATTGGATGAAACCCTTGGTTGTCACCGTTTGTGACAAACAGAAATGAGAAATAATAAATTCTTCTTTTCTTTATAATGGACTAACCCCTGAAATGCCTATCCAGTTTTTACTCCTTACTCAGACAAAGCTCCCACTGTAGTTAGGTACTTTAGAATTTTACCCAAAAACATAGTTTACTCCATGTTGCACAACAAGTTTGTGGTCCTGTGGCACCTTATAGACTAACAGACGTATTGGAGCATGAGCTTTCGTGGGTGAATACCCACTTCGTCGGATGCACTTCGTCCGACGAAGTGGGTATTCACCCACGAAAGCTCATGCTCCAATACGTCTGTTAGTCTATAAGGTGCCACAGACTCTTTGCTGCTTTTATAGATCCAGACTAACATGGCTACCCCTCTGATACTTAACAAGTTTGTGGTAGACTATGCCTTGTTAAGTATCCTTTCCTACAAACATACATGCAAAGGGATAAGACATGTTTGACCCTCTAGAGACTGTTAAGATGCTACAAAAGAACCACATTCCCCACCATGCATCTGCGCAATGGTATACAAGAAAAAATATTTCCCCAATTAGGAAGAAGAGCTAGTAAAGGTAAATTACTGGGCCCAAACAGGGAAACTGGGTGAAATGTAATGGCCTGTGATATATAGGAGGTCAAACTAGATGGTTTCTCTGGCCTTAAACTCTACAAATCTATGAAAAGATCATCTACAAATTTAATAGGGTTCTATAGACACTATTATTCTATAAACTTGTAGTCTTTAATAGAGAATGATACCCTTGTATATGATTTTATTCCAGCCTAAAGAATTCTATTGAGAATTCTATTCCTGCTATAAAATTCTATTGATTAATAAAAAATCCTATAGACAAGTTATTCTCTATTAATTATTATGGGAATTTTCCATAAAGTTAATCTAATTAAGGGTGAAATCCCCCATCCCCCACCTGCCTCCCATGAAGAAAACCAACATACTGCCCTTCACATGGGTAAAATTCCTCCTGCAGGGCAGAAAGCCTGCACAAGGCACATGTTAATGGCTCAGTGGAGCATATGTGGCGCATAGAGTCTTGTCCAGCTCTCTCCAGTGAGGTGGACAATTTGTGTATATATATGTTAGTGTCCAGCATATGACTGAGTAAAGAAGTTTGTCTAATATTTTTCCTGTGATTTTACTCCTGTTTCATCTGGACTATATGTAACACAAACCTTGATATTAAAACAATCCTTCGGGTAGCTATGGTTCAACCTTACTTGACAACTTCTGCCAACATCCGCGGTAGAAAATTCCCTTTCAATATCAAGTTTCTCCTATCCATGCAATGGAAAAATTATCTGGCCACAACTCTGGGCATCCCATCTCCATGCCTGCTGACAATGATAAGGGTTGATTATTCACTCACCCAGACTGCACTGTGAGAAAAAACAGACAATGCATCCTCAATGGGATTTGAAGTCTATGTATGACTTGAGATGGTGCAGACTGTTAAATGGTCAAAAAAGAGCCACCAACAGCATGACATGTAAAACAATATTTTAAAAAAAAGATTTTAATTCAATAACCTCTGAAAATAAAAGACACTTTCTACTTCAGATGCTTGCTTCAAGTTTAACATGTAAAACCCCCTTCATAAATAAAATATTTCATTTCAAGAAAAATGGCATTTCCTAGATCATCTGCCAAATGAATGCCTACTAAGACATCTGCCATCTCCAAAGGGTTAAGTATTGAAATTGCACAACACAAAAATCCATTAAAATAGAATACAGAAACACATGATTATAAAGACCAATCAGAAAATACCTGAAACAGACTATTTTAGGTCAGATAGAAACAAGACATATGCAAGTGACCGGCTATTTAGGTATCAATATATACTTTTCTTACCTCAGCGCAGGAGGATGGACTAGATGACCTCTTGAGGTCCCTTCCAGCCCTACATTTCTACATGTAGCTACTCTCACAAGATGCAACTCAAACCTCCTCCCTGGTGCTTACTACTTGGAGTGGCTTCTCCTCTCTCCTCACATGGGTTGGGTCCTGGATTCTTTTTTGTGAAGCCTGGTGCCTCCACCCAAGGTGATTCCACCCTATATCTGAGACACAAGGGGAGCTGTCTCTTGGAAAAATGAATAATGCTACCACTGCTGGCAAGTGGTATAAAACCCAGTAGACAGGAAACAAAGTACATCAATACGAACCCCAGCAAATAAATGACATCCAAAAATAACAATATAACAAAAGGGGACTTTGTTGGGAACAGGAAAATAAGATCTGGGAAAGGAGAGAATTAGGGTTAATAAGTACTAAACATTAACAACTCAACAAATTTCCTACCTCCCAACATTCACAATTTATCCCTCCCCCCACCTTCCTCCCTGGCACCTTCCCAGGCAGATGGTACACTGAGGATGAGTCTAGAAGCAAGTGCTGCAGGTCTGGAATCACTGGCCAGCTTAAACAAAGCTTACAATGGGGCAGGGTCCTTTCCTGGCTCCCTGGTCTGGAATCCGGGGGCGGGAGGTTGTGGTCTCGGCTGGCTATTGGTAGCCAGCATCTGGTTGGATCTCTACCACTCTGGACGCTAGTCTCTGTGAGGCTGGAACTGCCTGACTCATGCACTGGTCCCACAGCAGTTCAAAGATTCCCTTTGTGGGGAGGGGGAGTTAATCAGCATCTCCCTAAGCTGTTCTCTTCTCTCTCCGTTCCCAACTCAGAGCTTGAAACTGAAACTAAAACTAGTCTCTGAGTGAAGCTGTCCACTCCCATTGAGGGGCTGATCAGCCCTGGCTCATCACTGGCCCAGCAAACTGCGGGTCCAGATCACACCATGCAGAAACCTCTCTATGGCCTCAGTGGGAGTTTCTAGTCCATTCTGCCCCAATCCTGACTCCAAGCATGCTGGGAAATGGTGTGAAAGGGCACTGGTAGCCATTATTGTTGTACTCCATAGGGTATGACTCCGTAGAGGCTCAGTCCAGAGTTCCAGCAGCTGGCAAACTCCAGATAGGGATTACATATGATTCTATGATAGGGTTGCCAGGTGTCTGGTTTTCGACTGGAACACCCAGGCGAAAAGGACCCTGGCGTCTCCAGTCATCACCGCTGACCAGGCCGTTAAAAGTCCAATCAGCAGCGCAGCGGGGCTAAGGCAGGCTCTGTGCAGCTCCTGGAAGCAGTGGCATGTCCCCCTCCGGCTTGTAGGCGTAGGGGCAGCCAGGGGGCTCCACACACTGCCTCCGCCCCAAGCGCCAGCTCCGTAGCTCCCATTGGCCGGGAAGCACAGCCAGTGAGAGCTGTGGGGCAGCGCCTGCGGACAGGCAGTGTGCAGAGCCCCCTGACTGCACCTCCATGTAAGAGCCGGAGAGGGGACATATCGCTGCTTCCGGGAGCTGCTTGAGGTAAGCGCAGCCTGGAGCCTGCGCCCCAACCCCCTACCCCAGCCCCAATCCTCCTCCCGCCCTCTGAACCCCTCGGTACCAGCCCAGAGCAACCTCCTGCACCCCCAAACCCTTCATCCCCAGACTCACCCCGGAGCCCGCACCCCCAGCCAGAGCCCTCACCCCCCACACACGTCCCAACCCCTCCCCAGCCCTGATCCCCCTCCATCCCTCCAAACCCCTCAGTCCCAACCTGAAGCACCCTCCTACACCCCAAACCTCTCATACCCAGCCGGAGCCCTCACACACACACCCTACCCCAACCCCAACCCCCTGCATCAGTCCAGAGCCCCCTCCTGCATTCCAAACCCCTCATCACCAGCCCCACTCTAGAGCCCACACCCCCAGTCAGAGCCCGCACCCCTTCTCGCATCCCAACCCACTGCCTCAGCCCGGAGCCCCCTCCCGCACCTGAACACCTTATTTCTGGCCCCACCCCAGAGCCTGCACCTCCAGCCGGAGCCCTCACCCCCTCCTGCACCCCAACTCCCTGAGCCAACCCAGTGAAAATGAGCAAGTGAGTGAGGATGGGGTGAGTGAGCAACAGAGGGAGGGGGGATGGAGTGAGTGGGGCCTTGGAGAATGGGCGGGGCCTCAGAGGAGGGGCGGGGACAAAGGTGTTTGGTTTTGTGCAAGTAGAAAGTTGGCAACCTTATTCTATGATGTCCCATATAAAACTAAGCTATGTACTGTGCTCCAATTTCCTGCAGCACAGCTCTGATTTCCTATGCTTTTGTACAAAATTTACACACTTCCAACCCCCAATGCTTAGTAAATTCTGGCCTAATACATGCATTAAAAAAATAAAAAAGCCCCTTATGCGCTCTTGAATATCATTTTTCAAAGCCTTGCAAAGACTTATTTTAATTGTCTCTAATTAGGTATTACCAAGAAGCAACTGAGCTAGTTAAAATAGCATAACTGTGCTTTTCCATAAGGGGAAAGATTAGCTTTATGTACTGTACCACTGAATTTTTGTTTAATAATTGCAGACCTGCTTTTGCTCCAAAATTCCTATTGCTTCAAAAGCCACTGTAGATTTAGTGCTCGGTTTCCCTTTCAGTGAATGGCTGGTACATCTCCAATCAATACCTTTAATGAACTCTTCTATGTGATTTTCCATCTTCACAGCAATCCCTGCCAGCCTCAAGAGACAAAAAGGCTTTTGTGCCACGTTTCATGTGTATTTTTATATCATAGGAGCTCATTTTTCTAGGATATAAGTGGTAGCTTCCTGCTGCATCCACCCACTCATACTGAAACTTCTTATGGTAAAATCTTCAGAAAACCAGAGGAAGAATTATGGTTTACTTGAACAAAGATCATAGCCCTTTGCATGTGAAAGCTATTGATCTAACTATTCTAAGGGCTGGTCCACACTAACCCCCCAGTTCGAACTAAGATACGCAACTTCAGCTACGTGAATAACGTAGCTGAAGTCGAAGTACCTTAGTTCGAACTACAAGGTACTTACTGCGAGTCCACACGTGGCAGGCAGGCTCCCCCGTCGACTCCGCGTACTCCTCTCGCGGAGCAGGAGTACCGGTGTCGATGGCGAGCACTTCCGGGATCAATTTATCGATTTACCGCCGAACCCGGAGGTAAGTATAGACGTACCCTAAGACTTTTCTAATCTAGCATTATAGTGTCCAGCACATTGCCTTCTTCAACATGAATTGTTCAGATCAACATACATGACAGGAGACTTTTATGTATTATTTTGCTAACACTATCATTTTATCTGATTATAACAGGCCCTCATGGCCTCTTCACATTTTACAAGTTATCGTCATTTTGCAAGAAGAAAGAAATAAGCATAATAATATACTGGCATGCTGCCAGTTGCAACTGGCAAGGATCAGATGGGAAAAAGAGAAAAATTTTAATAGCACTGGTTTCAAAAGAGAATTAGTTTCAAAATCACATACTTATGTGCCATCTAGCTTAAAAATTAAAAATTAATTAAAGTCCTTTCTAGTTTATGAAAACATAAAAACAAAAAAGTACTACTTACACTATACGCCAAACAGTATTTTCTTCTGTGATATCTGCTTTACAGTTGTGAGGGAAAGTTTTCTATGTACTATACATTTTCTTCTGATTCAATCCATTGATTAATTGATTTTTCTTAATGTGTCCTTGTAAAGCTACGCAAATGTTTTGCAACAAAACTGAAAATACTCAGAATTTAAATATTTTTTTACATTTCACTGCAAAAAGGAAGTTATTTCTTTGTATTCCAGTAAGGTTAGAGGCCTCAGTCAACATGTTATAAAACAAAATATCTATCTTGAAAAGCTTGCTCTATTTTCACAAGAAAATGTAAATTTTAGTATTTATTTATTTTAAAATTGACTATTTAAGTGAAAATGGACCCATTTTTGAGTCAATAATAATGAAATATCACTTGGAAAAATAGGTTTTTTTAAAGTAAAACTAAGCCCATTTCCAAGCAAGGATGGATTTAACAAAAATATGGGGAAATTCAGGGTTTTGTATCCTTTGTGCAATGAAGTTTTCCCATCAAAAGTTGTTTTGGTTGCAAAATTGCCCCAAATGAAACTGCAAACATTTTTGCACATTTTTTCCCCACTATTTAACACAACTTTGAGTGCTGATCCTACATTCCTTATTCTGGTAAAACTGCAGTGTATGCAATGGAAATTATTCAGGAGTATGGTAAGCAGGATGTGATTTACACACAATGGCCTATGTGCTTCTCTCCCTCTGTGCAACCGAGAAAGAAGCAGAAAACCCATGAACTGGACAATGTGGAAAGGAAGGGCAGATAACTATACAGTACCTACTTCCCATTGTGCATTCTTATTCAAGTCTCTTTACCTCCTTTGCCACCATGCTGGGGAGAGGGGTGGCTGATCTCCACCTGACTAACAAGAGCAGCTACAGAGAAGAGTTTGTTAACAGCTTCTTAAGGTGGAATTTTCCCTTGCATCGTAAGTAACTCTGAGCTGCATTATCTTCCTCTCCCCAATTTTAACACACCACAGGGAGGATGGCAACCAGCCAGTGACAGAATGTTGGGAAAGTACCAAGAGGGAGGAGTGATATCCATGATAGCTGGCCTTCTTGTTTCCAATGCCTCTGGAGCTCCCAAACCCGTATGTCTCTAGTTGTTATGATTGTGAAGAAAATCTTGAAAATGTGACTCGAGTCTGTGATGTCTGGCTGAGTTTTCAGAGAACCTGAAACGACAGCTCTGAGGTGGGAACTGTCTGCTTCTTTCATTGATTGCTAACTCCGATACCAATGAAGACACTTTAAATGTCAACATAGTTAACTATTTCACTGCTGCATATAAGGAAGGAAAGGAAGGATCATATTATGGAGAAAGACACAATCTACTCTGAGGGACTGCCATTTTGAGTAGGCCGTTAACACCACATTATAAGGTTGGAGAATGGGCATGATGGGTTTGCCAAGATCTTACAAGAGATCTTGGAGTCATTGTGGATAGTTCTCTGAAAGTATCCACTCAGTGTGCAGCGGCAGTCAAAAAAGCGAACAGAATGTTGGGCATCATTAAGAAAGGGATACATAATAGTCAGAAAATATAATATTGCCTCTATATAAATACATGGTATGCCCACATCTTGAATAGTGCATGGATAGATGTGGTCACTCCATCTCAAAAAAGATATATTGAAATTGGAAAAGGTTCAGAAAAGGGCAACAAAAATGATTAGGGGTATGGAGTGGCTTCCATATGTGGCAAGATTAATAAGACTAGGACTCTTCAGCTTGGAAAAGAGACAACTAAGGCGGGATATGATAGGGGTCTATAAAATCATGACTGGTGTGGAGAAAGTAAATAAGGAAGTGTCATTATCTCCTTCTCATAACACAAGAACTAGGGGTCACCAAATGAAATTAATATATACGTTCATGGAGGATAGGTCCATCAATGGCTATTAGCCAGAATGGGCAGGAATGGTGTTCCTAGACTCTGTTTGCCAGAAGCTGGGAATGGGCGACGGGGATGGCTCACTTGATGATTACCTGTTCTGTTCATTCCCTCTGGGGCACCTGGCTTTGGTTTCTGTCAGAAGACAGGATACTAGGCTAGATGGACCTTTGGTCTGACCCAGTATGGCCGTTCTTATGTACTTTTCCTGAAGGCATGGTTCAGCTTTTAAAAGTTTGGAATCAGCGAGTTAAAGGAATCGGAGTAGCAGTCTGAACTATGAATTTCCCATCTTTTTTTCCCCTTCAGTTAAGCCCTTCTATGCAATTTTAGCCTACACCATTTGCATTCAATTAATTTTGATAGCACCCTATACTGGGTAGCATATAGGTAATAAATGAAAATCATATACCATTATTGTGGGATTACATCCATTCTGAGTTTTCAAGTAATTTATGTTGACAGAATTTACAGTAACTCCTCACATAACGTTGTAGTTATGTTCCTGAAAAATGCGACTTTAAGCGAAACAATGTTAAGCGAATCCAATTTCCCCATAAGATTTAATGTAAATGAGGGGTTAGGTTCCAGGGAAATTTTTTTCACCAGACAAAAGACTATATATATATATACTGTGTATATATATATACATACACACACACACATACACACACAGAGTATAAGTTTTAAACAAACAATTTAACACTGGTACACAGCGATGAGGATTGTGAAGCTCGGTTGAGGTGGTGAAGTCAGAGGGTGGGATATTTCGCAGGGAATGACTTACTGCTAAATGATGAACTAGCATTTGGCTGAGCCCTCAAGGGCTAACTGGTTGTTAATGTACAAGGCAGCAGGCATGGAGGGAGGGGAGAGAGCATAGCAGACAGAGACAGAGACACACACCGTGTGTCTGAGAGCGAGAGATGCACATTTCCCCTTTAAGTAGCTGACCCCAGTCTTAAGTACACTAATTAACAAGGCAGATCAGCTTGGCAGCTGCTGCCTGGAAGCTCTCTCTGTCCTGAACCCTGTTGTGTGTACCCCCTGCTCTATGGAAATGGTGTAAGCGGGGCACAGGAGCAGGGGGAAGGGAGGATTATACAACTTTAAACGAGCATGTTCCCTAATTGATCAGCAACATAACAACGAAACAACGATAACCGGGAGGACTTTAAGTGAGGAGTTACTGTATTTTCATTCATCTCAATGGTTAATTTTGGAACCATACTATGTTACTAAATACTGCATTTAAAAGATACTTAATACACCTTCACATTAAGTGAAAAAGTTGTGGAGCCTGGAACAAATTTGCCTGATAGCACAAGTCTGGCATGATAGATCTTGTAGTTAAAAACGAACTTTTAAGCAGGAAAGCAAATTCATTTTAGAGCATGTATCACGCCAAAATGTTGATATTAAGGGTAATCAACACTAATGTCAAGCATGCCCCAAAATACACATTTCCTGTATTTTTTGAGGAATGCATCATCATCATAGTGTGTCTCTCTGTAATGTATCTTCATAGAACTGCACTTAATTAGAAGAGTGAAACAAATATCAGGTTAATGTACCATAAGAATCAGGCATATTAAGTGGTGCTGTCTAGGGAAAAAATCTCCAGGAACAGATTAGAATTAGCCAATGTACAGCAGATTGGAAATTACTTTCCTGGAGCTAAGTGGGAATTCTGGAAACTAAGTATCTTTTTTTCTGGCTTTGATTTCATTATCACTATGGCTAACAAATCAACAACAGTCTATTCAACACAGTTCTTGTTTTAAACATGTGAATCTTTTTCCACTTAGCTTTTCATTTGGATTTCTACAGCCACTATAAAACTTCCTATCAAACTTGTCTTCACAAAAATATAATTTTAGTACTGAAAACTATATACAAATAATCTGAACAGCTGATTTTCATATTCATTAGGAAGATAAATTTTATATAAACCTGCTTTGAAAATTAGATTATTTATATTTGTTTCTTAGAAATATACTTCCAACGGATACCTTTTTATCCCCCCTTCATATACCACCCCAGATCAATACCAAAGCTTATAGCATAGTACACTCGAGTAACAGCTGGCCACTCCTTGTCACCCACTATCTTCCAGCCTGCTCCAGGAGCAATGCTACAACATCCTGCCCCTTGCTCAGAACTTGTGACAAAGCCACAGTTGAGCCTATAAGTAGTAGAGTCTATATGTACATATATGCTATTATCAAAATATATGAATCCCAGTGGACTACTCGTGTACATAAAATTAAGCATATACATGTTGCAATATCAGGGCCTTATATATTATCTCATACTCCTGTGTTTTAAACCACACAACGGTATGCTATTGTTCCTAGATCTGGAGCTGATTTAAGCCTTCCAAATATGTTGCTATTTTTCACACCAAATTCAGGATTCTTCTAATATGGAAAATAAATATCCTTTTTTCTTGTCCTTCTTGACAAGGCAAGGCATGTACAGTACAACTGACTGCAAATGGTATTAATGAAAAATGTACAGTACTCCGTGCAGATCACAATATTTTTTTAAAATATCATTTTATAAGTATCTCCCTCCACACGACATCCCAGCATTAATTTCACAAGCAAGATAGATTCAGTTAATTATGAACAGACACATTTTGAGACATTCACTTAATGCCCAAGTGTCTCCATATGTCTGAAACACGGACAAACATTTGGTTCTAATTTCCTAATATGGCAATAGATGCAAGAGATCCAAGACTCAGGATCCTTTTGCTCTGTTATCTACAGTGAGGTCAAATCATTTTAGAACATTCTCTGTTCTTGAAGCAAATAACATATTAGCTCAGTGATTGTGTATGTGAACGCTTAGAAAGCACCAGGAAAAGGCAAGGTGTTTGGTATATGTGATACTTACAAAGCACAATGACCAAACTTAAATGAACTGTGTAAACAGTCTCGCATAATCTCCTAGCTGCCATCCTGCAGTATTTATCCTCTTCCTTTATGTATACGATGTTAGACCTGTTACATCTGGACCCAGAAACTTGCCAGTTAAGACAGGGACAGAGAGCTAAGTAACCTGCTTGTTTATACAGCTGCTGTGTTGCTTCTTGCTGTGCCACACTATACTGCTCCATTACTTGGGATATCATACATACAGATGCTCTCTAGTGGTTGGGCATCGGAGATGCACAATTACATATTACTCCCCATTAATGACAGATTACCATTTTTCTGGCTGTTTGTTTATTTATTTAGCAGTGGGGTATTCACTTCTCCCTATGCTCACATAACTAGTGCAGCCTCTAATGGTTCAGCTGCCCCAGACCAAACAGGAAAGATCCACCCCTCAACTCCACCAGCCTATTGTCATCTTATCCACACAAAGAGTTACCAAATATTTTGCAGCTCCAAATGACCGACTGTTCTGGCTGGGATAGCTGTGCCTGATTATAACTCCCACTAATGTCAATGGGACATGCTAACTGTTAAATTTCCCCTGCTTCAACTTTTCAAAAGGGAAAGGCCTAAATCTTTACACACTGTAGTTTACAACACTACAGATCATTCTTAGATTGTCTATAGGACTAGCCAAATTTAATCTTATGCAGGGATTGAGCACACAAGTAACAGTTCAGAGCTCAGGCCCTTATGCAGGGAGTGAGCACACAAGTAACAGTTCAGAGCTCAGGCCCTTATGCAGGGATTGAGCACACAAGTAACAGTTCAGAGCTCAGGCCCTTATGCAGGGATTGAGCACACAAGTAACAGTTCAGAGCTCAGGCCCTTATGCAGGGATTGAGCACACAAGTAACAGTTCAGAGCTCAGGCCGCTCCTCCGGATACCGGGTTCGGGGTCGGCTCGGCCAGTCCTCCTCAGGATACCGGGCTTTGGGCAGGCTCGGCCAGTCCTCCGCAGGAAACCGGGCTCTGGGCAGGCTCGGCCAGTCCTCCTCCGGATACCGGGCTCTGGGCAGGCTCAGGCCAGCGGGAGCTCGGGCACCAGCGTCTGTCCTCTCCCGCTGCCGGCCAGCTACTGAGCGCTGTGGCTTGGCCTTTATACTTCCTGTCCCGCCCCTTGACTTCCGGGGGGCGGGGACAGGCGGCAGTGGCTCCGCCCACTCTGGCGGCTGTTCTGGCTCGTCCCTCACAGGGGCGACTGGGAGCCAGGCCGCCCCGCTACACTCCCATTGACTTAAAACTCCCACTAATGTCAATGGGAGCGAGATGCACAGTGAGAAGAGACTGAGCAGACCAGAATCCTGCCAGTGATGGTTCCTGATCCAGTGAATGGAAGAACAGAACTAGGTTTCATATGCCCCTATTTGTGTTTAGAGCCCAGCCCAGCAGACTACTATGAAACAGAAGCTCTCGTTCCAATATTTTTATATATACGGGAACCCAAGATATAGCCTTAGGAGTATTTCATAAAGGAATAGGCTTGGTCCTCCAGGACCTCAGAAAATTATTTCTTTTCTTAGGATATATTAAAAAAATATGTAAAATAAAAAACTTTGAAGGCGCTGGTCTATTGGGGTTTAAGAAAGTGGATGCACAAAGCCTGAAAAGTTCAAACGCAATTCTCAAGCAGAGCTCATTTTTCTTATTTATACTCAACAAATCACCCTTCCACTTTTTTCCACTTTACTTTGTTATTCTTGCTGGCTCAGTCAAAATAAAGCAAACGTTCTGATTCAAGTAATGGCACTTGAAATTTGATCTAGGTCATCTAACGCAAAGGATCTAACAGAGAAACGCATTATTCGGCTACAGCATTACCTCAGCTGCCTGCTTGCCACTATCCTTTCTTACTCTCAGATATTTCAGCAAATTAGAGTTATGGAGACTATAGGTTATGGTTTGCCAAACAGGTGGTGATGGGACACCACTTTCGTTGATATATGGGGTTTAAATGGCACAATTTATAGAGCAAATTACTCGTGCACCATAGGAAAATGGCACAATGTCTGTAGAAACCTACTCTGAAATATAAGCAGCACGGCAGCTGGTTTTGCAGCAAGGGGATCCAATGAGCCTTTAATAAGGTATGTTTCAGTATTTCCTAAATGTGTTCATGTATGCTCACCATGGAGAGTATTTGGAAAATGAAAAACTGCCACATGTGGAGCTTTTTCCTTTCAATAAAATGATGCCCCGCAGGCTGCTAGCTGTTAAATTTCCCCTACTTCAACTTTTCAAAAGGGAAAGGCCTAAATCTTTACACACTGTAGTTTACAACACTACAGATCATTCTTAGATTGTGTATAAGACTAGACAAATTTAATCTTTAGGGTTGTATTGAAATATCCATAAAGTATCTTTATTTTGAAGATGTATGTGTCTCTCTTTAAAGGCACTGATCTGTTGTATAATCTGATAGCCCCAGCACTGATTATTATGGTGGTTTTCCAAGAGCTGTTACATTCTGAAACTTGGCTAGCAATACAATATTAACCCCAGACCTATGTATGTGCCTGGATTTATTTTTTACAAAACAGTACATTGCTTATATGTGCCGAGCCCACTTATCTATTACTGTTTGTCTGTACTGTCTATTTAAAATACAGGCTCTACAAGGGAGAGGCTGTCTCATACTCTGTATGTGTATAGTACCTAACACAATGGGGTTTCGATCCTTGAGTGGGGTCTTCAGGAACTACCCTAATATAAATAATAAAGAAAAAGCCTCCCAGTTAATTGGGCTGCATTTTGAATCTCTGCTCTCAGAATTCTTATTATACGATGAAATATCTCCATTTCTGTAGCCTACATTTTTTTAACTTCATGATATTTATCAATTCCAAGCCTCTGTAAATAGTGGTCTGTGACAGCCATTTGGATAACTAACTGCTAAATCACATGAGTTAGGATAAAGGTCATCTAAAAATGCATTCTGGTTTGGGCCTTTTTTTGATGTCATGCACCCATTTAAGCTCTCATGTATAACACAGATATGACATCATTACAGTCCTTATGGGACCGGTCTATTTACATATCAGCTAACAATGGACCAAATGCTTCAGTTTTGACTAAGTTCAAATATTTACTCAGTCAGAATGCCTATTAAAATTAATATGAGTAAATTAAAAGAAAAAGGGAGTATTTAGTACCCAGTTACACTTTATATTATGTTTATAAAGAGTTAGTAAATGGTTAATCAACTGTTAGAGTTCAACAAGTTACTTATCACTGTGACTTATAACCATCTATACCAGGGGTCGGCAACGTTCGGCACGCGGCTCGCCAGGGTAAGCACCCTGGCGGGCCGGGCCAGTTTTATTTACCTGCTGATGCGGCAGGTTCGGCCGATCGCAGCCCCCACTGGCCGCGGTTCGCCGTCCCGGGCCAATGGGCGTGGCGAGAAGCGGCGCGGGCGAGCAATGTGCTGGCCGCGGCTTCTCGCCACCCCCATTGGCCCGAGACGGCGAACCGCGGCCAGTGGGGGCCGCAATCGGCCGAACCTGCCACGTCAGCAGGTAAATAAAACTGGCCCGGCCCGCCAGGGTGCTTACCCTGGCGAGCCGCATGCCAACGTTGCCGACCCCTGATCTATACTGTTCACATGTGTAACACACTTATAACATCCACTAATAATACAGGTCCATATTTGTAAAGGTTTATGGGTATTGCTCCACTCAGCGCTGCAAGGCCTAAGTGACTTGAATGGCGATGTCTCATTTCCAAAGATGACATTGGTGGCTATGTCTCACTGAAAGTCAATTAAAATTAGGTTCCTAAGTGCCTACATTTATTTTGGAAATGGGACTTAGCCATCTTGTGACACTGAGCAGAGCCACATCTGAATACATTTAAAAATCTGGGCCATAATCCTTTATAAAGGATTTGTAAATGTAACCTTAATATAAAATGTGATCACCGTGGACCTGATCCTGCATTCCTAATACATCCAGATTTTCCAATGACTTCAGCAGGAATTTATGAATGGAGGATGGACTGCTATATGTTAGTGTTTTCTACTCTCATGATTTTATCATACATATTGTGATATTTGGTGTTCTTAGTTAAAAATAAAAAGCCTTCTTGCAGAGGACAGCTTAAAAATGTGAACCCTAAAGGTTCAAAAACCAGAAGGCAAATAAAAAGAACCCCTAACTTATCATTTTTAAGTAACCTTGTAATTTTTTGCACCTGATTCATGAATTTTGAACGCTGGGGGTTGGCATTACTGATTTCTGTTCCAATAATCAGTTAAAAGCCTGTATTCAGATTAGTTCTTGCATCCTTTCTTCCCAAATCCCAACACCTTCTTCTGTCTTTTCAATTTTTCTATGGTCATTTTTTTTGCCTGCATTATTTATGGTCCATTTTAAGGTTTTTATTCTCATTTATGGTGACACCAACTTCTCAAAGCTCTCAATTCCACTTTCAGAAGTGAAGGTAAAACCTCAAACTCTGCTACCATTGCCCTGTTCAGCTATGCTGTCAAAGTTCACACAGCAATGCTGCACTGTTCATTTTCCTTGCCCGCTGGGTCATAATGATGGTAGTAGTGGATACTAATGGAAGATAGGCTATGTCTTCACTGAAAAACAGGTGTTAGTTATTCTACTGTAAAATCCTCGTGGAGACAAGGCACTGTAGTTTTAACCGTGAGGTCAACCACTGGCAACGGAATAGTGTTGACCTCCCTTACCTACCTCACAGTAAAATCTAGTGAAGACAAAGTGATAGTCTTGTTGACACTGTCATTAAAGGAAAATGAGTTTCCAAATGATTGCAAACTACATTAATGAAACACTTTCCAAAACTGGTCTGGAGTGTCCAAATGACCACTTTGCAAACGTTACAAGTTTTGATGGTGGTAGACCATGACCATGACCAAAAATACCCTTTTAGCAAAGTTGGATTATAGTTCTGTTACTAGATTAAAACATTGTTTAAAATTTGGTTGCATGGTCCCAAACAGTGCTGTCCAGTTTTAAAACATTATACTTAAAAACAGTTAAAACTAACTAGCCCGGACAAGGCACATGAACAAGGGTGGCAACACTACCATTCTGCATAGGTTGATTTGAGAATTTGGTGTTATAAATGGAGCTTTTTTTATGCTAATGACTGTGATGTACTCAATTAGAAGGATCCAACTTGGATGCCAGTAATTGCCAGCGTAAATCTGTATGGAAGCCAAGAAATTATGGATAGATGGTAGTCACTCAACAGAATTCCATTGTATTTCCAACTTTGGCCCTCACTCTGACATCTACCAACAAGTTATCTTGACCTCAGAATTAATAGGTTAGTTTGGCAAATGTTTTCTGCAAAAATTTGAGGTGATTGGACATGGGGGAAATTATGCACAGCCAACTTGGAGAAACACAACCTTAACCGTGCATTTTCTATGCTTCTAACAATTGAGGGGTTTGTTTTGGTGTTTTTTTATTAACCTCTGCCATTCTTGAAAGATAATATGCACTCAAACCACTGATATGTCCCTGCAACCTTCACCTACATGAATTTTGTATGTGTGTGAGAATGTATATCAGGAAGAAGGTAACTAGTTTAATCCAGTAAGTGCACATTGTCCTTTTCACTGTAGATATTTGTAATCCATCCTGTCTCTATGTAGCCTCACTGATGAAACCAGCAATTATAGGTCATATTTTCAAGTCACTGCACAAAACTGGAAAGTTTGCAATAAATCCTGGTTACTACAGAATGCAATTAAAACTCTGTTCCTTGTTACCATGGATATGAAAACCACTTACTGTCATACCTCAGAACCTAAAGACACATATTACAACCATGTTAAATGTGCAAGGCTAACAAAAGGGATCAAAGAGCCTTTTCTTTCCTGCTTGTGCCCCAGAATCCCTGGGACATGAGAGAACACCTTCTATTTCTCTTCGGAAAGATGGCCCCTGAATAAAGCGCAATATGCACCTCATTCTCCAAAACTATTTTCTCTCTCAGCTCAAACTGTCTTTTTTAAATTTAAATGTTTTATTCTATCCATGCTGCAATGGGAATCAGTCATTACTTTAATTAACATGATCTGCCACTTTCTCCCATTTTTATGTTCCCGCATTGTGTGATCACAGAAAGTAAGGACAGAGAGGGGTGTCAATCTGATCAGAGATAGCAATCTGTACACACTGCACACTAAGCAATCTGTTTCTCTCAACTACAATCACTTAAGCTAGACAATCCATTACACATAACTTGATCACTATCAGAGCAGCTAGAGATAGCAAAGTGTTCAGACAAAGCATAATGAAGAACAAACATACACCTGCCAGTTGTTGTAAATTATGTTGCCTAAGGCCTGGTCTACACTAACCCCCAAATTCGAACTAAGGTACGCAACTTCAGCTACGTGAATAACGTAGCTGAAGTCGACATACCTTAGTTCGAACTTACCGCGGTTCAGACGCGGTCCACACACGGCAGGCAGGCTCCCCGTCGACTCCGCGGTACTCCTCTCGCCGAGCTGGAGTACCGCAGTCGACGGCGAGCGCTTCCGGGATCGATTTATCGTGTTCAGACCAGACGCGATAAATCGAACCCGGAACTTCGATTGCCAGCCGTCGAACTACCGCGGTAGTGTAGACCTGGCCTTAGGTTAGATGATGTCATAGTAGATAGAATGTAACAAGTTAAGTATGGAGTGGTAGACTTAACCCTGAATTTCTCTTCTTTTGATGATTTAAGCCAAACACTTAGATCAGGCCTACATACAGCTTTTGTACCAGTGTATAACTATTTTGGTTTTGGTGTGTGATTTTTTTTTTACCAAAATAGTGATATCAGTTTAACCCTTGGTGTGGATGCTGTTATATTAGTAGAAATATAGGCCCACATTAGGTTTGGGTGAACTATGATTTAAAACTGAGTTGGGATAGTAGCATGAGCAATAGGCCCAAAGCATGTGACCAAAAAGAATGAGATCATGAGCAAAAAGATTTGTTGTGTTGAACTTGTAGTGATCCTTCACTACCATAAGATCAGTGTTATCTAAGGTTTAGACTGAAGTAACAGAAATAAAACAGTTAACTGGGTATCAGGTGCAATAAATAATTGGCTATCTAGGAAACTGCTTGATTTGGCCTTAGCTAAGGTCCAATAATTGGCAATGGCATAACTTGTTTGTTAAAGGGTATAAAAAAGTAAACTCTTAAAAAATTCACTGGTAACACCTGCCTAACCAAGTTAGAGCTGAACAAAATGGGTCTAAGCACCCCTGGCTTTAGCCTGTATATAAGTATCTTAATTAAATGCTTGTAAATGTTTTGTTACTGTTTGGATGCAGTAAACTGCTTATTATTTAGGCTTTTTAGGCATGTTTAGAGCAATTGTATATATACCATTCAGTCTTTGGATTTAATGAAGGAATTTATGGTTAAATTAGTGTCGTGGTAATACCCCACATAAATAAAAATAATTCCAGCAGTACCTTAACTCAGTATATCTTATTTCTCTTCCCATATGGGACTAAGCTATGCCAGTATAAGGCACCTTTGTACAGGTATAACTGCATCCACACTAGGAGTGTTGTTATTAAAGTAATACAATTTTTGTGCATAGACAAGGCTTTAGAGACAAATTTTCAGAAGAAACCTCTAAATTTTCCTTTGCAAAGTTGCACACACATGCTTGTTGTGCACAAAACCCTCACTTATACATAGAAATGAAAATTAATATGTACAGATAATGTAACTGAGGGTCTGCCTGAGCTGCTTGTGCAAAATGTGGGTCTCACACCCATAACAGGTTGTGCATGCAAAACTTGCCTGAGTAAATTTAGAGGCCAATTTGTAACAGATTGGAACATTTACTACAATAGAACTTGTGTGAACAGTCATACTGCATATTTAAGGCTGCCTGCTTCCACACAATTATCAGCAGCAAGAGGACAATACATAATAAACATTGGGGTTCATTCATTCTCTTCTCCTTACTTGCACTTAACTCTCATGTTTGCTTTGTGTGCACATGGAGAGAGAACAAGCTCCCCCACTTTGGCTGGATTTAATCTACTCTTCCTAGGAGTTTAAATATACAAATATATTAAAATATGGTCTCAATAAAAGTCATCATTTGGCATATGCTGCCTCAACCAGATATGCATCTAACTTCATAACAGCTGTCATAAAACTGAAGTCAGGTTTTTCATAAAAGTACCCTAACATAAATCTCTCATTAGCAACTGACCATCAATTGTATTTCAGTTATAGTACATCAACCAAACCTCCACTGCTATCCATCAATATCAAATTGTTCCTTCTTTTTGTTTAGTTCAAGATTCCACTGTCACTTTCAAATGTTCTCTTATTGGTAACCAAGCTTTAATTAACTGCATATGTATCTCCATAGTTACCAGCAAACAGCTAATGACATCACAGGATTCTGTGTATCAGCAATCTATAAATGGTTTCCAAGTCCCATCTTTTCTTCCTCATCCTCCCAAACATTGTTGGGAAACATTTTTTTTAATGATTTCACAGTAAATTCCTGTTCACTCAGCTTTCTCAAACACTAATATATTTAATCTTATTCATACATTTAAAAAAGATAGAAAGTTGATGTTTCTTTTTGAATTATTCAAGCAGTTTCATCTCGTCTTACTTCCAAAATTATAAGTGTGGCTCAGGGAATTCATGATGAGATCTTTCACGTCTATGTCACCAAAACAGATACACCCATATTACAGACAGAAAGATCCTTACTCTCTCCCCCTCCCCCATCCTCTGGAGTTTGAGTTAGGCAGATGAAATTTCCGGGCATGACAGAGTATTATTCTGCTCCATTATTTTGCCTATGCTTTGTTTTCTATCATGTGGTAATAGCTACACCATTGTTATCAATCATACAATATTCAAGGTTTTATTTTGATAAATTTGGGTTAGACATGTGGATCAAATACATGCTAGAGTCAAGCAATTTCTGAATGTTTTAGGTTTTAAATTATTGCATCAAATTAAGCGGTAACATAAATGATGGTGTACATTCTACTTCAGAGGTCTGTTACAGGGTGGAGTGGGATGTAAGTGTGAACTGAATATTATTGTAAATATAAGTTGGCCACAAGAGATGTAAATGCCACAGAAATGTAATTTACAGTAATCTGGCATTCATTGTCTGTGTTATGGCCCAGAACCAGCAAAGCACTTAAACATGCCCCGCCCCCTAATAGTAACCACTTGCATAAGAATTTTTCTGTGTCAAATCAACATGAGTAACTTACACTTGCTTGGCATTCTTTTTAAACTGAATTCAGCACCCGCATCATTGGGACAACTGAAGTAATCAGTAGTTATGCCCACATACAGCAGGACTGAATTTGGTCCCAGCGAGTTATGGATAGTGCATGTGTACAGTAAAGTAGATGAGAGGGGCTACTTTATTTTATGTACTTGTGTTAGTTATTTTACTTCAGCATTCAACTTACACTCATTTTGCACCCACCGAGAGCCAAATTGGTGCAAGTTACATTACAATACACCCATTTGATGACTTATTCACACCTGGGGCCTAATTCTCTGCATGCTTTCACTGGTGTAGGTCAGGAGTAGCTTCACTGAAATCTACAAAATTACACTGGTATAAAACTAGTGGAGAACCACATAGTTTGCATAATAACTGAAATTGACCAAGAGCTTTCAGTAAGTTTAGCACCAGTTCAAATCAAACTGCATTTAACTGACATTGGCTCATTGTTTTGATTTGTGGAACTGATTTTCTTATGGTTCTTGATTTTATGTAAAAGCTGTTTTCTCCAGAAAGCTAAGAACGCTGAAATACATTTCTAACTCAAAATAGTTGTCATGAGTTATCAGGTGCATGTTCTGTCATGTTGCTTTGTTCAGGATCTGCACTAGTTTGTAGATTACATTTCTCTTTGGATAGCATATGTCCTGGTTTTGCTTCAGCTTGATTCTCTAGTTTTCTATTCCTATGTGTTTGTTTTCACAAAATCCTGTCATTTGGATACAGATGGAGCTGCTGTGAGTTCTGCCAGTACTGAAAATTATTCAGAGCCTTGAGTCTTACTTTGTCTTCTCTTGTTCTTATCAGAAATATGAAAATAATTTACCTTCGGGTGCTTAATTACATAGGAACATGAACCATTTGCTGCAAACTTCACCGTAACAATAATACTGGAAATATTTTGCAAATACATATGACCTACTGCCTGAAGATCACAAAAGCGCTTAAGTATTTTTTAGAATTTAAAATCTTTGAGATGGCATGAGGTACATTGGAATCACTGGCAGAACTGGAAGATACTATATGAGGATACTAATGCTGATAAATTCACATGGACCTTCTGAAATATGTTTAGTTTTCTGCTGTTTTTCTGTATTCATTTGGTGAATTTGAGATAAAATGAGTTATGTACTAATTAATTCCCTATGCTAATTGTTAATGGGATTAGCCTATTTTACCTTTGCATAATACATATTGTAATTAATTTTGCATGTTAATATAAAAAATGCAAAAAATGTTAAACCACTTTAATGTAACTATATTAAGAATGTTACACAAGATTATAATTTGGGGAATCTGTAACCTAAGGAGATCTTTTTCCTTTAAAAGGTGAAATGTAATTAATATCTTAAAATGGCATTTTATCTATATATCTATCTATATATGTTGAATAAAACAATACTACTTTGCAGGTCTGTACAATCTCCTGTCAGAGGATATCAAAATGTTGTACAAAGTTTCACAGCATGTTTGTGAGGTAAGTAGTATTATTGTTCCTACTTTACAGTTAAGGAAATTGAGTCATATAGAGATTAAGGAACATTTTGAAACTGGCCATTGTTTGTGACTGCTCAGCTGGAGACACCTTCATCTTGATTTTTTAGAACTGCTGAACCATCACAGTACAAACTCAAGTGAATATGAGGAGCAAGTGCACAGTGCCTCTAAAAGTCAGGTCCAAAGTATCTCAAATTGTTTAACCAAAAATGGAGGCACCAACCACTACTGAAAATTTTGGCCTAAACTAATTTGCTCAAGATCATGCAGTCAAGCCAAATTTTTGGAAAGTGGTCACTGATTTTGGGAACACAGCTTGAGTTATCGTTAGGCTAAGTGCCAATCTTGAGACACAGTTAAAATAACTACCGATGAGATGCCTTTACATTTTTCCAACTGGGCATCCAAAATTTGAGACACCAAATAGTAGAGGCAACTTTTCAAAATCTTGACCTTATTCTGTGGTACAACTAAGAACAGAATCCACATCTAAGACATTCTTCATCTTCAGCCTAGTTTCCATTTGACATCTGAGCTTTGTAAATTAACACCTATATATATACTTGAAAGCACTTCTAAGTAGCTGTCCAAAAACACATTATTTGGCTTTATCTACTCTCATTTTTTTTTTTTTTTTTTTTTTGCAGTGTTGCTTTTGGTGTTAAGAACATTTCAAACTTTCTAGTAATCGTCTACTATGAAAAATTTCTCATCTCTGTTCCATGTACACACGTTGATTCCAGAATTTCCCATCTGTCTGTGGCATAATTTCACTTTGCTTCTGTTTCTCTGATTTCTTTTAAACTAGCATGTGCATTTCCTCATTTATTTCAACATCAGTATCTATGACATTTTGCTTCACATTCATCACAATTTACTTTTCCACTATCTCTATAATAGTTTTCTGTCCTAGTTTTACTTCTGAATTTATTCCTGTTGTATAAAACTGGCATGGAAGGGCATCTGTTTCTGCAAAGCAATACACACTTGCCTTTCACTGGTACATGTATCCATCCAGAAGCCGATAATTTACTTGTTTTTTCTTATGGTGACCATGAGAAATGCATTCCCTAGATTGCTTTAATTTTTTCTCTTGAACTATATTTGCCTTTGTGTGTTTTGAGTGAAGCCATGTTTTATTCATATCTCTATTCAGACACCAGCTAATACTTGGGTGCAGTAACAGTATGTCACAGCTAAGGGTACCAGCTATGGCTGAACACACTGTTGACAGTGGAGCCCCTCTCTCATTCTTCTCTCCTTTTGTCCTTTGGTATGCTCTTTATCCCCAGTACATACTGCTGAAATACTTGGGGAGGGGGGACAGTGTTTTTTAGACATACCAAGTTTCTCCCTCATTCACCACTGGCTCTGATGGCATGTGTCCATCTATGCTAGTGTGCTGAACTGAGCCCACTCATATGCCGCAGAAAAGGCTTCCTGTCAACTAGTGAGGAGAGCTTCCTGAGGCAGGCAGTGGATTCAGAGCATAGCAGACCAGAAAGACTAGTATCACCAGTAACTTGAAGAAGAAAATGACACCTTTAAAAGAAATAGCATTTCTGGGTAACTTGGACCCACGTAATGGAGAAGGGACACCAGAATTTCTTCTACCAGAAAACTGGGGTTACCTCTCAAGTGACAAACACTTGAGGATCCAGGTCCAGAATCCGGCCATTTTCAGAAATCTCTCATTTTGGTCCCAAAGTTGGCTATGTTTCACACACATTTGGTATCCCCTCACTGTCATTTATGAAAGTTATTTATATCGGAAATGCAGAACAATGGAACTGGGGTTACAGAAAGGATTATTTACACAAAAGAAATTAACCAGATAAAAATATAAATTTCCTGAATGAATGACTTTGTGCCCCTCATATTTATTTAGATTTAAAATAAAAATACCTATTCAAGACTCTAGGTGTCCTAGCAATTAATTATCCAATAAATACAATTAAATTAAATTTAGCAACATTAATATAATCAGTTCAATAGGAATTCATTCAACCAGTCACCCACACCCTTCATCAATGAGAAAGTATACATGCAGCCCACTCCAAAAACCCACTAAAACAGTTGTCTTTTCCAGCGTGCCTGGAAAGTCACCAAATTCAGTGGCTATTTTGAACCAAGAGTCTTTGGCATACATAGCAAGTCACAATGGTTGAGAGATGTAAAATTGGGTTTGCCAATAGCGAGCTACAAAACAAACATATTAGTTTTACTGGTGATGACCTATCAATTGGCACTGTATTTCCATGTCCCAATAATTCATGTAGTTCCTGGGTCTCACACTTACACAGAGTGGTTCCTGGAGTGACACTCGTTACATATCTATCCATGAGTCTTAGCCTCTTCTATCATTTAAGTGTGGTTTCTTAGTGTCTCAGAGTAGTTCACTTTTAGTTTTGGCCCAAACCATCCTTCTCTTTTTTATGCACTACTATTTTGTAGCTGGTTTTGCTTGCTTGGTGTATAATTTCTGTGAATAGAGTTTACAATATAATTACTAGTCATAGTTTTCACATGCCTCATACACTCTCCGTACATCTAATAAGGTTTTCTAGGATTATCCTACCTCCACACTCACAAGACAAGTGTGAGTTGAATTCACATTTACAAAAATAAACATTAATGCTGTAGACCACAAGGAATAACAAAGGTTTCTGCCCCCCTACATCTGCCACTCACTCTTTTTGTTTCATTCATTTCAAAACCTAATGCAACTGTAGAGAAAGTCCTGAACAGCAGAAGCCTGTGAGAACAGCAAAGGATTTTGGAAAGTTCATACACTATGTCACACTTCATTTTAATTGGATAACTGTTCTTTCTTTTTATTGTTAAGCCTGTAAATTGGATAAGAGAGACTGGTAAATATGTAATAAGTTCTTAAAATATCTGCCATTTTCCTGAGCATTATCCAATGTAAGTTAATTAGGTCACAGTCAGAATGAAGAGATTAACAAAGTATGGCAACTATGTCTACTGCACTTTGTGGTTATGAGGAAATAGTATTACAGGAGTTTGCAATCTGACTGCCTGAGAAACTCACTTGTATAGCAAAATATTGAGAACCATTGACAGCCATTGACAATCCACCCTGGAAATATGGTGATCACAGAGTTAATACACAAAATATTTTCTTATATTCTAGACCACATATATTCAAGAGAATTACACCAGGGATTGATTTCACCTTGTTTTACTATGGCAATTGGTAGCTAATTGCAAAAGTGGGGTTATTCCATTAGACTGTTTAGGGTGTATTGTATTTTTCTTTGCAATGCTGGGTGTATCACTTTGTGTGAAAAAAACAATAACATATGGTTTACAACCAACTATGATAGTGAATGTTGTGGCTCGACAGATAAGGCTGGATTAAAAGAAAAATGGTGTATGTTCTATGAGCAAACCCTGAAAAAACTAAGCAAATTTGAGTGAAGGGAATTAGCTTCAAGAAATATGTGCTGCTGTAGAGCATGGCAAAGGAAATTATTATTGATTCCCATGTCGTTCAGGGACTTTATGCCCCAGTACTGGCCTGTGGCACTGCAAGATAAGAAAGGAAGTAGAGACACAACTTGATGCTTTCTCCAAAGTAGAGTTGACCCCCTTTTCAGTGTGAACTCACTGGCCACATGCCCACTTCCTCCATTCTATATTACTTCTGGTTAGAGACAACCATAGTGGGGACCTCCCTGTAGCATACTGGGGATGTAGAGCTGCATTACATGGCCTTTCTCCCATGTGGCCTGCTGGCACAGAAGAAACACAGCACTTTTACTGCTTTGTAGGTTTACATGAGTATGGAAACGAACTCAAGATTTGCCCCTTTTTTTAAAAGGCTGCTGCCTCAATGCATTGTCTCCTGGTAAATAAAGTTTTGCAGGGTTATTCTCCCTATTGTATAGTGCACTTATTTTTTAAACTACACGTCCTCATACTTATATTAATCCACATCACATACTTCTTACTTCCACTGCATACATGCATTTGATCAGTGTTTAATTTGCTTCATATTTGATGTACAGTTTCATTACTTCAATTACCACACTGTGATTGAGATCAATCTTCTGGGCCAGATCTTCAGTTAGTGTAAATTACTCCACTGAAGTAATGGAATCATGCTAATTTACAGGAGCTGAGGATCTGGCCCATCTTTCCTAACAGAAAGATCATGAAAAATATAGCATAGTAAAAAGCAGTGGTTTTTATTAACAATATTTATTAGTTTATTTTTTTGGTTTACAATACACTTATCTAAGCACGTAACCAATTCAATATTGAAAATATATTATGAACATAAGTCAGAGTTAACAAAATATCAACACCAAAACTGAAAATTGCCTCCAATCAGTCTGCCTCCTCTGAAAGAGCCTGGCTAAATAGGTAGACCTTGTAGTGCTCCCCAAAATTCAACAAAGGGTTTATTCAGACAAGAGGGAATGGGATCAAGATTCAAAGACTCTCTGTTGAGAAGACTCGACCCCAGCCCCTCTGATAAATGCATCCAGGGTCTCCCATCTTAAGATCTCAGCCTGAGGAGAGAGGTGGTCTCTAAGAACACACTCATTATGTTGCCTGGCTGGGAGTGGGTGGTGTTGTACCTGGAGGATCCTTTCCCTCCTCATCAAGCTTGGAAGGAGGCTGAAAGCATCTTTTTCCTTAAGCCATGAGGTGAAGCGCCATGTGGATCATCTCCTCTCTCCAGGCTTTGAGGTGCTGGTACAATGTTCTTCCCCCTCAATCCACTGTAGTGTCAAGGAGTCTCTAATGTTATCAACAATCAGACAACAGGTAATGTCTTGGTACCCTCATTTCTCGGGGTTGAAAAGGTCCCCCATGTTAGAATTGGGGATAGGAGAAAGATGATCTCTCATCCACCTCCTTCCTCCCAACAATAATAAAACAAAGATATCTGCCTTTTCTCCAATGAGATCATCACTTTCTGGGGAACATACCACTACATTTATTAGGTGACTTTTGCCGGAAATTCGACCGCCACAAAGAAATGGGCAATTCCTTTATCATCATTACTTTAAAAGATCCGTCACGGATCATCCCAGTTTCAATGAAAAGGAGTCAGAAACAAATTGTTATAGTCTAGAATTTTTATTAGTAAGGTGTATCCATTCAGTTCTTATCTCATAAAGTAAAAAGTAGCCCTCTTCACAGCTCTCACTGTAGGGGAAAAACACTTTAGTTAGCTCAATTTATTGAGATTTGTTATCACTAATTTTGTTGCAACAGACGTTTAGAGTTTGTGTTCTAATTCTAGAATTACTGTATAAGGGAGATTATTCCTGGTACGCAGAATTGGTCCTGAGCAACCGCAGGATGAGATTTTTCCTAACATTTGAGAGTGCTCAGGTCTGGGGTTTTGGTTCAGGTCCAACCCTACTGGTTTGTATAGATTAAAAGATTCCTTGCAATATACAGCTGACCCTGACCAGTCAAGCTGGAGTCTCACCCTGCTGACGTGGAGGAAGGATACCACATTTTGGTCTGAGTAGGACCAGATGCTTTGTCTCTCTTTAGAAAGGAAATTACAGTCTACATAACAGCAGCTTGGCATAGTCAGCCTTTTAGGATAAGAGATTTCATGATCTGCTGGAACATATTAACATGCACAATTTTCCTCCTACAACAGACAGAGCCTATCTTTGGAAGAAGCATCTGAGGGGGGTTGAGCTGTAAGGTCTGTGGGAATCTGGGAAGTGGGGTGATTTTGTTTTCCTTGCTGTATGTTTGGTTAATGTGGGAGTATTTGCTGCTTTTTTGTTTTTATTGTTATGAATCTTGTATACAATTCGTGGCAGGGCGCCTAGAGCCTGGGGTAGGCATCTTCTATATTGTTTAAGCTGAAACAAATAAATGGCGATTTGTCTGGTTTTGTACTGATTTCGGGAACAAGGAAGATTAAACGGTTGGTAGTTGAAAGGTGTCAGCCTGACAACAATATAGATAGAAACCCTCTGCTCACAAAACACCAATAGCCTTGGCAGCAGCATGTGGATGCTCTCAACAACATCCTGTCACTGCACTTCAACCCTGACCCAAGGAGACAACCTCTTGGGGTGAAAAAGGGATTTTGGTTTCCAAACAAGTTTACCCAAGATCAAACTCTTCTGTCTGAATTTTCAATGCTACATTATATACCACAGCTCAGATAAAATTCTTTAAAAAGGTAGAGACTACCAAGAACTGCACATTAATAAATGCATTCAAAAATCACACCAGTCCAAGCAAATCAGCTAACTCTGCAAGCAAACAGGTGCTTATTTACCTAATTTCAGGGGCAATTACATGAGCTGTATATGTGTGCATCTCTTTTGCACACAGTCCTCAATCTCTGCTACTTAAACATTTTTACTCAATATTTTTATATCATGAGCAAAATCTCAAGTGTCTGTTCTACAAGAATCAAATGTTACTTTCCAATTATTCTAATCATGAAAAATAAGATCCAGGAATGCTAGGAATATTATTTGAAATATATTTGAAACGAATCGCTTTGTTTACCTGTATGCTAATTTATTATGGATAGCAAGAAAATTGGGTGAACTTCTTTGGCTTGTATTATGCAGGAAGTCAGACTAGTTGACCATAATGGTCCCTTCCGGACTTAAATCTATGAAAGCTGATGCAGCCAATGTTCCTGTATATGAATATTTCCAAGTAAAAATTTGCGTAGACAACGAACAGGTTGGGAACTGAACAAAAAACACATCCTGTTAATAAAGATGGGGAAACAATTGGTTCTGATCAACTAAAACCCAGCCTGAAGCTTTGCTCAAACTTCATTATGCACCTACTCCTTTTATGGTGGCGTCAATTTTTTTCCCTTTTCTGCCTGGCTGCATTTGCCAACCTTATCTGAAACATGTAGAAACAATGAGTTACTGGGAACCTTTATGCAGATAAGCTCCCTTTATTCCTTATCTGCCCTCAGCATAAGCTGGAACCCCTCTCTTCCCAATGTTGGGTTGCAGAAGTTTCTGTCTCCTAAGGTGGCAAGAACTCCTGCTAACCTCCACTCCTGATTGAAAGGCACAGGGGAGGTGTAGGAAATGACTACTTGAGAGACATCAATATTTTCAGCTGAAATAGGGTAGGTTTCTCTGGCCATAATGTGTTCCCCATCCTATCTCATGTAACAAATCTGCAATGGATCTCTAAGGTAGAACACAACTGCATAGGCCAATTGATCTATTCAGTCTCCCTGGTTGTCACTCAACTAGAAAGTAATTCCCTTCACCATTCAGATACTGGGGAGGCACTGCCTCCCTTAAATCATCCCCTGGTTCCCTGACCACCAGATACTGCCATTAGAGGGCGAAGAACAGGTTCAGCCCTTAGTTTGGGGCTGGAGAATTACATAGTATCTATGGCCAGGTCTACACTACCGCGGTAGTTCGACAGCTGGCAATCGAACTTCCGGGTTCGATTTATCGCGTCTGGTCTGGACGCGATAAATCGATCCCGGAAGCGCTCGCCGTCGACTGCGGTACTCCAGCTCGGCGAGAGGAGTACCGCGGAGTCGACAGGGAGCCTGCCTGTCGCGTGTGGACCGCGTCTGAACCGCGGTAAGTTCGAACTAAGGTATGTCGACTTCAGCTACGTTATTCACGTAGCTGAAGTTGCGTACCTTAGTTCGAATTTGGGGGTTAGTGTAGACCAGGCCTAAGACTTGCATTAGCCTAGTTCAGTGGTACAGCTCCACGCTATTCTCTAGGTTGTAGATACACAGGGGCCATGGACTGGGCCTAAAAATGATTATAGTTTAAGGTGACCTATACACATCCAAAACAGATATAGCAAATAAGAAAACAGATTAAGATACAGAACGGGTTTTTTTTCATTTTGCATTAAATCATAACACACATAAAACATCGCATAAAGCAGTGTTTCCCAAACTTGGGACGCCGCTTATGTAGGGAAGGTCCGGCCCGCCAGGGGCTTTCCCTGAACAAGCAGCGTCCCAAGTTTGGGAAACACTGGCACAAAGGATTTCTGCCTGGGTTTGTATTAAAATTCCTGCCAGTGCATACATACTATTGCATAGCTATGCACTAGCAAAATAAAGGCATCATTATTAAATAACAATGTTGTTCGTAACCAAGACATTCTAGAGGCTAACTTTACAGCACTGCTTACTAAGACAGAGTTTTTGTCAGTGCTCACTTTGTAGAATCTGTGGGAGCCTCAGCACAGGGCATATTCTTTCCATAAATATTATATGAATTTAACTACGTTGCAAGCTCTTTAGAATTTCTCTGAGAAGTGTGTACACACACACAAATATATTTGCAGTCAATTGTTATGGTTGGTCTGTAATTATGTACTGGTCAATATGGAAAACAACCTCATTCATTACTGAAAAGCTTCTTCCACAGAGCATACACCTTAAGAAATCAAATGATCATGCTTTGGGACATAAGAACCAGTTTTTAAAGTGCAAACTGTGCACTTTTGTGATTTTTTTAATTTATGTCATAACTGCTTGTCAGACTATCTTAATGAGCAATACATTAAACCCCAAATGAACATCTGCTAGTAACAACCAATAAAAGAACAAAATAGTTCCCATGTTACTCATCATGTATCAATGCACACAAATGTCCTCTTCCACAAAGCATAAGATTTGGTGGTTAATATGGTATTCTTAAGCAGAGGATTTATGGTCTACAAATGTCCCTAGGTCACACAGAACGCAACTGTTGTCTGAAGCCTTCTGTAAAAATTACTTCTTAATAAGGATGGTCTTGTGGCTAAAGCACTAGGGAGAGGGGCAGGAGAGCTGGGTTTGGACTCCCAGTTCTGCTACATGCTTCCCAAGTGACTGAGGTAAGTCATTAAGGTCTCCATTTTCCAAACTGTCCACTTCTTTGGGAGACTTTTAGCTTTTGGGTGGCCAAGGTAGCTATCTTGAGTGGGGTACCCCAAATCAGCAGGCACTTTGAAAATATATGCCTAAACCTCCATGCTTCAGTTTCCTGACTTATACATGGGGAAATCTCCCTCTCTCCCTCATAAGAGCTTCAGCCTTAATTCAGTAATGTAAGTCAAGGATTTTAAGGACTGGATGGAGTAGTTACATAATTGCATAACATTATTGTTACCAGGATTAAAATCACTTATGATATTTCAACAAATAACCCAGGATTAAAAAAAATATTTTAAAGACAGTATAATACAGATTTTTTAAAAATAAATAAATCTTAAACAGGTCTGCATGGAAAATTTCACTATAACGTTATTTTTAATTTGTGTGATAACAGCTATTATTGCTCTGGTAAAAAAATAAGTGTTATTGATACTTTTCGATCTACAAATATGGCAGTATGTATTACAGGAAGAACTACTAATGCTGGCTGACCTATAGACAGTGGAGAACCTAGAGAATTTCTTCAAGATGTCTTTGAAATACACTTTGGAGTTTTATTCCATTAGGATCAGGCCTAAAATGCTTGACATTGAGGAACATTTCTGAATACAGGAAACAAAAGGTCATTAATTTATTTAAATTTATTGGAGGACCCTGTACAGGCTATAAAATCACATACCAAATTCAAATGGATCAAAATTCAAAGCATCTTCCTCATCCAACAATGAAATCCTTCTCTTGCTATCCACTTTTATTCAAACCAACCTACTTCCTCAAGGTAATCCTGGTATAATATATAGAGTGCCCTAAAGTTCTGATGAAGAAGAGGCAAGTAAGTTCCAGAGTCCAGGATTTCCCTCTGAAATCAGACCTTTCCTGTTGCGGGAGGGAGTGTTTTCTATGTATTCTATCCAGTTTTAATATGGATCACAAGAAGTTGCAGTGTGTTTGATTTTTTTCTCAACTGTTTGGCCTGCCCTGCCTAATACACATATATGGTGTCCCATCTGCCTAATGCACATGCAGATCTGTTTAAGATTTAATCAGACCCTTCCCTTTGGACATGGTAGCAGGCAAACAGCGGATGTTTTCACACAGACTGCATAGCATATGCTCGGGACATCTCTTTCTGAAGCAAGTTCCTCTGCTGTATCATAGCCTACTGGCACCACACACTACCTTTCACTTAATCTCATGAGATGCCAGAAAATAAAGGCAATGAAAACATGAATTTTGCAAGCACTTTTGGCTCCCGATAATGCAACACAGATCGTGTTACCACAGGTCCTGGAAAATCCATTATACTTTGTGTGTCAAAGTGAGCGGAAGAAAAACACTGCCCCACAGGCAGGCTCTGTGATGACAATTCCATCTTCGAGAATGAAGATGTGTGGAAACAAGCCTCTACATGCGCTTCATGGGAAGTAAACAATGTCAGGTAGAAAAGATGGAGGAGGCACTTCCAGGAAACATTTGATGTCTTTCTGTGTACAGTAGGTCCACAAGTAAAGTCTAAGCACATGCCTGCAATGGCTCGCAATCTGAAAGCAGGTTTAGGAAATCGATTAGTGGAGTCACAAACAATACAACAGAGATACAAATGAGGAATGACCTCCTTCAAAAGTGTCATATTTAGGTAGAAGGCATTGTGCTAAAGCAGAGGGCTGCGAGTCTGAGTATCTAAATTCTAGTTCCAGCTCTGCCACAGACTTCCTCTGTAATCTTGGACATATCTATTAGGTTGAAGTTTTCAAAAGTGGCCTCTAAAAACTATGGCAGGCAACTTTACATAGCTACAAGTGCCTAAAGTTGGGCACTCCAAAACAGTGCAATGTCCAAAATTAGAGTTAATTTTTGATAACCTCTATGTTTTTAATGGAAAAAATTACATTATTGTCTCTCTTCTTTAATCACACAGGCATGAACCAACTAAGCCATTCAGTACAGCTAAGGGAGTCATCATGAGGACTAAGTATATTTTCCATTAAATTGATTTAACCAGATGTCAGTGTCCTCCTAGAGCAAGACTCATTAGAATATTATGCCTTCGGCCCATCATTTCTAGGGTCGTTGCATACACAGACACATCAGAAGACGTGGCCAATGTGCTTTACATTAGTCAAAAGTGATTTACCAAAGCTCAGTTATATTTATACACGTGAGTGCAGAAAAGCTTTTGGCTCTTGAAGCAGGGGCCAACCGAATCCAATCCAAGGATGCCCTGTGTCTAAAACCACACAATATATTAGGTATCAACAGAACTCATAATTATCAGCAATTTGCTTTGCCAGAGAGGTGACAAATGTCCGTAGGGAACTACCAGCTGTGCCCTTAAACAAACAATTACAATAAACCAATGTTATCTGCTAATGTTGGAGCACCAGAATTCTGGTGTTTACATTACACAGTGAGCTGTGTTCCATTGTGTAAACAAATGACTTAGAAAATAATAAATCTTCCATACTTCAGGAAAGATTTTCAGGCTTCAAGCAAAGAAAAATAAAAAAGAACTGAAAGCAAGATAGAGTTAAGACAACTTTAAATAAAACAAAACTCTGCAAAAATTACTCCAATATCTATTCCGTGTGACAGAACTCTGAGCTGGCACTACTAACAAACAATTGTTGTGAACTCGCTTCAGCAAAAGTGTACCCTTAGGCTAAATCAGTCCCAAACCTTATGATTCCATGTTAAATAAATAACTGAAAATCAGGAAATAAGTCTATTCATTAACCTTCAGTGATTTTATTTTATTGTTTTGGTGAGGGAATCACAAGGATGCAACAAATCCACGTACTTCTCTGCTGCTGATGATACAAAGAAGAGGATAGACTGGAGAAAAGACTTTACAGAAGAGTCCAAAATCTTTATACTGGAATACATTTTAATAATCCTAACTGCCTTGGCAGTGTTTCATAACTCTCTTTAAACAACAAAGTCTAGAATAATTCCCTTTGTGTGCAGTCAAGTATTATCTTAAAGCATTGAAAGAATGATTTACCATGAGATAAGGCTACAAAATCCTGGAATGTAATTGTTTTTCAGCAAATTCATATAATATACTGTGCACAGCTAGCAAGCCTGGATAACACACCTATAAGCAGGGCAGCCCTACCTGGCACACCCACATGCAGTAGGCCATGTGCAACATGGGGGGTTGCTGGAAAAGATGTAGGGTGGTCTTAATGATTATATGCACTTGGGGTAATTAATGGAATTTATGTTGGGACTTTTACTGTATTATGAACTATTTTGAACAATGTTAATAAAATCCATGTTGATGGACTAGAAGACAAGCTTGTATGGAGTTAGTGGGGCCTCTGAAAAGGGAAACTGAGACAGGAACCAGCACCCTCAACCATGCACTGAGTCTCTGGCAGTCTCCCCTGTCCTTGTACCAGAACAGCCACCCTAGCCCTTTCAACTGGAGTGAAAACCTGCTCTCCCCAGAAGAACCCCCACAGCCTCTCTCCTGGGAGTATCCTTGCCAGGGGAGCAGCCCTTATTTTCCCTCCTCTCAATCGAGCTCTCCAGCCCTGGAGATTTCAGTGAACACGCTCACCCACTGATCCCCTGCCTTCAGCCCTCTACAGCCTTTGTTCCAACTGCAGAGGGAGTTGTCCGCAGGCAACTCCCTCTGCTGCTCCTTCTGCTTCGGCCTTCTCCAGCCCTGGCTCTCTGGCTTGGGGAAGTCAGCCAACAAACTCCTCTTGCTGCTCTCTGCCTTCAGCCTTCTCCCAGGAACTCTCTTTTGCTTCCTTTTAGAAGTCCACCACTCCCCTGGTCTCTGGCAGCTCACATCTGCCCTTCCTGACCGAACCAGTCTGCTCTGACTCACCGGGACACCTCTCCATCAGGGCTCTTTCTCACTGGGTCTCTGCCTCTCACTGGGTCCCTTCCAACACACTGGGTCTCTTCCTGTCCTTTTATAGCCTCAGGTGCTGTCCGTCCGTCCCGTCCCCGTCCCGTCCCCCACCCCGCCCCAGGAGCACAAGTCCTGGCACAGGAGAGCTGGCCCTACTTCATTCACAGAGGTCAGCCACCCAGTAACAACACCTTGTGTCATGCTTATACCTTAGTTAATACAATTTATCTTTCACCTTACTGGCACACCATACCTTTAGCTAAAATCAATAGACCTATCAGAGTGTGATTTTTCACACATCTAGGCATTTTACAGATGAAGCAACCAAGCTTGGAAGAGTTTAGTAGCCTAAGTCAGAATCTGCTATCTGTACTCACATCAAGTAGTATCAGGCTCTCCAAGTAGTCTCAGTGAAATAAATGAGACTTCTCATACAGTAAGGTGCAAACACAAGTAAGGGTGGCAGAATCTAGCCCTCTACATCAAACTGTATTTGGAGGTTGAGTTGCAACATTGTGTAACGATATTTCTGTCATAAATTCATCATATTGTGATTCCTGCCCTAGAAGGTGGGCAGGCAGGAGAATGCTTTTCACATTAGAAAAGGCTTTTTCTTTCAAGGTCCGATGCAAAGCCCACTGAAGACAATGGCTTTGAATAAGCCCTCGGTGCTCTAATAGTGGGCCTAGAGAACCTAGGGTATGGTATGGTCTGAGGGTATGTCTACACAGCACAGTAAGCCCAGGCTCTGATTCAGGTTTGAGTCCAAGCCCAGTTTCCATCCACACACAAATCAGTCTGATTTGGATCAGCAAGCACTCAGAACCCAGGGTCCTAGCACCCTGCTGGGAGATGGGTCAGAACCCAAACCCACTGTGACTCAGGTCTACACCCTGTAATTTTACAGAGTGGACACAGGTCAAGCCGCAGTCCCAAGTCAGAAGGTCTGTGTAGTGCAGTATGGATGCATTAGCATGGCTGTAAGACCCAAGTCCAACAACTGTGGATACTCACGCAGGGGCCTGGAAACTCCAAGTCCAAAAGCCCAGGACCCACAGACCAAGGTTTACAATGTAGTGTAGACATACCTGAAGAGACCAGTATCTTTCCCAGTGCAGCCAGCATTCTCCTGCTATCTGCACTCCAGGGATGGGCTCATGAAACACATGTTCTTCTGGGCTGCACTATAGCTGATGAGGATGAACATTTTGAATATCTCATTGCAGTTTCATTGCAGGTACGCCTAGCTGTAGATAGAACCAAATCTGAACCTCGGCTTTCCCTATGTAGGCACTTCAAGTATTTGTCAACTAGTTCATCTTCAGTACTCAGTACATGTCTGTTCTTTAGTACTCTGCAAACCTTCATTCACTTTTGATTCATGGGAGTTCATATCCCTTGAATTTTTCTTTGAGTTTCCGATTTGAACAAACTACAAAACTCTAAGTGTAACTCCACCACAGTTACTCAGTACTGGGTCCTGCTCAAAATCACATGAACTTGAACTGAATTTTCGATTTCTAACAAAACTCACATCCAGGATAGTGTTGCCTTGTTTGGGATTTCATTATGAAAAATGTGCACAGTCTAATATTCAAAAATAATATATATTTAACATTCTACTTATATGCTATAGTAGTTGGAAATAATCTCTGCATATACTTACATTCTATTATTTCAACATGGTTAGTAGAAACATCACAGCACAATCAGAACTACCTAGCTCACTGTAACTAAATTAACTCACTGCTATGCCATTTTTCCTAACCAAATATTTTTCCACAAGAATAGCTTCCTCAATGTTCAGTGTCATATTGGAAAAAATAAAAAACCACAACAAGAAAAAGCACACTAAGTATTCATTCAGTAAGGTAGTTAAGCACATGTGTAACTTTAAGCATGCGTATTCCCACTGAAGTCAGTGGAGCTATTCATGTGCTTAAAATTCAGCTCTTAAGTACTTTGCTGAACTGGGGCCTAAATCATCAAGCATTTACTTTCTCAGTGCATCGCATTCAAGCATGTATCGCACAAAGTATGTACGTCTCAGACAGTGTCTGTAAAACAGACAAAATTCCATGCTGCAGCTGTTTCCTAGGAAACCAACACTAGCCTCAAAGAAACAGACTGAACACAGTGGAACAAAACCACAAAGAAATAACTGCTGCTTATCCCCACTTTTCAACTATTTCAAAGTTTTAAAAACAGTAGAAACATACTAATGAAAAATTCCATGGTATGAACAATTTACAATCGGTGGCAATGGGATCCTCGTGATCCTTCCTCACTTGCTTACCCACAGGGTTTAAAATCCTCCATGAAAATGTTTTACATTACAGACAGTTTTCAATGGGGGCAAATCTGAGAAGTCTGAGGAGATTTAGAGTCAGACATTACTAGTTGAAAAAAAATCTACAGGATTTGATGCAATGTGGATGCATATGAAGGAGCAAAAGTTCTAGACTTTCAAACCAGCACTGCATTCTGAATTCAAGCCCAACAAATAGAGATCCTTATGGGTTTAAAGGAAACCTCTCAGTGATCAAAGAGGTGGCTCTTTGGTCTAGGCATATGTTTCTCCCACAGGAGCTAGGCCCCAGGTTCAAATCTTAGTTGAGCTGTCCAAGCTAGCGAGATTTCTTGAACTGTAAGAAACAATCATGCATTGCCAGCGAAATCAATTGGATAATTTCATAGGACTTTTCTACAATTCAATATGACCCTAATTTTTACTGTATACACATATTTTAGGCATTCATGAGCTCTTTGTTTCCCCCACCTCACTTATGAACTAGAGATAATAAAAGTACACCTGCCATTCATTATCTATTGCACATATATAACTTCTCTGGTTTATGCATGTATTTGAGTTCTGATTCTTAATTAGAATATATTGTTCTCTGTCACACTGACTCCATTTTAAAACTTCTCTTTTGATAAGGAAATTTTACGCAAGTTCAATTTCAAGATTGTAAGGGACCTCAGTGCAGCAGGCAGTTAATGTGGTGAGCCTGAAGCTCCAAATTATACATTACATGGGATTTTTACCCCCATTTACTAATTCTGAAGAAATGTTTTTGTTTATTTGGCAAATTACAGAATATGCCATGTATTTTTTTTTTTAGATTTGTAATTTACTATCCATTATGGAATAACAGCTATTTATAGCTGGATTATTTGTATACTATCGCTGATGGCTTGGTCTGCATCTTTAAAAACAATGAAAAAAACAACTGGTTCGTTTTTCCATTATTCTGAAGTTAAAAAACAAGCCAGCAAGCTCACAAAATTCCAAGGCCCTCATATTTCCTCTCAATCAATAGAGCTTACTGCTGTGATCTTCCTCCTGACTCCTAACGGCAGGTAGGCTGGGCAGGTACTTAGTCAAGTACATTAAGCATAAAATCTGGTTCATTTTTTATCTTTGAAAAATCCATTAATAAATAAGAAATTACTAAAGCTCACATCTGATTTCTCCCCTTATTCCTTTTTTTGCCATTTTATGCTTCTGCTCTAATTCTCACCCTCAGCACTTAAAAATCTACTTCCATTTTTCATACTGTACATTTTAGAATACAATGATGAACACAAGAATTCTGCAAATTACAAACAAACAAACTGAGGACTCTGTCCAGCATGGAAATTAATCTTGCATTTAAATGCTGTGCTGGATCATGGGTTAATGCCTCAATCTACCTCCTCACAGAAGTCAACTGGAGACTGTTTCACTGGGATTTGGACTGGGTCTTAGATGGCCAAGTAGATCTTTCTGCTGGCTATAAGAATTGGGTTCAGATAATCAAACAGATGATTAAATTCGAGAGTAGGACATAAGGTGATGTATGCTGCAATATTCTTGCCAGTCAACAGATAGCACTATTACAAACAATCTCAAGTTCTGTTTGACTGAGTGAATAGGCAGTTAGATGTTGGAAAGTGTTTGTTCTGATGTAGCTCCTCTTGGGAGCTGCGCCTATCATCAGTAAAAGTTGGTTTACTATGGTAACCTCAGACTGAATTATTTCTGAGGTTCAGCTGCTGGCTGCAGGATATACCCACTCCAACAAACAAAAGTATTACATTATTATTGTTACTTCTTAATATGTATATTACTATATCACCCAAAGACTTCAATCAGAATCATGGATACACTGTGTTAGACATTATACAAACTCACACAAAGATACTGTGACGGGTTGGATCACAGAAACCCCCGTGGGAGCTGCCACCTGATGTACCAAGACTACCCCTGTTCCTGTTTTCCCTGCCAGCTCAGGACTCCAGCACCCTGTCTTGCTGAGCCAGACACTCCCGTCTGCTCCAACACAGACCCAGGGTTTGAATCACTTGCCCCAAAGCTGCAAGTTTACCTGAAAACAGCTTACAGAAGTGTGCTTGTCTTTAGCACTCAGATGCCCAACTCCCAATGGGGTCTAAACCCAAATAAATCCATTTTACCCTGCATAAAGCTTATGCAGGGCAAACTCATAAATTGTTCGCCCTCTATAACACTGATAGAGAGATATGCACAGTTGTTTGCTCCCCCAGGTATTAATACATACTCTGAGTAAATTACTAAATAAAAAGTGATTTTATTAAATACAGAAAATAGGATTTAAGTGGTTCCAAGTAGTAACAGACAGAACAAAGTAAGTCACCAAGCAAAATAAAATAAAATGCGCAAATCTATGTCTAATCAAACTAAATACAGATAAGCTCCTCACCAGTTGCAGAATGCTCCCTTTTACATACTAATCTCCTTTTAGCCTGGGTCCAGCAATCACTCACACCCCCTGTAGTTACTGTCCTTTGTTCCAGTTCCCTTCAAGTATCCTGGGGGGGTGGAGAGGCTCCTTCCTTAGCCAGCTGAAGACCAAATGGAGGGGTCTCCCACGGGTTTAAATAGACTCTCTCTTGTGGGTGGAGACCCCCCTCCTCCCTCCTATGCAAAGTCCAGCTCCAAGATGGAGTTCTGGAGTCACCTGGGCAAGTCACATGTCCCTGCATGATTCAGTCTTTACAGGCCGAAGTCATTGTCCACATGGTATCTTGCATGTCTCCAGGAAGACTTCTTATGTGGATTGGAGCATTCCAAGATGCATTGTTCTCCAAGTGTTTCCTGATCAGGTACTTAACCTGGCGAATTCCTTCCTAAAGAAGCTGACCAAATGCCTCACAAAGCTTACTTAGAAACCAAGCAAGCATACCGCCCATATTCTTAACCTCAAGTAGAAAATGATATATATGTACAAATAGGATGAATAGATATATTAGACCATAACCTTTACAGAGATATATTACATGGCACAGGCAGCACAAAACATATTCCAGTTATGTCATACATACATTTATAAGCACCCCCCCCATAAAGCCTTATGGGGTACGCTGTCACAGATACTATCCCTTACCCCAAGGGCATAAAATCAAACAATATCAAAACATCACATACAATACCTACAACATGCAAGTTTAGCTCAATTTTTTTAAACTGTCACACCCACCTTTTCAGTTGAAAGCATGAAAAAGTTGTAACAAGAAAATACGCTCATCATCACAGTAGTGATTTGAATGTTTTTACAGAGTGACGCTGTAAGTTATGAAATACAGTTTTAACATTCTGTGTTATCAGAGTACCCATACTAATTTGTTGGCTCTTCTTTCTCCCACATGTCTCCATTTTCCATGTTCTGCGTGCTTTGCCTGTCCCAATGCTTGATGTCTCTTACATCAGTGCTTCACTTCCTTTCTTCCTTTTTTTGCCAACACGTTTCAATATTCTGTGACTTTTGCCAAAACAAGCATTTAAACATCTGGAAGTCATCCTCCATCATTTTCACCAGTGAGATGCATTTGTCTTAAAAAGTAATTCCCAGGCAGACCCCATTAAGACACTGTATTACCTTTAAAAAAAATCTTTCCAAATATTCCCTAGCTATAGAATATTGTAATCCATGGAGAATTCAGGGGCTTTTTTCCTTCAAATTAAAACAAAACTTCACTGCTCTGGTCTAAGTTGTAACATCCTACAGAAATATCTCTGATTTCCCCTGAAGAATTTAAAGTTGATGACCTGGAAGCCCAAACCAAAGGGCACTGATGATGTTAGGAAATTGTAAACTGACAAATTTGGGAGGTGACGTTCCTTTACATCTTTTAATATTGCATGTTACATCTTTTTAATATGCGCAACCTGAAGTTAAAGCACAACACTATCACTTTATTTCTATTTCTTTAAAATAAAACATTTCAGCAGGTAAAATATTTGTATGGGACTTCAGTGGCAAAAATATGAGACTATTCTGTACTTAATGCCATAATAAAATACATCGTAGTACTATGATTTTAATACTAGGAATAGAAAAGCCTCAGCCATAATGTCTCCAGAAGTGGCTTTCATTGTGCAGCTACCCCCCACTCTCCAACTAATGCAGGTAGTGGTTTAAAGAGGATTTAATCCAATATATTGTAGCCAACAAATCAGAAAACATATGTCTCATGAGATGTGAGGCATATGCATTATGCTTTAATTTCATTACGTGAGAGACTCAGCAGAAATGTTATTTTAAGGCCTCATATTCCTAAAGGGACACTGTCAAGGCTAGTAGGCCCCAAGTAAGACTTAATATATCAGTTTGGTTTGGCTGTTCCTCCATTCGACATGCCTGCTCCATGGCTATGAGTGCTGCAGGAAAAGACTGAACTTTACACAACTCCTACCCTTGGGATGCCTTGGCTTGTTTATAAGAGGGTCACCTAGTTGAGAAGCATCAACTTATATTTCAGCCTTCCTTTAGAACGCTGATACATTTTTCAGTGTGGGAAAGACAATGTAAAGGTTGGAGTTTTTATTAATTATTATTTCAGGGGGTTGGTTTACCCACTTTCATGGAAATCAATAGGACAGGAAAAACCAATACTCAATACCTGTGGCTTTATTTAAACAATGGAAAATACAAACCATTGTGGGTCAGAAGTGCCACAGAGGAGTCATATTGGGCATACCCTCCCAATCACACACTGTTTGATCCACTGAGGATCCTTGGGAAACACAGGCCCCATCTCATATCCCACGAATCCATAAGAAGTTCTTGACTATTATGCTCTGATGCACCCCAGAACTATCCCAAAACACAAGGAAATCTAAGCAAGAAACGCAAGTAGATGGTCAATCAAAACATGTAATAACCATGAACCAGTTAAGTCAGCAACAGTCGGAACAAAACATAACAGCCCAAATGGCAGGTATGTAGCAGCAGGCCCTGAGTAACTGCACACCCCCAATTCTATGTAGATATACACAAAGGAATGGGAACTGGAACATTGCATTCAGGGAGCAGGAACCAGGAAACAAACAGGAACAGGTACAGGAAGCAAAAGCAGGAAGGCTACACATACACACCAGTCATCACATTACCCTTCTATGCTTAGTCGTGGCTCCTCTTCCCAGATGGAAGTACAAATCTGCCCTGGTACTCAGTCTGGTGAATGTGTGCATGTGTAGGGATAGGATGGATAGGAAGATAATGCTGCAAAATCCATGGCTGGCTAGGACAGTATACATCAATTTCTCTCCATTTCCAGCAGGCCATGTCCCCAACGTTTCCACATACTAGGTGGGCAGAAGGGCTTCTGCTGACTCAAGGACAGACGAAAGACTGAGCTCCTCTACCCTATCGTTTTCTGTCCAATTTGAGCATGTTAACCATGTTTGTCTCCACTCTGTGCCATGCAGCAGAGAGCAGGATAGGAGCCATAGTTTTACTCTCTTTTGCTTCCATATTGCAATGCCAACTCAGATCTAATTTTCTGTTCATTAGCATGCGCAAGCATCTTTCAGCATTTCTCTCACATGCTGACACGTGTTTCGGGTTATTTTTCCCCAGCTGGATTATAACAGCTTGCATTTTTCTAAATTGATTCTGATCTTATTATTTTCTGCCCATATTTCGATCATTTACAACGACTCACTCTTTAGTATCATCTGTGAATTGCATTAACATGCTGTTTCTCTCTTCTTCTAGGTCATTACTGAAGGCTCTCCACAAAATTGGATCTAAGAGAGATCCCTGTGATGTTACACACACTAGACACCTCCCCCAGCTAAGTACATGATTGTTAATCTTTAATCCAGTTGCTTAGCCACTTCTCAACCCATGAACAGTGTTCATATCCAAGCCAACAGTTTTGAGTCTAAAATTACGAGACTTTGTCAAATGCTTTATTAACAATCAAATATTATTACTACATCTACCATATTCCCATCAGACACTGGTGTTGTAAATCTGAAGGGGGGGGGTGAAGTCTGCAGTGTCTTTCCCCTTTAAAATGACTTCACTATAATTTATAATCCCATAACACAGTGGTTCTCAAATGAGGGCTGCCACTTGTTCAGGGAAAGCCCCTGGCGGGCCGGGTCGGTTTGCTTACCTGCTGCGTCCGCAGATTCGGCTGATCGCGGCTCCCACTGGCCGCGGTTCGCCGCTCCAGGCCAATAGGAGCTGCAGGAAGCGGCGTGGGCCTAAGGACGTGCTGGCCACCCTTCCTGCAGCCCCCATTGGCCTGGAGTGGCGAACTGCGGCCAGTGGGAGCCGCGATCGGCCGCACCTGTGGACACGGCAGGTAAACAAACCATCAGGCTTTCCCTGAACAAGTGGCAGCCCTAGTTTGAGAACCACTGCCATAACACACAAACACTATTACACTCTGTCACTGAAGGTAAGGGTTAGAATCTCTTTCAAGGGATGCAAAAGGGCTGTAACGCAATTTATGAGTCTAGCTCTAGGGATATGTCCACACTGCAATAAAACACCTGCAGCTGGCCTGTGTGAGCTGACTCGGCCTCATGGGGCTCTGGCTGCAGGGCCAAAAAAATGCAGGGTAGATGTTCAGGCTCAGGCTGGAGCCCAGGCTCTGGGACCCTCCTCCCTCATGTACCCTCAGTTTCTTGGAGAGATCTACAATCATTTCCAAAAACTTGAGTCTCAGATCTCCCAGATGAACACATGGTGAAAATTTATAAAAATATAATAAATTATCCTTGTATGTAGAAATTAAGCCTAAAGCTTGGAAGCCTAAAGGCTGAGCCTAGAAAAGCTTCAGCTAGTACAGAACACAGAAGCCATTCTTCTAAGCAACATTAGCCACTATGACCGTATCTCCTCAGTGCATTGTGCCTCTGCACTGGCTCCCTATTGAACACAGTACTCAATAAAAGGTTTCCATTTTAATATTCAAAGATCTGCATGGGATTGGCCCTAGGTATCCAAGAGATCACCTCTCCTTCCACAAGCATGGCCTCTTACAAGTACAGTAACTCCTCACTTAAAGTCATCCCAGTGAACGTTGTTTTGTTGTTACGTTGCTGATCAATCAGAGAACATGCTTGTTTAAAGTTGTACAATGCTCCCTTAGTCGTTTGGCAGCTGCCTGCTTTGTCCACTGCTTGCAGGAAGAGCAACCCGTTGGAGCCAGCTGGTGGGGGCTTGGAACCAGGGTGGACCGGCAGCCCCCCTATCAGCTCCCTCCTCCCCTAAGTTCCCTGTGCGGCAGCCGCCCAGCAGGCTATCAATTGCCGGCAGTTCAGCTGTCCCTCCCGCCACTACCATGTGCTGCTCCTGCCCTCTGCCTTGGAGCTGCTCCAGGGAGCCTCCTGCTTGCTGTGCGGGGTGGGGGGGTGGGGTTGATGGGGGAGAGAGGCGGGCTAATGTCAGGGTGTCCCCCTCTCCCCTGCTCCTGCACCCCACTTACCCCATCTCCATGGGGGAGGGGGGAAACATGACAGGGCTCGGGACAGAGGGAGCTTCCTGGGAGCAGCTGCTGTCTCAATTTGCTGATCTACTTAACCAGGCAATGTACTTAGAATGGGGTCAGCCTACTTAAAGGGGCAATGCGCATCTCTCTCTCTCACACAGGGTGTGTGTCTCTGTCTCTGTCTGCCATGCTGTCTCCCCTCCCTCCATTCATGCTGCCTTGTAGAGTGTGAGGCTACATTAACAACAATGGGTTAACCCTGGAGGACTCAGCCAAAAGCTAGTTCATCATTTAGCAGTAAGGCATTCCCTGGGAAATATCCCACCCTCTTCCACCCTCTGACTTCACCACCTCAACCAAACTTCACAATCATCATCACTGTATACAGTATTAAATTGTTTGTTTAAAACTTATACTGTGTGTATTTTGTCTAGTGAAGAAAAATTCCCTGGAACCTAAGCCCCCCCATTTACATTAATTCTTATGGGGAAATTGGATTTGGTTAACATGGTTTCACTTAAAGTCGCATTTTTCAGGAACATAACTACAACGTTAAGCGAGGAGTTACTGTACATTTCACTGGAAATGAGTCAATCAGTAGGTAGAGGCTCGTGGGGAAAAGGGCTTCGGGAACATTCACATCCTCTGATAGGCTACTAGTGAGGCTGCCCGGTCAGTGTTGGACATTTCCTGGATGAGTATCTTTCCATTCAGGAGCCTAATCTTTTAGAAAGTAAGGCTAAATAGAAAGGCATAGAAAGAGCACGTAATAAATTAGTGAAAGGAGCACACATGGATTGGTTTTGATTTCACTTTAACAATTCATAATTCAGTGTAAATTCCTTTCCTTAAAATAGCAATGAACATTAAAGACAGCATGTACTGTACCTGACGATCCTTAATTATATACCATAGCCTACAGGAGGTAGTAATGTTTCAGTTCCTTCTTTCAACAACACTTACTATGCCCCAGGATACTGTTAACCAAGCGTCTAACATATGAACTGTAACATTTGACAATCTTAACATTCAAAGTAAGCAAAGGAAAGAACATCTTGAGATAACTGTCTAAAAGAGACAGAAATAATTGTCACAGGGTAGCAATCACAGCAGCAGCAATCTCTATTTCAGCCTTCATTATATTTAAAGATTGGACAGAATGAAGTAGAGAAATTATTTGCGAAAAACTGAACTGGAGATAAATTGTCTTAACTCAGATTGCCTAATAGATATATGTCTATATTTCTACACTTTAGTTCATTGCCTGACCTACTTAGATATTTAATGCCTGGAGGCATTAAAACTCAGAGTGGAAAGTGAACTGACAAATCAACCAAGCGATCTCTTCCAGAATCTCTTGGAAAGATATTTAATCTGATTAACCACGGGCAGTCAGTTTGTCTCTACTCAAAATATCTTCTGAAATTCATTGTGATACCACATGTACCCAGCAAAAGGGAAAAGAAGTTCCACTAAAAGGAAGGATCACTTGATGATTACCTGTTCCGTTCATTCCCACTGAAACACCTGGCATTGGCCACTGTCGGAAGACAGGATAAGGGCTAGATGGACTTTTGGTCTGTCCCAGTATGGCCGTTCTTATGTTCTTAAGGAAAGATTTATCTTATGTTTCACTTTTTCCCAGAAGTAAATATTTGGATCTTGGGTCTATTTTACCTGAACTAGACTCCTGGAAGAAATATTCTAATATTCTGAATTATATACAGGAGTATGGATTAAACCAACAGTACTATAGGAATAGTCCTTGTTGAATTGAAAGCCAAGCGCCATGAGATTATCCAGAGAACACAGGCACAGCATGAAAACTAATTCGCACATCCACCTATGTTACTGTAATTATAAAGAGTAGAAATCAAATACTGTGAGGTTATTTACATTCCATTAAAGGAGACAGGAAGTGTTGTGGAAGTCTCTCTATATAAGATAGAGATAAACTCTGTTAGATGAATTTTTTACCTAAAATATTTTGCAGGTAGCTACAGAAAAACATAGAGTTATTATCCAGCAGGTCTCCTGAAAGTGTGGTCAGCATTTCTCCTCGCCAGAGACCAAGCCCAGTATTTGCATCCCCCAATCTTCACCAGCCAATATAGAACCTTATAGCTGTGCATGAATATGGGTCTCCCGCATAAGAGATCAACATACTCTTGCCATACCTCTGGCCCTCTGATAGTCAGACTTCATCTTCCTGCTTATATAACACATGCCCTTTCAGCAGCATGAGCTGATGGGATGATGGAATGCTGAAGTTGTCTCTCACTATAAGAACACCAGCACAGCAGGCAGTGGCAACTTTGTGTTTTAGTTAAAAAAGATCATGATAAGTAACAGCTTGGATATTTGATCTTAATTCCCGTAAGTGCCAATGGTTTATCAGCATCCAAACCTTCCTGTATTTTATTATTTTCATAACTGCAAATCAGTCCATGAAACAAAAATTCCACATGCATAAATTCAATGAAAGGCAGGCTCTCCACACAACTGAAAGCACATGTTAAAGACTTCAGTGAGGCTGAGGGGGTTACGTGGACAGGGGTGAATCTTACTCAAAATGAAACATAATACATTAGATCCTGTTTTTAAGAAGCAAGTGGGCATTATTGACCTCAACATGTGCACTCTATCAAATCTGCACACTGCAAGTACAGTTCCATGCTAAATTATAATGGATGGGTAAATGACCCATACAAAATCATTTTCAGTGCAACACTGATATTGGTTCTACCATGACATATAATTTTGTACAGGAGCAAACAAAGAATGCAGTTACCTAGCAGAGATATTCTGGAAGTAAAGAGCCATATTAGCATTTCCTGCATTTCTTCTTGACCTAAAGCTTACAGGCTTGTGAGTGCCACAGCTGAAACATATTGGCCCAGGGCTAGCAAGTAAAACACATACTCAGATTTACATATTTTTCCCCATAGGCTTTTGAGAAGTTATCTATAATGCGCTCCTAACATTCCTTGCATTCCTGGTAAGTACAGTGACTGGAGCAATTCAGTTTAGAACAGAGTACTGGGAAAGGACTAAATTGAAAAGAGCAGGCATTTCTTCCCTTCAGAAACAGAACAAGGAAGGTGTTTTAAAATATGAGTACTTTGAATATAATGGTTAAGCTTAGATGTAATTAGAGGACCTGTAATACATGTATTAAAGGATCTATTCTCCTTTCCACGTGTCTGTGTAATTCCCAATGACATTAATAAGAGTTATGTTGGAAAGAAGAATAGTCTGAATCAATCCATATAAAACAATCCATATAATTAGTTTATTTGTTGAACAATGCATATGAAACAGAGTTCATTTTTACTGTGTCATACTGTTAAATTAATGTTACCTTTTATTAACTTAAAACAGAAGAAGAATACAGTCAAAGAATAATGCACAATAACAGAGTTAAAACAAAAATTGTCCAACAAAACAGTCAAACAATAGATCACAACATGGAACACTCTCAAGACACCCAAGATCTGATAAAGGACAAAGAAAATAAGTGTCCTTTCACCTATTAGAATTGAATATATAAATTATGCTCATCCTGACTACAGCTTATGCTGATGTTAAATTGAGTGTAGTGAATCCTGAGTAGAGATAGAGATGAAGCTATTCCTTCATATCTGGACTTTTCAAAGATTCTGAAGTTCTTTTCCAGATTTCAGAACTGAGTTTTTGATTTGGGACCTTCGCTAATGCTGAATTTTTAAATATTCAATGTGGACCCGAACAAACTCCCATCCTAGTCAATGGGCAATCATTCCACTGAGTAAAGTGGAAATAACAGGAGTACTTGTGGTACCTTAGAGACTAACAAATTTATTAGAGCATAAGCTTTCGTGGGCTACAACCCACTTCTTCGGATGCATATAGAGTGAACCATATATTGAGGAGATATATATACACACACACTGAGAGGCCAATTAAGTAAGAGGAAAAAAACTTTTGAAGTGATAATCAAGATGGCTCAGTACAGACAGTTTGATAAGAAGCAAGTGTGAAAATACTTACAAGGGGAGATAGATTCAATGTTTGTAATGGCTCAGCCATTCCCAATCCCTATTTAGCCCTGAGTTGATTGTGTCTAGTTTGCATATCAATTCCAGCTCAGCAGTCTCTCCTTGGAGTCTGTTTTTGAAGTTTTTCTGTTTTAAGATAGCCACCCGCAGGTCTGTCAAAGAATGGCCAGACAGGTTAAAGTGTTCTCCCACTGGTTTTTGAGTATTATGATTCCTGATGTCAGATTTGTGTCCATTAATTCTTTTGCGTAGAGACTGTCTGGTTTGGCCAATGTACATGGCAGAGGGGCATTGCTGGCACATGATGGCATATATCACATTGGTAGATGTGCAGGTGAACGAGCCACAGATGGTATGGCTGATGTGATTAGGCCCTATGATGGTGTCACTTGAATAGATATGTGGACAGAGTTGGCATCGGGCTTTGTTACAAGGATAGGTTCCTGGGTCAGTGTTTTTGTTCAGTGATGTGTGGTTGCTGGTGAGTATTTGCTTTAGGTTGGGGGGTTGTCTGTAAGCGAGGACAGGTCTGTCTCCCAAGATCTGTGAGAGTAAAGGATCATCTTTCAGGATAGGTTGTAGATCTCTGATGATGCGCTGGAGAGGTTTTAGTTGGGGGCTGAAGGTGACAGCTAGTGGTGTTCTGTTATTTTCTTTGTTGGCCCTGTCTTGTAGGAGGTGACTTCTGGGTACTCGTCTGGCTCTGTCAATCTGTTTTTTCACTTCAGCAGGTGGGTATTGTAGTTTTAAGAATGCTTGATAGAGATCTTGTAGGTGCTTGTCTCTATCTGAGTACCTGTAGCGCTACACTTACCTACATGCCTCCAGCTTCCATCCAGGACAAACCACACGATCCATTGTCTACAGCCAAGCTCTAAGATATAACCGCATTTGCTCCAATCCCTCAGATAGAGACAAGCACCTACAAGATCTCTATCAAGCATTCTTAAAACTACAATACCCACCTGCTGAAGTGAAAAAACAGATTGACAGAGCCAGACGAGTACCCAGAAGTCACCTCCTACAAGACAGGGCCAACAAAGAAAATAACAGAACACCACTAGCTGTCACCTTCAGCCCCCAACTAAAACCTCTCCAGCGCATCATCAGAGATCTACAACCTATCCTGAAAGATGATCCTTTACTCTCACAGATCTTGGGAGACAGACCTGTCCTCGCTTACAGACAACCCCCCAACCTAAAGCAAATACTCACCAGCAACCACACATCACTGAACAAAAACACTGACCCAGGAACCTATCCTTGTAACAAAGCCCGATGCCAACTCTGTCCACATATCTATTCAAGTGACGCCATCATAGGGCCTAATCACATCAGCCATACCATCTGTGGCTCGTTCACCTGCACATCTACCAATGTGATATATGCCATCATGTGCCAGCAATGCCCCTCTGCCATGTACATTGGCCAAACCGGACAGTCTCTACGCAAAAGAATTAATGGACACAAATCTGACATCAGGAATCATAATACTCAAAAACCAGTGGGAGAACACTTTAACCTGTCTGGCCATTCTTTGACAGACCTGCGGGTGGCTATCTTAAAACAGAAAAACTTCAAAAACAGACTCCAACGAGAGACTGCTGAGCTGGAATTGATATGCAAACTAGAGACAATCAACTCAGGGCTAAATAGGGATTGGGAATGGCTGAGCCATTACAAACATTGAATCTATCTCCCCTTGTAAGTATTTTCACACTTGCTTCTTATCAAACTGTCTGTACTGAGCCATCTTGATTATCACTTCAAAAGTTTTTTTCCTCTCACTTAATTGGCCTCTCAGTGTGTGTGTATATATATCTCCTCAATATATGGTTCACTCTATATGCATCCGAAGAAGTTGGTTGTAGCCCACGAAAGCTTATGCTCTAATAAATTTGTTAGTCTCTAAGGTGCCACAAGTACTCCTGTTATTTTTGCGGATACAGACTAACACGGCTGCTACTCTGAAACCTGAGTAAAGTGGGAATGGCATCAGACCCTAAATGGATTTCAGGTAAGTTCAGACACATCAACGTGATGTCTCTCAGTCTACAGTAAGAGGATTTATCATGGCAGCATGTTCCTGAAGATCCATTAACAAATTACTGTGAAACCCAGTGTGGGGAGTTAGATTTCCCAGTACTAGTAATTATTTTCCTTGCTATCACTTATGCTAAATTTTAAAAATTCACTTTGGACTCATTCAAATTTAAGATAGATCAGTACATCAGAAGATAGTTTTGGATTAAAAGAATCACAGTTTGCCAAATGTTACAAACAGAAGTGATCTGGGTCTTTTGAGTGGTTAATTAAATTTGGAACATCTCCAATTATATTAAATAGTGTAAATTTTGCATCTCTGGCAATTATACAATTGAACTTTTTCCATACAGCATTTACACAACTTATTGGATGTGTTCTCTTCAGTGAATTCTGAAAAGGTAACAAATATTTCCTATTATCTGAAATGCTAAAATACTGAAACATATTTCACTGCAATCTATTTCAGGTAATATTTCAGGCAACCTAAAAAGAGATACTAAATTTACTAACGTATTTAGGGACTGATCCTGCAGCCCTTTCCCTCTAGGATTAGTCCCACTGGGACTGTACTATGGTGACTCATCCAATGTCTACTGAAGTCAGTGGAAAGCCACCCATTAGCTTCAGTGGGCTTTGGAACAGGTCATTAGACACTATAGTAATGGGTGCTAATAAAAAACCTCATTAAAATAGATGAGCTAAATGAGATGGACCGAAAGGCCAGACCCCAAATCAGAAGAATCAGGAATAAAATGTTAACAAATCATGGAATTAATTTGCCTTAGTGGATATACCATGGCAAACCAAAACAGACTTATAGCAGGAGTATTTAGCAGAAAGTGTGCCTTCCACAAACAGGACTGTTACTCCACGTAGATGTTGTGTCACTGACTTTAAACACTGGCACCTTCTCATTATCAATGGTTGCTCAGCAGAAGACTTAATTCTGCAAGTTTCCTTTATCCTAACTAAGGATGCTCCAGTCTCCAAAAGCCTTTCATAATTTCCTGAAGTATGGAAAACACGTGATTCAAATGTTGTTATCTGGGAACTTTTTAACATAACATAACACAACACACAATACTATAATAATCCTACCACTATCTTGGAGGCAAGGCATGACTGTATATATCTGGAAAATGGTGTCACCTCAGAAGCACCTTTTATTGTTTAAAAGCATGAACTATGTAGCTACATATCCTCCCGAGAGACATTATATGTCACATAAGTGTAAATGGAGTATGTTCTAGTCATTTTATTTCAAGTTGAGGCTGTAGTACCTGATTTCCTCAAAATCTGGAGAATGTATATTTCTGTAAATGGACATTTCTGTTCATTCCCCTCTTGTTATATATAGAGTTAATGCATGAATCATTCCAACCTATGTTATACATACAGTTAACATCTACAACAATCAATGTTATATAATGTTTTGGAAGTGTAATTTAACATATCGTTAGATTCTGCCATTAAAATTAGTCAACTTCCAATTATTATTTCCTAAGAAATCACCAGTAAATATGCCCAGTGACTGAAGTTTTAGTATTACTAAAATAAGTAAGACACAGAATTGTGAGATTTCTTCTAAAGCATGTGAAATCATTAATTTCAATGAAAAAGCAAGAGATAGCAAGATGGGACAAAAAGATGGGACGGCACCAACACTTACAACAGAAGTAAGAATATTGTACCAAATGGCATTTCTATTTTAATTTTCTATGTATACAGCTCTGTGCTCTAATCTGCAGTGCCCAGCCTTCCTTCCTATGTAATGGCGTGTATACTTTGTAATTATGGACACTCTAGGACATAAGAAAACCCAAGCTAGGCCAACCACTGGCATTTAAATAAGTTGCATTTTTCACATTGAGAAGATGCTATACTTTTGGACTTGCACAAGTAAAAACTATTTCCTATGTGTTCTAATGGATATTTTAGACTTTTTAGGTAGCATGAGAGGGTCCTGTGGCACCTTTAAGACTAACAGAAGTATTGGGAGCATAAGATTTCGTGGGTAAGAACCTCACTTCTTCAGATGCGAAGTGAGGTTCTTACCCACGAAAGCTTATGCTCCCAATACTTCTGTTAGTCTTAAAGGTGCCACAGGACCCTCTGTTGCTTTTTACAGATTCAGACTAACACGGCTACCCCTCTGATAGGTAGCATGAGTTTAACAAAACTCAAGATTTGTATTATTTGATGGTGAGAAGTATGCAGTAGATTCCAATGTTTCTAACTACAAAGTGGTTTTGATTACACTTGAGGTTTCATGTTATGAGACTTCTGATATTTCTGAATGTTCTGAAGTTTCAGTCCCCAGTAAGCTTTTGTTACAAACTAAAATTCCAGGTTGGCCTGATTATTTTATTCATTTTTCTCTAAGGGAAACTGTGTTTGCCTTATTTTTGCCCTATATACTTTACTAAATTAAGAATGGATTATTCCTTTGTTTACAAAAGCAATGATTAAACTGGAAATCCCACCTCTCTCCCCCAGTTCAAATGCAAATCCACTGAACCAGCACTTGATGACTTACATTTTCCAAATCAAATTTTCTCAGCAGTTTTTCTATTCTTAGGACTGAGTATACAGAAATGAGCAAGTTCTAAGCTGCAGAGTCACAAAGACAGAAACTTAGCAGAAAACATCTAAACTCATGTACATATAAGGACTGATCACATGTCTGAAGCTGGAATTTGCTCTGTTTTTTATTCCTTGGAACACAGTTCATTGCCTTTCTCTGTATACTGTGAACAGTTACATAAAAGAACTGTCACATTATAATCACTCTTATCTTTCCTCAGAGTCACTAGTCCTTCCCTGCCCCCTCCCTCCCACAAACCCATTATATCTTTTCTCTCACAGAATGCTGTGTGGTCTAGTTGTTTAAACAGAGAAGGGGGGAAACAGAGAGTGCCTAGGTTCTAATCCTGATCATAGGCAAATCATGTAACCTCCTATGGCTCAGTGAACCCAGACGGAAATCTGGATGGACCACACTGAAAAAAAGATGCTGCTTCTAAGATGGGTTTTCCTATGTAAATATATAATAAAGTCACTGCTGTTTGGCAGAAGTTTTATTTTTTCAATTTTTATAAAGAAAAGAATGTAAGAGGGGAAAAGTAGGTTCCTGACAAGTTAACATAATGGCCCTTGCAATTTATGTTTATAAACAATATTAATGGACCTGATCCTGCAATCTTATATGAGCAAAGGTTGCAAAATCCATCCTAACTGTGCTAATATTAAAATATATGAACACTTCAGAGAATTAACATTCAGCAATAAATGGTGCATGGGAGTGTGAGAGAGAGGGAGAGAGATGAGATGATGATGTGGTTTCTATGGCAATAATCTGTATTTATAAACACTGTGGTATTTTTAGTAATTCCAGTACTATAAGGCAAAGCACACAATTATTTTTAAATTCCTGAGTAGCTATGATCTTTTACAGGTATTCAGCAGATGTGCATGACTTGTGTGAACCACACTCTCTCTCTTCTAAGCAGATTTCATAACTTTGAACTAAACTGCCTGCTCCCATGGTGGGAGGAAATGTCCAAGAGGTTCCCCTTGGAGAGTTTTTTCTAGGTGGTTTCACAGATGGAGAAGCAGTATTGCCAGTCACACATGTTCAAAAATCATGAGTCAGATCCCAAAATATCATGAGATTTTAAAAATACATTTCCAATCTTTATTCAATTTCTGATTTTTCATAGATTCATAGTAGGGCTGGAAGGGATCTTGAGAGGTCAAGTCCAGCCCCATGCATTGAGGCAGGACCACGTAAACCTGGACCATCCCTGACAGATGTTTGTCCACCCTGTTCTTTAAAACCTCCAGTGGTGGGGATTCCACAACCTCCTTGGAAGCCTACTGCAGAGCTTAACTACCCTTATAGTTACAAAGATTTTCCTAATATCTAACCTAAATCTTCCTTGCTGCAGTTTACACCCATTACTTCTTGCCCTACCTTCAGCAGACATGGAGTACAATTGACCACCATCCTCTTTATAACAGCCCTTGACATATTGAAGACTGGTATCAAGTTCACCCTCAGTCTTCTTTTCTTGAGACTAACTATGACCAGTTATTTTACCTTTCCTGATAGGTCAGGTTTTCAAACCTTTTATCATTTTTGTTGCTCTCTTCTGGACTCTCTCCAATTTATCCACATCTTTCTTAAAGTGTGGCATCCAAAATTGAACACTCCAGCTGAGACTTCACCAGTGCTGTGTACAGCAGGACAATTACCTCCTGTGTCTTACATATGACACTCCTCTTAGTACACCCCAGGATGATATTAGCCTTTTTTGTAATTGCTTCACATTGTTGACTCATATTCAATTTGTGATCTACTATAATTCCTAGATCCTTTTCATCAGTACTACTGCCTAGCCAATTGTTCTCCATTTTGTATGTGTATTGATTTTTCCTTCCTATGTGCAGTACTTTGCACTTGTCTTTATTGAATTTCATCTTGTTGATTTCAGATTGATTCTCCAATTTCCCAAAGTCGTTTTGAATTCTAATTCTGTCCTCCAAAGTGCTTGCAGCCTCTCCCAGCTGTTGTCATTCGCAAATGTAATAAGCATACTCTCCACTCCATTATCCAAGTTCTTAATGAAAACACTGAATAGTAGTAGACCCAGGACTGATTCGTGTGGGACCGCATTCGATACATCTGCCCAGTTTGACAGTGAGCCATTGATAACTATTCTTTGAGTACAGTCTTTCAACCAGTTTTTCACCCATCTTATAGTAATTTTATCTAAAGTATATTTCCTTAGTTTGCTTATGAGAATGTCATGTGGTAGTGTGTCAGAAGCCTTACTAAAATCAAGGTATACCACATCCACTGCTTCCCCCCATCTACTATGCCAGTAACCCTGTCAAAGAAGGAAATTAGATTGGTTTGGCATAATTTGTTCTTGACAAATCCATAGCCTTTAGGGGTCATATTTTCCAACTCTCTTTTGCCGCCATAAGATCCAGATGTCTTTTTTTTTTAAATGGAAGCAGAGATTCTTATGTAATCAGATGACTCCAGGAGCTGAGGTTTTATGAAAAATACCAGATTAGTTCTGTGAGGCCAGTGAGGAGACAATGTGCATATCTTCCAGCCCTACATCCACCCCACACAGTGCTATTCATTCGTGTCTCCACTCTGGCCAGACTCCATCTCTCTTCCCTCTGTGTAGATCCCAACCTTATTGAGAAGCCTCCATTGAGTCCTAGGGCGGGAGTGACAGTGTCACAAAGGGAAAGCCCTTCTCTGTGGGAGGATCTTGCTTGAGATTTTTTTTTAAAGAGTTTTTAAGAGCTTGCTCACTCAGAAGAACAAGAAAAAAACAAATGGCCCAATCCTGCTAAAGCACCCTTCAGTGGGAGTGGGACTGACCTCACAATATGTGGGATGTTAGAGGTGTAAGATATGGGAATGCATGCAGGAGGCAAGGAAATTTTCCACATTTTGGAGTAAATTTAACCAAAAGCTGGTAAGAGAAGCAAACTACTTCGGAGAATATAGGAACACACAGAAATCCAGGAAATTATTGCCATAGGTAAGCACTACCATATCCAGATGGAGTTTGGAGGAGACTATAAATCTTCCTGTACTGAGGCAATTCCCAGTATCTCAACTCAGATTCAGACAAGCAAGAGTGAAGAAAGAGATGTTCTAGTTTTCATGAAATGACTCTTGTGGTGTATCACTAAGGATGGCTTTTAAGGAAACTGGCAGAGAGCTGGTGCACAGGCAAGGAATGGTCTAGGACAGTGTTTTTCAAACTTTTTTTCTGACGACCCAGTTGAAGAAAATTGTTGATGCTCGCGACCCAACAGAGTTGGGGATGAGGGGTTCGGGGTGTGGGAGGGACTCAGAGCTGGGGAAGAGGGTGGGGGTGAGGGCTGTGGGGTGGGGCTGGGAATGAGGGGTTCAGGGTGTGGGAGGGGGCTCTGGGATGGGGCAGGGAGTTTGGGTGCAGGAGGAGGTCAGGGCTCTGGACTGGGGGTGCAGGCTCTGGGGTGGGGCCAGGGATGAGGGGTTTGAGTGCAGGAAGGGGCTCCAGGTTTAGGGGGGCTCAGGACTGGGACAGGGCATTGGCATACTGGCTTACCTTGGACGACTCCCGGTCAGCGTTGCAATGGGGGGTGCTAAGGTAGGCTTCCTGCCTGTCCTGGCACGGCGGACCGCGCTGTGCCCCAGAAGCGGCCAGCAGCAGGTCTAGCTCCTAGGCGGAGGCACGCAAGTGGCTCCACACAGCTCTGACCCGCAGGCACTGACCCCCACCAGCTCCCATTGGCCAGGAACCAGCCAATGGGAGTGCGGAGCCGGTGCTCGGGGCCGGGGCAGCGTGCGGAGCCCCGTGGCCCCCCCATCTAGGAGCCAGACCTACTGCTGGCCGCTTCCAGGGCGCAGCGCGGTGTCAGAACAGGTAGGGACTAGCCTGCCTTAGCCAGGTAGCACCGCCGATGGGACTTTTAACAGCCCAGTCAGTGGTGCTGACCAGAGCCACCGCGACACAGTGCCTTACATTCTGTGACCCAGTACTGGGTCGCGACCCGCAGTTTGAAAACCACTGGTCTAGGAGTATGCAATGGTTCTGCCAACAGTTTCCCCTATTCTGAGCCTTAAGGCAGGAGGAAGAGGACCTTAACGAATGCCTACTCCCAATGTTCACTACAGGGCCAAGTACTGGAAGGCTATTTATGGCCCACAAACCACAATTCCAGCCACCATGTGGGCTCCATTTGGCCTTCCTGCACTCCTAAACTAGCCTGGTCCAGTACACAGAATTTAGACTGAAGACCAGCATCCTTCTCTCTACCGAGGCATTTATAGCACACTTACCTACATGGTATCAAACTGCACTTCCAAATGACACTTAAAGGAACACTCTCAAGGTGGCTAGTCCCATAATTAGGCCTACCATTATTTTACCATATGTTTGAAATTTTTGTTATTTTTAACATGCATTTACTATACATAACTACTACCAACCAAGTAATCTTGTCATGAGCAACCTTACCAAAACACATCGATATGCACTGGCATTGGGGAAGAAAGATAGGGAAATAGATTTCATTTTAAAGTGATTATAAGCATCACAGAGAATTGTTAAATGATGTCTTTGTTTTTAAAGTCCTTTAGTGCACCTACTTAGTCATCCTTTGAAATCCATTCAGGAATTTTCTACCTGCTTTACTACTTTCAATCTAGCTGTCCTTCCACTCATTCAGGCACCCCGGTCTCATGCTGAGCACCATATACATTCTGTTAGTTATATTAGCAAAGGCTGTGTGGTTTTCCTCATTCCTCCCTGTTGGTAGGAGTTTTATTTATTTATTTTATATTTTTAGTGTGGGAATGCTAAATCAATGCAGAGAGTTCTCCATTTTTTCCAAAAGCAGCAAGACTGGTAGTCATTTCCAAAACACCCCCACCCCCCATTTCCCCAGATACATCTGTAATTTGGGAAGTATGGCACACACCTGCTATCATTTGTTCTCTAGCAGTTCAGGGCAGTTTTGGGGGGAGGGAGAAGGGAAGAGGTGGAAGGGGAGCTGTATTGAATCACCTACAGTACATGACACTATGCACTGATCTCAGACCCTTGCAGTAACTTGCATGACAACAAGGTGAGCTAAGGACAAACTAAGCTGTGAATTTTCTTTGCATTTATGGGCCTAAATCAGGCTCTTAATCAGAATTTAATGTCATTTTTCATATACAACTAAACAAGTACACCAGATTGAGATACAAACAAACTATAGAGATTAATTTCCTTCCCCACTTCAATACAAACACATTTTCTTTCCAAATAATCGAACAGTTCTTCTTTTTTACACTGAGCATGGCAGGAGGAGTTTCCTCATGTAATTAAGCTAAACACGAGCCAGTGCATTCTTAAGCAGAAAGAGCAATAACTGAAAATGATGCAAGAGACAAGTTATTTTATGATACCACATTTCACAATCTGGCCTATCAAATGCACATTACTGTTTACTGAGAGTTCAGTATATATAAAGTGCATTTGAAAAAAATTTGTTACATCAAGGGCTTAACCCACAGCTCCCATAATAGCAATGAGCAAATAAATGGCATGTATTATGCCTGCAGAAATCTCATTTAAAATTTGCCTTTTTTTTAAAAGTTACAGGAAGGTCATAAATGAAATTAGAAGCTCCGTGTTCTTCATTCAGTAGTCTGATATTCTACATCTAGGTTCTTCCTTTCTAGTTACCATTATATCTGAAAAATGTACAAGATATGTCCCACTTTATGGCAACCATATGAAATATACTCCCAAGACTACACAAAGTGCTCCCTCTATAGGGCTTCTTATACAATGTACAGAATCATAAACTTCTCATTTTCTCCCACTGGACTGCAAACGTTTTCAAAATAATTTCACTGTTTTATTCATTAGGATCTGAATTCCCATCACTTCTGCAGTGCCCTGTATTGCAGATTAGGGGAGAGGGTTTAATAACAAAACATAACAAACAGGAAACTGCATGATAGGATGCAATAAAATCATTGTCATTTGCATTGAATTTTAGCCTATTAGTCATTTCTACGTCTTTTCCCATTAACCTCTGCAATGATTTATTATGTGAGAAACCTAGCCTAGGGCGCTATACCTACTGGATCAAAGATAACTAGTCTTTACACTTTTCAAAAAGACGTGCTACACCAATGCATCTGGATTTAGCAATATAGTAGAAAAGGCCACTACAAAGTTTCCTGAATATCCATCACTTTCTTGCAGTTAAATGATATTAAATATAAAGGAACATAAAGCCTGCCATGCCACATAAGTAAAGTACTAAGTTTGCTTCCTTCAAACATCCTGGAGAAAACTATCACTGTCCAGATAAGCAAGTCAAAAGGGTGGGGAAGTATCATGCAAGAAAAGCCTGGATTCCATCAAATCCTGCCCCTGGGAAGTAAACAGAAAGAAAGAAAGAAAGAAAGAAAGAAAGAAAGAAAGAAAGAAAGAAAGAAAGAAAGAAAGAAAGAAAGAAAGAAAGAAAAGTGTATTTCCCCAAAACAAAGAATTTAATAAAGCAGATGCAGCTCAGTGCAAAAAGACTCCACCCTGCAAGGCTTCAGTGTTTATTTCTCTCAACTCAGCTCAGATTGTTCAGGCTAGTTTCCAACCTCAGAGGCTGCATTTAGTCTCATCCCAAGCACTTTCTTTTGTTGAAACTTTCCAGTCTCCCCAGCCCCACACGGAGTTAATGCCAGGCAACAGGGTTTATTCCTAAATGCTCCACAGAAACATTTTGCATTTAATTGTTCTCCCCCCATCTGCAAAACAATGCACCGAAGGCAAGAGACTTGTGAACCCTGCAAAGCTCCAGCTTTAAAAAACTCAGTTGTCTTCCGATCAGATTGGTGCAAACCTCTCAGCCCCCTTCTCCGCATTTAAACCAAAAAGTCTCACAATGACTGTTTCCCACAGGCTTTCTAGTGCACTTATTATCCAAACTATGCAATAAAAACGCTGCACACAAAGAAAAAAGGAAACTCACCACCCACAAATTCTTCTTGAAATTCTTCTTGTGCTTTTACTGTTATAAATTGCCCTAATAAAGCAACAAGAATGAAAAAAGTTCTTGTTTGCACCCAGGTTGCCATCATGTCTAAATATTAGACATGTGTATCCTCCTGGGCAGCAAAAAGTGCAAAAACGTAAGCTTATTTTAGCACCATGAAGTCAGCTGTGGGATCTTTTCCTTTCAGCACCAGCTCCAGGACAAATTCTGCAAGCCCCTTTTTTTCAGCACCAGCTCCGTCACCGTCTACAAACACTTTTTTGAAGTGATGCAGCTTTAAATAGGAAGAATGCTGCCTCCACTTCTTTTCCTGCCCCTTTTCAGCTTGTTCAGGCTCATAGTCATCCAGTCCCTGCCAAGCAACAGTCTGATTGATGGTAAACAACCGAATCAGAACTAGCTTCACTTTTCCTTGAACTTTCCCTTTTACAAATACATTTTCAGGATCTTTTCCTGCTGCTGTACAGTAAAGATAATGTATCAGAGCAATTTATTAAGAGACCCAAACGTATTTGAACAAAAGGCTGCTGAGAAGAGAGTGGTCTGCTCCTTACAGACATTCCTGGCTGCTGAAAGGGGCCATGCAAAGGAGAGTATATACCCTGTCTTTAGCCACTGACAGGGGACTCTACCCCTTCCAAGTTGCTGGGAAGAGGCTCTCCCCTTCCCTTTTGACCACCGAGTGGAAGTTAAACCATCCACCTCCCTCTGAGTTTGCTGCAATACCTACCACCATCCCAGCCCCCTGAGACACCACAAGAGCTACCAATCCCCGCTAGTTACTGTAAGGGGGATTACCCTGCTTGGGCTGCCATAAAGGGGCTCTCGCCTATCTGCCCCCAAGTTACTGGGGCTGTCTCTACCCTCTGTCCTACCTACTGGGAGGAAGATCCCTGAATATTGCAAACTTCTGGAAGAAGCTCTACTGCCCTGGCAGCCAGAATGGTGGTCTACCTACTTACCTTTCCCTGGTCAATGTGCCTCCGCCCCCCTGGCAACTGGAAGAGGATCTACCTAAATCCTCACCTCCCATTCAGTCACTGGGAGAGCGCTCTATTTAACATTCCAGATCCTTGGAGAGAACCATCTGAATCCTCTACACCCAACTAGTCACTGGAAGTAGCCTCTACCCTTCTTTACCTCATCCTCCCAGCACAGCTCAGGGGCTGGGGAAGCTCAACCCATGGCCCCCTGACTTCTGGGATGGGATCACCTGCTCCTGCTGGGTGGGAATGTTTAATCCCATCTGCTGGGAGAGGCTATATCCTTCCTGGCCATTTGAAGGGGAAATGGCCCAGCATCAGCAGCCAGGGAGTCACAGTCTGGAACAGCCAGAGCAAGAGTCCAATCCCTGCTCCCAGTGGCTGCAGTGAGAGGTAGACTTTCTTGCCATGATTTGGGTGCAAATGGGGAAGGTGACAAAGGCCCCAATTAGAGCTGGTCAAAGAAAAAAAAACAGGAACATTCTTGGAAGAATTTGTCCCTTTTTCGCCCCCATCAACATTTCAAATTTAAATGTTTTCAATTTGCCCTTTTAGCCGTTTTTTTTTTTTAAAGGGGAAACATTTTTCATAAAAATGTTCGTGTCCATTAATGTTTCAAAAAAGTTAAATTTGGACAATGTTGACCCGCTTTGGTTGTAATCATCGTAGAACTGATTTGCATTTCGTGACACGGGGGAACTCCCTGCTGTGGTAAAGCTGTTGGAACTGGCTCCTGCACCACATACGGCACAAGGAGTGTGCCAAGGAAGGAGAGGAGAGGGGTACGCTGGGCTATGGCAGAGCACTGCTATTTTATGCTGAACCTCCACTGGCATAAAGGCCTTAGAGCAACCAGTAAACTGACACCAAGTCTGGACCAGCACAGAATCAGGAAAGCGTAATCTGTTCCCTAATAACCTCACCACTCCTGCACCAAGTGGAACTCTGATGCAGGGGAGAATTGAGCCCAGGAAGTATTTCACACACACTTCACAAGTTACTCCTGTTTAGACAATGACAGTAACAGCTAACATTATAATCTCCTTGCCTTGCCTTGCCTTGCATGGTGACAGGTTTCAGAGTGGTATCCATGTTAGTCTGTATCAGCAAAAACAACGAGGAGTCCTTGTGGCACCTTAGAGACTAACAAATTTATTTGGGCATAAGCTGTCGTGGGCTAGAATCCACTTCATCAGATGCATGGAGTGGAAAATACAGCAGCAGGTATATATATACATAGTACATGAAAAGATGGGAGTTGCCTTACCAAGTGGGGGGTCAGTCTAATGAGACAATTCAATTAACAGTAGAATATCAAGGGAAGAAAAATCACTTTTGAAGTGGTAATGAGGGTGGCCCATTTCAAACAGTTGACAAGAAGGTGTGAGTAACAATAGGGGGAAATAAGTATGGTAAAATTAGATTCTGTAATGATCCATCCACTCCCAGTCTTTATTCAGGCCTAATTTGATCGTGTCCAGTTTGCAAATTAATTCCAGTTCTGCCGTTTCACATTGGAGTCTGTTTTTGAAGTTTTGTTGTTGCAAAATTGCCACTTTTAAGTCTGTTATTGAGTGACCAGTGAGGTTGAAGTGTTCTCCTATTGGTTTTTGAATGTTGTAATTCCTGATGTCAGGTTCTAGCCCAAAGCTTATGCCCAAATAAATTTGTTAGTCTCTAAAGTGCCACAAGGACTCCTCATTGTTTTTATTATATTCTCCTTGTCTCCTTTAAATAATTCTTGCCATGGTTAAAGGACTACAACCAGAGTAAAAACAAGACATGCAAACTCTAGCCTCAATATTAAATACACCTCTACCCCAATATAACACAACCCAATATAACACGAATTCGGATATAACGCGGTAAAGCAGCGCTCCAGGGGGGCGGGGCTGTGCGCGCCGGCGGATCAAAGCAAGTTCGATATAACACAGTTTCACCTATAACGCGGCAAGATTTTTTGGCTCCCAAGGACAGCGTTATATTGGGGTAGAGGTGTACATCTACTTATTAGGAGCAACAATAAATTCATTATGAAGCTGTAAACAAATCCTCAGCATTGCCAAAATACATACAGCAGTCTCTAGTTAGCTGCCAGTGCTTGGTGCTGCTAACATACATATAGGCAAACCAGTCCCCAGCATAAGCAAATATATACTTTTAATAAGCTGGGGACAGTTTACTACATGATCTTATTACAAAAATGAGCATAAGAATACACAGAAAACTTGTCCCCACATAGCAAGATGCATTTCCACTAACAAGAAACCTTTCAAGAAGATTTGAAATAGAGCTGGTCAAAATTTTTCAAAATTCAAGTGAATTTTTTTGTTAAAGTTTGAAGTGTGACCAGGGATGAAAATTTCACAACATTTTTCTCCTGCTTTTTGACAAGCTCTAGTATGAAGTTCTCTGTGGATAAGGTCCCAAGATCTCAGATGCTACCCTATCCCAAAGTATGGCAGACCCTACAATTCCCTATAGCCCTCCATATCCCCTCACTCCAATCCCCCTCCATCAGTGAATCCTCTCCCTGACAATCCTCCATCACTCCTACCTGGTGCTGTCTTTTAGGGCCCTGTGTGTCTTACACTGTTTGCTTAGGTAGCAAGGCCACAGTCTCCTTGGGTTAGGAAAGGCAGCTGTGGGAGAAAAAAAGAACAAAGGGATTAGGTGGTTGGCAATTGCTTAGGGAAGGTCCTCTCTAGAGCTGTGCGAACAGTTGCAAATTCAATTTGAAATCACATCACAAATGTTAGTTAGAATTGATTCAGAGGCCCTGGAGTCCAAAAGAAGGCTATTGTGTTAAGAAACTCAGCTTTCCCTTAGCCAGACCTCATTCCTAGCCCATAGGTTAGTTTTGGTTTGATGGTTTTGTGCCCATTTGCATAGGTTTGCTGGTATCAAATGTGGAACCAAATTAATTTGAGATTTGATGCAATAACAAGACTTGGATCTCTAGGAAATTTTCCCTTTCAAAAGTGGGATGTTAATATGTGAACCAGAAAGACAATGTTTGTTATCTTATAGCAACTGGAGGTTCTTCAAGCTGTGTGGTCCCTATCTGAATTCCACCGAGGGGTACGCATGCGCTCCATGCACCCGGAGACAGAGAGTTTTGAAAGCAGTGTCCATTGGTCCACACCTGCACCCTGGCTCACCTCAGGCCTCCAACCGAGGAAATAAGGGGTAGGGCAGACAGACCGCCACTCCAGTTCCTTCTCCACTGCAAATCAAAAAAGATCCAAAGCAGAGGAGAAGGAAGATGAGTAGTGGAATACAAGCAGGGACCACACATCTCGAAGAACACCAGTTACTATAAGGTAAGTAACTTTCTCTTCTTCTTCAAGTGCTGATCCCTATGTGTAATTCCACTGTGGGTGACTGACAAGCCGCACTCAAATAGGAGGAGGGTGCGAGGTTGTAGGTGGCAGAGCCGAATGGAGGACTGCCATTCCAAAAGATGCATCAGCAGAGGAGTCCTGTACCAAGGCATAATGATTCGTAAGCATGTGAATGGAACTCCACATAGCTGCCTTTCAGATATCAAGGAGAGGCATTTCTTAAAGTGATGCTATGGATGGTGCTTACGTTCTTGTGGAATGAACTCTTATCCTCTGAGTCTGGGGGGAAGATTAGACAGCTGATAGCAGAACAAAATACATCCTGAGATCCATATTGAAATTCTTTGAGAAGATACAGCCTAACCCCTGACTCTTTCTGCTATGGAGACAAACAATCTCCTTTCTTCTGAGGATGCATGTGGTTTTGTGAAGAGCACAAGGTGAATTGACTGGTTCAGGTGAAACTCAAACTACTTTGGGGGTGAGTTTAGGGTTTAAACACAATGAAACTTTGTCCTTATGGAATATAGCACCATCAGTGCTCCAAGTTCACCAACCTTCCTAGCTGAAGAGATGGCTACCAGGAATGCAACCTTCAAGGAAAGTGGACACATGGAGCAAGAAGCTAATGGTTCAAAAGGGAGGCATAATGAGTACTGAGAGAACAAGATTCAAGTCCCATTCGGGGAAGGCTTTTTTTTTAATAGCCGGAAAGGTTCTGATTAGACCATTCCAGAATCTGCTAGTCAATGGGTGTGGGAAGATAGAGTAGCCCTGTGATTGCTGCCAAAAGGAGCCGATGGACAAACCTGCTGTCTTTAATGAAAGAATACAGTCCAAAATCAGAGGAATATCCACAGCTTCTGTGGATATATGTCTTTGATATCCTCAGATAGACTCTTCCACTTGGCTAGGTAACATTTCCTAGAGGAATCCTTCCTGCTATTAAAAAGGATGCTCTATATAGCTTCACAACATGATCGTTCTAAAGACAATGCCCATACAAAAACCAAGCCCTGAGATAAAGTGGACGTGGGTTGGTCTTGCTTCATCTTGCTGTTCCCCTGGGTTAGGAGATGAGAAAATGTGGAATAATGATCGATGCCCGAGATGACATGCATAGGAGGTTCAGAAATCAAAACTGTCTGGGCCAGCTGGGGGCAACGAGGATGATGCATGCCCTATCCTGCCGAATCTTGTGCAAAACCCGAGGCAAGAGTGGTAGTGGAGGGAAAGCATAATTCAGGTGGTCTGACCATGGAAGAAATAGTGTTGCCCTGCAAGTGGCAACCTAGGCCTCCTCTGGTGCAGTATATTTTGCATTTCCTGTTTGTTTGGGAGGCGAACAGGTCCCTGGAGGTGGTCCCCCATAAAGTGAAAATATTGTTCACCACAGAGTCGTATAGCTCCCACTCGTGATCAACCACAAAATGTCTGCTGATAGAGTCCGCTAGCACATTCTGGTTCCTGAGGGTACAGGGAGATCTGATTGCCAATGCACCAATTCAGCAGACTGCCTGCTTCTGAACTCGGGGGGATGGTTGTGATGTTAGGCATGGTGACCTTGAATGAACACAAGAAAAGCTTCACAAGCCCTTTGAACTGCTCACAACTCCAGAAGACTGATATGCATCCTGGACTCTCGAGATGTCCAGGTGCATTGCACTCTACGGTTGTCCTTGTGGACTCCCCAACTCCACAGAGATGTATCTGTAATGACTTCCCCATCCAGTGAGGAGGCAAGCAAGGGAACCCCCATGCATACTTGGCAGGGATTCTTCAACCATAACACGGATATCACTTTGTGGGAACAGTCACTATGGTGTTCATGGACTGCCAGTTTGGTGAGTACACTGTTTGAAGCCATACCTGGTTTGCAGCTCTCAAGCTCCCATAGAAAATAACGTTTAGCCAAGGCTGGGACTGGGAACCTGAGGAAGGTGCTGTGGAAGGTGCGGGGAAGTGGGGTTTTGAACCTTCTCCTCCTATGGGGTGGCTCAGAAGGTCTCTGGTGGTAGAATTGTTGACCCATCAGTCTAGGCTTGTAAGACTGCCTATGAAATTTTTTTTTCAGAGCAGGAGTATATATACCCAGGGAGCAAAGCATGGCCCTGGTGTCCTTAAGTGCGTGTAAAGACTTTTCCATCCTCTGATTACACAGATGAGTCTCTTCAAGGGGTAGGTCCTCAGTAGTGTACTGAACCTCTCTGGGAAACTCCAAAGCATGAAGCCACAACTCCATGTGCAATCCAACGGCAGTAGCCAACACCCCAGAAGATGTATCAGCTGCATCTACTGCTGATTGAAGAGGGGTCCTGGCAACTATTTTGCCTTCCTCTATGAGAGCTCTATGACAGCTCTGTCCTGATGCATACATCTGTCAGTAAAGTCTGCATCTTTTAAATAGTTCAGGAAGTCATACTTAGCCATTAATGCTTGGTAGTCGGCTATTCTGAACTGGAGACTAGAAGTCCTTCCTTTCCAATAAGTTGATATGCTTGCCCTCCTTATCAGTCAGGGAAGATCGGCGGTGTTGTCATCTGGATTTCTCCATGGGAGCCTGGACCACTAAAGAGTTAGGGGCAATGTAAGAGAATAGAAATTCCTCCCCTTTGCTGGGACATAGTAACGTTTCTCTGCCCTCTTAGAGTCAGGGACACAGATAGCGGGGGTACACAAGACTGCTCCAAAAGTTAAAGTTCCAGGCCAGGCCAAAGAAAACAAGCAATTCTTGGCTTAATATTCTTTAGAGCATGCACATATTTGAATAATTAAAATTCCTGTACCCACCTGAGGGCTTCTTTAAAACATAGCATGAAGAACTTTCCCATTCTGTTGCATATATAGAAACAGTTCTGAGTTAAATATACTTCATTAACTTGTATCAAGCTGGTAAAAATGTGCACTCAGATATGTTACTAAATATTTGCTCAAACTATGAGGATGATGCCAGTTTTTAATGTGTTGTAGCTGATTTCAGCAATCTCATTTTGTAGTCTTTAAAAAGTTTTGTTATAACTTTAAATATATGGAACATTTAATAATAGGTTATACTGTACCTCTATGGCAGCTTCCATTTGATCTGAAAGCACTTTATCACCATGAATGAATTCAGCCTCACAATACTCCCATCAAGCAGGGACATTTTCAGATGGGGAAACTAAGTAACAGAGCGATAACAGGCTAATCCTGGAGCCCTTTATCACGTGAGTTGTCCCCTTTGATATAAAATAGAGAAATGGGCTTTTAATTACTTGAGTCATGCAGGAAATCTGTGGAAGAGCTGGGAATAGAATCCATATCTTCTAAACTCCAGCACTCTGCTTTAGCCACGAGACCATCCTTCCCCTCAATTGCAATTAGTTGTCTATCTATTGGTTTAATGTAGTCCTGAGCAACTAAGGCTGCTCTTGCTCCCATTAAATTCAGTGGCCAATCTGCCATTGTTTTCAATAGAGCCAGAGCAGGTCTTTAGCTAACATGCCTGAATCTATTTCTTGCACTTCAGATCTTTCAGTGAAACTAATTTGTTCTGAATTCTCAGGATCTTTTAATGATGTTAAATAGAAATGAAGTTTAGATAATATACTCTTTTTCACCCCAATAAATTGACAAGGGGGATCTAACTCCTTTTTAATGTAAACGATCCTAAGGCCCAAGTTCAGACATAACATTTCAGTAGGTGGTCTGGGAATAGCTGAATTGTATTCAGATAGAATTTCTCTAACTGAAAAAAAATACTTCACTTGTTTCAGTTTCGATAGCTTTGCCAGACATACATTAACCAAAGTGAAGAATAATTAAAGCAGCAGCTGATGCATATGAATTCTAGCCTTTGCACTTATATAACATTTTACTTTCTCAAAGTGCTGCATAAGCATTAATGAATCAGTCACTTTTTACCAAACCTGTGCATCTGGAGCATTCATCATAAAAAGATTACTGAAATGACTGCTTTCCTCATCCAGAAAAAACAGAACATTAATTGTACCTGTGCAACAAAGTAGACCGTTCTGCCCCCAAACACAGACTACTGAAACTTTAGAATCCCTCAGGCAGTGATCCCTACTTCATGTTGATAAAATTCAGGGTTTTCAGAACTTTTGACCCCTTTTGATTTGCATTCTCTTTGCAGAGTCTTTCACCCCTCGCCCTCCCTTTTAGAAGCACATTAGGCCATCTAGCCTTAACTTTGGATTCATTAGCCTTCGGAAAATTTTTCCCAACACTGCAGTTCCAATGAATATTTCAGTGTATCTTCTGTTAAGTACATCTCCTTAGAAAACAATATACTGTTTTAACAGATCGTTATTTCAATTTGTCCTCTGTTGTCAAAGGATAAAGTGTATTCTCATTAAAAAACCAAAAATACGAAAATATCTTTAACAAATAGTGTTACGCTAAAAGATTTAACTTCTCAGCCCAATCATGTGTTCCTCCTTCGCCCCAAGAACCCCACTGACATCAATAGGAGTTTAGCATGCAAAAAGAAATGCCAGATGGGGCCCTTTACTGGTTTGGTCTAATGTCTGTTGATGGCAGTGGGAGCCTTTCTTTTAAGGTCAGTAAGCACAGGAGTGAGATTTTAAAAAGCACGCCGCTTTGGTTGAACTCTACCCACATTGAAGTCAATGCAAGTTTTACAACTGACTTCCATGGAACAGTTAGGCCAATGCTGAGTGCTTTTGAAAATCCCACCCTATATAACAGTTCTTCGGCCACCTTCATTCTTAGCAGCTCAGAGATCTCTGCAGTCTCTTGCAACTAAATTTTTCACTTAAAGGAACAGAGTCAACTTTAAAAATAAATCACACTTCTGTCTATTGTTAGAATTTTCCCAGTAACTTTTTAAGATCTTTATGTTTCACTAAATAATTTAGATTCTTTGTGTAGAAGGGGGAGAAAGGATCTCTCTTTAGTTACTTTTTGCTCAGGGGGCAGAACTGGGGGTGAATATTAATACTATTTCACAAACATGGTCAGTTTTATTTTTTGAAGTAGTATTAGTCTTTGTTTCTGAATTGTTAGTGTGGGGTCTTGGAGTACTTCAGTCATTCAAAATCTGTTTTCATTGGGGGTGAGTCCAAGCCTAAAAAAGCTATGCAAAGTTGTTAGGGTTGGCACGATTCCCTTCAGACTGCCTCACCTCAAAATGAGCAGAGAAATCTTCAAACTCAAACGGAAATGCTCACAACAGAATAAGCACCAGATCAAGAATAATTAGGGGAAATCTTGTGTAAAATCCTGCTGTATAATCCTATAAAATTATAAATTATTTTTCCGTTCCGTTTTCCCTGCCCCAGAATGGGTATTCAAATGTGAGTTTCTCAAGTGCCCCTAACCACTGGACCAAAGGCTATGTGAAAGGAGGGGAAGACCCACAATCACAAAGATTGCTGGCCCCAAACTGACTTTTCCAATTTGCTGACAAATTCCAAATATGTTCAGAACCAAACCAAATATTTTCGCTGATTTTTTAGTTTGCTGGCCAAACTGAGAAATCAATTATTCAGCCAGCTCAGCACCTAGCGCTTACACAAATAACACTCCAGTTCCTTTCTCTGAGAGGGATGTTTAAAAAGCACGTCTAAGGGCACATTTACGCAGCAAAAAAACCCACCATGGCAGTGAGTCTCAAAGCCCAGGTCAACTGACTTGGGCTCATGCTGTGAGGCTAAAAATAGCAGTGTAGCCATCCCTGCTCAGGCTGGAGCCCCAGTTCTGAGACCCAGTGAGGAGGGTGGGTCTCAAAGCCCAGGCTCCAGCCCAAGTGAGAATGTCTAGACTGCTAGTTTTAGCCCCCTAGCACAATCCCCGCAAGCCCGAATCAGTTGACCTGGACTCTGAGGATAGGTCTACACAGCAAAACAACAAACAAAAAAAGGCAGCAGCAAGTAGGCTGACCAGATAGCAAGTGTCAAAAATCAGGACAGGAGGACAGCATCTGTATGGAGCACCACACAGGATCAGGACCCAAGGTCACATAAGAAGTCTGTGTCAGAGCCAGGAACTGAAGACCAGGTCCGCCTGAGCTCCAATCCAGTGCCTTAATCCCTGTACTATACTTTCAGTTTGAATAAGGAAATAGAGTAACTGGTTTCAGTTTCTGGTTTCCATGAAATGGCACAATGCTTAAAAATAATTGTTTCAACTGGAATAATTCATTGAATTATTGCTATTAGGTTTTTAACTAATCCTAAAACCTGGTCCAAATTGGACCTGACAATACTTCTCTCAGTCTCTCTGTGTTTGACTGATAATAAAACATGATGAATTTCACCCAGTTTAGTCTCTACTAATACAGCCCTAAGTTGACAGGAACTAATTGTAGCCACAATTCACCTATGATCTGATCCTGCAGTGTGCTGCACATCCTGAACGCTTGCTCAAGTCAATGGGAGGTCAGGTAATCAGCATGCAGAAGGATCAAGCCCCTGTTCTCTCTCAGACATCTAGATAAAAAAGCATCCTTACAAGTTGGCCTAATTAATACTGAAACATGTTGCCTATATCCATAATCTATGTATCTTGCCAAATAATGTAAATGTGACTGTTAAGTTTTGCTTCCTTTTTCCTCATATTGTGGACTTCCCATTTCAGACAGCAAAATTCGATATATACACACATAGACGGATGGAACATGCCACTGAAACAGACCCAGTAACGTCAATAGAGTAACATACAACTCAAGATAAGTGACAGTATTAGGATCTGGCCCTTATCTTAAACATGAGAAATCTTCATCAGCCATCCTCAAACTGTGGTCCATGGACCACCACCAATCTGTGAAACCGTTCCTCGTGGTCCCTAGGACTGGAGTATTGGTGTGACCAAAGATTATTTTTCCTCCCTTACTGAGGGGTTTGTAGAAGGAAAGGGCTGCTGAACTCCAAGACAGTAATAAGTATGTATATAGATTATTAAACACCTTCCATACCCATGTTCATTATTGCTTAGAAACTACATTTTTATTTGAAGCAAAATGCTGTGACTTTATATATGCTTTAAACTTAAAAACTGAAGGGATCCAAATGCAAATGATATTGCTTCCAATGCAAAAACCCTTTGCAAATGTTTAAAAAATGTCCAGTACCATACATCACACATAGAATTTACATTAGCTAGGAAAATATCAGTTTTTAATAGTACTTATTTGCCCTGGGTGTTCAAAGAGCCTTCGTCCTTCTTTACTATAGGCTTCAGTGAATGCTGAGAGTTCTCCATTTCCCACAGGAAGAGTTGAGGATGCTCAGACTCTCACAGGAGGTGTTCAGTTTCTTGCAGGAAAAAGCATTATGTAGTGCAGCAAAGGAAGAAAAAAAAATCAGGGGGAAGTTAGATTCTGTACGAGTATCCAAGCAACATAACATGGTGAACCATGCAATAGAAGACAGGGGGTTTTGCTAGGTGAACCTGCAGCAAGCTAACAAAGAGACCTGACATCTTGAAGGTGAGTCTAAAATAGCAGGAATACCTGCTGACTCAGAGAATATCTGATTCTGTTGTGCCCAGATAAAGAAATGCCTCTGCTTGGCTAAGTAACATTTTCTGGTAGAGCCTTTCCTGCTATTATTAAGCATAGCTTGTACGGCCTCCAAACACGAACACTCTAGGTTTGATGCCCGTCTAAACACCAAGATGTGAGGTGAAGAAAGTCTGGGTTAGGACGACTGACCCTGACGCTTTCCTAAGTTAGCAGGGTCTGGGAAGGGCTGAATGCGGATGTGTTGACAGAATTGTCTGGGGCAGTTAAGTGCAAAGAGAGTGACTCATGCTTTGTCAAGATGAATCTTCCATAGAACCTGGGGTAGTAACAGGATGTGAGTGAAGGCGTACCTCAGATGGCCTGTCCAGGATAGCCAGAGGTCATCACCCCTGGAGTCCTGACCTTGTGCTGCTCTGGAACAATGTAGGTTGAACTTCTTTGTCATCTGTACCCAAGATGCTGTGCCCTACTGAGTGAAGATGCTGGTCAGCACTGAACTGTGTGATTCACACTCATAATCGGTAGCAAAGTGCCTGCTGAGGCTGTCTGCCACTGAGTTCTGGGCCCCTGGGAGGTGTGTCACAAAAACTGTGATGTGGTTCCAGATACACCAGTTCCATAAGTTAATCACTCTACACATAGTGGAAGGGATTTCGCCCCTCTATGTTTGTTTATATAGGTTGTTGTCTGACATTATCTGGACAGGATGGGATTGTCTGAGTGGAAGGAATGCATTGCAGGCCAACCTGACCTGGCTTCCTGAGATGGCCACGTATCTTGTGCTGCGTAACCGTCCATGCAAGCTCCCCACCCTATGAGGAATGCCTCTGTGATCATCATGTCAGATGTGGGAGGTAGGAAAGGGACACATACATGTCCCAGATTCCTCCACCAGGTGAGTGAAGCCGTGACACTGACAAGGATTGTCACTGCAGAGGTCATGGTGTGCCTGTCTTGCATATACAGTGAAGGGAGCCATGGTTGTAGACAACAGAAGCGTAGCCTGGCAAACAGTGTTAAACAGGTACAACAGGGCATATGGACTAACTGGGAAAACCAGACCCAGACTGTTGTCTGAGATCTGACAGTTACTTGGTTTATTAGACTGCTCATGGCATGAAATCTGTCCACAAGGAGGTAGGCCCTTCCTGTGATTGGCTCAAGGGTTGCTCCTATAAAGGCTATGATTTGCATGGGAATCAGGGTAGACTTTTCTATGTTTATGCAGATTCCGAAGGATGCCAGGAGATACAGTAATAAAAAGGTTGCTGACAGAACTACTAGGCGAGATCAGCCTGTTAGAAGACAGTTATCCAAGTACAGGAGGACAATGCAGCCCAATTTGTGCTGCCACCACAGAGACGACCTTTGTGAAGACCCTGGATGCTGTTGCCAAACTGAATGGGAATACTTTGCACTGGTAGCATTTCAGAAACCTGAGGAACCTTCTGTGGGATGGGTGGATGTCCACATGAAAGTAAGCATCTTTCATATTCAGAGCTGCAAACCATGTGTGTTTTCCCAAGGAAGGACTTATTGATGCCACTGTAACCATGCAGTATTTTAATTTTTAAATTTTTAGCTGACGTAGGTCAAGAACAGACCTCCAGACTCCCTTTTGTTTTGGAAACTAAGTAATTGAAATAGAACCCTTCCCCGTCATGCTGAGGTGACACTCACTGTATAGCTCCCCAACTGAGGACAAAGTCTATCTCCTGCCAGAGAATCTCCTCATGACAGCTGTCCCTGAAGAAGGGCCGGATTTTGGAGGAGGTGGGGAGAGGAACTCAATAGCGCAGCCAGAGTGGATGATATCCAGTACTCCACTTGTCCATTATTATTGCTCTCCAGTTGGGGGCAAAGTGCACTAGCCAGACACCAAATGGGTAGAGATGGCATTGTTGTTAGGTCACAGCTCCCAAGCATCCCTCAAAAGTAACCTTCAGCTGATGGCTGAGGTTGGGTAGCTGCCATTGAGGTGGATGAGGCTGCATATATTGTCCTCTGCAGCCTTTGTCCTTGTGGGGTGCTTTGTAGTTTGCTGGTGGTAGAAAGACTGTGGAAAAGGCCTTGGCTTATATGGTTGCTTATGGTGAATCCTCTTTGGGGATGGAATATAAATGCCCAGGGATTGGAGGGTAGACCTGCAGTATTTTAACAAGTGTAAAGATTCATCTGTTTTCTCATCAAAGAAATTGGTTTCATCAAAGGGCAAGTTCTCTATGGTGTTCTGTACCTCTCTGGGGAACCCTGAAGAGTGAATCCATGACTCCCAGTGCATCATCATTGCAGTATCAGCCACATCCACTGCAGCATGCAGTGAGGTTTTAGCCAGTTTTAGGTTTAGCCAGTCTACCTTCCTCAACAAGGGCTGTCCTCCTGGGGGAGTTTATCTTTGAACTCCAGTAACTTTGAGTAGTTCATAAAATAATATTTCACTAACAGAGCCTGGTAGTTAGAAGTTCTGAACTGCAGGCTGGTGGATGTGAATACCTTCCTCCCCTGGAAGTCAAGTCATTTAGCTCCCTTGTCCAACTGGGGTAGTCCTAGGGTGCTGCTATCTGGATCTTCTCATGGCTGGTTGTACTACTAGTGAGTGAGGAGCAGGGTGGATGAACTGTGAAAGGGGCAGAATTCATGAGTAAGTCTGAAGGATGGAGCCCTTATTTAGGAATCAGAACGTAACCAGTTGGAACTTTAGCTGGTTCCATAATGGCCTCAGTCACTGGGAGCACTACCCAATTGGGTCCAGTCGGCTGCAAGATGCCCAAAACTTTGTGCTGTGTATCATGAAATAATTTCTCTATTCCATTTCTAGAAATTCCATTTCTCTAATGGAATTTGAAGAGCTGCCACCAGTCTCTGAAATAGTTCTTAATATTGCCTAAGGTAATCGAATGGGGGCAGTGAAGATGGGGCAATTGCCTCATCAGGTAAGGAAGATTATATGCTTGTTGGTACTGCTGGAACCAGCGGATCCAGTTTGTGGTCTTCCTCTTCCACACACTCCTACAGAGCTGGCTGCTGTTGTCCAGGAGTAGAAGGATGGTGTGACTCTCTGGTAGAGCGCATGGATCCAGGGTGTCATGCATAAGGGTTCCATGGACCCCAACAGGGCCAATATTAAGGGTCGACACCTGGTTAGGATGCACTGTAGGGCACTGGGTACCAGCATTCTCTTTGAGAGAATCCTGTTTGGGCAGACGATGGGTCTAAGACACCTTCAAAGCCCTGTCTGGGCTAACCTCCCTATGCTGAGGAAGTGATGGTTCATCATGGGCATCGGATTCAGCCCGTGAGAAGGAAAGCTCCAGCTCATCAATGGTACCAGTGAAAGGAAACTCCAGCTCGTGGATGGAATAGGGAAGAGATTTCTCCTTCTTCAGGTAGAATACTCTACTGGAGTCAATTATGTGACTCGGAAGTATCAGGCCCCAAAATGGAAGAGATTGTTGGTCCAGGAAGACAAAGATATCTTCAGGTTAGTGTATGTCTTAGTCCGTCCTGGTACACAAGGGGTCCTGGTTGTTGGTTCCACCAGATCTGGCGCCATGAAAGACTTAATGATCAGTGGGTCCTTTCAGAACTAGGTCAGTACTGCCAGGGAGAGAAGGTCCCATTTGGAGCTCTGCATCCATACTGGCAGTTGATGGTCCTTTGACTTATTAGAGGTCACGGTCTTATTAGAGGTAACTTATTAGAGGGCACTGGAGCCAGTACCATGAGCACTTTGCTCCTGGGCACTTTCCTTTGTGGGCAGACCTAAGCCCTTGGGATCCACACATGAAGACTCACCTGGAAGGAGTCAGGGAGGGATCCCTTCTCTTGGAAGTAGACTTGGAGAGGGATCTGTTTTTATGCCTGTGAGAGTGCCCCTTTACTATCCTGATAAGCCCAAGACAATGGGTCTTTAGTTAAACTAATTCAGCCTCTGTTCCAGAGTTTGTGCTCAGAGGCACACTGCTCAAAGTCTCCTGCCAGTTTCCAGGGTGGGTTTCCAAGGTTGGATCTGACTGGGGTCTCATGGCTTTCTCCATAAGGTTCTTCTTCAGTCAGAGTCCTTATTCCTTGCTGGTCTGGGGTGGGAAGGAGCAACAGACACTGTACTTAGTGGAGATATACACCTCCCCCAGGCAGTAAAGGGAGCACTGGTGGTCTTTGCTGACCAAGAAGCAGGGGCAGGAGACTCCCTTTTTGAATCCCATAATTCAGGGCAGAGTCCTACCCCCAACATGGGAGATGGAAAGAGTCCCCGAGTTGGGGAAACTAAGCTACACTAACTATACAGAAAACTATAAAAACACTAGCAAACTATACATAAGTATATTTACAGAGATGAAGACAAACTTGATGGGAGGCTAACTCTAGACACTGGCGGATTCCAATTCATTCCATGTGGTGGTAAGAAGGAACTGGTGAGGTGGTCGCTTCACACCTCCTCTTATGCCCTCAGTGCAGAGAACAAAGGGAACCATGGCACCGGTGCAGACCAAAGGACACTTCTTGCAAGGTTCTCCCACTGTCAGGTGCATGGTGGTCATGTATACTCACATTTTGAATATACATAAGGACCAGCACTCGAAGAATCATAAATACCTTTTGTTTGCAGGAGAGGGGGTATCAGGGAACAAAGGAAACATGATAACCACATATATATATTTGCATACAGCAAAATGAGCCAACTCCAATCAATGTATTAGGAACATGGCCAATGTCACAGCACCAAATTTTAATTGTCTGGCTTGCTGGGGTCCAGTATTCTTAGTCACACAACAATCCCCACCCCCCTAAAACCTTACTCACAGGTCCAATTAGACTCAGAGTATGTCTACACTGCAGCTGGAAGCATGCTTCCCAGCGCAGGTAGACAGACACGCTAGCTGAGCTCAAGATAATGCACTAAAAATAGCAGTGTAGCTGAGGGTAGTATGAGTGGGAGCTTGAGCTAGGTGCCTCAGTACATACCCAGGTGGGTTTGTAGTCCAGCACTAGTCCAAGCTGTCTCCCGTGCTACCCTCAGTTTCACTGCTGTTTTTAGCATGCTAGCTTGAACAGAGATAACATAGCTGTACACCCACATGGGGAAGCCCCCTTTCAGCCACAATATAGACATACACACAATGAGGTGGTTCTTCTCTGCCTGTCTTAGTCCAGAGAAGTGCACACCATCAGGTCCCACTCTGACGTGCAGCTACCTGTTCCAGTTCTGTGATATCTGCTCTGTGCCACTGCTAGATCAGTTGAACCTGCTCTAGGGTGACCAGACAGCAAGTGTGAAAAATCGGCACAGGGAGTGGGGGGGTAATAGGAGCCTATATAAGAAAAAGACCCAAAAATCGGGACTATCCCCATAAAATCGGGACATCTGGTCACCCTAACCTGCTCTTCACCATTTCTGCCACTGGTTTGGTTGGGCTTTGCTCTGTGAAGTCGGCTCTGCACCACTGTCACCAAACCAGAGTCCACTACATGTAAAAGGTGACCCACTTATTCCATGCATAATCTGCACCAGTTCAAAATGAAACCCCTCCTCACTTCAGATTAATAACTGAAACACTGAATTCATAGATAAAAGCAGCATTGTTATCAGGTGGTTTAGAAATTATATCACATTCAAATTGCTCAAGAGGGCAGTTGAATTCATTACTTGCTATTCAAAAACCTTTGGGTCAGCTCCTGGATTAAATGTGAAACCATTAAATACACAGTTCCATTAACTAAACCATTTCAAGCTGGACAATACTAAGAGTTTAAATTCAATTATATGCAATCGTAACTAAATGGGTAAATTGCATCTAATGCTTGCCTAGCAATGTCACAACAGTTGTCAGAGGAACGCTCCAGAAAGGGAAAGTTTATTACAATAAGATAAAATCAGTCTAATTATCAGATGAATATGCCTAATTTTATGGTCCATTATGATCACTTTATTATATTCAAAAGACATTTAACAGCATTCAGTTGCACAGTTTAATAGCAATGCAGATATTAGTGAATTTGATAATACATACAGAATCATTAACTAATGTAGACTTCAGTTAACTAATTTTATATATATATATAAACCCTAAGTAATATCATATCTCTTGGAGAGGACATCTGAGTGAGATGTTCAGAAGTGCGCAGCACTGGTCTAACTCAGTGCTGTCATTGAAGTCAATGGTAAAACTCCCATAAGCTTCAAGGGGAGCAGAATAGGCCAACGCTCTGTAAATTTGAAAATCATATTCAGATTTGTCAAATTTCAAATAGAACCATAAACCTCTGTAAGAAACTTCTGCCAAAGTATAGAGAATTCTCTCTCTGGTCTTCCTTCAATTCATTATTGGCAACAGAGTGAAGAGAGGAGAATTGTAGTGGAAGGTGAGAGGTACTCCAAAAGTGAAGCAGTGACATAGCAGGAGGGAGGGCAGTTGCTGGGGTCATCGAAGGAAAACAGGGATTGACAGGCATCAGCGGGAGCTGTGCAGGGAAAGCTGAGGCAGGAACAGCAACAGCAGAAGAGGAGCAGTTAGCAACAACAGGGGACAAAGGAAGACCAGAAACAGCACTAGGCACGTGGAGTCTGTCAGCTAAGCTGTGTGAAAGTGATGACACGTTTTTATTCCAGGAGATTTTACTTCCTTAAACACACACACACACACACACACACACACTTTCCCAATTTTATTCTAAATGATTTCATTCCCCTCAGATTTTGCTTCTGTGCTAAATTCAACACACTGGATATTTTTCAAATTCAAGAAACAGGCTGTTAATATTTCAAACTAAATTATGAAGTATGACTTTTTAGAACAGACATATCTGCAGTGTAGTTGTAGCTCAAAAGTTTCTCTCTCTCTCTCTCTCTCTCTCTCTCTCTCTCTCACCAAACAGAAATTTGTCCAATAAAAGATATTACCTCACCCACCTTCTCTCTCTAATATTTTCCCTTAGACAATTTTTCAGTTTTACTGGAAAAGGGCCCATTTTTGAGCCAACAGGTCAAAAAGTGAGGCAAATTTTGTGGTTAAAAAAATGCAAAACCCCTCACATTTTGAATATTTCACTTTTGATGTAGATATTTCACACACATCTAGATGCAGTAGCACATAGGCCATGGTGGGAGACAAGTGAAGGGGGACAAGGTTAGGGGAGAGGTAGCAGAAGTAACCGGGAAAAGGCAGCAGGAACAGCAGGTGAAGGAAATTAGGGAGAAAAGGGGTCAGGAAAAAAAGTCAGAGTTTGTGCAGGATGGGATTAGATCCATGAAATATAGAAAAAAATTAAAGCAGCAAATTTTGAGTAACCCAGCTATAATACCATCTTCTGTCATGGGGCTAGTGATGTCACCAGTGGAATTACAGCCCAGTATAACATTATATAACTCTTAGTACAGTTGCCTAGTTACTTCTTCTATAATCAAGTATACAATGCAAAACAGATTTATTAAAAAGAAAAGGTTTTTTTCTGCCTTCTCTTTACTTTTCCATTTCCTTTCCCTGTTGTCTTCTCTCCAATATTTTAAAGCTTTTTATGAGCTTTATGTCCAGTGTGGATTGAATACATATGTGAAGCAGATTTCCCCCTGCTTTTTAAAGATCTCAGTAAAACACTGCTTGAAAAGCACTATAACCCAAAAACCCAACTTGTCAACTCTACATCTATCTTTTGCTGTGAAAAGCTGTTAACGGAGAGGTTTTGAACTCTATGCAGGATCTTCCTATCTGCTAAACTTAATCTCAGAAGTGTTACACAAACAACAACTGGACTTTCATCTGGGCAACACATTGGAACAGTTTCTCCAGGGGGAATACGTGCCCTGGGTGTTCATTGGAATGTTTAATTTTTGTCTCAACTTATAAAATGATCCTGTGAACAAAAGCCCAATGTTTAACAGAAACCAATTTCTTAGGCCTGGTCTACACTAGGAGTTTATGTCGAATTTAGCGCCATTACATCGAATTAACCCTGCACCCGTCCACACCACGAAGCTATTTAGTTCGACATAGAGCTCTCTTAAATTCGACTTCTGTACTCCTCGAAAACGAGAGGAGTAGCGCTAAATTCGAAATGGCAATATCGAATTAGGCTAGGTGTGGATGGAAATCGACGGTAATAGCTCCGGGAGCTATCCCACAGTGCACCACTCTGTTGACGCTCTGGACAGCAGTTCGAGCTCGGATGCTCTGACCAGCCACACAGGAAAAGCCCCGGGAAAATTTGAATTCCTTTTCCTGTCTGGGCAGTTTGAATCTCATTTTCTGTTTGGACAGCGTGGCGAGCTCAGCAGCACTGGCAACGATGCAGAGCTCTCCAGCAGAGATGGCCGTGCAACCTAATAGAAAGAGGGCCCCAGCATGGACTGATCGGGAAGTCTTGGATCTCATCGCTGTGTGGGGCGATGAGTCCGTGCTTTCAGAGCTGCGCTCCAAAAGAAGGAATGCAAAGATCTACGAGAAGATCTCTAAAGCCATGGCAGAGAGAGGATACAGCCGGGATGCAACGCAGTGCCGCGTGAAAATCAAGGAGCTGAGACAAGGCTACCAGAAGACCAAAGAGGCAAACCGACGCTCCGGATCCCAGCCCCACACATCCCGTTTCTACGAGGCACTGCATTCCATCCTAGGTGCGGCCGCCACCACTACCCCACCACTGACCGTGGACTCTGAGGATGGGATATTGTCCACGGCCGGTTCCTCGTCGGAAATGTTAGCGGACGGGGAAGATGAGGAAGGAGATGAGGAGGACGAGGCAGTCGACAGCGCTTGCACCGCTGATTTCCCCGACAGCCAGGAGCTCTTCATCACCCTTACCGAGATCCCCTACCAACCGTCCCCATCCGTTACCCCGGACACCGAATCAGGGGAAGGATCAAGCAGTGAGTGCTTTAAACATCTAAACATTTATTTTTAACATAACTGGAATATTTATATTGTTAACAATGGGGTTTTCATTCACTCATTTAAACATAGAAACTTTTATTTATAACACAACAGGAATATTAATAATATCAGCAATTGGGTGTTCATGATTTCTTTGCCTTAGGCAACTATTTAGTCCCAACTATGTAAAAAAAATCAAATAATGTCCGGATTTTCATGATTAGGCAACCACAGGACGCTCCACTCTGTAGTCCCTTCCAGTACAGTTACACCAAAATACGGTCTATATGTCCGGGAATTGACAGAGAGTCCTCCTGGGAGAGCTCAGCATAGCTCTCCTGGAGGTACTGCTCAAGCCTGCGCATCAGGTTCCTTGGCAGGGCGATCTTGTTAGGTCCACCGTGGTACGACACGTTCCCACACCATGACTCTATCAAGTAGTCCGGGATCATAGCACGGCAGAGCATGGCGGCATACGGCCCTGGCTTCTGCATGCTCTCCCGAAGCATCCGTCCCCTGTCGCTCTCCGAGATCCTCATCAGCGTGATGTCGCACATGACGCCCTGCTTTGAATTAGGGAGGGGAATGTTAGTATTGGGACTGCTTTACAGCCATGTGGTGGAGGCGGCAGAGGGGCAGCATACAGGGATCTTTCCCTGGGACAGCCGCGAGGTGGTGGGACAGGGGCAGAGCTCATGCTTCCCTGATTGCTGCCAGCAGAGAGTGGCATTGCTTTCAGTGCGAAAGGAGCCCAGTGCTACTATTACATTTTTAAGCTGCCACAAGTCTACGGCTTACCATGTTTTCCTGCTACAAAAGTAGAGGTGTCCTGCCACGCTTTTCAGATCGCAACTGCAAGACCCCAGGCACTGAAGGCGAGGGCCGAAAATTCGACCTTGTCCTGAGTGCGCATGTGAAAGGTGCAGTGCATGGTGTTGTTCACAGAGAAAGACTATGTTCTTTGTTAGCAACTTCATTTATCTGTCTCAGGAATTCACTCCCTTTTTCCCATTCCCACAGACACATCTGCGACTGTCTCCCAACCCAGCCTGGCATCACACTCCCAGAGGCTAGCGCAGATTAGGAGGAGGAAGAAGAAGACACGTGAGGACATGTTCTATGAACTTATGGACTGCTCACGAGCCCAGGCAGCCCAGACGACACAGTGGAGGGAGAACTTGTCACAAATGCACCGAGCAGTCATGGAACGGGAGGAGAGGTGGCGCCAGGAAGACCAGCAGGCTACTCAAACCCTGCTTGGACTAATGAGGGAGCAAACGGAGACGCTCCGGCGCCTTGTGGATGTTCTGCAAGACCGGAGGCAGGAGGACAGAGCCCCGCTGCAGTCTATCTCTAACCGCCCTCCCCCGCCACAAAGTCCCACACCCCCCTCACCAAAAGTCCAAAGAAGGAGGGGCGGCAAGGGCCGTTAAAACTTTCAGTCAACCCCTGCAGACTGCTGTAGCACTAGAAGGCTCTCGTTCCACAAAGTTTGAAAAGTCCTTTCCTACCCATCTCACACAAGCCCCCGTCCAAGTTTCCTCCCCCCCCTTTTCATGTGCGGTTCATAATAAAATATCTGTTTCTGTTAAGTACTGTTTCCAAGATTTTCTTTTAGAGGAGATTCTGTCTGAAGGGGGGGAAGGGGTTTGGTAATTGGACAGGACAGTCACCTTTAGCAGGCTACAGAGGCGGGGGCAGGTCCAGCATCAGGACACATACACAGTGCAGTCACCAGTTACCCTGGTCAGTCTGGGAGGTGGTTTTCATGTTCTGGGAGGCGGGGGGGTTGATCTGTGACTTTGTGGCGGGGGAGGGCAGTTAGAGATCTTATGCCGCGGTCCTTATCCTGGATCACAGAGCCACGCAGCAGGGGGTCTGTAACCCTCCGCCCCCTGCCAGAAAGTCACTTGGCCGACACATACACCCAGTCCCGCCCAGGACTGCTGGCAGGCTCCGTTGAAACAACCAATCCACCACTGCGGAGCCTGTCATTCCCGGAGTTTAGAAGCATCATTTGCATCAGAACACTAAACCCGACCCCGCCACAGTCTGCGTCCCCGGTTTAGAACATTCCCGCGAAAACAGTAAGAAAGAGAACGTTGTTCATTAACAAAACGGAACAGATTTTATTTGTTGGGAAGGTGGTGAAGGGGGTATGTAACTTGGAAGGATAGTCAACAGTAACTGGGTAAAGAAACGGGGGCAGGTTCAGCATCTGTGTCCACAAACTAAACAGTCACTGGAGACCCTGCTCAGTCAGGAACCTAGCTTTCAAAGCCTCCCTGATGCACAGCGCGTCCCGCTGGGATCTTCTAATCGCCCGGCTGTCTGGCTGGGCGTAAGCAGCAGCCAGGCTATTTGCCTCAACCTCCCACCCCGCCATAAAGGTCTCCCCCTTGCTCTCACACAGATTGTGGAGCACACAGCAAGCAGCTATCACAATGGGGATATTGGTTTCGCTGAGATCACAGCGAGTGAGTAAGCTTCTCCATCTCCCCTTGAGACGGCCAAAAGCACACTCCACCACCATTCTGCACTTGCTCAGCCGGTAGTTGAAGAGTTCTTTTTCTGAGTCCAGGGCGCCAGTATAGGCTTCATGAGCCAGGGCATTAGCGGGTATGCAGGGTCCCCGAGGATCACTGTAGGCATCTCCACATCCCCAAGACTTATTTTGTGGTCCGGGAAGTAAAGACCTTCCTGCAGCCGTCTAAACAGACCAGAGTTCCTGAAAACACGAGCGTCATGAACCTTGCCAGGCCATCCAACGTTGATATTTGTAAAACGTCCCCGATGGTCCACCAGTGCTTGCAGCACCATTGAAAAGTATCCCTTTCTGTTAATGTACTGGCTGGCCTGGTGGTCCGGTCCCAGGATAGGGATGTGAGTCCCATCTATAGCCCCACCGCAGTTTGGGAATCCCATCTCCGCAAAGCCATCTATGATGAGCTCCACGTTTCCCAGGGTCACTACCTTTGATAGCAGTACCTTGACGATTGCGTTGGCTACTTGCATGACAGCAACCCCCACGGTAGACTTGCCCACACCAAAGTGGTTCGCGACTGACCGGTAGCTGTCTGGCGTTGCAAGCTTCCAGAGGGCTATGGCCACTCGCTTCTGGACAGTCACGGCTGCTCGCATCTGGGTGTCCTTTCGCTTCAGGGCAGGGAACAGCAACTCACACAGTTCGAGGAAAGTCCCCTTCCGCATGCGAAAGTTTCGCAGCCACTGGGATTCATCCCAGACCTGCAGCACTATGCGGTCCCACCAGTCCGTGCTTGTTTCCAGGGCCCAGAATCGCCGTTCCACAGTATCCACAAGACCCAGTGACACCGAGATGTCCTGGGCGCAGGGTCTCGTGTTTTCTGAGAGCTCGGAGCTACTCTCCGACTTCATGCCCTCACGGTGGTGCCGTAGCCTCCTCTCCTGATTTGTCTGCAGCTGCCTCTGGTAAAGGTGGATGAGAAGCTGCGAGGCGTTGAGAACTGCCACAACTGCAGCGATGGTCGCAGCGGGATCCATGCTCGCACTGCTGTGGCGTCCGCGCTGTCACTGATCAGAAAAGTGCGCGAACTGATTTCCCGCCGGCGCTTTCAGGGAGGGAGGGAGGGAGGGCGGGAGTGACGGACGGATGACGACAGGCACCCAAAAGCACCCTCGACACATTTTTTTACCCAGAAGGCATTTGGGGCTCGACCCAGAATTCCAATGGGCAGCGGGGACTGCGGGAACTGTGGGATAGCTGCCCACAGTGCACCGCTTCCAATGTCGACGCTTGCCCCGTTAGTGTGGACTCACAAAGTCTCACAAAGTCGAATTACTGTCCTTAGTGTGGACACACACGTTCGACTTTGTAATATCGATTCCACATATTCGATTTAACTAAAATCGAACTACTCTCGTAGTGTAGTCTTTTTAAAGAACAATAATCAATTTGCAAATGAGACTGAACTGCTTTATTATAGTTTATACTGGATGCTTAAAGACATTTTTTCTTCAATGTCTTCAATAGCCTCTCTTATTGAGTTTTCATCAGACATCCTCTAATGGCCACATATATTTGAGTCACTTTTCAGAAACTTAAAATTGCTAGTGGTCATTGAAGTAAATCAGAATCTTTTCACTGACTTCAGTGAGCTTTGGATCAATTCCTTATACAGCTGGGCACATATTTGAGAGGGAAGGCTAAAGGTAAAGTCTGTGGGAATCGGTGTTATTAGGGTTATCAAAGCACTCCAACTGACTCAGTGCTCTGGCAAATTCTGTAAAGCTCATCAGCACCTAGGTAAAAATTCCTATGGCTCTCCAGAACATCTGGCAATCCTTTAGAAGCTTGACAGCTTCTCACAAGCTTTTCTTAACACCTTGTTTTTGTTACTTTTTTCAGTGTCTCAGATTTGGTCAGTGCCCTATATCTTGCCACAGTCTTTAAATAAACCTCATTTGAAGTATCTCGCCACCGTGTAACTAGGAAGTGGGGGGGGGGGAATTAGGAGAAGAAAATCACAACCACCTGAAGTATCTTTGGCAACTTTTCAGCATTTCCAGGGCCTGGGAGTCTTGGCGTCTCAAGGACCTTGGGAGGTTTCTTCATATCTCTCATCCCTTGAGAACATGGTAGCTGCATTTACCTCTGCAAGACCACAGTATGTTTTTAACTGTGGTGAGGAACTACTGTGCTATAAACCAGATTTCCAATATGGTGGGAATTACAGTGTAGACAGAACTCGTTATACCCCAGCTTGGCTAGCACAGCTCTCAGAAAAAAATCCCTTTTCCCGATGGCAAAGCATGCATGCTACCATAATACCTATGGTAGTACAGGCAGGAACTAAAATTACAGGCAGGCAGGAACCAGGCAAAGAATTGGTGCTGAGGTATTGATTCAACAATGCAGACCTAATTTGTGTCAACGATAAAATAATGAAAGTCAAGTGTTGAATTAAAAAAATAAGACAGACTGAAGGAATACAATCCTCATGATTATGATTGCCTTGTTCCAGTGTTTATTTCTAAACCTAAAACAAAGCTTTAAAAAAAAACCACACAATCTTCCATTTAAATATATCCTAGAACAGATCATCAGAAGAGCAAGCTGAATATAATACACCCTGTATAACTACAGGAAGAACTTTGTGAGGGTGGCAGAATTATAGAGAAGCAGATGGCTATTTTCTTTGGCAAAGGCTGAGTTTGTACAAACAAGAACACAGCTGTATTCTGAACATTCTACAGTATCTGAATTAGAAAAAAGGATACCCCAAATTACAATGTAGAAGAAAGAACAGAGTGCATGCAGAATTCAGAGTACTGTCTTTATTTTTATGGAATAAATGATTTTGCAATAGCATATTCTTTCTTGGCATGCCTTTAGCAATTTATTTGAAAATTTCATTAGTTTGTCATATTATATGGGCACTGGTCACAACTGTTCCCCTGACTACATTAAGGTGGCTGGACACCACACACATCTAACTGAGGACTGTCTGTGGTTGAGTGTTTCCAGGTTTTAGTTAGTGATGCATTTTTGTATTATTGGACAATATCACTAGAATGACATACTATAGCTAAAATGGAGGGTTGCATGGATGTGTAAAAAACAAAAAGCAGTGGTAGGGCTCTCAGGCGATGAGAAACAAGCTCAGCATAACCCTCCAGAAACACTCTCCCTCATATTCAAGTTCAACTCTAAAATACACATAGACCTCCTGCTGACCTACTGCTGCACCAGAAATGGAATTCCAACATCTGTGGGCAAGATTTGGCCATAAGAACTTTGACTTCTGTTGTTCATTCCCATTAATATTGCAGCTACCAGAATATTTCATTTCCTTTACATTTTGATACCCACTGTTCACATGGACTAGAGATCTAATCAAGATTTTACCAAATTTCTATTTAAAGTTTTCCTTGTTATTGCAGACAATCTGTGGGGGCAGTGGAGGGGGGAAGTTTCTCTCTCTCTTTTCCTGACATTCCAAACACCCTCTTCCTAATGCTAGGTGAAGGCTGAGTCTACACCTATCAATCTCAATAGGGTTGTAACTCAACCGATAACAAGATGTGACCCAGTTCATAACAGTGCTGATAGATTATGAAGGTCCAGGAAATGCTGTAGTGATTACATACTCTAAGGGTATGTCTACACGGACTGCAGCTGGGAGTGTGCTTCCCAGCATGGGTAGACGTACACACACTACCTCTGTTCAAGCTAGTGTGATAAAAATAGCAGTGTGGCTATAGCAGCACAGGCAGAGGCTCAGGTACATATCCAGGGGATTGGGTGTTATTGTACTCCGGTGGCTAGACCAAGCCGCCACCTATACTGCCAGCCCTAGCCTCCACCTGTGCAGCTGTAGCCACACTACTATTTTTAGCATGCCAGCATGAGTGGAGCAAGCATGTGTCTGTCTATCTCCCAGCTGCTGTGTAGACCTGCCTTAAAGTAACTGTGCAGGGAACAATGTGAAGGAGCCGAAGAACTCATGCAGTGAGAGGGGAAGGTGTCTGTGTGAAATGACAGGACTGAAACACAACTAACATATTAAAATGTTCCTACTTATTTTTTTTAAAAGGACATTAAGAACTATTTGTTTTAGCTGAACAGAAACACAGTATCATCTTAGACTCATTATATCTCTTTCAGTGTTTTTGGCTGTAGAAACTAAAATGTCATCATCAAACCAATCCCTAGCCTAGTGGGATGAGTCACATTTCAGTCTGTTTTCACTTGATTAAAATTCTTAACATTTATGGAGTTTGACTAACACAGAGACAGCCATTGAAAATGGAAAATGATTAAAAGCCAAATATGGTGAGGTTCTGACTCATTGGCTAGGTATTCTTGATTTCAAGGAAGGCCTGAGAAAACTGTGCACCCAATGTGCAGAAATCTGTGACACAGACCATAAGAAAGGATGACCAATAGATTTCTGAAAGTGAAAACATTTTATATAATATCAGCCAGAAGGGAATCTAAATTACCATGCACTACTTGAGGGAGTATATGTTGCTACATTAGAGATCTTAAGTTGGAGAGAGAGAGAGAGAGAGAGAGAGAGAGGTGGCTCTGTACTATATTTCAGAATTGGTCTTTATAATCTTCTGCTAACAGTGGATCCTTTTCGTTAAGAAGGAAACTTGAAGGGAGAGGCAGATTTTAATAAGAACTAACAAGGGGACTTAGACAAAGTGTTTTCTTCTTTGTGGGAATATATGTCAGGTAGTCTGCAATAAATCACTTGCTGGCAAATGCAATCTAACTGCAGACCTGGGGGCAGATCATGAATTCCTATTGGATCTCCTAATACCCATGAAAATAATTAGGCAGCAAAACCATTGACTGAACCTTCCTACAGGGCCTTCTTATTTCAGAAGTCTCTTTGTGTATCCTGAAGTAAGTGTCACTTGGGGATGTCTCATGACACTTCAGAATAAGTGATTTACCAGCGGTTGCTGATGCCTAAAATCTCAGGGGATGCTTCAAGACACAATGTGTCAGCTAGAAAAAGTGACAAGACCATGTTGCCTAAATACACAAACTATTCAAAAGTGCAGTTGCTCGAGGAAACTATAAACCAGGTGGGCTCTCTTCTCCCTGGATTTCCTCCCACTATCCATAGGTTTTTACATATATTTTAAGAGATGGTGCACATCCCTCCCAACTCAATGAGTGAGGGGTTTGGAAAAACAACACTCAAATCCATGCCAGTGGGTTTTTCCTGTCCCAAAGAAGTTTAAAAAGTGATTTCCACGTTAGCCAAGACTTTGACTAGCCTCATAACATCACAGAGTAAGGGGGCATAAATTTTGCACCCTGCCCATTTTATTGCATTGCTGCCCTATGCAATAGGAGGCTCTGTGAGAGCGTTACATCCCCTCACCCATGGCGGTGAGCAGAAGTAGACCAGGATAGCTGGAGAGTAAGTGGAGCTTTGATTCTGGTCAGAACAGGTGAGGTGGGATTGGAAGAAGTAAATAATCTGTTACCGGTGAGGTGAACCAAGCAAGGAACTCTGACCCTCTTCCCTGGGTTGCTGCATCCAGCCTCAGCTCGGGATGAGCTGTACAGTCTCACTCTTGCCCCTACAGACTGTATAAGCACTGAAACTTACCAATGCTCTCTAAAAATGCAAACAAAGCATTGATTAATACACAGCTGAAGTCAATGGCAAGACTCCAATTGATTTCAATGGACCAGGATTTGACCCAAGGCTCTCACAGTAACATTTAACTTGCCAAACTGAAGAAATAGATTGGGAGCGAGGGTTTCCAGAGTACTAATTCCATTCCTGACACTGATTGGCAGCCTTGGGCAAATTACTTAGGCAGAGACCTAGGTTTTGCAGAACGACCATAATGCAAAAAGATGCAACACAGCCAGCCTGATTGAGGAGGGTGCAAAATTTGTACACACTCCCCCATCAATGTACAAAATCTGCATTTGCTAAGCCTGAGGTTACCTGTCTGACATGCACAAATGACTCCACTTGTGCATACATGTGGAGTTTGGCCCTAATGTGAGATATGAAGCAATAGTGTCAATGGCACAGAGTTTCCTCATTCGGAGTCTCTCCTTTTCAACAATCAAAAAAGAGGACACGGGGTGCCGCCCTAGCCCTGCCCCAGCCCCGCCCCCCTCAGAACCCCCCTATCTCCCTACCTGTCCCCTGACTGCCCCCTCCTGAGACCCCCCCACCCTAACTGCTCCTATCTAAGCCTCCCTGCTCCGTGTCCCGACTGCCCCAACCACTCTCTACACCCCCTTCTCCTGACAGCCCCCCCAGCACCCCCGACCAATCTAACCCCCCTGTTCCCTGTCCCTTGCCTGCCCCAACCGCTCTCTACACCCCCTCCTCGTGACAGGCCCCCCAGCACTCCCGACCGATCTAACCCCCCCGTTCCCTGTCCCTTGCCTGCCCCAACCGCTCTCTACACCCCCTTCTCCCGACAGCCCCCCCGAATCCCCGACCAATCTAACCCCCCCGTTCCCTGTCCCTTGCCTGCCCCAACCGCTCTCTACACCCCCTTCTCCTGACAGCCCCCCCAGAACCCCCGACCAATCTAACCCCCGTTCCCTGTCCCTTGCCTGCCCCCCCCCCCACCAGGCTGAGGGAGAGCTGCGGGCTCCACGTGGAGCCAAACACTGCCGCGCTGCTCTGCGGGGGAGGAGGGAGCGGGGGAGGGGGAGGGACTCTGGCTGCTAGAGGCCCCAATGGCTGCGAGCGGCTTTCAATCAGGCCCAGCTGTCCAATCAGCCGTGCCGCACTCTGCATGAGGGGAAGGGGGAAATCCCAGACATTTCTACTTTATTAGAAATCCCCCCCGGACGGCCATTTAAAGCTGAAAAAGCCGGACATGTCCGGGGAAACCCAGACGGATGGTAACCCTACTCTCCTTTCCCTTTCTAAAATCAAAAGTAGTTGCTGTTAATGAAACTGAGAAATGCACAGCACATAAATAATACATGTAGCAAATATGCGCAATGCTACTATATTCCAGTTGAACAATCTTTTATTGTATACTGTTATATTGCAAAAAATGCTGTAAAACAGATTAAAACACATTTGTAGTAAAATTGATTTAGCTCTTTTTAGTATTACTTTATGAAAACTATCCATCAGGTCTCCTGCTTACATTGCCTGAATATATTGTAAATACTTCGCATATATGGCAATGCTTCTCAAACAGACTATCACTTCAATCTGCCCTTCTTGTGATCTGGAAACTTGCATGGCTTTTTTTCATAGGTCTGACGATATTGACCTTAAAGCCGAAGTACAGCAGCCACTGGAAATGGCATCAAATTATCTTGGAAGAACTTTGTCTCTAATATAAATAAGTGAGGAATGTGATCAGCTGATGGAACTTCCTTTAGCCACACTAGTAGCAGAGATGCCTCTTCATGTTTTCACTCATGTGTAATGAAAGAAAACAGTTGTGTGACACGTAGTCCAAGAGCAGAAATCATCAGGTGATTTAGTTTCCATCCCAACTGCAGGCCAGTCCTTTGGGTCCCTGGATTGGTGCAACTGAAAAAGCATTTGTGGGCTTGAAACTGTGCCATATAAGATATGGCTTGGGGCCCATGCAAACCTGTCTGCTTTCATCCTCTGGAGGGGCAGCTATATTTTCAGTTCAGGGAAGATAATAGCTCACTGCTATGCCTCCTCATGGAAGGTTTGCCAAAAATTTTGATCGTACAGCTATGGTAGATGCAGGACACCGTACAATAGATGAGAACCAGTTCAGTGAGTCAGAAATGATACATCATTAACTCTATGCAGTACTTTCGAACTGTTTAGCCTCCAGCTGTGTTTACTGTCTGGATGTTGGGTATTTCAGTTCAATCAACTTTTTTCTTATAAATCTTCTAATAGAGCTGTCGATTAATTGCAGTTAACTCACGCGATTAACTCAAAAAAATTAATCGTAATTAATTACAGTTATAATCACATCGTTAAACAATAGAATGCCAATTGAAATTTATTAAATATTTTGGATTTTTTTCTACATTTTCAAATATATTGATTTCAATTACAACACAGAATACAAAATTTACAGTGCTCACTTTATATTATTTTATTACAAATATTTGCATTGTAAAAATGATAACCAAAAGAAATAGTATTTTTCAGTTCACCTCATACAAGTACTATAGTGCAATCTCTTTATCATGAAAGCACAACTTACAAATGTAGATTTTTTGTTGTTACATAACTGCCCTCAAAAATAAAACAATGTAAAACTTCAGAGCCTACAAGTCCACTCAGTCCTACTCAGCCAATCGCTAAGAGAAACAAGTTTGTTTACATTTAAGGGAGATAATGCTGCCCGCTTCTTATTTACAATGTCACCTGAAAGTGAGAACAGACGTTTGCATGGCCCTTTGTAGCCGGCATTGCAAGGTATTTACGTGCCAGATATGCTAAACATTCATATGCCCCTTCATGCTTTGGCCAACATTCTAGAACACATGCTTCCATGCTGATGACGCTCATTAAAAAAATAATGCATTAATTAAATTTCTGACTGAACTCCTTGGGGGAGAATTGTATGTCTCCTGCTCTGTGTTTTACCTGCATTTTGCAATACAGGGAGTCCTTGGACTTACGACACAATTCGTTCCTCAGTATTGCATTGTAAGTCGAAAGGTTGTAAGTCAAAACCGCTTTTCCCATAGGAATCAATGGTATGATGGGGAGATTGGTTCCTGAACCAAGGCTTGATACACTATTTTCACCACAATAACCCAGATTTTTGTACTAAATGAATTATAGATGACTAATGTTTCAACATCAATGTATTTACTGTACACTGTATTTTGTAAACAGCATTCAAATAAACACATAAACTCACTCAGAATGCCAACAACACAGGTTCAGAAAGCCAGGGAGGACGGCACATATGCTGAGCGTCAGCCAATCACTGTTCAAGCTCTCTGATTGGCTGAGCCTGGGGCCGGGAGCCAATCAAAAACAAGCAGCAACCCTACCCGGCAACAACCTCCCCTGCTGCCTCGAAGTCGATCAGAAACGACCCCTTCCAGCTCCATACCAGTATAACACAACCAGGAAGTGATTTCAAGCAAACTTTATGCAAATTGAGCGTCTTAAGGGCGAAACAAGCATCATGGGGCAAAACAGGCAGTCAATTGAAAAGCGTCATAAGTGGCATCTGATGTAAGTCGGGCATCGTAAATCTGAGGACTCCCTGTATATATTTCATGTTATAGCAGTCTCGGATGATGTCCCAGCATGTTGTTCATTTTAAGAACATTTTCACTGCAGATTAGAGAAAACGCAAAGGAAGGTACCAATGTGAGATTTCTAAAGATAACTACAGCACTCAACCCAAGCTTTAAGAATCTGAAGTGCTTCCAAAATCTGAGAGGGATGAGGTGAGGAGCATGCTTTCAGAAGTCTTAAAAGAGCAACGCTCCGATGCGAAAACTACAGAAACCAAACCACCAAAAGAGAAAATCAACCTTCTGCTGGTGGCATCTGACTCAGATGATGAAAATGAACATGTGTTGGTCTGCACTGCTTTGGATCATTATCAAGCAAAATCCATCATCAGCATGGATGCCTGTCCCCTGGAATGTTGGTTGAAGCATGAAGGGACATATGAATCTTTAGCGCATCTGGCACGTAAATATCTTGTGACGCCAGCTACAACAGTGTCATGCAAATGCCTGTTCTCACTTTCAGGTGACATTGTAAACAAGAAATGGGCAGCATTATCTCCTGCAAATGTAAACAAACTTGTTTGTCTGAGCGATTGGCTGAACAAGAAGTAGGACTGAGTGGACTTGTAGGCTCTACAGTTTTACATTGTTTTATTTTTGAATGCAGGTTTTTTTGTACATGACTCCACATTTGTAAGTTCAACTTTCATGATAAAGAGATTGCACTACAGTACTTGTATTAAGTGAATTGAAAAACACTATTTTATTTTTACAGTGCAAATATTTATAATAAAAAATAAATATAAAGTGAGCACTGTACACTTTGTATTCTGGGTTGTAATTGAAATAAATATATTTGAAAATGTGGGAAACATCCAAAAATCTTTATATAAATGGTATTCTATTATTGTTTAACAGCACGATTAATCGCGATTATTTTTTTTAATTATGCGATTAATCGCGATTAATTTTTTTAATCACTTGACAGCCCTATTTTCTACTGCTGCTGTCACAGCTGAAGGAATACCTTGGCTGGTTTAACTAAAATACACGTATCTCATAGATCACTACAAGGGACCAAAAAAAAGTTGAGTTCACAATGAAGCTACACTAATTTACAGCAGCAGAAGATAGGTTTGGATCAGAGTTTTTAGTTCAAACCTCTCTCTCTGTAATGGGCCCAAAGTGAACACTTGGAGAAAATTGGATTTGCATCCTGATTTTTAAATCCCCAGTTATGGCTCCATTTGATCACTTACAGTTCAAGCATCCCTGTTTAATCACGCTGCCCAGTGCACAGACCACTGGAGTGAGACTCAGAAGACTGGGCTTCTATTCTGGGCTCTGCTACTGACTTGCTGGGTGGTGACCTTAGGCAAGCCACTTAACTTCTGTGCCTTTGTATTTCCACTTATGAAATTAGGATGATCACCACTTGTGTAAAGCATGTTGATATCTACTGATTAATAGTGCTATTTAAGTGCTAGGTATTATTATTTTTATAAGTTAGGATTTGCAAGGGGTTTAAAGGACTTAGGCACCCAATTCCCTTTGACATTCAATAGGAGTTGGGCACCTAACTCTCCGAGGTGCCTTTGAAATTCCCACCCATACAGCATAGTACCTTTAATACCAACACACTGTAGACAGAAAATTCTTAAAAGTTAATTTTCACTCATCCTTCAGGAAGTCTCCAGAACACTCGTGTTAATTATTCCTCCATTGACCTCCAAGCAGCAAACAGCATTTACAAATCTCAGACTATCACTCACTAAAATATCAAACTCTAACTACTTCTTTCAGCTCACTGGAATCTGTATAGCATAGGTAATAAACTTCTAAAAATCAGACACATCAATAAAAGGAAATAATTTAGACCTGCCAGGGTACCCTGGACTAACATATTGCAGATATTATGGCATTGGAGGCTGTCTGCCATTCAAAAAGACCTAATAACACAAGGTGAATTAATGCCATTGCCTCAGAGAAAAGCCAAAACTAAGAGAAACAAATTGTCTGCTGTCTCCTAAGATGTAAACAGGTTTATAAATTTTCCTTAGTTAAAAATAAAAAAAACTGGCTGAAAATAAAGTGCAATAAAGTTTCAGATTTTGATTAAATAATGAAACCCAGTGTTTGACAACTCAGTCTAGACTCATATGTTGCCATTCTCATAACAAAGTCCTTGTTTCATTTTCTCTCAAGGAGCCACAAAAAGCTTTAAAAATATTTCTTTTTGATATTTTAGCACCATTTAGTTTGTCAAAGAACCAAGTTGGGGAGGGCAGTGCTATTGGAGCTGGGAGAAATTCAGTGTTTACTGTTTGTGCTCCAACATTCACTTGGAGCTGAGGAATAGAACAAACCCAAAACTCAAAGCACAACTCAACTCATATAGCCAGGGTTGGCTGTTGCAAGCATTAGAGATTGGAGCTCTAAAAGAACCTGATCCAAAGCCCACTGAAATCAATGGGAGACTTTCCATTGACTTAAATAGCTTGGGATCAGGCCACAAATACCTAAAATGGATCTAATAAATAACATGAAGTTAGTTTTAAGTAAAAAGCATGCCAAGCCACCAAGTTTCCCCACTATTTCCATCCAGAACCATAAATCAATCATAAGCCCATTTTTGCTCATAATTTTATTCATGTTTGCTGCAGAGACAGACTAAATGAAAATCCTGTATGCAATCAAAAATTCAGGGCTAGATCCAGAGTTTATATAACTATAATGGCCATAACAAAAAATTCAGACCCAAATACTCCCATACTTTAGAATTTTAAAAAAAAAAAAAGTCAGGCTGCGAATCAAAAGTTCTAAAAGTTAAGAGTGTTTAGATTTTATTTTTGTTCTGGTGTTTGTACAGCACATAGCACAATATGGCCCTGATCCATGACTAGCGCTCGTAATACAAGTAATAAATAATTATAATAATTTAGTGTTCAAGTCTGCGCCATTGAATAGAGATAGATTTGAGCTGCTATGATCCTCCACTGATATAAACCAGCCGAGATGGCCAAAACCTGAAATTTTTGTTCCATGGAAATTCCGAAATTAAAAAAAAAAAATCTTTCCACAACAGAACAAAAACTGGAAGTTCAACATTTCCCAAAGAACAGAAATTCTAAAATTTCATTTAGATAAAATGAAATTATAGTTCATTTTAATCTTTTTGAATCATTTTTGATGCATCCCAACCTACCCATAGCCACCGCGGCCCTTCAAGCTGTGAGCCAGGGCTTCCAGGCGGCCCAGGAGCTTGGAAGCCCAGCTGTTTGGCAACCTGGCTGGAATGATTTTCCAACAGAAAATTTCAATTTTCTCACAAAATTGAAAGTTTTCTGGTGGAAATTTCAATGTTGCAGGAAGGGAATACCCAAACAGCTCTATAATACAGCAAACCTGCACTAAAGTCAATGAAGCTATAGAGATTTACACTAGTTGAGAATCTGGCCCCAGTTATTAAGCCAGGGCCTTTGTTCAGACACATCTCCACTTTACTGAATAGTTTTGAAACCACAGCAAACAGTTCTGTAAGCTGGTTAAAACTTCAGGCTTGTAACAAAACCAGTTTCACTTGCTTATTTTACTCCAAAAGTTGCACAGCACTCTGATCTCTAGTTTCTCATTCAATGTATATTCTTCTCAAAGCTACTTGTCTATGGACTTTTTAACCATGCTGCATTGTTCAAAGATTGTGTTCAAGTGATTACACATTCAGAGCATATTAAAGATTTTTTTATAACAAGCCAGTAATTTTATAGCTGAATTTTTAGGAAATATTAAGAAAAAAGTATTTCATATAAATTGGGGATGTATATAAATATATACATTTTAGCATTCAGTTTTGTGTATTAAAAGGCAAATCAAACAATACAAAAATAGAATTAAACATAAAATTATAATAAATATGTTCTGTGAACCTAGAATTGTTTAACAACTGAAAAATTCAATCTATTTCAAATCTTTCTGCATGTATAAATGACTGACTAACTGTAATACTGAGATGCTATTTCATACTCCTGCAAAGTTTAAATTGGAATGATTCCGTGTTGCGAATCCTCTTGTATTTACACAATCTCTGCTATTTCTTTGGTAACACTAAAACTATTTCTTTAAAGACTCAAATTCTGTCACTTTGACATTCACTTTATAAATGATGTGTTCATTAGAGGCAGCCTGTGCCACTTCCTTTGACCAGCCTTTCATCACTCTAATCACTCATCACTTTTCCATCTACATAAAATTGTTCTCATGAAACAAAAAAAGACTGGGTACATTTGATGGTTCTGAGCAGCTGATAGACTCAGCAGAAGTAGCTGGGAGAACTTTATGAAGTACATACTGTACTTTGGTTACTTACTGCCAGAATCAAAGTAAAGGATAGGAGAACCAAACTGGATAATTACTAGAACAGTTCAAAAAATTTCCAGTGGAAGTTTTCTGTCAGGAAATGCGGTTTCACAAAATCTAAATATTTTGTGGGAACATGGCAATTGACAAAAGTTTCAATGGAAAGAGTGCTGGTGATTGTTTTCCCTTCCGTCATCAGCTCAGGCAATCCCCTCTGTCCTCCTCCCATCATCAGTCTAGGGGTTTCTCCCCCACTTCCCTCCCATCCTCCTCTTACATCTTTACGGCACAACACAAGAGAAAGGAGCAGCTCTGGAGGACAGAGAGACTCGGTCTAGGCAGTGGTGACACCAGTATGTTCCCGAACCAGGGCCTTTTCCAGGAAATTTCAAGGTTTAAAATGTTTTGTTCCGATTCAGAATGAAACAAAACCTTGAACCATCGGATGGAAATTCTGTTTTCAAGGCAGCTCTAATAACTCCTTATATTAGAGGCACCTATAGATCCTAACAGATTAGGGCCCCATCTTATGCTAGGTGCTGTACAGTCACATAGTAACAGACAGTCTCTCCCCTGTAGAATTTACATTCTAAGGCCAGGTCTAAGCTAGAAACTTTTGTAGGTATAGTAACGCCATTTCTATATAGCAGCAAAAGCCCTAGTGTAGATGCAGTTACATTAGGGGGGGGGGGGAAACACTTTTTTGGTGGTCTGTGTCATACCAAGACTTCTTTTTTTTTTTTTTTTTTTAACACTAGCTTGTTTCATTTGGGGAACCAGTCTAAGCTATACTGGGGGGGGGGGGCGGAAGTCTTTTGCTGGTTTTGCTGGCATAGCTATACTGACAAACCTTTTCTAGTATTGACTAAGCCTACAATGAGAACATCCCAAATTATTTTCCAAAACATAATTTGAATCTGAAGCTATTTGAAATTCAGACAGGTACCATTATTTAAAAAGAGAAACAAAAACATCCTGCTGCACTTATGCCCCTCCTGATTTTCTCTGGAAGAGAAGTAAGATTAGAATTAGTTGAAAAAGTCTCTTTTGGCAGTACTTCTGGCTCGACCCAAAGAAGGAAGACTTGGACATCTCACAAGAAGTCTTGATTCTGCAACATTTCCAGACTATAGATAGCTCAACTTCAGTGGGATTTTCCCTGAGTAAGGACTGCATGACTGAGCCTTAAGGCCCTGATCTTGAAATGAGGACCCTGGCACGTATATAAAGCCCCATTAAAATCAATGAGACTCCACCCTGCTTTACAAGCATCACTTCCAGTTTAATGTATAAAAAGTATGCAGTAAAACTTTCTGTAATAAGAGTTCTGCATTTAAAATCTTTACTAATTAGCTGTAAAAATGCTGCTATTGTAATAATCACTTGTAACAGGAGCCCGCAGAAAATAGGCATGTCAGTACAGTCTTGCTGCATTCATTCTATACTCAAGCAATTTGGGAGCGCTGCAGGATTTAATAACCTGAAAAAGTAACCATGAAGTTTTAAATGTTCACATCTTAAAATGCATCCCTTACTAAAAACAACCTGATCATAGACAAAACTATATTCTACTGGAACAATGAAGTTGTCAACCAGTAATGGAATGCTCCTGAGTGCGTGCTCCAGAAGCTGGACTTACACCTTGAATTCACTCCTTCGAAAGATTAAAATGACTTTGTAATTAACCACCTTCAGAACTAAGTGCAAAACTCATTTCTTTGACTTTATTCTCCCTTGAATGTTTTTCACATCTGCACAACACACTTACTTCACATATGCACTATTCACTTACACAACTATACATAAACAAAACAAAAACCCTATAAACTAATCAAGCTATTTCTACTACAGGCTGAGAATGAAGGAAGATAGACTGTTATTGTTGTATTTTTTAAATACTTGGATGATCAGATATGACTGGAATGGAGGCTATATATCAACCTAGACAGATGTACAGACAAATGCACAAAGCACAGGTAGAGAAGATATGAACAGCAAATACTCAAAGGAATAATTAAGCCAAATAGTTCACAAGTAATCGAAAGGATTGAGCGTTTGCATAAACCATTTGTTAACGAATTAATTTTCAAAAATTGAAGTCTATTTATAGATAATTCCCAAACAAAAAGGGGACAATTTTTTGAATAAAATATTCCTGTTCACTTGAAGAGTTCACCCAGATTTTCACCTAAGCCAACAGGAGTTGTATACATAGAAAGAATTTGAACAGCATTTTTTGTCTTAATTTTATGTATATATCATATGTACAAAACAGAGAAAAATCACCTATTTCACATTTGCATTTTTTAATATCCACATTCTAGCGAGGGCTGGCCAAAAATATTTTGACCTTTTGTATTAAAAAGTGACTTTTCAAATTATACAAGTATGTACATATCATTTGAAGTTCTCCAATCTTTTAACAAAATGGTTCAAAACAAAAAATGTATTTCAACTGAAATCCAATGAAAGATTTTCAGTTTATTTTTTCTCCCCAAATCTAACAACTGAAAAATTAAACAAAAGTTCTTTTCAATTCCATTCAATTCAAATTGATATTTTTTTCAAATTGATTAATCAAAAATCGGACAATTTTGGGAAGATTTTAAAACAGAAAGAAAATTGTTCATTTTGTTCAAAGTTTTTCATGGAAAATAATTCCCATTTTTGATCAGGGCTAGGTATACCCTATTCAAATAAATCCACTTCATCTGCATATGTAAATCACTGAACTAATGCTATATGTCTACATCAGAGAGCTCATAGCTATCGTGGCACAGCTCCCAACATTGGAGCCGCAGCCTACACCGACAGAAGTTTTTCTGTTGGTGCAGGAACACGATCTCCGCAAAAGATGTTAGCTACATTACTGAGGGGTTAGTTACACTGGGGGGTTTGTCAGCATAACTATGTTGATCAGGGATTGTGTTTTTTTCACAAATAACTGTGCCGAAATAACTTTTTGGTGTAAACCAAGCCTAAGAGTAGCTGTGCTTATTTCAGTGATTAAGATGATACTCCAGATATACCTATTCCTATATCCTTATATCCAGAACATCATACCTTGGCACATTATTAAAGGGTGAGTAGAAAATTCACGGATGATGTAATTTTTCAATAACTACATTATATGCCAGAGTTTTAGTAAAGATTACTCCGTTGTCATATTTCTTGCTTAGCGTCATCAAATGAGAGTTACTGTTTGAATAGCTCAAGCAGTTTCGATTTCGATTTAAGATTTCCAGTGGTTCATTGCTTCCAACTAAACAAGGCTCAGTATTCAAGCTACTAATTTACAAGTTTGCTTGTAATCTTCTTTCCTTTATCTTTCCTTTTAGACAGTACAAAATGAGGAGGCTGATATCTGTGAGAATCTATACATTGACTTTATTGCCTCCATTTTCAGGGATTCTCACCAATTTTGACTTCAAGTGATGTTTAACTTTCCAATTAAACTGAAAGAGTATTTAACTAACAAGGCAGATACACATATAGGTTTTACATATAGGTCCCCACTTCAAACATTAACTAAATGTTCACTGCCCTGTAAGTAATTAATCATTCTTATTAAGAACCACTTGGGCTTTAACCTGATAGTTTCTGATAGTTTTACAGATGCCCCGGTAAACAAAGCCATCTGAGAAATTCAAATTCAGGCAACAGGAATTTTTGAACGTTCCATGCTACAATGCAAGTCTGATATAATATATTCTCCATTTAAACCATGTAATATTGTGGTTTAGGAATGCAAGCAAAACAAACTGACATTTCATGGCTAGGAAAAAAGAAGCTATGAATGACCTTATGTCAACTGTAAACTGTAAAGTGTAAAATAAATCAAGTGAAAATTTTGAATATTTCACCAATACCTCAACATAAGTTTTGTAGCACACACACAAAAATAGCCTCCATGTAATAAATCAGAAATGGTAATGAACACATACCAATTAACTATTTCTATTTGCCTGGTCTGATGCTTCCATCCAAACAAAATAATTTAATATCCACAGTGCAGAGTCCAAAATTGCTAAATAATCCTAAATCATTTAAATAGTGCTACCTTGTTTTTATTTCAGAGAATTAGGCTAAGACTAATTCTTCTCTGTCATAAGAAAGATTTTTTTCCACCTCAGGAAATATTTTTCTAGTTGCACATTTATTAAGCAATGTATGACAAACTGACTTTGCAGTTGGGCTAAGGGCTCAGGTTCTGTGAAATACAGTACTGGGCTTTCCTGTGAAGTGTGGAGTGCCCTTATCTTCCAGAGTTAAATCCAAGCCAGCCTCAATTGAACAGTTGGACATGTTCATCACAGTATAAAAAAGTTCCACTATTTCTAATCTGAGAACCATGTGTTTTTGCAATGACATGGATTAGTAGTTTTCATTCCCAACAAATAGTTGCATCTGTCATCATTTATGTTCCTACCTAGCAAGTCTGGTATTTCATAGTGGTTATCCGTCTCCACAGCTATTTCCATGTGAAGGAGTTGAAGAAGAAACAGATGTGAAATGAAGAAATGTATTTTGAGTTGTTTCAAAAACACTTGGAAGCGCCCCAGTAGCATAAAATGGGGTCTGAGAGGGTGGGGGAAAAAACATCTTTCTAAAACTGGTAATTTTGTTTTCTGAGTGTTTTGGGAGAGAATGACGGGAGGGAGAAAGAGAAAAATTGCTCTGCGAGGCAGGGCAACAAAACAACTTGAAATCATCCTGTACTTTACTATGCATTTTTATATTTTTATTTGCCTTTGTTTGGATTCAACTTTTTTACATCCAACCTTTTAAGCAACATAACATTTGGAGGTTTCTTCCAGGGTGGGAGGGAAATTTTAAACATTTTTTCATTTCAATGGTTTGTTACATATGGTTAAACTACTGATTTAGTACATGGTCTCATTTTGTTTCTTTCAATATGAACTATAACTGCATTTCATCATGTGTGACTAAGAATTAGCCTGTTGGTGACAGTATTAACAATATGCTAACTCACATTTCTATAGCAGGCCCTATATTCAGCCCTGTGCAAGGAGCCAGTAACTATTATCACTGTCAGTCTTTCTTCATTTTCCACAGCTCATACTTTGTGGGTACTATTTGTTAATATGGTTTTGTTTTAGTCCTCATTTAAAATCTAAACCATGTGGGAATAGCCCCAACCGTAGTTGCTAAAGAGAGTTATAAAAGCAACTTGAAATTACTTCAGTTAGGACAGGGATGGGCAAACTACAGCCCGGGGGACGCATCCGGCCCTTCAGACGTTTTAATCCGGCCCTCGAACTCCTGCCAGGAAGTGGGGTCAGGGGCTTGCTCCATGCGGCTCCTAGAAGCAGCAGCACATCCCCCCTCCGGCTCCTACGTGTAGGGGCAGCCAAGGGGCTCCGCACGCTGCACCTGCCCCAAGCACTGTCCCTGCAGCTACCATTGGCCAGCAAACGGGGCCAATGGGAGCTGCAGGGGCGGCGCCTGCGAACGGGGCAGCGCACAGAGCTGCCTGGCCGCGCCTCCATGTAGGCGGCAGAGGGGGGACATGCCGCTGCTTCCGGGAGCTGCTTGAGGTAAGTGCCGCCCAGAGCCTGCATCTCTGACCCCCTCCTGCACCCTAACACCTTGCCCCAGCTCTGATCCCCCTTCTGCCCTCCGAACCCCTCAGTCCCACCTTCTTGCACCCCAGAGCCTGCACCCCCAGAGGAGCCCTCATCCCCCCCCCACCCGCACCCCAACCTCCTGGCCTATACTGGAGCCCCCTCCTGCACCTTGAACTCCTCATTTCTGGCCCCACCCCAGAGCCTGCACCCACAGCTGGAGCCCCCACCCCCTCCTGCACCCCAAACCCCAATTTCATGAGCATTCATGGCCCACCATACAATTTGCATACCCAGATGTGGCCCTCGGGCCAAAAAGTTGGCCCACCCCTGAGTTAGGAGATCAAACCCCCTCACAACCCTTTGACCAAAAATTTTCCTGCCACAAGAAACCCCGTTCAGCTGCTGGGCTCCCTCAACATTTATGCTGCATGCTGATTGGAAGGAAGGGTTGAGAGTTATATCTAGGCTCAGAACAGTCACTTGACACACTGAAGAGAACTTTCTTGCAGTAAGACTGAAACAGTCACGTTCACTAACTTCTCTTGGTGCCTCCTTAATTTCTCTATGCAGGGCCCTTCTTTCCACACAGGGCTCTGCTGAATCTTTGCCCTCCACTCCTTTTAGATTGGGATTCTTGATTGTCCAACAGTTTTCCCAATAAAAGGAGAACTTCCCCCAGTCTGCTAAAAGGCTCAGTCATCTCCCACAACCCTCCCTATTCCTGAACATCTTATTCCCCTCATTTTTCCTTCACAGATCTGCTTTTCCCAGTCTCCATCCATTTCTGCTGGTCTGCCAGGCAGGAGCCACAATGAATAGCTCCCCAAGTGGTGCTGTTTGGCACTACACCTGCCATTTTGCATTTTCTCTTTGAACTAAACAGTCAATTTAGCATAGCTCTAACATTCTCCTAGGATTTGAATATCACTGTACTCTATGTAAATAAATACTAATGGTGAAAATATGGCCTGAGTTTTCAAAGGTCCTATAGAAACAAATATTTAAAAGGCAATCATGAAACCACTCATGAACTTGACTCAAAATCACCTAACAACAAATCAAATTTCTCATCTACACCCTCCATTCCCTAAGGATAGAGATATACATTATTACCTTTGACTCTTTGAACAGCTGCCTCATGACAAACTACTAAATAAGGAAACATTCTATTGCTAATTACAATATATATTGTGATTGTTTTCTTCTTCTTTTTCTTTGTATCTCTACATTTGTCACCAGAATCCCATACCAGCTGCTGGGACTAAATGGAAACATGGCAAAATCATCTGCAATGAGCTTCTCAACCATTATCGTGAGGAAAAGAAAAAGCTTCCATTTTGTGCCCAAGAGCTACCACTAGCAACAGCAGAATAAACTGATATTGGAACAGTTTGTTGTCCCTTGACTCTTCATGACAACCTTTTTTTCATTCACTCATTCAAAGTTTATTCAAGCTCTTTGTCCAGTTGCCACAGAAAGCTTGGTTGTTCACATGGAAAAAGCGTAGATGTGTTTGGCCTGAATTTACAATGACAATTCTTGTTTTTCCACAATCTGTTGTTGTCCCACACGAAGGATTGGAATTAAACACACAGAAAATGAAAGGTTAAGGACTTGATTCTGTTCTCCCTTTCACTCTGCAAAACCAGCATGAGGAACAGAATCACGCCTCTAGGTCTAAGTGCTAAGCATTAAACCTGCAATTGCTGATATAAAATCCAAATGCTGTCATGCTTAGCCCCCTCGAAAAAAGGCAGGATGTGACTCAGCAGAGTGTGTCATCCATTCATTTAGGATTGGAGTGGAACCCAAATCTTTATTTTCTTGTTTGAATCCAATACATGCACAAAGTGCACAGCAAGAACATTCTTAACTCAGGCATTAATCTTACCTTGCCAAGCGCTTAATCCCTGTATTCTGCAGCCATATCTTTACAATACTATACGTTCCCCTTTATTTATTCATAAAACAATATATTGTGTTATTCATTACTCAAAGAGCTTTCATCATCATATTTTATGTGGTGCTAATCAAGGAATCCCCCATTCCAAACCTGACAGCCACACAAAATTGTTTCACATATAATTCCTGCCATATCAGCGTGCACCTTATAAATCAGCCTTGTTCCTTTTAAAATCATAATAGCCAATCTACCTCCAGACTCAAATAATAATGTGCAAAAAGAATATGAACCGGGACATTTTAAAATGCATAGTTTTCTAAAATAGCACATAGGTTTAACACATACCCTTGCACATTATTAATCTACCCAAAATTGTGGCATAGCACATCATATCCACATACAGAAGCAAACTCCCAGGGCAAATATCACATAACCAATTTATATTACATTTACAGAAGAAATATCTTTGAAATTGATAGGGGAAATACCATCCCCCATTTGATCCAATTGGCAGAGGACACTGCATTGGGATGAACAGTTCTTCGGGGTACAGGATACAAAGATCCCCAACAGGTGGAGACTGCCACCTCTTTCTTGTGGCAGAGGTGTACTTCACAGGGCTCCAACCGTAGCTGCAGGAATGGGGGTATTTTGAGGTTCAGGAAGGGGAGGACATAAACAGCAGCTCAATGCCTATGCAAATCCTCTTGCACTCCAGCAGCAAGGGAGGCTACTAGAACCCTGAAGATAGTGGACATAGAACAGCTCAGCTGGCCCTCCATGGATTCCTTCCCGGCTGTATCAACCCTTTTGGAATCCCACTTGACCTGGCTTTGTGCAGAGGAAAGGATTTAGTCTATAGCAACTTCTACCTGTTCTTGCCATTCAGAAGGCAACTCTGTTTGGCTTTCCACTGCCAAGCAATCGGAAGATTGTTTTTCCTTTACCCTAAAATTTTTAGCTCTCCAAATAATGCTCTAGTTTGAAAGCCTGGGAAAAAAGACAATTATTGCCCTGCAATTTACATGGTATTTTCTACAGATACACCTCTACCCCTATATAACGCTGTCCTCGGGAGCCAAAAAATCTTACTGCGTTATAGGTGAAACCGCATTATATCAAACTTGCTTTGATCCGCCGGAGTGCGCAGCCCCGCCCCCCCGGAGCACTGCTTTACCGCATTATATTCGAATTCGTGTTATATAGGGTCGCGTTATATCGCGGTAGAAGTGTATCTCCATGTCCAATAGTTGCAATGTAATTGCAGATGTCTAGAATGGTTATTAGCACAAAACTAAAATGGAATGATACCAAAAAATATGAGTATTGTTTTCAGAATGCACCCTTTTTACTCGGATACTGAAATTCTTTGTTGTACAAATACTATAATTTTGACATTGCTTTTGATAATTGTTGCCATTCATATGCACCTAACTAGCAGCTATACCATTCCAGACAAGGCTAGTCTTTTCTTTTCAGATGACGCAAGTTAAGTTTTCCAATGTATAATATACAAATAACTCTATCCAGTCAGAAGAAGGGAAATTTGTGATTCTACCCAATACATTTTAAAAGTACTAGAAGCAACTGAGAGTTTCATCCATTTTAAAGGGCCACTCCAGTTTTACGTCAGTGGAACTCCTCTGAAAATGGAAGTGGTGAATCAGCTAGTCTTCTTACCTTGTAACAGTGACACCAATTTACATATTTAAACTTGATTGAATTTTTAAAATCTCAGATTGTTGAATTTTGTGCTGTTTACTTCTTACACTTCACCCAAACTTAGACCTGTCAGTTTTACTTTCCCTTTTATAGTCAGTGTGACTTTCCAGTTCTCATGACCTCACAGAACACTGTTCAGTTAAAGTTTCCAACATTACAGGGAAATATCGATTGTGCGAATGAAGAAACTAACAATTTTTAAAAAAGTAAAATCTAACTTTGGAGAGACCAGACAATTCTGAAGATTAGCAACAGACTATAAATATTTCCCTGACAGGTTGCCCGTCCAAATCCAGCCAAAATCAAACAGGGACTAAAAATCAGTATGGTAGGATGACTAGTAAATGGTTTATGTGAAATCAGGCAGTGGTTTCAGGCTAATTCCTAGTGCACAAGCATCTCTAAACACACAAATCACCTTAGCAACTGGTTGTCTCAGTAGAGAGCCATAGAGACTGAAATATGCTCTTACAGCTTGAGTGTGGCCCCCTCCACATCAGAGTGGAGAGACTTGGAAAGTTGATCCAAAACTGTGTGTGCGCTACCTATTTTGTAAAAGATAAACAGCATTTACCAGCCTTATCTATCTTGCTCAAGCTTTCAAAAGCACAGTAGTTAAAAAAAATAATCCCCCAGGTTTGGGCCTAACCAGCCTAACAGCATCTCGTTAATTATCACACATTTATGCTACAAGTGGGTGTAAAAGGCTGCCAAAATAGAATTCACCATTCACAACAGTGGTAACATTTTGCACGCACTTTGCATAGGTACAAATTGTCATATATGGTAGTGAGGTATCACTGGTATATGGCCTATACCAAATAAACAGCTGCAGCATTCTGCTCCCCTGGCTGTACCTATTGCTACACAGCCCTGGCAGCCACAAAACCCCACATCTGCACCAGAGATTATAGTTGTGCTGTGGCTTGGGCTGAAGTCATCCTCAAAATGGAATTATATCCCACTTCTACCACCATCCTTTCTTTGACTTCTGAAATATGCATTGCAGATTTTCAGATGCAAACTCCTGGAGAGGTACCAGTAATCAAAGGTATTCTCATTATTCTATAAGGCAATTTTGCTCATCCCTCTGCCAATAGCTGCAGTACATGTCTGCCAATGTTCTACAGTGTGTCCTACTGTATTGCCAAAACCAATTTTCAATGTACGAACTGATAAGTTTTCCACACTGTATGATATATCTCAGTGTTAGAAGATTTACCTGATATTCATCATACATTTTCCCTTTCTTAATTTCACTCCATTACACCTAGTTGGAGGATAACCTCTTGTACTCTTTTCCCTTCCCCACAAAGTTGTTTAAGTTTAAGGGTGTCGATGCAGTTTACTTCCTTCCTCCCAGCTGCATTACCAAGCACCCAGAAGGGAAACCATTCATCCTAATTATCTGATCTCTTACTGCATTACAAAAAAAATCATGATTTTTTCAAGGGCTGATAAGATGCTGAAAAATGTCATTAAGCTCACAAATGCAATAATGAAATGCAAGGATGAGTCATTTTAAGAAATTGGAGACTTTCACTTTTTGGTGCAAAAATTAATGAAAATTTACTAAAACTGGTCCGTTTTGCTTTTAAATTTTCACAAAGCAAAATGCAGGTGTTAGTCTGTTTCTAATTATTACACAATTTATAAAAAAAGAATTGAGACTAGGAGGTTGATTTTTGCTCTCACTTATGCTTATTTTACATTGGTGTAACTCCATTGATTTAAGGAGAGTTAGCCCTGATTGGCACCAGTATAGCAGAGAGGAATCAAGTCCTAGGTTATCATGGAATTTTAACTAAATTGTTACCAAATACTATAGGCATTATTCTGATCTCACATTGGTTTTACACCAGATTTATACTGGTATAAGAGAAAGGAGAATCAAGGTCTGTATGTTCCTCTTTAGTCTGCAGTAGATTCTATTTTCCATTCCCCAAGCAAAATAAAAAGTAAGCAATCCTTTGACTACAAGTTTCCAAACACGTATCTTAGTTAAAATCCATTTCGTGACTTAACTTTGGGACTAGCTAAAGGTGTATGAAAAATAGGTATGGCAAACGTGAAAGAAACTTCAAACAGATTATTGTTTAATCATATTTCTCATACAATGGTATTAATCCTTCCTTACGGCCACATATTTTGAAGTCATATTTGGACGTTGAACAATGCAGGCAGCTCAAAGGGCAGGTAATTTATCACAGGCTTGATTCTTAAAAGTGATTTTGAATTTACCTATTGTGTGTGCACCCGATAGATTCTGACATAAGTCTGAAATTACTTCTCATTTCATACTGAAGCTTTCAGGGTTCTAATCTATAGGGACTGGCTGCTAATCCAGGGGTGAAATCCTGGCCTCCTGAAAGTCAGTAAAGTTCTCAACATGGCTCTCAAGTGGTCAAGAAGTCCTGTAGTTGGATTTATAATGTATTATGTATTTTCTGTGTTGCTTTACATGCATGTGTTTAGGAACTATAGTTCCAACAAATAAATAAATTGTGGATTAGACCACAATAATGAAAAATTAGCAGGACTAATAGTTCAAGAATGTCCACAGTCATATTGTAACTGAGAAGAGAGTCTGCTAGCAACCTTACAAGGTCATTACCTATCTCTGTCCTCCTCTGTCCAAAGGAGCCAGCTTAGGAGAAGAGAAGCAAAAGATGAGACTTGAGGGACACAAATGGAGGTGCATACCCACTGGCTGTTTAGGGAGCATATATAGGGCACAGTATGAGACACAAGCAGTGCAGAGGCTCCATATGGGTAAATTACAAGAGCTCCTTTTAAAAACATACCTTAGGGAATCTGCTTTTGCTACAAATCCCATCCACCAATACCAAGTCCTACTGTGGAGGCTCCACTCCTCCCTCAGGGAAAGACAGGCCTTGCACTTCCTCCATCTTCTCTGCTACTGGCATTTCCTTCTTATGAGTGCACGAGGACTGCATGCTCATAGAAAGCAAACTCTTTATACATTTGTCCCATTACATCTCTCCTACATATTAATACAAAAAGAACTCTCTATTTATTACCTCATCAGTCTTGAATTTGAGACTAAACCAAGATTTTCCGACACTGCCAAAATATTTGTTGACTCATCATCAGTAATTAAATAAATAAAAATTAACATTACTCACGTATGGGGAAAATTAGTATTCAATGCAGATTCCAGCTGCTATTAATCATTGACCTTTAAGTATTAACATCTCTTTCTACAAAGACAAGGACATCTCAACCACACAGTGCTTCTGAGGGTGAGATGAAAAGGGCACAATGCAGGCCCATTAAGTCTTTCAAAGTATTAGCAATGTAAATAATAAAGCTATCAAATATATGCGTGTCTCCAGCAGAGTTGCAGTAAACTACTCACAAAAGATTGCCAAGTCTGCTCACCAATGAATGTCCCATTTGGCTCATGGTAAAGGACAAGCCAAAAATTACAACACTGAGCTGTACTTTGGCTCCAAAACATTTTAAGTTGCTCAAACTGTAACCAAAAGCACTGCCAAAAGCTAAGGCAACAGGCAGAATGAAAACTTGGCATCAATAAGAAATTAAGACAACTGCATTTTTTAGGATACAAAAGTTAGTCAGGGCTCCAGTTTGAGCTAGGGCAACATTTAATTAGGCCTGGTCTACACTACAGCTGGTGGTCTATTTAAGCTACACAATTTGAGTTACATTAGTAGTGTAACTCAAGTCGACGTAGCTTAGATCTATTTACTATGCTTACTACTTACATCCACGCTATGCTATGTTGACGGGAGACGCTCTCCCGCCAACATTGCTTCCGCCTCTCGTTGAGGTGGAGCACAGAAATCGATGGGAGAGTGCTCTCCCATCAATTGAGCATGCCTTCACTAGACTGGCTAAATCAATACCGCTGCCTCTGATTTAGCTTCATAGTGAAGACAAGCCATTAGTGTTGGCCCTAATAACTGACCATTTTTACCTAGGATAAATAGATACAGTTAAATCTACATCTGCCGTATTATCTTGAAAATGGCAAGTACTGAGTTATCTAACTGCAAATTCTTATTTCTCTAAACCAATTGGCAAGTTTTAAACATACAGTGTACTTCAGTCCCAAGGATCCCAAATTGCTATGCAAATTTGTATCCAATCTTGAGAATGGCAAGTGCCCTTCTCTCCCATTTGCAGGAGGTGCTCTTCATCTTACAGTCAGACATATATAAATTATACCTGTAGCAGGGCAATCACCCCTCTCTGGCCCTGAAAGGGTTAAAAGCCAGCCCTTGGAGAGGGCTGGGGCTGACAGCCAATAAGAATAGGCTGATTGGGAAGGCAGCCACAGGTGGGGCCATGCCCAATTAGGAGACAGCTGGCCCTATAAAAGGGCTGTGAGCCAGGAGCTGGGTCAGTCTCTCTCTAGCTTTTGGGAGAGAAGGACCTGGCTGCCTGGGAGTTCAGGGTACAGGGAACAGAGCAGGGCTGGAGGAGCTGGGGAGCTCCAGCTTGGTAAATCCCTAGGCTGTGGGCCTTGCTAAAGGCCAAAACAGGTACTGGGGTTGCCCAGGTGCAGTCCGGGGTTAGGCAGAGGCAGCTGGTCCAACCTCCTTGCCAATGATGAGTGGCCATGACAGACTGCAGTTTGCCCCAGTGAGCGGGGGCTAGATGACGACTGGCAGTAGCCACTGAGGCAAGGTGGGTTTAGAGGGTAGGGGTTCCCCTGGGAGGGGAGAGCCAGAGCAGGGGTACTGCAGGGGCAGAACCCTGAGGTAAAGGGCACAGGGGTCCGGGCGGGACACAGGGCTTGTGACAGGTGAGCCACCGGCCAGCAGAGGGCACTACAGGCTGAATTCGAGTTAACTCCCAGGATAACCAGCAGGAGGTGAGTCTCACTTCGCTAAAATACCAAACAAACAAAAAATCTGTCAATAGATATCTATTGATTTCAAACAAGCTAATTAGAGCATATTTAACCAAAATACCAAAAAGGTAATTTAGCTGAAGTTCTACAAATGGCTTAACTCTGTTTCCTTTATCCTGATCAGCTTCCACCTATGCCTGATATTCTTAAACCCACCTCCAGTAACTCCTCTATATTTTCAATACAAACCACATAATCTGAGCTATAACCCCTCTATGTCCTGCATACTAATTCACAAATCACCTACCCATTAAATGTCATCTATCCAACCACTGGTCCTTCTCCAATATACTTCCCATTTACAAAGCAGCTACATCAACAATGCACTTCAAGCCCTGCTCATACATACAAAATCTTTTACTCTCCCATTCCTCCATTCCCATTCCAAGCAACAAATCACAACTTTTTCAAATCTTGTCCACAACTCATAATTCACAACCACCACCATCTTCATCTTGTAAAAAGAATATAATCAAAAAACCCAGTCCAGCCTTCTCTAGAGAGAGCAGATACACCATTGCACTTATTTTATTCACTCTCCCAAAATGATTTGTAGATAATTTGGCATAGGATGGGTGTGTTCAAAAGGGGGTTTGTATGGGTAAAATGTATCAGCTGTGCACCACAGTGCCAGTGCTTAAAATGTATACATATACTTGGTGAAAATATGTGCCACAATTTATTATTTTAATTGTTAGCAATTTAAAAAATATGACTAGTTCATAGATTGATACATCTAAAGGCAAGAAAGAACCCTTGTGATAATTTAGTTTGATCTGCAAGTTACTGATAGATATATATTAGAACCCTAGTATCGACACTACAAGGATGGGTGGGTGAAATAGAAGGCAGAATTAATATTGACTATAGGAACAACGCTACATTTCTTCACTTGCAAATATTTGGTTTTAATTATAAATACAACATGCCACTCTGTGATTTTTATTTAAGTAAAGATTTATTTACAATCTTAACTCACTTTGTCTCAACTACTTTTTAAAAATTGCCAAAAAAAAGAAAAAAAGAAAAAAAGAAAAGAATGAGGATACAGTCCTAACAATTTGGAGTCATGAGGAATTTAGAAGCTTCTATGGCCTGGTCTACACTACGACTTTAATTCGGATTTAGCTGCCTTAATTCGAATTAACGCTTGACCCGTCCACACAACGAAGCCATTTAATTCGAATTAAAGGGCCCTTTAATTCGATTTCTGTACTCCACCCCGACGAGCGGAGTAGCGCCAAAATCGAATTTGTCAATTCGAATTAGCGTTAGTGTGGCCGCAATTCGATGTTATTGGCCTCCAGGAGCTATCCCACAGTGCACCATTGTGACCGCTCTGGCCAGCAATCTGAACTCGCATGCACTGGCCAGGTGGACAGGAAAAGCCCCGGGAACATTTGAATTTCATTTCCTGTTTGCACAGCGTGGAGAGCACAGGTGACCACAGAGAGCTCATCAGCACAGGTAACCATGCAGGCTGATAATCGAAAAAGAGCACCAGCATGGACCGTACAGGAGGTACTGGATTTGATCTCTATATGGGGAGAGGATTCAGTGCTAGCTGAACTGCGTTCGAAAAGACGAAATGCCAAAACTTATGAAAAAATTTCCAAGGGCATGATGGAGAGAGGCCACAATAGGGACACAGATCAGTGCCGCGTGAAAGTCAAGGAGCTCAGACAAGCCTATCAAAAAGCAAAGGAGGCAAACGGTCGCTCCGGGTCAGAGCCGCGGACATGCCGCTTCTACGCTGAGCTAAATGCATTTCTAGGGGGGGCCGCCACCACTACCCCACCTCTGACTGTGGATTCCGAGCTGGGGATAATCTCATCAGGTACACCTGATGATTCCGCGGAAGGGGAAGAGGAGGAGGAGGAGGACGAGCTGGCAGAGAGCACCCAGCTCTCCGTTCTCCCCAACAGCCAGGAACTGTTTCTCACCCTGACTGAAGTACCCTCCCAAGCCTCCCAAGCCAGCACCCAAGACCATGACCCCATGGAAGGGACCTCAGGTGAGTTTACCTTTTAAAATATAAAACATGGTTTAAAAGCAAGCATTTTTAATGATTAATTTGCCCTGAGCACTTGGGATGCATTCGCAGCCAGTACAGCTACTGGAAAAGTCTGTTAACATGTCTGGGGATGGAGCGGAAATCCTCCAGGGACATCTCCATGAAGCTCTCCTGGAGGTACTCCAAAAGCCTTGCCACAAGGTTTCTGGGCAGTGCAGCCTTATTCCGTCCTCCATGGTAGGACACTTGACCACGCCATGCTAGTAGCAAGTAATCTGGTATCATTGCCTGACAGAGCCTGGCAGCGTATGGTCCCGGTGTTTGCTGGCATTCAAGCAACATCCGTTCTTTATCTTGCTGTGTAATCCTCAGGAGAGTGATATCGCTTAGGGTAACCTGGTTGAAATAAGGGAATTTAATTAAGGGGACTGAGGTGGCCGTTCCTACTGGGCTGTTTGCCTGTGGCTGAAAAGAAATCCTTCCCTGCATTTAGCCAAGTGCAAGGGGGGGGGGGAGGATTGGCCCAGAGCTTTTCGCGTTTTGCTAGCAGGGATCTTCCCTGATACCAGCCAGGCGGTGGGGGGAGGGAGAAAGCACTCATCCCAGAGAATTCATGGCGGGTGGGGGGGGGGTGTGTTAGTTTGGTTCCTGCAGGGATCTTCCCTGATACCAGCCACGCGGTGGGGGGAGGGAGAAAGCACTCATCCCAGAGAATTCATGGCGGGTGGGGGGGGGTGGTGTTAGTTTGGTTCCTGCAGGGATCTTCCCTGATACCAGCCACGCGGTGGGGGGAGGGAGAAAGCACTCATCCCAGAGAATTCATGGCGGGTGGGGGGGGGTGGTGTTAGTTTGGTTCCTGCAGGGATCTTCCCTGATACCAGCCACGCGGTGGGGGGAGGGAGAAAGCACTCATCCCAGAGAATTCATGGCGGGTGGGGGGGGGGGTTGTTAGTTTGGTTCCTGCAGGGATCTTCCCTGATACCAGCCACGCGGTGGGGGGAGGGAGAAAGCACTCATCCCAGAGAATTCATGGCGGGTGGGGGGGGGGTGTTAGTTTGGTTCCTGCAGGGATCTTCCCTGATACCAGCCACGCGGTGGGGGGAGGGAGAAAGCACTCATCCCAGAGAATTGGATGGGGGGGGGGTGTTAACCTTCAGCAGCAGAAAACAAGCTAACAGGAAAACTGCAGCACAACGGGCTTTGCTTGGTATGTGGGAAAGCAGGGCGCAGAAGCCTAAAGACAGTGGCTTACCATGGCAGCATGCAAGGTGAATTCTGTTGCCCCGACCTGCGTCTGTGATCTCTAGCAGCAAAGCCACAGGCACTCAATATTAAGAGGCAAAATGCGACCTTGCACAGAAATCACATGTGCTATGTAATGTGAATAGTATACACCGTGAAAGAGTATAAGCATTGTTCTGAAAAATGTATCTTTTAAAAAAATTCTCTCCTTTTTTCACTCCCTCCAGCAGGTGCAAATGTTTCAAGCCTCCCTCCTCCTTCCCGAAGGCTATCCCAGATAAGGCGTCGTAAAAAAAAGACGAGAGAAGAGATGTTTTCCGAAATCATGCAATCCACCAGGAATGAAAGAGCTCATCTGAATGAGTGGAAGGAGACGGTTTGCAAGTATAGGAAAGAAGCCAGTGACCGTGAGGACAGGAGGGACCAACGTGAGGACATGAGGGACCAACGTGAGGACATGAGGGACCAACGTGAGGAGAGGAGAGACGCTCGAGATGAGAGGTGGCGGCAGGAAGATCAGAGGAGTCGGGAAGCAACGCTGGGGCTGCTGCGTGAGCAAACAGACATGCTCCGGCGTCTGGTGGAGCTTCAGGAACGGCTGCTGGAGAACCGAGTGCCGCTACAGCCCCTGTATAACCCCCCTACCTCCTCACCATGTTCCATAGCCTCCACACCCAGATGTGTAAGAACACGGGGGGGGAGGCTCCGTACACCCTCCCATTCCACCCCAGTGGACAGCCCAAGCAAAAGGCTGCCATTTTCTTAACCTTTTTTTACTGGGCTTTTCCTTCCCGCTGATCCTCCTCCCAAACCCCACTCAGGTTCTCTCCCTCTTTTTATAATCAATTAATAAAGAATAAATGATTTTTAAACAATGGTGACTTTATTTCCTTTGAAAGCAAGCTGGGGGAAGGGGGAGGGTGGGTTCCTTACAGAGAATGAGTCAATAAAGGGGGCGGGTTTTCAGGAAGGATAAACAAACATAAATTTCACACTGTAGCCTGGCCAGTCATGAAACTGGTTTTCAAAGCTTCCCTAATGCGCAGCGCTTCATCGTGTGCTCTTCTAATCGCCCTGGTGTCTGGCTGCGAGTAATCAGCAGCCAGGCGATTTGCCTCAGCCTCCCACCCTGCCATAAAGGTCTCCCCCTTGCTCTCACAGAGATTGTGAAGCACACAGCAAGCAGTAATAACAATGGGGATATTGGTTTGGCTGAGGTCTGAGCGAGTCAATAAGGATCGCCAGCGACCTTTTAAACGGCCAAATGCACATTCTACCACCATTCTGCACTTGCTCAGCCTGTAGTTGAACAACTCCTGACTCCTGTCCAGGCTGCCTGTGTATGGCTTCATGAGCCATGGCATTAAGGGGTAGGCTGGGTCCCCAAGAATAACAATTGGCATTTCAACATCCCCCACGGTTATTTTCTGGTCCGGAAAGTAAGTCCCTTGCTGCAGCCGTTTAAACAGATTGGTGTTCCTGAAGACGCGAGCGTCATGAACCCTTCCCGGCCAGCCCACATGGATGTTGGTGAAACGTCCCTTGTGATCCACAAGTGCTTGCAGCATCATTGAGAAGTACCCCTTGCGGTTTATGTACTGGGTACCCTGGTGCTCCGGTGCCAAGATAGGAATATGGGTTCCATCTATTGCCCCACCACAGTTAGGGAATCCCATTGCAGCAAAGCCATCCACTATGACCTGCACATTTCCCAGAGTCACTACCTTTCGTAGCAGCACCTCCGTGATTGCTTTGGCTACTTGCATCACAGCAGCCCCCACAGTAGATTTGCCCACTCCAAATTGATTCCCGACTGACCGGTAGCTGTCTGGCGTTGCAAGCTTCCACAGGGCTATCGCCACTCGCTTCTCAACTGTGAGGGCTGCTCTCATCTTGGTATTCTGGCGCTTCAGGGCAGGGGAAAGCAAGTCACAAAGTTCCATGAAAGTGCCCTTACGCATGCGAAAGTTTCTCAGCCACTGGGAATCGTCCCACACCTGCAACACTATGCGGTCCCACCAGTCTGTGCTTGTTTCCCGGGCCCAGAATCGGCGTTCAAAGCCTATAACCTGGCCCATTAACATCATAATCTCCAAAGCACCGGGGCCCGCGGTCTCAGAGAATTCTGTGTCCGTGTCCATGTCCTCATCACGCTGGTCGCTGCGCTGCAATCGCCGCCTCCTCCTCCTCCTCGCCTCTTTTTTCTGGTCCTGTGTAAGCATAAACTCCACGAGAAAGCGCGAGGTGTTTACAATGTTCAAGACTGCGTTCTGGAGCACAACGGGATCCATGCTTGATGCAGAATGGAGTCTGCAGAGTTCACTCAGGAAAAAAGGCGCGAAATGGTTGTCTGCCGTTGCTTTCAGGGAGGGAGGGGGAGGTTGTACCCAGAACTACCTGCGACAATGTTTTTTGCCCCATCATGCACTGGGGTCTCAACCCAGAATTCCAAGGGGGGTGGAGACTGCGGGAACTATGGGATAGCTATGTAAAAGCTACCCACAATGCAACGCTCTGGAAATCGATGCTACTATGGTAGCTTGGACGCAAACCACCGAATTAATGGTGCCTAGTGTGGCCGAATACATTCGAATTTATAAAATCGGTTTCCTAAATTCGAATTATATAAATTCGAATTAATCCTGTAGTGTAGACATACCCTAAAGAACTGAGCCCTGTCTATCTCTCTACATCTGCAGTACTTCCAAACTGCAGGAATCTAAATTCCAAATCTCTCCCTTCTCCTAACAGATTTTATAACCATGGGGATTGTGGACACAGAGTTTACAGACACTGGAGATGGCATCCATGGAATGTTAGATGAGTCGGATGTTCATTATATACATAATGTTCTGGAAGTTTTTGCGTGGCACCCAGAAGTTTGTTTTTTCTATAGCAAATATTTTTTCAACTATCTATCCACCACTCTTCAATAGAATCTCATACGCTAGTTTTCCACGAAAGCTAATGAATGCAACCAATTTAAAGTTTCCAAAAAAAGCTGGTGCTCAGAGATTTTAAAACAAAATAAAAAAAATTTCCAAATGTAAAATATCTGCTATTGTTTGAAGATGCATAATCTCAAATTGTTGGCCCAATCCACCTCAACCTTAAAATAAATCAAACAAACAGAAAAAAACAACCCTTCTTCTGGAAGAAAAAAAATACATGAAAATATTCAGGAAATTAAGAGGGATCAAAATCAGCCCCATAATGGAAAATATAACTAGATGAAATTGCTCCAATGGCATCATAGTAGAGAGATCACTTGGACTCATATCTGAAGTCAATGGGAGTACTTGCAGTGCATAAAGTTATGCACATGAGTAAGTCTGAAGGATGGAGCCCTTATTTTGGAATCAGAATTTAACCAGTTGGAACTTTAGGGGAATTTATATAAATGGAATGCAATTAGTCTAGTTGGAATTTGGCCAGGGCACTAGAATTAGCAACTCTACTCTTTTGAAAAGGACCTTTAATAATGGCTAATCATTTAATATCTAAACAATTAGGGCCTGATTCTCCACTGCCTTGTACCTTGTGTGGTCATTTATTCCTGTACCATGTGTGCGTAAACCCCTACCATTCTGAACTGGCAGAATCTTACATCCACTTTGTACAAGTGTAAATGACAACACAAGATACAAGGCAGTTGAGATTATTCACACATTGTAGCACAAATCATTTGTTCATATGTTCACAATGAACCTCTTTACTATGTTCAGGAAAGGAAAATACTGCAGTATGACTCTTTCCTTATATTAGGACTGACTGTAATGAAAAAGTAAAAAATAAACATGAGTATAAAATTACAGTGGCTTAAAATGAGCCATCCTCTTGACAGATAAATTAAAATCTGGCATAGTATGCAAAAGAATACCAGGTGTAGACACCAACAGACAGGAAACTAAGCCAGCATCAAAAAAGATAAAATATGATAGTCTGATATTGGCAAACTATCCAGGGGCTCTTAAATCACCATGATTAAACAGGAAGAGCATCTTCCAGTTAAATGTCTTCCTTCCCAAAGTGTCTCAGGGTTATATAAATAGAAGATTGTTACCAGCCATTCATTACTTGAAATACATATGGCTAGAATGACTTCATAATGACTTTATGATAGAAAAGCATATTCAAATCCACATTTTATGCTACCCCAGTCCGGTACAGGAGTATCAGTAAGAGGCTCATTGGAGCCACTCTCAGTATTACCAACCCCAAACATTCAAAAACCATGATCCAGGCCCCCAAAATCATGAGATTGAGTTTAAAATCATGAAGCTTTTAAAAAAATATAAAAAATTGAGAATGTGTTTATTTGCCTTCTTGCTTTTAAGCCTTCAGGGTACAGTCAAGTCACACAATCAAGCATGCTTTGAAGCTCTGAGGGCCAGAAATGTTCTCTCATGTTTAATGCAAGCTGAGATTCTTACATAATCACTTGTATCCAGGCACTGGGGCTTTAAGTAAAATATCAACTATCGCACAAGTTGTGATAAAATGGCAAGAGATAGCAACATTGCTTTCCATACTGTCCTCCTGCTTGCAGGATGCAGCCCTGAATCCTCCTCCTGTGGCTAGTGCTGCCCCCCTGCCAGCAATGGGGTGTCTCTCTGCCAGGCTCTCAGTCTGTCTCCCAGTTTCCAGGCTGCTCGCTTATCAGCCTTTCCTCCGCAGCCTGCTACCAGGCTGCTACCCCTGGCCCGCTGCTCCTGTTCCTAAGCAGCCTCTGGCTCTCTCCTGAACCTGGTCCTCTCTGACCTCAGGTTGTACTTCCCTTGCTTGTGCTGGAGGGTTTATAGAGCCTTCTAATAGCTGGATGTGAAACTGGGGCACTAACACAATGCCCAATAATGAGCCAGTAGATTAATTCCACTATGGATGCAGATCTGAGTTTGGATCCCCAAGAGGTCAGAATGGGGAGGATTGGTTTGGATCTATTGTTTTGATTTCAGCCCATCCCCAGTTATGGGTCTTTGTTGACTAAAGGAGAAGTAGACAGAGAAAGCACACAATAGCACTTTGTCCATCCAACTGTGTGGCTTTCTTTGGGTTCTGAATTCTTGTGAATTCACCTCAGTTGCAAACTTGCAGTTTACATAGAAATATATTGCTACTTTATCAAGAGAACAATTTGTCTTTTTCGCTGCAGTGTTTCACTTTGCTGACTGTGAAAATTACCTTTAATTTCTGGGGAAAACCCAAGGCAAAAATGTTTTGCATTTTTAACAAACCCACAACATAAGGAGGAGGTTTTTTTTCTTACAATGGCAATCTTTTCCATACAAATATTGGCTCTTTATTTATTTATTTGTTTATTTCCCTTAAACAATAGTTCAGCAAAGTTGCATGTGAGTATAATCATTTTTAAACTTTTCAGCTTACATAAAAGCCCATTTACGTAACTGCACCTTGGCTTTCTTGTGTGTGTACATGTGTTTTTTAAGCAATAATCCAGAAGTGTGTGCCACATATCTAACCCTTAAAATGCTGGCATTTTCTAAACTGCAACTAAAGCCCTATTAAAGTTTACGAAGAATATCTCTAAACCATGAAAGAGAGAGAGAGAGAAGATATATATCATTAATACATACACTTTAAATATATTTAGCAAAATATGTACAATAGAGCTTTTCAACTTCAAAGTGCCATACAAAAATTAACTAATCTTCATGCCCCCGTATCACTTCCTTTATAATTTACACAGGTGGAAATGGAGAGTGAAGTTGTTATCCCTCAATGACATCAGTGTCCATAATAATTCATATGTCTGCAAACTCCAGAAAGTTAAACCATAGTTTCCTGATGGGACTATTAGGCGGTTTCAAGACCAGAATGTCTTTCCTGGTGTGCTGTACATGTGGCAAAGCCTTTTCAAATTGTTTCCAGACACTGTGCTATTTTTATAGTTCAGTCATCTAAGCAAATCCTATTCAGCATGTTCTCCACCTAGTTGCAGCTTTAGATGAAAATTTCACCTCTCATAAATGACAAGCCATGGGTTTCTCAAATTCTATAGAAAACCCAGATGTAACAGGTTCAAGTTCTAGCATTAAGGAGCTGTTGAAAATAAACTAAGCTCCCAGTCATGCCACATTAGGTCATCAGACAGATCGGCTGCATGCTTTTGAAAGCTAAGTAAGTAAATTAGGGGAAACACACTAAAGATGATTTCATCACCATCTCATTGTGCAATGGGTAAGCTCCTTTTAGTACAGGCATTTTGAAATGACATTAAAGCAGTCATATATTATTACTTCACTGGGTTTGCATTCCACTGTTTAGTTTGTGTTTTGTGAACACTAGAGGATTAGTCTCCTTTTCTCTGCTCTTTTTCTAACAGTGTTTGAATCTGAAACCCCAACACACTACTGGCAGGCCAGGAAATCAAAATTCTCTACTACTGATTTGAGGGAGATGATCATAATTTGGCTGCATTCATTAGCCTTGAGCTGGAACAGCAGTGCTCCTGATGTTGTCACTGAAGCAAAATGAAAAGACCTGCTACATCAGCTCAGCAGGGCTCACAGAAGGGCACCAGAGAATCAGCAGGACTGGGTGCAGAATAGGCAGAATCTAGAGTTAAGATTAGGTTTCTCTCTCTTTCTTCATCTGAAGTGGGGATTGAATTTTCTTACTTCTTGTGTAAAGTGATACTCCAGAGTCTCCTGGTGGTCTTAAAATTATCCCTCCAACACAGCTTATAAGGAACATAAGAACCCTGTAATAACAGCAGTCAGCGTTATCATGGAGGAGCCTGGGATATGTACAGAATAGTATCATAAAACTAGCGCTGAATGTTGGTATTACAGGAACACTCACAATATTAATTTCCTTCCTTGTATAATTTCCTCTGAAAAACATAAAGATTGCTTTTGGTTTAACATACCAAAGTAATTCTTCCTCCTCTTCCTAATATGAGGGAAGTGACAATTAATCTTTCCACATGCAGTTCTGTTCCAACTGGTCTCTCATCTCTAGAGTGTATTTTGTAATCTGAGCAAGAGCAATGAACCGTGCACATTAAACACAGCAATCTAAGATCACTACTAATCACTCATACAGGATTTTAATGTGTTACATCAAAGGAACAGTCTTTATTTACAATTTTATTCAGGCCCTGATCAACCAGATTGTTATTTCAACCCTCAGGCCTTCATCAAGTTTTGAAAATGGAATGAGCTGAATGGATTCAGACATTTGGTATACAAAGATTATTGCTACTGCTTTAATTTTGTCTCTAGGAAAAGTCCATTGAATCTTTCCATTTATCTTAATGGGCTTTGGAACAGCCCAAAACTCCCAGTGATTTCAACAACTGTCATATATAAAAGAAAATGGACCAGGACAAATTAATCATTTGATACTATCCACAAACAAAAAATCTGTTGCACCCAAATTTGCATGTCTCACATTTTTAATCTTGTCTATATGCTTCAGGCTACCAGAGAAGCTTAATACTTTTCACTTCTCCAGCACATTCTAAAGCTTTTCTATCACTCTACAAATATCAGTCCATTCAGCCTCATAACATGGAAGTATTATTATTATTATTCCCATTTTACACAAAGGGAAAACGGGGCACAGAGAGTTGAAATAATTGCCTCAAGGTCACACTACAAGTCTAGGGCAGAGCCAACCCAGGTCTGACTTCCTGGTACTTTAATTGGGGAAATAAGAACATAAGAAATGCCATGCCCAGTCAGACCAGCAGTCCAACTAGTCTGGTATTTTAACAGTGGCCAGTACCTAATGCTTCAGAGACAGGGGCAAGATACCACACAGTGGACAGTTATAGAATAATCTGCTTACAGCAGAACTTTCTTCCCAACCCCAAGAAGCTAGTAGACAATTACTGGACCATACTTCTTGTCCCCAGTACCGTAGAATAACCACACAAATGTACCATATCAATCCTGGAGCATATGCCATATGGTTTAACCTTTGAGTACTGTATATTGCACTTCCTGTGTTTTCTATGCCTGAAGGAGGAAATACAAATACCTCTTTCTATTTCACTGAGAGCTCTGGAAACTGCAGTGTATAATCTGTACTAAACAGAGAAGTGAGAGCATCAGTCATGATCTAGACTTTCAAACTGAACTAAAAACATTACATTCTTTAAAAGCTAAATAGTTTTTCAATGTAAATGCAATGGCCTTTGTGAGTCAGTCAGGACGGTATCTAGTAAATATGTAATAAATCCAGAGAGACTCATCACCTCCTTTTGTCTACTGAGGGTTAAGTTACTAAGAATTGGGATCTGAACAAGGAACTGGAGAATCTGAACTGGTTTTACAAGTGACATTAGATTTTCTGATGGCTGTAAAGTTTGTAATATGAGCACTGGAGTCTTAAAATGCCTGTTCGCCACACCACCTATAATTCCTATCTGATTACCACATGCCGTTTTTTTCTTTAGAATTGCTTCTTCATGACTCACAAAATTATGTTTAACTCACTTGTGGGCACCACGTTGGACAGTTCAGCTTTTGAAAATCCTTTCATTCCAACAGAAGTTGGATATTTCTTGAACTTTCCCATTTCCATAATGTTTCAGTATATTCGCATTTTAAAAGTAAATCCATCCTTAGGGAAAAGTCCACCTCTCCATGAATTTATGTGTAAACATGTAGTTATGGCCTTGCCCACTGTAAGGTCAGAACCCTTAACATGCTGCAGAAACATTGACAAGCATGACTCTTTAACTTTACCCTAAACACATCAATTGTATCCCAAACTCTGGAACAGGAACCATGTCTTAATTACTCAAGTCCCTAGCCCAATGGGGCCACATTGAAGACTGGAGATTCTATAAGCTACTAATATAAATATTAAATAATACTATGAATTGGTTTAAAAATATTATAGTTTTTGAGAATAATGTATACAAAACTGTATTGGTTTCATACCTATTAAAATTCTATAGAATAATGATTTTAGTATTACTTCAGTGTCCCTTGTCTTAAGAAGTCTCTACCATCCCTTACAGAAAAGTCCTATAGAATTCATTACAGATTAAATCAATGTGGTTCTCTAGACATTACTATAGAGTTTTTAAACCAACTTCTAATTTTATTTAATATTTCTATTGCTATCCAGAAACCCCCGTCAGGACTGGATCCTTATTGTGCTAGGCACTACACAAACACACATGGGGACACTGTCCCTTTGCCAAAGAACTTAGGGCCATAGGGGAGATTTTCAAAGACAAAAATGGGAATTAGGTGCTCAACTATTTACATACAATGGGAGATGGGCACTTAGGTGCTGTTCATGCATTTGAAAATCTCCCCCATAATTCTCTATTAAATTCTATCTGTTGGCTTAGAAATTCTAAAGAAAATTCATCATTCTCTATTCAAATATGTAGGTCGTTAAAGGAATTTCCACAGAATCCTATTACAACATTTCCACAGAACCATATGGGTTTCATTCCCATTACATTCTATATGACTTTTCCATAAAGGATATTTACTATTTTAGGACAAAGGGCATTAAAACCGTGCTTATACCAATGGTGGCATTGCTAGGTGGTGAGATGCATTCACCGTGTATAAATTTGGCAAAACCACTTAAAAGGTTCTAAGTGGATCAAGACCTTCCTAAATATTTGCACTGTTGTTCTTCTTTATTCATTTATTATTCTTTAAACTCGGTTGCTCTTTATTTTCCCCGCAGTGGGAGTTCTGTTGATCTGAATTGACAAGTAGTCCAAACTGCTGACCTGGCAATAGTCAGAACAGAGAGGAAAATGCCTGCTCTGGGCATAAGCTCTTTGGAGCAGAGACCATTCTTTTGTTCTGTGTTTGTACAGTGCCTAGCACAGTGGGATCCTGGTCTTTGACTGTGGCTCCTATAAATTATGGCAATATACATAAATAAATAACAGTTCAATGGTCTGCTGTGCTTTGGGTAATTGTTAATAAGAGCCCAAATGTGAACAAGAAAAAAATATTTATTAAAAAAAAGATCAATTCCAATCAGTGTGAAAGCTAGGATTTTCCTCTAAGCACCACAGAACCCAGGTAAACTGGTTCCTTCTTAGTCCTACTCACAAAACTCTCTAGCAGACATACTAAGCTATAAGCATTATATTATCGGAACAGATTGTCACTGGATTATTGGTGATCCAACAAACAGGATTTATTAATATTTATTTATTTACAAATGAAAATTTTTGGTGGGGTCGTAAGAATCATATAAAAAATCTAAGCTTCTTTGAAACAGTTTGGCCCATCTCTAGTGACTATAGTTATTTTATCATTCAAGATAGCATCTTTGCCACAAAGCCAAGCAGCCACAGAAGAATTTTAGATGTTAAGAAAACAGGTGGATGTCAAATGCTAATGCAAACAAATTTGTGCAAAATTTATTATTTTGAACATTAATAAAAAAAGTTAAGTTCTTACATACTGGTCATATAAAATGATAAACCATATGTTTATAAATTACAAAATTTGTATATAAAATGGTACGACAATATGATCCAGAACACTTTACATGAAAAATAAATGCACCAGAAAAATACAGTTCAGCAATATCACAATGTGTTATCTCTAAAGCAGGCATATTACTCAAGGAATTTGTAATGGGAAACAGCACCTTGTAGGCACCAGTTCAAGAACTAGTCAGTATTGGTAAATATTGAAATAAATGGTCATCTCATAGTTAATGACCTATGTGAAATCATTATTCATTGGTTTATATAGAGCTACCTTTCACAAGCATCAAGGGCTTGATCCTGGCAAGATGCTGAGAGCCCTTCACTCCTATTATCTTCAGTAGAAGGGGGTTCTCAGCACCTCACAGGATTGGGCCCCAAGTGAGGAAATCAAGTTGCTAGTTGAGTGCTTGCTGAACATGTGTCCACATCATAAACCCACCATCACAGCTGGCAGTAACTGACATCTCTGTTGACAAACCTCAGCAGAGACTAAAGTGAATGAAGACTGAGCTACCATCTCACCCTCATTATGATTGACCATTTGTAATACAGTAGCACCCAGAGCTGGTTCCTTTGTGTCAGGTCTAAACATATTGGTGGAACCATTTGTAAAGCATTTTGGGATCATTTTAAGATGCAAATCACTATATACGTTTAAGAAATTATTTTGCCACCTCAAGTATTCTTATTCTTCCATGAATGCAATAGAACCATATCCTACAGAAAATTGTCAGGGCATTTCTGCAAGTTCCTCATCTAATTTTCTCTCCTGTATAGCAGCAGCTGAAGTCAATGCTGTGCCTTCAATTCTCATTCCCTTTTTCCATTTTCACACTGACTTCAGAAGCTCTAATATTCCCCATTTAAAAAAAAAAAAAAAAAAAAAAAAAAAACTTACTTGGAATAACTTTCCAAAAGTGTAGCTCGCATTTTCCCCACACTTGCACAACTACTTTGTAAAAATAAGCTTCAACGTTCCACAAACAAGAGACCTGGAGAGCTGCCCTTTTCCAATAGCTTTTGTTGGTTCAGCACAATTACAGACCGATCCTATTTCCCAGACCAGAAGTTTTCAGTCACAACATCTATGCCAATGGCAGCAACACCTGCATTACTGTAAGTTTCTAAGCAGCAGTATTACCAGCAGTTTTTACAAACCATTTCATCACACAGAAGACCTAGAACATTGCAAAAAATATAGAAAGGGGTTGCTTTTTGGTTTGGTTTTGCTGTATCTCTGGACCATTGGATGGGAAAAGTCTTGCCACTTTTTGCAGGAGCTATTGCCAACCTAATATCAAGAAATGTAAAAATCATCTTACCCAAAATAAAACAAATAATACACACATAAGGCTCGTCCTTCAGAGCCTTATTCTGTCACAACTGTTCACTGTACAATGGTGATTGATTCATGTATATGTGTGTGTGTATGTATATATATATATATATATATATATATATTCTTAGTATTAGACATTGTGTGCAAGCATTCAAGCTGGTTTAGAAGCTCTCTTGTGCAAAAACAGATCATTGCTTGGATTAGGGTGACCAGATGTCCCGATTTTATAGGGACAGTCCCGATTTTTGGGTCTTTTTATTATATAGGGTCCTATTACCCCGCACCCCCGTCCCAATTTTTCACACTTGCTCCCTGGTCACCCTAGCTTGGATTCTCTTAAACTGCCCCAACCTACTCTGGCAGCTACAACGCTCTATCCCTTCCAACATGCTCTTTGCAGATCAAGAAATTCAAGACTTGTACAGTTGGGAGTCCATATCAAAGCTACACGGTCAAGAATTATTTACTGTTGTCCTTATGCAATCTCTTTCCTCAAGTCCTATACAAAGGCCTAGTCTTCCCACAATGAACCTCCAGCTGAGATGGCTGGACTCCACTTCAGAAATCTGCCATTCCTAACTGGCCATCTGGTATTGTGGTTGAGCTCCTTCAGAGCCTGAAAGATCATCTCTTCAACTCCACTCAGCCTCTGCTGGTTTTTGGATTAACGGTCCAAATATGCAACACTAAACTAACATCGGTGACTCATTAAAGTAATTGGGACTACCTGTACAAATAATTTATCATCAGCATGAATGAGGGTAACACAATGGGGCCAGAATGTCTGCCATCCACAACTCAAGTATGCTTTTATGTTACCAGGCTAATATGACAAACATTTTTCTTCATCCTGTACACAGTGTTCATCTACTGTTCAAAACACTTGTAGAAATGTAATTTAACTATAGAAGTGCAGTTTCATTTTGCATTAATTTAAAAAGAGATTGGGTTCATAATGCACTGCTTGTTTTTAAAACCTTTATTTACTGTCTTTTGTTCTCAAAAGTGCCTTATATATATGTACTACATGTTTGCTGGCACATTAAACTTTTATCGCTTCCAGCTGGGATAAGAACTGACAGCACTTCGTCCAGTGTTTTAGGGAACAAATTTCAACAGGATGGGTGAGACTTTAGCAATACAAGCTCCATATTATTCATGGAACATGTGTAACTGAATCCAGACTTTGGTCATGAAATGTAGCTCTTTATATTAAATTCTCCTCAATGTCCAGAGAATTTTTAAAAAATAGTTGTAGGGTAGGGTATTCGGTTTGAAGCGGGAGATGTATTCAAGGGTTGCTTTTGCTTATGGTTGCCACAGATCTGTGACTCTTCTTCTTAGTATAGCCCACAGGAATTAAAAGGAACAAAGGATATATTGCTAACCACAGCAAAGCACTGGTCTCTTTAATTTACTGTTCCAAAAGTATATAGTTTATTCAAGTAGCACAAATTGTTAGGCTGGTTAAAATATTTTATTCAAGTTCATACTGAATAAAACCTCAAACTCCAACCTAATTTTAACAAGTTAAGAAAGACCAATCTCCACAGAAATGCAATTATAGCCACCCAGAAGCTGACAGCGCTAAGTATTAGTGATGTGGCTTCATTAATAGAACACTATTACCCATTTTGATGATGTACCAAAATGTTTTTAAAATAAAATTAGAATTGCTAAATATTTTCATTACTTAGGCCTGGTCTACACTAATCTGTTATTTCGGAATTAGCCAAGTTAATTCGAAAAAAAATGATTCCATCCACATGACCAAACCAGTTTTTTCGATGTAAAGGGCTCTTTAATCCGATTTCTGTACTCCACCTCGGCAAGTGGAGTAGCGCTTAAATCGAGATCGCAATCCCGGGTTAAAGGTATTGTGGACGCAATTCGATGTTATTGGCCTCCAGGAGCTATCCCAGAATGCTCCCTTGCGACCGCTCTGGACAACACTCTCAACTCCGATGCACTAGCCAGGTGGGCAGGAAAAGCCCCGGGAACTTTTGAATTTCATTTCCTGTTTGGTCACTATCAGCACAGGTGACCATCAGCACAGTCCACCATCACAGGCGACCATGCAGAGTCCACCATCACAAAAAATCACGCAGTCCTGGATTCGCAGACAAGCTGCAGCATAGTCCGAAAGAGAGGTTCTGGATCTCATCGCATGCTGGGGAGACGAATCTGTTATGGCAGAACTATGTTCCAAAAAAAGGAACGCAAATACGTACGCTAAAGTCTCCAGGGCCATGACGGAAAGAGGATACTCCAGGGACACAGAGCAGTGTTGTACAAAAATCAAGGAGCTCAGGCAAGTGTACCAAAAAGCCAGGGAGGCGAACGGGCGCTCTGGGTCACAGCCCCATACAGTCCGCTTCTACTGTGAGCTGCATGCAATTATGGGGGGTGATGCCACCACTACCCCACCACTGTCCATGGACACCTGCAAGGGGGGAGTTGCAAGGAGCGAGGAGGATGAGTCATTGGAGGACGAAGAGGAGGAGGAGGACGACAGTGCACAGGCAGCAAGTGGGGAATCCGTTTCCCCCCCTAGCCAGGAACTATTCTTAATGCTAGAGCCAATAGCCTCCCCCCACTCCCAAGGCGGGCTCCTGGACCATGACCCTGGAGAAGGTACTTCTGGTGAGTGAGAGCCTGATCGAAGTACACGGTGGGGGGCAGGGGGGAAACCCAGCCATGCTGGGCTGTTCGTGTTTAGTTTTAAGGGCTCATCCCTGCTCAGAGCCTCATCGGAGTCACGCGGGGGGGGGGGGGGTGTTGTGTGAAGCGATCATCCCAGAGAGCCCGCAGGCCCTCCTTTTATATGGCAAACCCACCAGGCATTGCTTGCTGTGGGAAAGGGGGCCCAGCAGTTTGAAAGCATTGAAATGAATGTAGAAGAAGCAGAACCCCACGTGCCCCTAGGCTGCCTGCAAGCTGAATTCTGTTGCCCGGCCATGTGTGATCGCTTACTCACACCAAAGTGGCAGGCACTTCAGTATAAGGGGCAAAATGCTAACTTGTACAGAAAGAGCATGTGCTGTGTACTATGAATTGCCTGTTTCACTGAGAAGGAGTGTCCCCTTTGTTCTCTGAAATGTATCTTTTAAAATACTACCCTCCCTTTTTCTCCTCCCACAGGTTTTTCAACGCGGCCCCTATCTACTCCGTCCCAGAGGCTGGTCCAGATTAGAAGGCGGAAAAAACGAACTCGGGATGACATGTTCGCCGAGCTCATGCAGTCCTCCCGCACTGATAGGGCCCAGCTGAATGCGTGGAGGCAAACAATTGCAGAGTCCCGTAAAGCATTACAGAAACACGAAGAGAGGAGGGACGCGCGCGATGAGAGCAGGCAGGACGCTATGGTCAAGCTCATGGGGGAGCAAACTGACATGTTCCACTGTATGGTGGATCTAATGCGGGAAAGGCAGCAAGACCACAGACTGCCGCTGCAGCCCCTGTATAACCGCCCTCCCTCCTCCCCAAGTTCCATAGCCTCCTCACCCAGATGCCCAAGAACACGAGGGGGAGGCTACGGGGACCCACACACTCAACCCCAGAGGATCGCCCAAGCAGCAGAAAGCTGGCATATGCAAACTTTTGATTTGGTTTCTGGACTTGTCCTTCCCTCCTCCTCCACCCCCCTAACCCAATACCCCCCCCACCCGGGTCTACCTTCGGATTTCTCTCAATGTGTTGTGCAACAAATAATAAAGAACAGTTTTTAAACAATTTTGACTTTATTTCCTTTCATATATATAGGGGGCGGGTAACTTCAAAAGAAATAAACACAACTGTCACACCGTACCCTGGCCAGTCATGAAACTGGCTTTCAAAGCTTCTCTGATGCGCAGCGCACCCTGCTGCGCTCTTCTAATCGCCCTGTTGTCTGGCAGTGCAAAATTGGCCACCAGGCAAGTTGCCTCAACCTCTCACCCCACCATAAACGTCTCCCTCTTACTCTCACAGATATTGTGGAGCACACAACAAGCAGCAATTACAATTGGAATCTTGGTTGTGCTGAGATCTAACCAAGTCAGTAAACTGCGCCAGCGCACTTTCAAACATCCAAAAGCACATTCTACCACCATTCTGCACTTGCTTAGCCTATAGTTGAACTGCTCCTTATTACTGTCCAGGGTGCCTGTGTACGGCTTCATGAGTCATGGCATTAAGGGGTAGGCTGGGTCCCCGAGGATAACTGTAGGCATTTCAACATCCCCAACAGTAATTTTCTGGTCTGGGAAGTCCCTTCCTGCAGCTGTTCAAACAGACCAGAGTTCCTGAAGATGCGAGCGTCATGCACCTTTCCCGGCCATCCCACATTGATGTCGGTGAAACGTCCTTTGTGATCCACCAGTGCTTGCAGCACCATGGAAAAGTACCCCTTGCGGTTTACATACTGGCCGCCCCCGTGTGCCAGGGCCAAGATAGGGATATGCGTTCCGTCTATTGCCCCGCCGCAGTTAGGGAACACCAGAGCATTAAAGCCATCCACAATGGTCTGCACATTTCCCAAAGTCACTACCCTTGATAGCAGCTGGTCAATGATTGCGTTGGCTACTTGCTGCACAGCAGCCCCTACAGTAGATTTGCCCACTCCAAACTGATTCCCGACTGACCGGTAGCTGTCAGGCATTGCAAGCTTCCACAGTGCTATGGCCACTTGCTTCTCAACTGTGAGGGCTGCTCTCATTTTGGTGTCTTTGCACTTCAGGGCAGGGGACAGCAAGTCACAAAGTTCCATGAAAGTGGCCCTACGCATATGAAAGTTTCGCAGCCACTGGGAATCATCCGAGACCTGCAACAGTATGCGGTCCCAGCAATCTGTGCTTGTTTCCCGGGCCCAGAATCGGCGTTCCACGGCATGAACCTGGCCCAATGCCACCATGATCTCCCAATCGCCACATGCCATGTTTCTAGGAACGTCTGTGTCCATGTCCTCATCAGTATAGTAATCGCACTGTCGTCGCTTCCTCGCCCGGTTTTGCAGGTACTGCACATCCTGCTGGATAATGCGCGAGGCATTTACAATGGTCAAAACTGCAGCGGAGATCTGAGTGGGCTCCCTGCTTGCCGCGCTATGGCGCCTGCACGGGTAATCCTGGAAAAAGGGCACAAAACATAGGAGAGGTGTTGGGTTCAAGATGGCCGATAAAAGGCGGTAAATGGTTGTATTCTGTAGCTTTCACAGAGGCGGGAAGCTCGCTAGAGCTGCAAGAGCGGGAGAGCAGAGTTTGCGGCGGAAGCGAGAGCAGAGTTTGCAGCGGAAGCTGTGCGGCTCAGTTCACGATGGCCGAAAAAAGGCAGGGAATTGTTGCCTTCTGTAGCTTCCACGGGAGCCCAGGACCGACAACATGGAAAAATTAGCTAGCAATGCAAGAGTGGGAGAGCAGAGTTTGCGGCGGAAGCTGTGCTGCTCGGTTCACGGTAGCCGAAAAGAGGCGGGAAATGGTTAGATAAAAGAGTAGATAGAAAGATGAGAGGACATGCGAGGTGGATTCATAGTACCAGGAGACAGGCGGTGCACTGTACCACACCATCTGCTGGCAGTATGGCGTCTGCCGTAGCTTTCACGGAGGGAGGAGCAAGTGACGGCACACACCCAGAAACACCCGCGAGAAAGTTTTTGCCCCATCGTGCACTGGGAGCTTAACCCAGAATCCAATGGGTGGCGGGGACTGCGAGAACTGTGGGATAGCTTCCCACAGTGCACCACTCCGACATTCAATGCTAGCCTCGGTACTGTGGACGCACTCCGCCAAATTCACGCACTTTAGTGGGCACACACAACACCGAATGTATAAAATCGCTTCCGAAAATTCGAATAGAATAAGTTCGAATTAATTTCGTACTGTAGACGTACCCTTACTGTATGTGATTTCTGCTCCAAAGCAAAGATCTAAGAGAGAGAGACTTTGCCATACCATAGTTATTTCTGGCTCAGCTGGCTTATCAAAACTACTTTCACCAAAAGAAAATTAATTTTGTCATGTGCAACAATCTAAGAAAAATCATTACAGAATTCATCTCCTAGCAGCTCAGGCCCGAGTCCTGCAATAAGTTCTGATAGACAGGTGCAGGGGTTCACCCACACAGACCAACATGCAGGATTGGGGTCTGCATATTCATAACAATCAATTAGAATTTTCACTGCCAAGGGGCCTGCTGCATTTGCATCACTGAATAACCCTGTCACTGTGGTTACGCAGGCAGTACTTTGTAGTCTGGAACCATCAACCCTTTTCTTTTTACAGTGTTTTATTAAAACTGAACAAAATTGTGTACAATACAACTTATTGTGTTATCTACGAAGTAAAGGAGGAGATCAAATATGTAAGGGAATACAGCAGAGCTGAAGTGACATAGGTTATGTATATGTGAGACAACGCTTTGAGATCTGAGATGGTCTGGTTAACTTTTGTCCCGTTATTTTTTATATGGGACCAGAAGCACAAGTATGGACATGCACTTCCGGCCTGACTAAAAGCAGGTCCATCAATGAGATTTCTACTTCAATTTCACAAACCAAATTAAAAAAAGAGCCCGACTCTAAGACTCCCACTGAAGTAATTTCAAACTGAAGTCAAGAGGTGTTGACTGCACTCAGCAGAATCAGGCCTGGAGTTCAAATAAATATGCAAACCTTGCATGCTCTCTGAGCCTACCTAGAACTCCAATCTTTCTGAGGTTTGGCCATTACTAAATATCTTAGCCCTGTAGAAAGAGGTGTGCTCTGAGCAGAGGACTAGGAATCACAAACACCTAAATTCCACTCCCATATTTGACAGTGACCCCCTCTGTGGCCTTGGGCAAACCACCCTACCTCAGATTTCCTACATGTAAAATGCACCAACACCTACTTCAAACAGACATGGAGTGAACTGATTTCTATTTGTAAAACCCTTTGAAACAGTAACAAACTGTCCAAAGTACTCAGTATCATTATTAAAACCCTATCAGAAATTAACCTCAATCAATTGGTCAAGAATAGGTACATCAAACACTTAGCAATTCATATTACAATTTCTTTAAGAGAGTCATTGTCTATTACCATTATTGCACTTAGCCATTTTTAAAAATTTCCTCTGAATCATTTCTAGTCAAGAAGAAGAGTGAGTGGGAATTTCAAAGGAGCCCGAAGGTGTTAGGCATCCAAATCCCATTGATCTCCTTTTAAAAGTCCCATTGGACACCTATCTGCATCTTTAGGTGCCTAAATACATTTAAAAATCTGGCCCCAACTCCCTTGGGCCCATAGCCCTAGTTATTAGCCCTGCTAAAGTGCTTAGGGCTCATGTACCACAGAATACACAAGATACAGATATAACTTCCCAAATTTTCAAACTTCTCCAGGTTCAGTTTTACTTTTTATAATCAATCGCATTCTTTGCTAAATAAACTACTATGTAGTTATAACAATTATGGGGTCTACAAGCTCATTTCCTGAAGAATGATGGTATAAGCAGTCACAATAAACTTTTTAGGCCTGAGCAGAAACAAGAATCAGTTCTAATTTTCTTTTCATCAAATTGGCTACTCTTCTTACAAATTCTCAAAGATAGATGTAACTCAGCTGCTGACCCTATTTTTATGGATATAAATTCAAATCTTGCCTCTGGAAATCCAAGTTTATGATTTTCCCTGTCAGCGCAAATGTGGTTTGCATATGGAGATCATATGTTGAGCAGATAGACCAAGCATTAGATCTCTTTTATAATTCTGCAGTACTCTAAAACTTTATCGCACACGCACTTCCCAAGAAATCTTCAGGACAGAAATATTATACTGCATGTGGCAAATGTAATTAGGTTAAAAAACATAGCATTGGAATCCATTACCTCCCTGGGGCAGATGTATATTAATGGGGGGGGGGAGGGGAACCATTAGGTAACAATTTACTTTGCCCAGGGGAAGTTTCTTCCTAATTACCATTAGTTAGATGTTGCTTGATGCCCTGAAGCTTGAGGATTTACATCCCAACCCAAACCTTTGGGTTTTTGAAGGTAGAGGATTGTTTATTTTGTTCCTTATCATAACATCAGATATTCTTGTTATTCGTATAAATGTCCAATCCTTTTTATGACTTCTGCTAAGCTCTTTGCTTCAATTATATCATGTGCCAATAAGTTCCACAGGCTACTGGTGCATTGTGTGAAAAAGTTTCTTTTTATCAGTTTTAAATTTCATTTTCTGATAGACACAAGAATCAAAATCATTTGGAAGTCTTGTGAGAAACTCAAATCTTGCAAGTTTCTCAGTTCAAAGAGTTTTAGAAAAACGGCACTCATGACTGGGAGGGATTTTAAGGGTTTGCCTTTGTCTGAATTAAAACCCTCAACTTGCTACCTTTATGTCATGATTCAGGGATAGATTTTTAAAGATATTTAGGCACCTAAAGATGCAAACTGGCACTTAGTGGGATTTCAAATTTGAAATCAATGGGAATTAGGCATCTAGGTGCTTTTGAAAATCCCACTAGGCACTTTTCTGCAGCTTTATATATCTAAATACCTTTAAAAATCTGACCTTTATCAACCGATGGGTCAAATCCTGGATAAACATCCAGTCTTCAAAGGAAGAGAGAAAGGGGATATAAAGAGGATTCGTCATAACATTTTAGTAATTTTGTTTTGACTTGAGCTGGTTGTATATTTTGCCATGGACCACATGCCTCTCAGAGTATATGGATAATGTTCTCACTGCATTTTGCATACCTGATGTTTCATCCATTTGCAGGACTTGCTTCCAGTAGGTACCCTGCAGCCTACAAAGAGTGGGGACAAGTTCTTGTCCTTTTTGGCATAGTGTCTTTGTCTTTCCAATCTTGCAGGTCTCTCTCTCCCTTTTTCTCTCTCTCTAAATCTTAGTATAATTGATATTTTCTTCTGGTTCCTTTGCAATCATTTTGTAATGCAAGGCAGTACAGTGGGGGACTTTAAAAGATATACAATTTTCAGTATATTATACCTACACCTCTACCCCGATATAACGCTGTCCTCGGGAGCCAAAAAATCTTACTGCGTTATAGGTGAAACCGCGTTATATTGAACTTGCTTTGATCCGCTGGAGTGCGCAGCCCCGCCCCCCCCCTGGAGCGCTGCTTTACCGCGTTATATACAAATTTGTGTTATATTGGGTCGCGTTATATCCGGGTAGAGGTGTATTTTGCATCATTTTATATCAATTTTGGTATATAACTGTGAATCTAATGCTGATATTTTCGAATAAAAGCATTGAATTTGGACTCAAGGGGCTTGAGTTCTATTCCCAGACCTGCCACAGGCCTGCAGAGTGACCTGGAGCAAGTCACTTTACTGTTCTGTGGCTCAGTTTCCCCATATAAAATGGGGATAGTGATACTGACCTTAGTTGTAAAGTGTTTTGAGATCTATTGATGAAAAATGCTTTATAAGAGCTAGGCATTATAATATTACCTCTTATGCCTTGTATATTTTCCATGGTTTATGAGTTTCAGCTGGACTTCTAAAAGTGAAGCTCATGCCCTTGCTATATGGTCCTAGTTATACCCTGCCCTGTTTTGTGTGCAGATAATACACCCATTGTATAACAATCAGAAATGTTATGATTAAATGGCTCCACTTATCAGGGTGGCCTAATTTCTCCTCCATAGCAAAATTTGGGCATGCTGGTAAATAAAATTAAGACGAACATGGAAGAGATCAACTGAATGGCATTCAGAAGTCATAGTACGTGGTCTGGCACACGCTTTAATGAGTGATAGCCAGGCAATTTTTAGCTCTATTTGCTAGCTGCCTGCTTGAAGTGCTAAGCTTGCCAAACAGAAATTCATAGCAAGGAAAAGAAGTCTAACTGCCACACAGAGAACACCACAAGGAGCATAGATTTATTTAAATGTAGTTAATTCATTTCTTTTAAACAGAATTCCCTGATGCTCTAACATATGAACTGTTGAAAATCATTATTCTGCAGCTAACACAGAGTAACCTGCAGTGAATGGAAAATGTTAGGAAAGTCAGGGTTGGACAATACTTATGACTCACTGTAGAGCTATCTACAGGGATTGGAGGTCATCCACTCAGAGCGTGGGCTGAAATATTCATTGGTTTATTTTCCAAGAATTTCAGTGTGAGGCTCTTTGAGGGAAACCCAGCACAAGAGCTTTTGCCATGATTGCAGCTACAAAGATGAATACATAAAGATAACTGAAATACTGGCAAAACAGTAGTAAAGCTGTTCTTTACTGAACAAGATTGGTTTACAAGTGCTAGCACTGATCTAGAAGCAAGCTGTGCTTGCAACGTTGACTCAGTGATGGAGCTGTTTTGCAAGATGCACATATATAAAAAATGTATAAAATTACTTCTAGATTTATTGGTCTAATACTTATCTTTTAAGGCTGAGATTTTCAAATGGGAATCAGGCATCCAATTCATAGATTCCAAGGCCAGAAAGGACCATTGTGTTAGATCTCTCCCTGATAGATTGAAGAGCCCATCATCAAATATTTGTTCCACATGTAGGTAATAAGAGTCTGTAATCAAGTCACCTCTTAACTTTCTCTTTGTTAATCTAAATAGATTGACCTCCTTGAGTCTATAAGGCATGTTTTCAAATACTTGAATCATTCTTGTGGTTCTTCTCTGAAATTCCTTTATGCAGCTTTGGAAATTCCACACCACACTGTAAGAGTGATGGATATTCCTAGTTAGGATGGACTATCTCTGACATGAAGACAATTTGCAAAAAACGGTTACCCACCTTTTCATAACTGTTGTTCTTCGAGATGTGTTGCTCAGGTCAATTCCACTGTAGGTGCCCAGAGCCCCTTGGTCGGACTTGCTTGGTGCAGTCTTCTTCTTTTTCTTTTTTGGCACTGATGATGGAGATCGGTGCTGGGAGGAACCCGGTGCCAGGGGTACGCTACACACCAAAGCTGAAGCACTGGGTGCCATGTCAGGCCGTGCCAGCTCCGAAACTGGGCGTAGGGCAGCATGCATCAGGAAGGCCCTTAGACATATGTCACATTCTCTCTGTGTCCTAGGACAAAAGTTTTTACAGATGTGACACTTTTCTTTTATGTAGGATTCCCCAAGGCAGTTTAGACAGCTATCGTGCGGGTCGCTAACAGGCATAGGCCTGATACACGTGGAACAGGGCTTAAAATCTGGAGACCGGGGCATGCCCTGCCTGGGGCAAAGTCCCCGCTGGGACTGTATGTAACTAAACACTTAACAGCTAATTAACAAACAATTGAACTATTTATAGCTGGAAGCACAAGGTTGAGATAGAAGAAAAAAATGCTGACCACTTGCAGAGCAAGGGACAGAGGCACTCCGACTAACCACCATGGGCGGTAAGAAGGATCTGAGAGGGCGTACGGACGGTGGCGCCTGAAATTTTAGAGAACACCACAGCTGGCCCTACGGATACCACTAAGGCAAAAGTCTCTGAAGACCGCACACATGGGCGCGTGCACACCTACAATGGAATCGACATGAGCAAGCCCTCGAAGAACTATTCTGATTATGTTCATAACTATATTCATAGACTTTCCATGCAACCTTCAGACTCAGGAAATGGTGACTTTTAATCATTCTTTATGTGGTGTCAATTAGGTTACAAGATTGAATTTTCTAGCCAAAATGTAACAGGCATGGAAATAGCTGAACAGATTAATAATTGGGAAGCAGCAGATTCCAATGGACAGACTGTAAGACTGGAAATGTGGGGACCTGTCTATACAAAGATTTAGTGCACAACCAGGTGGGTGTAAATCCATAGCGCTCTAGCCTGCAGTGCACCAACTGGCCATGTGAGCACTGCTGCCGCACATTAAAAGTTCCATAGTTAGTAGGTCAAAGTGCACTATGAAATTTTTAGTGCGTGGTAGTTGGGTCCACACAACCAGTTAGTGCATGGCAGGCTAGAGTGCTGTAGATTTACACCCCCCGTCTGCCTCACACTTACTTTCTGTATAGACAAGCCCTTGGTATATCCAGCTGTCCAACTGATTGTGTAACATTGGCAAATCACTTACCGGTAATTTTTCTACATTTCAGTTTCCCCAAATTAAAATAGGGATAATGGTATTTGACTACACATGAGAAAAATCTTTAAATTCAATAATAGTACATAAGTGTTAAGAATTATTATAAATCTCCCTTTCATCTGTAGTTGTTGAATCAAATCTGGACTGGCTTAATTACCAGAGTCATTGGCATCTTATTCATTAAGATGTAAAATAATAAAGACATCTAAGGCTCTAGGCATCCCAACATAATTAGTGATAAAAAATAAATTAATGGAGATGTCCTATCTCCTAGAACTGGAAAGGACCTTGAGTCCAGCCCCCTGCCTTCACTAGCAGGACCAAATACTAATTTTGCCCCAGATCCCTAAGTGGCCCCCTCAAGGGTTGAACTCACAACCCTGGGTTTAGCAGGCCAATGCTCAAACCACTGAGCTATCCCTCCCCTGAATACAATTGAATTAGATCTCTGCAGCCTTAAAATTAGCTCCACAGGAACTCAGCCAGCCACCTACTTCCTTTGTCATCTAGGATGCATACCTTTAGCCTTCTCCAGCGACTCTATTATTCAGGTGTCTTTTGCAGCATGCCCAGAAGTCACCAAATTCAGGCTATTTCAGACAATAAAGGGAGTAAGTTCTAGGGACTCAGAGACCTCACAGAGAAAGCTGTGCCCACGGCTCCCTCTCTTATGAGGAGGGAGATCTAAATCAGGCACCTCTGCTGACCTCACCCATGGCTGTGTGGCACGTGGAGAGAGGTGATCCCTCAAGTAGGCCAGTTCCAGGCCATTTAGCAGTTTATAGGTCATAGCAAACACCTTAAATTCCACCTGGAAACATACAGGCAGCCAAGGCAGATCACAGAGCAACAGTGTCGTGTGCTCCCAGCAAGATACTGCACTGGAAAAGTGAGCCGCTGACAGGGCCGGCTCCAGGGTTTTGGCCGCCCCAAGCAGCCAAACAAACAAAAAAAAACAAAAAACAAAACAAAACAAAAAAAGCTGCGATCGCAATCGCGATCTGCGGCGGCAATTCGGCGGAAGGTCCTTTGCTCCGAGCAGGAGTGAGGGACCGTCCGCCGAATTGCCGCCGAACAGCTGGACGTGCCGCCCCTCTCCGGAGTGGCCGCCCCAAGCACTTGCTTGGTAAGCTGGTGCCTGGAGCCGGCCCTGGCCGCTGAGCTCTGCACCACGTTCCATCTCCAAATGATTTGAAGGCATAGCCCCAGGTAGCATTCTTTGCAATACACCTCTACCTCGATATAACGCTGTCCTCAGGAGCCAAAAAATCTTACTGCGTTATAGGTGAAACCGCGTTATATCAACTTGCTTTGATCCACCAGAGTGCACAGCCCCGCCCCCCCGGAGCCGCTGCTTTACCGCGTTATATCCGAATTCGTGTTATATCGGGTAGCGTTATAACGGGGTAGAGGTGTAGTTTAATCCTAAAGAGACTAAAGTCTGGGTACAGTGGCAAGGTCTGCACCCAAAAGAAAGGCTGCAACTATAGCTGGTCAGAAAAATTCTGATGAAACATTTCTTGGCTAGAATTTGCCAACGCATTGAAATCAGAAATGTTTAGTGGAGGTGGTTGTTCAATCTTAACAAAATTCCAAAGAACCCTGCCTGTCTCGATCAGAAACCCACCTAGTTTCCTGGCAGCTTGCCTGCCTGGCTCCTCAACAGGCCACCTGGCAAGTTGACAGGGAACCAAGAGCCTGGATGCCCTAGGAGACATTGCTCCCAGGCTCACAGCTCCTCAGCAGGCTTGCCAGGGTCCTGGCTCCCAGGGTTCTTGGTACTAGAGCAGCCTGCCAGGAAGACTGCCCCAGAGTCAAAGCTCCATTCCTTTCACAGGGAATTTCAGTAGATTGGTTTTCATGCTGAATTTGAACTAAATCAAATTTTGAAATATTGAAATCCTCCACAAAACAAAATTAACTTTCTCTGCCCAGCTCTAGTTGTAACCTCCTAGCCAAACACAGATGATAAAATGCTGTTTGGGTTACGGCTGCAATATGATTGTCAAATAGCAGCTGGGGAGCAAGATCACCATAGATTGCGAACACTATAAATGAATGGCCAATAAACTTCTTCAGTCAAAGGAGCTGATGTTTTATGCACCATCTGCTCTAGCTGCTTCCCCAATCCACCATCGTCACCTCAGTCTTATCTGGGTTGAGCCTCAGCCAGCTCATTGTCATGCAAGCCCCACTCTTGACTAAACACTGGCTGAGGCACTTAATCACATCATCAGAGTTGTATGAGATAGAGACATAGAGCAGGGTGTCACCAGCATACTGAAAACTCCACATTACATTGCTCCCTATTAACCCTCCTAATGGCCTGAAATACATGAGAAAAAGGAAAGGTGACAAAAAGACACCCTGTGGCACCCTGCACCAGAGCATTTTTCAGGAAGAGGAAAAACTGTCAACAACAACCCACTGAGATCCCTCCAAGAAAAGAATGAAGCCACTGAAAAGTAGTCATATCCACTCCCACCAAGGTCTGCAAGGGAGTCAGCAACACCTCGTGATCAATAGTGTCAAAGACAGCTGATAGATCTAATACTACCTGCCTGGGCACTTGCCCTTGATCAGTCACCAGGAGGAGATAGACTTCATTGATTGCACTGGGTGACTATGTGCTATAGCCAGGTTTGTACATTGATTGACTGGGGTCAAGAAGACCAAAAGCATCTAAATACTGTGAGAGTTCTCTAATCACAAACCTCTCGACAATCACAACCAAGAATGGAAGATGTGATACCCGTCAATAATTAGCAAGATTGTCAGCATTCAGCCATGATTTCTTGAGCAAAAGCCACACTATTACTTCCTTCAATGCAATAAGCAGCCTACCCTAACTAAGAGACATTGACCATATCCACAATTAAAGGACCAGTACTTCCCCTCTGGCCTTCACCAATCAGGTAAGACATGGATCCAAAGCATAGGTTGTGGGACAAAGTACCTCCACTATTTCAGGGAGGGTCACTGGCTGAAACTCTAGCAGAGAAGGTGAGGCTGACTGGCCTGTAGTTCCCCGGATCCTCCTTCTTCCCTTTTTTAAAGATGGGACTACATTAGCCTTTTTCCAGTCATCCGGGACCTCCCCTGATCGCCATGAGTTTTCAAAGATAATGGCCAATGGCTCTGCAATCACATCTGCCACCTCCTTTAGCACCCTCGGATGCAGTCCATCCAGTCCCATGGACTTGTGCTCGTCCAGTTTTTCTAAATGGTCCTGAACCACTTCTTTCTCCACAGAGGGCTGGTCACCTCCTCCCCATACTGTACTGCCCAGTGCAGTAGTCTGGGAGCTGACCTTGTTCATGAAGACAGAGGCAAAAAAAAGCACTGAGTACATTAGCTTTTTCCACATCCTCTATCACTAGGTTGCCTCCCCCATTCAGTAAGGGGCCCATACTTTCCTTGACCTTCTTCTTGTTGCTAACATACCTGAAGAAACCCTTCTTGTTACTCTTAACATCCCTTGCTAGCTGCAACTCCAAGTGTGATTTGGCCTTCCTGATTTCACTCCTGCATGCCTGAGCAATATTTTTATACTCCTCCCTGGTCACCTGTCCAATCTTCCATTTCTTGTAAGCTTTTTTGTGTTTAAGATCAGCAAGGATTTCACTGTTAAGCCAAGCTGGTTGCCTGCCATATTTACTATTCTTTCTACACATCAGGATGCTTTGTTCCTGTAACCTCAATAAGAATTATTTAAAATACAGCCAGCTCTCCTGGACTCCAATCCCCCTCGTGTTAAGGGAAGTCATTCCAATCCTTCCCTAAGGACTGAGGCCCTCTGTGGACCAGAGTCCTATCTGTTTCCTAGAAAAAGAAGAAGGCCCTAAATTAGTTTAAACTCAGGTTCTTTTTCTTTGTCTGTTGGTCTCTGGAGAATCTAGTTTGAAAAAAGTATACTAATCAGAAATTAATCTGTCTCAGTCACTGGGAGAAGTAATTCTCAAACTTAGTATGGAAAACAGCTATGGTATTTCATACTTCTTTTCCTCATCTTTGGACAGAACTCATGGGATGCAGATGCTGTACTGCAGGTCCATTCTTCCAGCATCAACAACATCTGCTACTTTGGCAGAACTCACAAGCAATTGTGATTCTGTAGTTACCACAAATTTTTGTGTTTGTTCTGTGATCAGGCTATTGAAATGGGGCTTTCTGGGCTTATCGAGAATCCATTGTGGGTGTGGGGAAGGGTTGCCAACTTCCTAATCACACAAAACCGAACACCCCTGCTCCACCCCTTCCCCGAGACCCCTGGGGTGGAGCTAGGGATGAGGGGTTTGGGGTGCAGGAGGGAGCTGGAGAAGGGTGTTGGAGGGGGTGCGGATTCTGGGAGGGAGTTTGGGTGCAGGAGGGGACTAGGGCAGTGGGTTGGGTGTGGGAGAGGGTTCAGGGTCTTGGGGGCACTTACTGCAGCTCCCAGGAAGCGGCCGCCAGGTCCCTGCAGACGCTAGATGCATAGGCAGCCAGGGAGGTTCTGCATGCTGCCCTTGCGCCCGCAGGCGCCACCCACGCAGCTCCCATTGGTCGCAGTTCCTGCCCCCGCTGCAGCGCTGACTGGACTTTTAACTCCCCAGTCGGCAGTGCCGACTGGAGCCGCCAGGGTCCCTTTTCGACTGGGTGTTCCAGTCAAAAAGCGGATGCCTGGCAACCTTAGGTGGCGGGGAAGATGTACCTCTGTTTCTTAGTGGATATTTACCAATATACCCAGGGCCGCCTGGGGGGGGCAAGTGGAGCAATTTGCCCCAGGCCCCGGGCCCCGCAGGAGCCCCCCGAGAATATAGTATTATATAGTATTGCAACTTTTTTTTAATGGAAGGGGCCCCCGAAATTGTTTTGCCCCAGGCCCCCTGAATCTTCTGGGCGGCCCTGAATATACCAGACATGTTCTTCCCTTTATCTGCACACACAGCTCCCAGGAACATGTTCTTGCTGAAAGTCCACCCTTAAAAGTCTGGGACACTATGGTGTCCTAATGAAATGTGAAGAGATTAATTCATCAAAAAAGGGGGAAATTTACATATTAATAATAAATACATTGGCTAAAGTTCAATAAGATTTAAAACTCATAGTTCTACTTGTTCACAAGTTCTATCACTCTTGACACCAGATAGCTATACAGAACCATTCATACAGTGATACTCAGCAAGTTATAGACACAGGGATCCTATTAACCCATCACTGAAATATTGGAGTGAAGGCTGGATCCTTTAAGCAACACAAAGTAAAACTACAGGCTAGAACTTCAATTTGAAATAACCAAGGAATTTTCAGTAAGTATAACACATTTACCAAATTGGAAGTTAGCAAGGACAACAGAGCAAACGCTCAAACAAGGGATTTTAATGACGGCATGTGACCTGACCTCAGTTTTAAATTCCATCCAAAAGATGGCACCCTAGAGCAGCAGAGTAACTACTAGCATGATGCTGGAATATTCATTTCTTAGTAATAATGCTTTGAAATGTATATATTCAGAGCATTGGATAAATATTAAATTATTTATAGTTAAAACATTCTACAAGGTAGAATAGTCTTACAATCCTGTTATAGCCCAAATAGAAATAAGGGCCAAATTTTGCCATCAGTACTCCTTTGTAACCCCCTCTGAAGTTAATGAAGTTTAATGGGTTTTAGGGTTGTTGCTGAAGGCAAGTCTTGGACAGAATTGACCTGCTAAATGTCCTCTCCCTAGATGTTAAAAATGCTTGTGACACAGAGTGACCCATCTACACTAGTTCCCTCAGTGTTGCTAACAACTATGGAGCTGAACCAGTGATAGCCCTGATTAAGGGTCCTTGATTTCACTTCAGGCCATCAGCTCTTCCATGTGATCATTAATTTCCCCAAGATGCTCACTTTGTCAGTTGTCATTGGTTGATCCAGGTTCTGACTCACACAGACAAAGGCCACAAAAATTCAGACTTAAGGCTGGGTCTCTCTCATCACCCAACACTAACTCTTGGTTTTGACTGCAGAATTCCATCTCAGCTCTAACCGTGGCTTTCCATTCTATGAATAAATGTGTGTCACAACCTTTATAAAACTTTTACATACATTTAAATGGGTAATAACAGGAGCACATAAAATCGTTATGCCAGATGTTGATCTAGTAGAAGAGGAATCCCAAAGATATAATATATTGTAGTTGGAAACCACCATTCTTCTAGCAAGATAACCTGGAAAACTTGAGCAATGCTATGGAATTCAGACGTCTGTCTTTTTTCCGTCAGAGGGCTGGGAATTTTTAGAGCCACATACATCCACAGCGTGTACTTCTGAAAATTGCTGAGAGGTTGTGTGTGTTATTTTATGTTTGATTTAAGTGACCAACCACTTGAATTGAGATGTGGCTCTTTATTTCTCTTGAGAGAAGATGAGTAATTTGATTGTATAGTATGTATGCTGAAGGGCATATTTTCAAGAAAACTATTTCTTTCATGTGAACTAACCACACAGGGATAGGAAGTATCAGTCAAGTACAACTTCCCCAACTGTCCCAGTCACAAAGATTCCACTAAAAAATATGCCAGAGGTATGTAAAATATTATTCAGTAGTTTGAGGATGGAAAATTGGAGTAAATTCAATATAAAGGAAATAGAATGAAGAACAGGAACAACCAATCCAGAACTCACCAAGGGTGAGTATCTGGGCTGGTATCATGATTCTGACAGTGCCCAATGACAACTGCTCCAGAAATAAGTGGTAGATGCCACAATGGACCTATGGGTGTAGATCTACATATTATGGGTGACACTTCTATTGACACCTTCTGATGATTAGCTTGTTGTCTGAAGTATGAGGATTCTACTTGTACAGAAGTGTAAAAAATAGACCATGATCCAAAGTCCATGGATATTATTAGAAAGACTATCATTGACTACAATGGGACCTTACACACAAGGCCAGGGCAGGCTGTCACATTAATGCTCACTCTCTCTCAATGGTCTTGACATTCAAATACTACATTGCACATCAGTAGTTTCACAATAAAGTTGCTTTTGTCAATATGCCTCCAAGTGGATAGTTTGAAGGAAACTTTTTCTATATGCAAGAGCTTTTTGTATGGAAATTCCACTAGAAAAATTCTGCTGCAGTGATCCAGAGCAGAAGCCTGCAAATGTTTAATCCCTCTACTACAGTGGGGCACAATCTGAATGACTACCATTGTACACAACTGCCTGATTTTGCACATTTTTGATCATTCAAAATACTCATTTTCATTCCCATCATTTTTTCTAAATTCCATTTAGCTCTTTTGCTGCCAATTCCCATTATACCCCTCAGTGTGGTGGCCAAACACAGCTGCATTCCTTGTAGAAGAAAATGAACCATATAAGAATGCAATAGCAGCCTGATGTAGTGATGTAGGAGGCACAGACCATGGGAAAGGGGAAATAGTTAGGGCTTTCCTAGGGCCTGATGATCTCTTTGGGCAACTGGCATCTGATATTACTTAGAGCAGTTTTCAGACTGCTCTAGCTTGTGACGGGGAATTTTTTTTGGCACACAGATGACTCAAGATTAGGCAGAATCAGGAGTGTTTTTCAGCCTCCTATGCATACCCACCCTACCCAGCTTCCTAACTTGTGTTGTATATTCATTGGACATAGACAAGCATCTGGACCTCAATCTGGCTATGGGAGGCAATATATGTAGAGAGGGTAGATCAATCTGCTGAACAAATTCCTTCCATTCCATTGGCACATACTTCAGATGTTATTCTGGCAATTTTGTATTATTGATTTGAACTACGCAGCTTTAAGAGCCTTAGAGGTGTTTACTGATTTATATCTCAAATTAGGTCTCTGGAATTTTGATGATGTACAGGTCATGATTCAATTTTCCAGATTCTGTTTTTATGCTTATTTTTCTGAGAAGGCATGTTTGACCTGGTCAGCTGAAAGAACTTGTCTTATCTCTTTCATATGTAGATTCTACCCTTATATTATTTGCCCAAGAATACGTTGATTTCACAATTGTATAAGGACTTGCTGAAAGATAAACTCAGTGATTTTCAAAAAGTTTAATGGAATGATGAACTGGCACTTGTAAAAAGCAAGACAGGAAATTTATTTCTGAATGGATACAGATTTCAATATGCTGCTGTCAGAAATATATACATTCTAGATGTAGAGGGGTAATCTCAATTACATTCTTGTTCCCTTTGTGCTCCCTTCTTGCCACCAGAATGGCACAATCTGCCTACAGCTCCCCAAGCTGGGGATTCCTTCATCCCTCACTCTGGCCCCATCTGCCTATTGTGTATGCAAGCCTCCCCCGCTAATATCAGTGTATGGGGCAGGGCATAGTGGGGCCACAGCACACATTATGATGGCGTTAAGGGCAGTGTCGCCTCCCACAGGAAACCAGGACAGGTTGCCATAATTTAGAGTAGCCCCCTGGAATGAGGATGTCATGCCAGGAGCTATTTCAGCAAATTGACCAGCCTGGAATCAATCACAACCATGAGCTGTGAGTTCTTTTTTTCTTCAAACTGGTTTTTCTTACACTAGTTTAATTAGTTTAGACCTTGATTATATTTTGTGGTTTACTACAGAAGACTTTAACTCAAAATATTGACAACTCTACAATTGAAAGAACCTATCCAAACATATTTGACAGAATTATGTAATACTTTGGATGTCCTCCTTCAATTAGACGAAAACCATGTGTATCCATTTTTTTTTTACCCCCTAAACTTTCAAATAGTTGCTTAGGACTTAGCTATACAATTCCCATTATAAAAAAATCAATTTAATAATTTCCAAGAGTAAATAGAGACATTTGAGATTATCATTGCTGGTGCCTTTTTTAAACAATTCTGTTGGGATATGAAAATTAAATTTCAATAAAACAATTTTGATCTAAGATTATACAAAACGACAGGAATAATTGTAAATAGTTATAGGAGTGTCTTGCCAAAATAACTTGCCAATGAACAACTAGTACAACATGTCTACAAAATCTCTTAGGGTTTCCTAAGGTTGAGATTTTAGCATGCTTAGAGTATCTGATTCAGAGGTATTCCTAGATGTTACCATATTCTAGTAGTTTGTTATAACTGAAGACATGAAATTCTAGTGGAATGGCTGCTCTTTTCATGAAGAAAATTAAAAACAAAGAAGCAAAAGCCAAAACTTGATAATGTATCTGAGTAATATCCCATTCAAAAAAGGGAAAATGTGTTTTGAGAAAATGAACTAGTTAAAAATTTCTTAGAAAAGTTACATGTCTTCAAATCACCAGGGCCTGATAAAATAATCCTAGAATACTCAAGGAGCTGACTGAGGAGATATCTGAGCCATTAGCGATTATCTTCTAAAAGTAATGGAGGACAGGAGAGATTCCAGAGGTTTGGAAAGTAGCAAATATAGTGCCCATCTATATAAAGGAATATGACAACCCAGGAAATTACAGACTAATCAGCTTAACTTCAGTACCCGGAAAGATAATGGAGCAAATAGTTTAGCAATCAATTTGCAAACACCTAGAAGATAATATGGTGATAAATAACAGTCAGCATGGATTTCTCAAGAACAAATCATGTCAAACCAACCTAATAGCTGTCTTTGACAGGGTAACAAGCCTTCTGGATAGGGGGGAAGCAGTAGATGTGGTATATCTTGACTTTAGTAAAGATTTTGGTACTGTCTCACATGACCTTCTCAGAAATAAACTAGGGAAATACAACCTAAATGGAGCTACTATAAGGTGGGTGCATAACTGGTTGGAAAACCATTCCCATAGAATAGTTATCAGTGGTTCACAGTCAAGGTGGAAGGGATATCAACTGGGGTCCCGCAGCGATCAGTTCTGGGTCCGGTTCTGTTCAATATCTTCATCAATGATTTAGATAATGGCAAAGAGTACACTTATAAAGTTTGTGGATGATATCAAAGTGGGAGGAGTTGCAAGTGCTTTGGGGGACAGGATTAAAATTCAAAATGATCTGGACAAACTGGAGAAATGGTCTGAAGTAAATAGGATGAAATTCAATAAGGACAAATGCAAAGTACTCCACTTAGGAAGGAACAATCAGTTGCACACACACAAAATGGGAAATGACTGCCTAGGAAGGAGTACTGCAGATAGGGATCTGGGGGGGTCACAGTGTTGTAAGCAAGACATGAGAAATAATTGCTCTACTCTGCACTGATTAGGCCTCAACTGGCATAGTGTCAAGTTCTAGGTGCAACATTTCAGGAAAGATGTGGACAAATTGGACAAAGTCTAGAGAAGAGCAACAAAAATGATTAAAAGTCTAGAAAACATGACTTATGAGGGAAGATTAAAAAAATTGGGTTTGTTTAGTCTGGAGAAGAGAAGACTGAGGGCGGACATGGTAACAGTTTTCAAGTATGTAAAAGGTTGTTACAAGGAGGAGGGAGAAAAATTGTTCTCCTTAACCTCTGAGGATAGGACAAGAAGCAATGGGCTTAAATTGCAGTAAGGGCAGTGTAGGTTGGACATTAAGAAAAAAGTCCCAACTGTCAGGGTGGTTGAGCACTGTAATAAATTGCCTAGGAAGGTTGTGGAATCTCCATCATTGGAGATTTTTAAGAGCAGGTTAGACAAACACCTGTCAGGAATGGTCTAGATCAGTGGTTTTCAAAGCTGGTCTGCCGCTTGTTCAGGGAAAGCCCCTGGCGGGCCGGGCCGGTTTGTTTACCTGCCGTGTCCGCAGGTTCGGCCGATCACAGCTCCCATTGGCCGTGGTTCACTGCTCCAGGCCAATGGGGGCTGCGGGAAACGGTACAGGCCGACGGATGTGCTGGCCGCCCTTCCTGCAGCCCCTATTGGCCTGGAGCGGCGAACCGCGGCCAGTGGGAGCCGTGATCGGACGAACCTGCGGACGCAGCAGGTAAACAAACCGGCCCGGCCCGCCAGGGGCTTTCCCTGAACAAGCGGTGGACCGGCTTTGAAAACCACTGGTCTAGATAATGCTTAGTCCTGCCATGAGTGCAGGGGACAGAACTAGATGACCTTTCAAGGTCCCTTCCAGTCCTACAATTCTATGATTCTATGTACTTTAGAGCAGTGGTGGGCAACCTGCGGCCCACATCAGAGTAAGCTGATTGTGGGCTTTGAGACATTTTGCAGATGTTGACCGTCCGCAGGCACGGCCTCCCGCAGCTCCCAGTGGCCGCAGTTCGCCGTTCCTGGCCAATGGAAGCTGCGGGAAGTGGCGGCCAGCATGTCCCTGCGACCCACCGCTTCCCGCAGCTCCCATTACCCAGGAATGGCAAACTGTGGCCACTGGGAACTGCGGGGGGCCATGCCTGTGGACGGTCAACGTTCACACAATGTCTTGCAGCCTGCAATCAGCTTACCCTGATGGGCCGTAGGTTGCCCACTACTGCTTTAGAGTCATTTCCCCCTTTAACTTACCTGCCAAGATCTGTCTCTAGAGATCTGTATTTCTTCTGGAAGAGTTGGCATTCACTATGCTAACACTATATGTAGCACAGTGAATACAGCTCTCTGCTCTATCACAGGTTTAGTGAAGTCATTAATTCTTCAAGAAGATATGAAGAATCCTGACCTCAAGACACAGACTCTTACTCAAAGCCTTTAGAAATCAATGCTTGACTCCCATTGACTTCAATCATCTCCAGATCAGGCCCTTAGCCTTTTAGTTCATCTCTAATTTTACATCTCTCTGTACTAAAAAGGACTCAGTAAGTAGACCTTACCACGTCTAAAGGCTACTCTCTTGCCACCCGTTGATACTGTTGCCCTTCACTTTCTGAAGTGTGCAATCAAGGGCATTTTTAAGACTGAGTCCCTTAGCAAAGTGGCATATAAAAATTCTGCAGCTGTTGCCCCCAATAAGTAATACGTACTTAACTGAGTTGTCTCAGTACGTATTGCAGGATTAGGCCTAAGAAATATCCATCACAAATACACAGTAGCCATATGATCAACTGTTATCCACATCAGTGGATAACTCCTGCTTCAGTACAGTCACTCAAGAAGTTGAGGGGGAGGTAGATGTTCCCTGTCCACAAAGCCTCCCTTAGACATGGGCTTGCCTAGCCAAGTTAGCCAATCAGGGCCACTTTTAGCACTTTTTGGATAGCCAAACCATCCAGTACAGTCAGGGCATGAGTGGCTGGTAGGGGCCATAGAAATCCTCCCTGTGTGGCACTGACAAAAACATTCTGGCCTCTTCTCCCGGAGAACGGGATAGGATGGATTTAAAATAATCCTGCTGAGAAAGTGTTAACATAGTTTTATTATAGTTCAAGGTCTTAATTCATATCATTTGGTTTGTTCATATCTTTCTTTTAATCAGAGGTTTTAAAATGTCCTAACTCATTTTGGCAAGCAGAATTTCATTCAGCACTTTACAATCAATCTGAAAGCCCGTCCTCTTTAAGAAAGCTGTAGTATAATGATTTTTTTTAAAAAAATGTCAGAGCACATATTTGTTAGCAATCCCTAAAGAGACATGTAACATTCAGAATGTACTCAACAAGTGGGCATTTGAGGCCCATTGGCATATAATGGATGTGTAGCAGCTTAGAGTGCACTGGGGGAAGTATATGTTACAAATCTCATTCCCGCGAGGCATCCAGCACAGGGTAACTTTCCAAAGGGGCATATTTTGACATTGGTTTCAGTGTATGTGTGTGGGGGGGGGGGAGGGGGGATCCTAAACATATTTCTAAGAAACAGGGCCGGCTCTAACTTTTTTGCCGCCCCAAGCAAAAAAAAAAAAAAAGAGTGCCGCCCTCCATAGCGCCGCCATAACACACACCCTCAGCACCGCGCTGCCACCCCCCCCGTGGAGCGCCACGCCGCCAACCCCCCCCCCCCCAACCCCCGCGGAGCGCCGCCGAACACGCCAGCCCCCAGCGGAGCGCTGCTGAACCCCCACGCCGAACTCCCCAGCCCCCCACAGAGCGACGCCGAACCACCTCCAGCCCCCTGCGGAGCGCCGCGCCGCCAAACCCCCCCCCCAGCCTCCCGCGGAGCGCCGCGCCACCCAAGCACGTGCTTGGTCGGCTGGTGCCTGGAGCCGGCCCTGCTAAGAAAGCACACCCAATACGGTAAGTCCTCACTTCCTATTCAAGACAGAAAAACCTAAACAGGGCACAGATTTGTGGGTATAGGATCATTATCTCAACCAGCCACATATCTGTGAGTCTCTGTGACATCCTTGATAAGCTTTTTGGGCACATCCTCCTGTGATGTAAAACAGTGTAGCTCCATTGAAGTCACTACATTGGATGCCATGAAGAAATGGAATTTGAAACATATATATGCCACTCTGAACTGCTACACATTGAATGCATGTCAACAGGCCCCATGTGCCCACTTGTTAAATATACAGTGAATAGTAATTTATGCTGTCTGAAGAGCCAATCATAGATCAGTGTCTACAGGCCAGCACTCATAAGTAACCCTAAAAAAACAAACCAGTCTGAGTACCAGGATACAAACATACATTTTACTAAAATACTTAGTTTTGAATTATAATGCATTGTTTTGTGGCAAGTAACTGAGAGGATAAAGGACTTTAAAATTATGAAAGATACTTAACAGAGTCCTCTTAAGACTATATGGCATGAGAATTCCAGAGTTTACAAGTAAATGCCATTTAAAATGAGAATAACCAAAGGACAATGGGTTTTGTCATAAAGTAAAGATGCCATTTTGAATTTTTGTGCCAAATATCATATATTGTAATTGTTTGTGAGAAGACTTCCTGCCTTAGGTTTTCTCAGATCATAGAGACAAACCAAATGATCAGAGTTTTCCTTTAAGAACTTCAAGATTCCACTGGTAGTTGATTAATATACACCTTGCCTTGTTAATGAAAGAAAATATTTCAAATGGTTTTTAAAATAATATTTCCAAAGTAAGTTTAAAATGTTCGTGTTTACATTTGCGGTATAGATAAGATTCCAATGTTAAAGAAAAATTATTATAATGATATAGGCAGGTGGAGGGACATTAAGGGTCTTCTTTTACATCATAATTCTACAATAGTCTTGTGCACCAAATTAAAAATTAAGTTGACTAATTATAAATTAGTTAACTATAAACATCATTTTTTCAGAGAGGTCAAGTAATTAAATATAGAAGCCCCTAAAAAAAAAAAAAACTCAGTGCATATTCAAACCCTTAATTTGTTACCAGAGTTCAGAACTGTTATGAATTAGGTGGAAGTCTGAAAGGCATTCTGGGTAGTGGTATGCAGATGAGCACAGAAAACAGTCCATTTTGCTTCTAAAAAAAATCACATGTTCAATGCAGCCAGAAAAAGAGATTCCTTTATTAGAGCCTGTTTCCTAATAATAATGCTTAGTATTTAGACTGCATTTTTCATCTATAGATTTCTCTTAGGTAAGGTCTACACACATGCATGGGCTTGCAATTGTGAACCCTTTAGCCATGTGCTCAGTTATGGGTTCAGAAATGATCATACAGAAATGCCATTTAAGGTTTGTTAGTATGGACCAACAGTGACATCTGGTGCCAGCAAATCCATTTTCAGTTGGGGCAATGCTTTAATTTCACAGCTCACTGAAAGTCGCTAGTTTTCTTCTAGGACAAATCCATGCCTCCTATTTGGCACCAGAGTATTTGGGATATTGGCTACAGGGGAAAAGAAAAACAAAACAGTAAAACTGGCAAGAAAAGGACATTTTAAGGAGTGAAAGGAGAAAGCAAGAGTTTTCACAGGATTTCCTCATGGTGCATTTTTTCCAAAATTATGTTCTTGGATATGGTACCTTGAATAGCGCATGTTGCAGCTCAGAAGGGATGGTCATCTTTTGTGATAACAGGAATCAGATGTCCTTTGGAGCGCCACTGCAGAAAGGGCACCCAGGCCGTGGCCACGCCCATGCTCTGCCCCAAGGCCCCGCTCCTATGTCCTGCTCTTCCCCTGTGACCCTGCCCATGCTGCTCCTCTTCCCGCCCTCACTCTGCCTCTCCCCAAAAGACAGAGTGGGCTCAGGCCAGCCGGTTGGCCGGGGTGGCTCTGCCGGGGCTCCTCCAGCTCCAACAGGAGAGGGGGGAATAGATGGGGTGAGGCAGGAGGCTAGCCTCACCAAATGGGGGATTCATGCACTGCCCAGGGGTATAAATAAATTATAAATATATATAAACTTTAATATGGACCATCTCCCAAACCCTTTCCCAGACTCATGTGAGCCAAAACTGCAGCAGGATTTGAACAAAAAGATCACAGCTTCATGCATAGAACCAACAGTGTTGCAAGACTAATACCAGACCAGATCTCCAGCATAGCTCCCTTAAATCAATGGAGTTATTACCAGATTACAGCATCTGAAGATCTGACCAGTTATCTATAAATATTAGCCTTTAAATATTAGCAACCTCACTTTGGGGCAGAACTCTATTCTTTAAACTGATCAAACCTTCTTTTCAACTATCTGATGGAGTTCAGACCTCAGCTGTACTAGAGTAATATTTTCATACCAAAAGAAGTGAACCAAGTTTCCAACCATTTGTAACAATGGTATTGCTATTTATCCCTATGAATCTCCCTAGCCTGAGAGTCCCCAGCTAAGTCAGTCTCAGCTACAATATACTTTATTTTTGTAGAGTATTGTTCGTACTGAAGTATAACATAATGCTTCCTCCACAAACTTGAGCTTGTTGTCAGATGCTACCAGTGTGGTGCTCTGCTTTCTCCTATGTTGATATCACTCGGCTGCGTGCGTGTGTTTCCTCTGTGTGCTGCCCCAGCTCTGCAGATAGCTGACACAGCAAACCCGACAAGAACCCCCAATAACCACAGAGTCTAGTAAGATGCAAAGTCACGTCGACTAGGTTTATTGCGACCTCGGACACAATTGCAGTTCCCCGTAGATTACTTAGTCTACCGGGCATACTACTAATAGATGCCTCTTGGCAATGGACCCGGCTCAGTCAGTGGCGGGACTTTCCACTGCCCCCTCGGCCGGACAAAGACATCCACTCAGGGATGCATTCTTATACACAGATACAAACAAGTTACACATCACTCCTGACGTATTGAGGTGCAACCCCTCTACGCAGCAAGGTACAACCCCTCTACGTAGTAAGGTGCCGCCTCTCACCTTGTACATGTTGGTTCGATCAAAACAACTCTATCCATCATTTTACCCTTTTGCCCCTGTCATTGGGATGGGTCGGCCTGTTCCTTGTTGTGTGTGGAATGTACAAGTATGCGAATGTTCTGATATCTGATGTCCAGTACCTTTTAGGTATGTCTTTTTGAAGCATCAGCCCTTTCCTTGCCAGCTTCTGTGAGCAGGGCCTGCCTCTGGCTCACAGCTTAACTTTGCTTTATGTTAGCAAAGTCTTGACCATTACTTTAGTTCAGGCCTTAGGCCTCATACCAGGCCTCTGATACCAAGGTTTATATCTCAGGGCCTCCTCTTACTACAGAGCTGTACACCAAGACAGAGCACTGCATAAAGACTGAAGAGACTTGGGTTAAATTCCTTGTTCAGCCACAGATTTCCTGTATGAATTTAGGCAAATCACTTAATTTACCCTATGCCTCATTTCCATCTGTAAAATTGGGATAGTGCTTCCCAATCTCGTACAAGTGGTGTAAGGATAAGTTCCATTAATCATAGAATAACAAATGTAGGGCTGAAAAACACCTCAAGAAGTCATCCAGTCCAGCCTCCTGAGCTGAGGAAGGACCAAATAAACCTAGAAGGGGATAGTCAATAGGTGGACTATGGGCCAAATCCAGACCGGCAGATGCTTTTGAACAGACCATGAAATCTATTTACTTATTATTACCCTTTCATTCTCTCACAATGCAATCTCCAATACACTGTACTGTGAAGTAATGATTGACTGGTTCTCCTTAATTCCTTCTTTGCTTAATTTGAGCTATTATTTTCTTGGGGATTGTTTTTAGGTTATAAAGTGGTTTGATTTTATTTTTCATTTAATGCACTAAAAATGTTTGCGATATTGTGTTTGTTGAACGGGGCACTTGCAGTGTGAAAAGTATTTCTCTGGAGTCTGGACCTTGACTATACCTTGCCCAAAAAATTTGGACCTTGACAAAAAAATAATTGACTACCCCCAAGCTAGACCATCCCTGACAGGTGTTTGTCCAACCTGTTCCTCAAAACCTCCAATGATGGGAATTCCACAACCTCCCTTGGAAACCTAACTACTCTTATAGTTAGAAAGTTTTTCCTCATATCTAACCTAAATATCGCCTGGTGCAGAGTAAGCCCATTACTTCTCGTCCTACCTTCAGCAGACATGGAGAACAATTGATCACAGACCTCTTTATAACAGCCCTGAACATATTTGAAAACTGTTTTCAAGTCCCTCCTCAGTCTTCTTTCAAGACTAAATGGTTTTCTAAACTTTTTATCATGCTTTCCTCTGAACTCTTTCCAACTTGTCCATGTCTTTCCTAATGTGTGGTGCCCAGACCTGGACACAGTACTCTAGCTGAAGTCTCACCAGTGCTGAGTAAAGCGAAACAATAGCCTCCCATATCTTACATACAACATCCTGTCAATTCATCTCAGAATATTAATTTTTTTCCTCCACAACCTCATCACACTTTCTAAGGTGCAGCAAATGGTTGTCTGTGGGGACTAACATTTACTGTACTATACTTTCTTCCTAACAACAACTATCGCTAGTTCAAACGCCTTTGTGAAGGATTCATGAACTGGTCACAATCACAAGCCAATCTGGCTTTTCCTACATTCAACTAGCCAAAGGAGTGTTTTCAAAGTGTAATTGTTCTGGGCATCAAGATACTTTACAACATGTTCCATTCCCATAAGTTACTTGCAGCCAGCAGACTGTTGTAATAATACCATTCACTAGAATAAAGACTTGGATAATCATCAGCTTTATTATTGCATCTTTGCGCCAGTGCAGACAGAGTCTGAATCCTAATTTACCAGCTGTTTCTTATTTCTCTCCCTTCTCAACTGCACTTTGGATTTTTGGGTTTCAGATGGTTCAGACAGAGAGCTTTTGGGGATGTTTTAAGAAATTTACAAATTAAAAAATCCCATTTAGAGCTGGTTCAGTGGAGCTGCACTTATGGGAGTCAAGCTTGATCTTGAGCTCTTGGGCCAGCTGTGCCTTCTAGGGAGTTTTGTCAGCCTCTGTATGAGGGGAGCGATTTGAGTCACTCTCTAGTGACCCCATTCGGTGGAAGAATGGGAAGGCATTGACAAGTTCTTGAGAGAGCTGCAGACACCCTCCTCCTCTTCCATTAATGGAAAAGGATATGCAAAGGCCACTCAAGACAATCTGCTACCCTGGGCAATACTTCAGCCTCCTACGCTGCCTGCCTGAACCCTGCAACTCAGCCACTGCAGTCTCCCTGGCCACTGCAGATTAACAAATGTGACTGCAACACTGCCATGGAAGAGAGAGGTGTACAGTAGATGAATGGGAGAGCGAGGTGCAGCCACAGAGTGATAGGAAGTGGAGAGGAAGGTGAGGAGGGAGATGGTGGAGCCATGGAGGTGACAGAGGAAGGGCAAGGGAAGTGAGGTATGGGAGGCTGCAGGGAGAAAGGGATCAGAGAGCAGACTGGAGGGGGAACTGGAATGGGTGAGGGGTCCCAGCCCGGCAGGCCTTGTCTCATGCAGCGTTTAGGAATGCAGTAGCCAGGAATTAAAAGCTTTATTTTTAAATAAAATATTTGTCTGCAGACCTAGCACCTGGGGGTGCCAAGTGAACAAATGCCCCAGCCTGGGCAGAGCCCCCAGCTGCCCAGGGCATTTTTCTTTGAATGAATTTAGTGCCATTATTTCAATTGATTTTTTACATACACAGCTCTCCCCACCCCCCATACATGTACACACACAGCTCCCCTTTATTCCCACATACAGGTCACTCCAATGAGGCTTTAGTGACATGAAACGGTAGAGTAGTTTGTGTGGCAGCACATAAAAGCCATCAGGATTCACATGGGCCAGTTAGAGCACTACAGGTTGGAACAGGCTGCAGTTCCCACCCCCATAAACTAGTCTGCAGCACTGCTTCCCCAGAAATCTGCCTGCTGCCACCTTCCGGCACAGCTGCCCAGTTTGCCTATAGCTAGAACAGCCTCTGAGTCTATATTAGATTAAAATTTTTGAACTAAGGGAATGTAACAAGTTTTTAAAAATAGAGAGACCCTCATGGCTATGAAGCGACCTCCGGAGGAAAGACCACATTTCTTTTGAGACACAAGGCTCTAGACATATGAAAAAAGAAAAAAAGACACCACCAGAGCATCAGCTAAGTACACATTGGTGTAGTTCCATTGACTTCAATGGAACTATGCTGATTTACACCAGCTGAGGATCTGATCTATATAGTTTAATATGTAGGTGCAACATTCTACGAAATAGTTTTGTACAGTTTCCTCCAATAACCACAAAAAAACCTTTATGTGGTTTCAGATTTAAAAAACAACATATTCTTTAAAAAATTGCAAACATAGGCTAGATTTCAGAAAATTTGCAGTTCTGCATGTTTGACAGGAAAACCAAGATTTCAATAGAGCTTCACTTGGAGATTTGGGGTTCATTCAGCTGCAAGAAAGGGATGGCGGAGGATTTCCAGGTGGATCGATACTGAAGCAAATGTTTGCACAAACCCGTGATGAATGGCCACCAAATTTCACACACCTGTGTTTACAAGTACCTTCTCAGGAAGAGCCTTAGAAGTTCTTCTTTGTTCCTCTATAAAGTTGACTGACTTCACAATGAAATGAAGTCAGCCAACTTTAGCTGGAGTGCACCTTTTCTTAATAGGCTTAATTAGGTTACCATGGTGAAGATAGTTTAGAAAGAGACAGCACATTGTTTGAAGTGCCAGGAGTTATCCACCCAAAGTTCTTTTCTAATATTCTTTCTGAACTGCTCTAATTTAATCTTGCCTGCACTAGATAGCATTACAATTGAGTTCTTCGTTATTTTTAACAAAAAATAAATAAAAAAGCAGCTTTTACAATTGGAGATGGGTGTACAGATTTAGAAGATATAGAATTTGCATCCATCAAACTACTGCCCGTTCCTAGAAATCAAGAATTACCACTATAGTGATGGCATTCAAAATATGTATAACTTTTAAGTTCCAAAAATAGGCACTTAAAAGTCTGAAAAAAATATTGACTAAATCTCTTTTGAAAATTTTACCCTCTAGTCCCTCTAGCCTTGAGACTGGGGAACGGAAGCAAGAGTGTGAAACTGTCACTCTCTGAATATAAGAAAACACGAAATGGAAATGACAGAAGAAGGGAAGTAAAGCAACCCACGCTCCGTAGCAAGCTGTTGGGTCAGAAAAAGACTGGCTCTGAAAAGCCACAGCTGTTCAGAAACCTCACCATGCAGTTTATAACCCTAAATAAATTATTTTAAATGCAACAAAATACATAGAGACCTGGCCCAATCTGCCCTCTTCAGTTTATTTTCCACTGTCCTATTTCTTCCTAATTGTTTTTTTTTTTAAATTAAACTAATAGATAAATGATGGGAAAATAAGGATAATTTGTTTTTCCTCTTTCATTATGACTTGAGCCTATGAGCTCAACAGCCAGACACAGCTGGATGGTTAACTATTTGTCTAACAGCAAAATGTTTCAGTTCTGAGATGCCCAAAGTGCAAAGAACAAATTCACAATCTCCTGTGATTACAGGGTCTTTTTAGAGTTCACTTATTAGCAATCATGTGTCTGTCTGAAAGGTTTCCACTCAAGGAAGCGTTTCATCCCCAATGAGCAATGATCAATGCAGGTTAAGTTGAACTTTATTAAACCCTGTGCACTGCTCCATCCATGTGGCTGAGAATTGCTTCCAGCCTAACTCCACCACGTTCCTTGTTCCTTTGGTGACCTGTCAATAATAGTCCGTCAAGGGAACATGGGTCCTCTGAATCCAGTTCCACTGATGATGATCCATTTTCCCTATTTTACAAACATTTTAAAACAAAACATTAAAAATAAATTATTGACCAGGCCCCCCACCCCATGTCACTTGGCCAGAGGTTGCTAGCACATAGCCCACTTGGAGTTTCCTCTTTACCACAGACTCAGCATAGTCTGAGAGAATGTGATCACCTGTTGAGGAGATCAAACTGGAATGGACCTCTGTCTCCCTGTCACTTGTCTGAATCTAGCAAACTCTCTCTCTGTGGAGCTCCTCCCTTCCTGTGGGGTTTGGTTTCCAGATGGTTCTGTGTGTCTCTGTTCTGTGATGAGATCTGTATCTCTGAAGGACTCTCTCTGGGTGTTGTGTCTATTGGCTCACAAGTGTCTCCTGTTCCTTTAGATCACTTGTCTCTCTTGCATAGTCACCTCTTATGATCTCAATGCCACTGCACCGCTCATGATTCCTTCAGTCCACTCCTTCTGGTCTCTCTCTAATGGCTGGATCCTCACATGAGTACCCTTGGCTGACCTGTCATAGTCTTGTGCCTGCTTTCTCTGATCGTTGGCCCTCTCTCAGTGGTATCGCCATTCTTCTGGCTGCAACGGGTCTCCTCTCATTGGTAGCAGGGTCTTGGTCCTTCATCCAATCAGTGCCTGCACTGGACTGTTTGGCAGCCTTGTGATGGTATGAGGCATGTATTTTTTTAATAACATCCTTACGTAATGAGGCAGGGACAACAGCTCTCTGGTCCTCAAAATATGATTCCATCCTCCATACTCAGCTCATTTTTATTTGAAAATAGGGTTCTGCTCTTACTGCTCCTTGGCTGTCTCTCTTCTGGCTACCCAGCTAGTATTGCTCTCTTGATTGCCTGCAGTTCAATGTCCTTTTCTGTAGCCTCCTTGATTTCCATCAGCTTCGCTGTTGAAACTGGGAGAGAGTGCAGCACGTTAGTGCATTAAATGTCCTAATCCTCTTCCCCCAGCTCACTGATGCTGGGTATATATGCCCTGCCTAAGGTATCAGCTAACACCAATAATTGTCCTGGACGATATCTAGTCTCTACCTGGTAGTGCTGCAGTCACATCAACATGTGCTGCAGTGTCTTTCAAATGGAGGCTCTTCAAAGTCTCTGAGAACTGGGCATGCACATGTAAGGGTAGAAATTGGCCCAGTGTTTTGGTGAATTTATATAAAGTACAAGATCTTCTATTTACTTTTTTGCACCAGAGAATCACGTCCTCTCCATCTTTTTCAGTGAGCTATATGAGACATGTGAAGTGCAATGAATGCATATGTTTCAAAGAATGTTTTTCCGTCATTACTTCTACAGATGGTCAGAAAGTCTCAAAACACAAAACAGAAAAAAAAATATTCCTTTTTTCAATTGGCTCTAATGACTTGTCTATATTATATACTGTATTTGTACATAAAAATATAGTTTTCAAAATATCTTCAGGAGCTTTTACTAGCTATCACAATTCTTCAAATGGCTAACACATTAAGGTGTGACCATCACAAGAATTCAGCTAATGCCAAATGTAATGACTTCATATACTAGAAAACCCAACTAGTATTTCAAGAAGGGGGGGAAGGGAGGACACTTTCTTATAGGACATTCTTGGCTTTCCCCGAAAGTATGTTAGTTCCTGGTTTTACTGGGTTATCTTGTGGCAAAAACCTCTGAAAGCTTAACTCACTTTAGATTTCAAAGCCCTGTTTCTTCTCTAGGGACCAATTATTCTGTTCAACTCAGGCAGTTGTTAATATCTTAGAAGGGAAAATATTACATCTGTCTGAGTCGTCCATTTCCTGTTAGACATTTACTAAATGACTCCAATGGTTAGAGACATGGAATTCCAAATGTGTCTATGCACGTTTTGCCACAAGACAACCCTGTCACCAGAAAAGCTGAGGTTGCATGTTAGTTTGTTGGGGGGGGCTGGGGGGGAAGCATGACCAGATGGCCAGATTTGTTACAGACGTCATTTTCTCTGAGGATCGTTCTCTCTTTATATGTGTTTGGCATTAAGTTATACAAACTCTGGAAAACACCACTCTGGCAAGGGAACAGATCTGATAACCAAGGAGGTCTTTTCCAGGCCAAATGTCTTATTGCCACAGAATGAGGTTTTCAAAAGCCTAGTTCTGCTTCCATTGAAGCCAATGGGAGTTTTATTGTTGACACTGATGGGAGCAGTGTTAGGTCAACATTGAGCATGTTAGAAAATCCCACTACACAGCCACGCTGTAAAAGCCACGGACAAAGCTATTTGACTAAGCAGTTACAGCAGTGGAGATGCCACAGTGGGGACAGCTGACAAGAAGAGGGGTGAAGGGATGGTAGCAGGAGGCATCACTATGGAGCTGTTGACAGCGTAAAGGTTGAAAGCAGCAAAGAAGAGACTTTGAAATACATATTCATAAGGGATGTTGAATGGAGGGGAAAGGTGGTAGCGGGGGACTCTGCAGAGCACAGGCCAGAATAGGTGCAGTAGAGGGAGCGAGTGTGGCAGGCTACGGAAATGAGATCATGGCAGTGCCTTTGATTATTACATTTATGCACCTTTCAAAAGTATGTAACCAAAAAGGAGAATAAATGAGCAGAAAGATCAACACACATTTCTAAGAAGCTGTGTCATAGCAGCAGTCTGTAATATAGGCATTGCTGTCTAGTACAAATATGGGGCTTAATGGAGATCAGAGGAAAATGTTGAATTTCAAGGTATTTTTCTTTGACTGTAAGGAGCTTTATGATGGTTCTTATATTTCTTTTTCTGGGACCAAACCCAGTTGCATATAATCTCTGGAGTACCTACAAGTAGTGGTTATCCAATTTTATCCTCCCCTTCTGTAGTTTTATGGATACCATTAGAAAGAAACTTTCCATTCCCTCACAATAAATCTTTTCCAAATTCTGTCTTGCTGTGTTTGAAGTCAGCCCTAGTGATTTGTGAAGCAGCTTTGAAACTGGTTAAATAAAAAAAAAAAAACTGTCCTTCAGTGCAAAGCTATTGTTTCCAGTAATAAGGTAAATTAACTCATTTGAAAAGATAGGTTTATAACTGTGTAGGGAGAGAAATAGAACAGGCTGGCTGAATGATTTAAAACTGTTTATTGAAGAGATGGACACTGTATGTTTCATTTCAGTGTCACTGTGTAGCTGGTATGTATCTATTTGTAATTTAAATTGATGGAGGCACCCTGCAGTATGCGAACAATTATACTGGTTTCTGTGAAACAAAGATTCTGAGCCTAATGGACTCTATATGTTAAACAAGTACAACTCATTTATTGTATATTTCAAGAACATCAGCTGAGAGAAGATTGTTGTACTGGCACAAAGTTGTAAGCTAAATTTAAGATATGTAATATAGACAATATTAATCCTATGACAAACCTAATTTGAAGGGCAGATAAGGAATTAAAGTATTTCTAACAATACTAATTATGAATATCCCAAATGTATCTGAGTGTATGTTATGTTAACGCTTGCTCAAGCTTTTGATGTAGAGAGCTTTCTGTAGAACTGTTTGCTCCAAGCTGCCCTGAAGACCACCCTTATTCTAGGAGCCTGGTTGCTAACTGAGGCAAACTTCCTGTCTTAAGTTCAGGAGCCCAGCCTCCTCCCGGGCCCGTGTAATAATTTTGGTATGCTTACCTTCCTGGTCTTCAACAGTCCCACAGCCCTCCTCCTGTGACTCTGGGAACTACTGACCCTCCAAGTCATCTCTCTCTAGTAAAACCCACCCACTTCAACAGAGCTCAGGTGGCCTTTTATCAGGTCCAGGTCCAGGTGCTTGTTAATTTATTGCCAGCCAGCCACCTTGGCACACCTGGAAGTAATTATCTGCCAAGAAGGGCTCTTTCTCCTGAAAGAAGCACATCACACGTAGTTTGGATTCTGACTCCCTTAAAGGGGCCAGCAACCCCATGACAAGGAAGTGGGGAGGACTGGGCAGAAAACTCATTAAGGTTACCCTCATGGAATGGTCCATATATCACTACATCAGGCAGAATGGGCGGGGGGGATTTGCTCCCAGTAGAGTGGCCATCTGGTCTGATCCCAGAGCTTACAGATATCTGCAGAAGGCTGGGGCTCCCTTGCACAGTGTTTTTGTGCCTCTATACCAGCTCCAGGATCCCTTTGCTTCCATTCTCACTCCCTCGGAGTACAGTTGGATTGGAAAAAGCTGTCAAGGCTTTCTCAGACTCCTCCACCTGCAGGATTCCACCTTCTTTAAGGGGGGGTTTCTTGTACAGAGGACATGCAAGAGAGTTAGGCTATGTCTACACTGCACCATAGTGACCAACAGGCCTGTGAATTGCAAAGCTCAAAGTGTTGCACAGTAACAGCCCTGTGCGGATGCTGTTGGCCTGAACTAAAAGGGACCTAGTTCACATTAATGTAGCCCTGTTAACATGAACTAGGTACCTTTTAATTCATGCCAGCGCATCCCCGCAGGGCAGTTAGCATGAAGCACTTTGATGAGCTCTGCAATTCACACCCCTGCAGTCCGGACTGTAGCAGAGCATACACAAGCTCTTAGAGCCTCGTGTTACAGTAATTCTCCATTGGCTGTTGCATAGGGATTTGTGGGGGATGCCAATCTTCTCCCTGACCTGTAGTGGATATAACACCATGGGTGGCACAGGTTCTGCAGATTGGGTAGAGGGTGCAAAAGGGGCAGCTGACAAACCCAGTATGCATGAAGGGAGGTGAGGGTGAAGAATCCACATGGAAGGGTCCAGACAGCCTAATCTACAGATTGTAAGAGTAGCTTCAAGTTTTATTTGTGTGTAACCACAATCTCTTATGGCATTCTATTTTTTTTAAATACAAACAGTATTGAAATACAATACCACAGATTCACCATACTTTAGTGCCCTCGGTACGGAGCATCCTAAAATATAGCCCTAAAGGAAAACCTGTCTGGAAAAGGTGAAAACAGAACACAAACATGTCTTAAGCCAAGCCTTAAAACCAGTGGGCAGGATTTGCTTCTCACTGGATACAGGAATAACAGCCATGAAGTTACATTAGTGTATAACGGGTGTAAGCATGAGGAAATTCAGGCCCGGATCACTGCTTCCTGTTAACAGTGGCATGTCTAATCCAAGTCAGATCAAGAAGGCAGAGAATCAGAACGCTTCAGACATATAGTAAACATTACAAAACACCCTTCAAAAATATTTTAAGCTTTTGAATGATGTTATGGGTTAAAGAAGTTAAAGAAGTTACAGTCAAACTTTGGTTCCAAGCCAGAAAGCATGGTAACTTGTTATAGAAGTTATTTCACTTGGCCCTTCCCAGTTCCTCAGCACAGATTTTGACATTTTTACACTGTCTCGCTGAGCTTGCCAGTTCCATGTGTGCATTTTCCAGTGACTATGTAATGCTACATTGGACTGATGTCATGGCTGAAGTTGTACCAAACCCATAAAAAAAAAGAAACACTCACAACTCTGGTACTTAAGCTGTTACCAAACCAGACAGATGCAATTGTAATATCATATTGCACCAACTTTCTTATAAATGGACTTAACTGTACAGCATCTATTTACTGAGGAATGCTAGAACTGCTTAATAACTAGAGCTGCATAAAGAGGCTCACAAATTGAACCCTGCAGTTTAGTTTGGAGGAGCTGGAAACAAACCACAGTACTCAAACCTCCAAAAATCCTTCAGCGGTTGATCTCATTAATCTCGGGGATCCCCCCCACCCCAGTCAGTTCCTCCACAACACCCTTGCCTCCACTATCATGGCTTGGGATCGCCTTTTAAACTTTCCTATGGAAAATCTATAGAGAACAATATCCTTTTAGATTTCAATATACACCTCTACCCCGATATAACATGACCCGATATAACATGAATTCGGATATAACGCAGTAAAGCAGCGCTCCGGTGGGGCAGGGCTGCGCACTCCGGCGGATCAAAGCAAGTTCGATATAACGTGGTTTCACCTATAACACGGTAAGATTTTTTGGCTCCCAAGGACAGCGTTATATCGGGGTAGAGGTGTATTCAATAGATTCAATATATTCAATAGATTTCTCTATTAAATTCCATAGGTTAGTTTAAAAAGTATACAGTAGTTATGGTTTCAGAGTGGTAGCTGTGCTAGTCTGTATCAGCAAAAACAACAAGGAGTAGTTATGATTTTCTATTATGGTCTCTAAAGTTTTCCATAAAGCCACAGACCCCAGGATTTGCTGGGCAGAAAGAGTTCACCATTCTCTCACCTGAGCAAACAGTCTCAACCTATGATCACCAACTTTCTTTGAGGATGGACTACAGTTTATAAATGCATTGAAACATGAATCCAAGATTCACCTCGAGTGGATTTGAGGGCTAATGCAGGTATTTTGTTGATGTTTGTTAATACTGCATAATATTCAGGATAAGCTTCTGCTTCTTTTATAGTATCTGATTAGTTACAAAAAATATACAAGAACTGAAAATGTCTGTATTGACTGAATATTTGTACTTCTGTATTTTTAAAGCAAAGTAAATAGACAAAAGGAATACCATGTTATATGTTTTCTTCTCTTTCCCATGTACATCAAGCCACAAGACTATATAACTCATAATCAATTTCAAATGGCCCTGTACATTTTCTCCCTGTAAAAGTAGTGTTGCAAACTCAAGATTGTCATGAGTCTAGTTATATTAGATGTGTTTCATAAAGCCCTGAACCTCTGGTGGCATGTGATTAGATGAGATGCTCAGCTTTCATTATTTTAAAAAAAGAAAGATTCTAGCCTTCATGGTCGCAGATGAAAGCCTAAAAACATAACCAAGTGCATTCTATTGGCTCAGAAACCAGAAGGCAATTACAGATTTTTTTAGCTCACACTATCAAAATATAAAAATGAAAAATTTCATGATTTTTATGGGCTTGTTTCGGCAATACTGTGATGGAGTTATCTTTACACATTTTCTATAAAGGTATATTTCCTAATTTTTCCTTCTGCATGTTGTACCACATAAGATAAATGGATTCATTTTAGTTAAAAGTAATGTGGATAGGATATCCCATCCTAAAAGGAACAATGATAATTCTCTGAAATTTCCTCAATAATGTTCATCCACTGATAACAAAGACCAAAGTTTTTCAGTCATGTTTGTACTCTCAACATTACGTAGGGGTGTGTGTGTGTGTGTATATACATACATACATACACACACACACTACTAAAAAAGCAGAACACGACAACTTATTTTAATTTTTGTTTTAAGAAGTTGTTCCTTATTTACATTTGAATGGTTTGCAAACTGCAGGGTTATTACCCTTTATTAAAGGAGGAGGGTTTTCCCCACATCTCTTCCCCATTTCTTACCAGCTATCAGGTTGCTTAGTAGCCCAATATTCAAATCCCTGTTTGCATATTCCTGACTTTTGGGTAGGTAGGCTAGAAGTTGTGTGGGCTCAGGTTGGATGCTAGGCCCAAAATGAGCATTAGATAATCTGGTCCTAATTGTTTTGTTCTTAACAGTTCAAAAAAAGGATAAAACTCCTTCCAGTGTCTCCAGATGAAAAACCTTCCTCTATGTATAATTTCTCTTTGTGGATTTTTCAGTGTGTGTGTGTCTGAGACATCATTTTTCCATTATTTAACATAAAGATTGCAAGTTTCCTCAATTAAAATAAAAGCAGGAAAAATTGATTTTTCCACTTTAAGTTAATATCTATTACTGGACGTAGTTGTAAGTCACATAAAAATTGGCGTCAGGTGCTTCCATTTCTTATGTGCACATCATTGTGAAATGAAAGATGTATGGTTCTTCACAGCTGTTTCATCTCAGCCTAATCTTATGTTTACAGTTGTGATCTGCTTACTCTTTTATACAGTTTGATGGTATTTCCGGTTTACAGAAGAGCTGATACCTGGGTAGTCTACAAATCATCAATACATATTCTTTGAGATTAAGCTATTCAAATCAAATATTGATAGAAACTTTATTTGAGCTAGTGCAACTTTCTACTGATCAAGATTGTTCTTTGCGCTTAAGTCTGACTGTTCATGCACAATATTATTCATTCAGAAAAAAACAGATTCAAATCCTAAAAATGTATGTCCTATTTTAAATAACCAACTTGAAATTCTGTTTTCCACTAGTGATTCATGAGATGCTACTCTGAGTGATTAGAGTCTCACATTATACTGACCATTATTAATGATCTATTTTCTAGCTGAGATTAACCACACTGTTTAATTAGGATCTAGAATACAAATAATTAAAAATAAACAAAGACCTTTTTCACAGGCTTCTGATTAAGCCATATAATACTGCATTTCGTTATTTATAAACACAAACTCCAGAAAATCTGTATGAATCTGCATTACACAGTAGTATAGAGATATCAGATTTCTCAGATCCAGGTCTCATTTTTCATCCAGTTTTTCCCCTCCTCCAGTGTTACTATATATGTTAAAACTTAATAAAAAACTCATGAACTTGTAACATGCATCATAAAGCAATGTTCTATTAATGTTAGTACAATAATTCCCTCTGGTGGTAACAATTTGACTTCATTATATAACTTAGACATTACACAATGAAAGTTAAACAACATGGCTGCTTCTTGAATACAGCACAACATGGTGTCAGATTGGGACTAAAACTCAAGTGAAAAAACTGAATGCTCCTTCAAAGGTAAAGCTCACAGGAAATGTTGCTGAACAATGGAAGACGTTCAAATAATTTCCGATTTATTTGATGGCTCTAGTCAGAAGAAAAGCCACAAAGTTTCAAATATCATTGTTCCTGCATGTGGTATGAAAAGCAGCACTGGCATTTCACAACACATTTATCTTTGAAAAGGAGATGGGAAAAAGTAATCCAATTATGTGGTTTGACACATTTTTATGAATACTGTCCGTCCCCCCCACCCCCCCAAGAAAAAATAACCTATATGAAAGGCATCCGTTCTGCCACCAGTGAACAGCAAGGCCAGACGACAAATGAGCATGTAACAGAGCTTAAAACTGGAAGTTAAACTTGTGAGTTTGGAGACCTTATACATTCTCTAATAAAAAACAGAATTTGTGGTACTAATAAACCCACATCAAGGAGTGATTGCTAAGAATTCTAGACTTAACATTTAACTAAATAGATATAAGTAGCAGCTACTAAATCACTACTAAGAACACTAAAAAGAAGTAAGAATCAGCAGCTGCAAAGAGCTGGGGGAAGGAAAGACAAGAGTAACCAATAAAATATACAGTTTGTTACATATGAATCTTGGTACATCAGGTGTCCCTGCCCCCTTTCCAGCTGCTATTTAAAACAGCAGTTAGAGTGTCCTGGGAATGTTTTTGTTTTTTCTAAAAATCCTACCATAAAAGTCCATAATAGGGAAGTGCCAGATTTTCAAAGGTACTTAGGCACCCAGAGATGCAGATGGAGCCTAGAGGGCTTTTTAAAAGCTCCTCAGCAAGCTAGGTGCCTAATTCCCATCTATTTCAATGGGAGTTAGGTGCCTGGCCTATTTAAGCACTTTTCAAAATCTCACTAGGCACCATCTGCATCTTCAGGCCCCTAAATACATTTGAAAATCTGTCACTGAGGGTTTGTCTATACTACAAAGCATTTGGCATGCATTTTAAACAATCAAGTTAGATGAAATAAAGCTGACCCCAAAGTCACAGTCAGCATGTTGTCAAACTGGATTGTTCAAAACAAAGTTCGAACACAAATGTATGCAGTGTGTGGACAAAGCCTTAGAAATACTGTGGAAAAAAACTGTTTTTGGAAGGAAGACACTGTAATATAGTGGAGAAACATAAGTAACTGTTAAAAAGATCTTGTGTTGAATTACTTTGAAAGTCTAGTTTGATGCCTCCAGATGTAGTCTGAGAGCAACTTTATTATAGGATGTGCTCCAATTGATTTTTCTTCTAGCTCAAAGATACCAAATTCAAAATAAATAAATAAGTGTTCTATACTGCATTGAATGTGAAAGGCTTTGTTTAAAACAAACAATTTGAGCTAGAAAGGGTCCTTGAATCCTTAAAAGTCTTTGCCTAAATCACCTCCCGGTATACAAGGAACATCATCTGAAGAACAAAGGTACTAGTTCAACATTATTCACAAACCAGCTATAACCTTAATTACGGCAGATGCACCAACTACAGAACATTCTCCGGAAGCTGTAGTTTAACATAGATCATTATATAAAAGCACAGATCACAGGTTGGCTGAAAAATCTATCCATCTCTATTGATCCTTACAGGAGGTGGTACAAGAGCCTTGTGCAATGAAGAACCCTAAATCCTCACAGTTTGATTCCTGAAGGACAGCCTGATTCAAAGAGAGAAGTTCCATTGACTCATCACTACTAAACTATTCATGATGAGTCAATGTCAACTGATAATGTAATTCTTAAAGGACATAAATTAGCAGTTTCAAGTAGCATAGTTAGGCTGCTATGAAATGTCATATCACGCTCATTTGGGACTTCTGTGTATGGAATTATGCAAACGGAGAGTCAGAAACATACAAGTGTTTTGCTGTTTAAGTGGCGGGGGCACACACACAACTTCATAGACACCTTAAAGCTTGGTACTTTTCTAGGTATCCTCCCTGTACCTGCAACCCCATGTGTAAGGAAGGCCATATTAGGAAGCTGGTATTTTTGAACCATTAGTGTCGCTATGTGCTTTGGACTTTTACTTTGAAGCCTGTTGGGATATTTAATTCCTTTTGCCATCTTTAGAAGCCTATGTTCTGATAAATTCTAAATCTGATTTGGTTTTGAATATTGTAAGAGGTTTCACCTCATGGTGTCAGGTCATGGAGTTCAGGGGTCTCCACTGCTAGCCTCCCTGTTGAATATTTCTTCAGCCCTGCAATGGCCTGTCTCAGTCTATATCTTCCATTGCCCAGCCCTCCAGCCAGGTCACTTTTTAAGTTCAGTCCTTTTCTGGGATTACCAGAGTCCCACTGAAATTCCAAATACATATTCAGACAAACATTCTTTTGCCCTTCTTGAGCTATGCTGAGGTTTCCTGCTCTTTGCCAGTACTCTGTGCTTCTTAAGCTGAGCCTGCCTCCCAGAGCTTTTTACCCCTAGATCCCATTTTTGCTAGAAGTTTTCCCAACTTCTTCCCCTCCCCAGGGACTCAGGCAACTTTTCCCAGGGACCTCCCTGCTTCTCACAGCCCCTGACTCCCTATCTCAGTTCCTCCCGCAGAAGCCTAACCAGCTCCCAGTACTTAGCACCAGCCTGCCTCCATCAGGCCCTTCCCAGAAAGAGAGAACTCCCCTTGCTTCCCCATCCTATGTCTCCTCCCCACTGAGTTCTTCTCTATCCTTATGTCGTCCTCTGACCCTTTCACAGCTGGGATAAATAGTTGTAATTATGTCACCTGATCAGAAGCAGTTGGGGAATAACAGGTATGTCACAGGCAAGGCTGAGCCAAACTTCCCTTAAAGGGCCAGCCAGCCTGTGATACATACATAATGGTATGTCTGTTATGGGGATGTGATGGTGATGATGCACAATACTGAATAGCCTGAGTTGTCTCTGGAGTTAAAAGGGTTATTTGTTTGTTTTAATAAGTAAGGGATGCTAATCCTTTGAGGTGGGAAGTCTGGGTAACTTTCAGTGTAAGTAGTAGTTTAATCTTTTCTTTCCAACATGCATGACTTGGCATATTTCAGGTGCCCATCCCTTACCATTTTCGTGCAGGGTAGTAAATTTATACTCCACACGGGACACTGTTCCTGAAGACACCCGAACAACAGAAACTCAGTGCTGAGCACATCGGACGAAAGAAGAGGCTGACCACACACCTATTTAGCCAAGCTAGAAAATTCTAGACTGACTCTGCCCTTCCCTTTCTGACAAGGACCTTTGCCAGTTCTGCTGACATCAGACAAGGGATGAATACAGTAGTTCCCTGCATTAAGCAACACTATCAGGACTGCTGCTCTGCTATCTCAGCCTGAGAGCAGAGTGTTGGTCAGGCAGACTACAGACATGCAACCTATTGGTACAAATCCATAGTCACTCTGGACTTCATGACTGCCTATTACAATGCAGCCACATGGAAACATCATGGAGAGAATGCAGACCTGCCTGGTTTAAAAAAAAAAACACCACAAAGGCCCTTTTGTTACTCTTTTTAAAATGACCTCTCACTCTTGGAAGTACTGCCATGATAAATCCTACAGTGATAACATGGTAAGTATGCCCCGTTCTCCTGTGAGCCAGGCAATCATAACACAACATTGCTATTTCACACTTCACTCCCTGTTTTTGGGGGGGGCAGGGGGAAGAAGGGGTGCAGGAGTACATTGGGTCAGCAGTGCAGGCCACCCCTGCTTTTCTGATCCTCAGCACAACTGTGTGTTCATGATTTAAAAAACAAAACAAAACACAATCACTCAGAGCTAAAACTATAATAAAAGTCATTACAAATAGTTAAGTGTTGATTTTGTTTGATATTTTACAGCAAGATTAGTTAAGCTTCCAGGAAAGGAAACCCAGAAGACAGGAATTAACTTTGCATTATTGATTCAAGACGCTAATTTCCATCAACACATTCAGCCTGCTTTGAGCCACAACACTTTCATAGAACATAAAAGGAGTTGGTTTATGGTGGAAAATAAATCCTTACTATTCATCACGATTAGTAATATTTTCATGATAAAAGAACATTCTTAAAAAAATATATACTTTAAGATACAGTATGAGAGTCTAATTTATCAAAAACAAACAAGACTAAGAATTTTAAAATAATTCCTTTCCTTCTCACTTTGCTTTCCAATTACTAGGGCCCTACCAAATTCATGGTCCATTTTGGTCAATTTCACAGTCATGGGATTTTAAAAATCATACATTTCATGATTTCAGCTATTTAAATCTGAAATTTCACAGTGTTGTAATTGTAGGGGTCCTGACCCAAAAAGGAGTTGGGGGAGGGGGTTTGCAAGGCTATTGCAGGGAGGGTTGTGGTACTACTACCCTTACTTCTGTGCTGCTTCTGGCAGCAGTGGTGCCTTCAGAGCTGGCAGCTGGAGAGCGGCGGCTGCTGGCCGGGATCCCAGCTCTGAAGGCAGAGCCACCACCAGCAGCAACGAAGAAGTAAGGTTTGCATGGTGTGGTATTGCCACCCTTACTTCTACACTGCTGCCTGCAGAGCTGGGCCCTCAGTCAGCAGCCACCACTCTCCGGCCCCCAGCTCTGAAGGCAGCACAGAAGTAAGGGTAGCAATACTGCAACCCCCCTAAAATAACCTTGCGATTCCCCCCCTCCCCCAGCAACTCCCTTTGGGGTCAGGACCCCCAATTTGAGAAATGCTGGTCTCCCCCATAAAAATCTATACAGTACAGGGTAAAAGCACACAAAAGACCAGATTTCTCGGCGGGGGGGGGGGGGGTGTCCATGACACGTTTTTCATGGCTGTGAATTTGGTAGGGCCCTACCACTTACCCTTCAAACCATCTTAGAGTATGTCTGGGACCCTCCCATCTCCCAGGGTCCTAAAGTCCTGCTCCAGCCCAAGCCCAAACGTCTACACCACAATTAAACAGCCCCTTAGGCCACACCCCGTGAACCTGAGTCAGCTCGCATGAGCCAGCCACAGGTTTTTAATTGCAGTGTAGATTAGTGGCACTGAACACTAGCACCAGCAGGAGAGAAGAATGGAGAATTGGTCCTTGAAGTTACTTATGAGTGAATTTTCCATTCAGTGTTTGGGGTTGTATGCATTCTATGTTGGGCATCTAGACCTTTAGCTCTTGCTTTCTCGCCAGGTCTGTTAAAACCTACGCTTGCTAGGTTTGGGGGCATGCTGCACTTTTTTCTATGGTTCATGAAGAGATGGGTATTGGGTAGTGCTGTTGAGAGGGACTGTGAGGGGAGGCCAATTATTTCTTGTTATATTTATGCTGTCACTGCATTATTTAATCAGGAATAATTGATGGGTCTATTTATTAGCATAATTATTGGAGGCAGAGTTGCCTAGTGCCTAGAACACAGGATTGTGACTGAAGACCTGTGTTGTATTTCTGGTTTTGCCATTGGCCTGCTGGATAACCTTGAACAAAATCACTTCACTTCTCTGTACCTCAACTTCCCCCGGCTCCATCTGTAAAATGGGGATAATGATACTGACCTTCTTTGTAAAGTGCTTTGAGATCTACTAATGAAAAGCGCTAAAAGCTAGGTATTAAGATTATCGAGGATGCCCAGAGCATTGGACATTTGTAAAATGTGTAGTAATTGTCAAAATCCAGATAAGTAAATAATCACTTTTAATAAATAATAAGCCAAACATAGGAAGAGAGAGCACTTTCAATATTCCTTGCTAGAGACAGAATGAACATAGAGCAAATGAATACTTGTGTCTCACAGATGCAAAAGATTTGGTCCAAAAGATAATAGGAATGCACTCGTAATTTTAAGGGACATGTGGGGCCAATAAGGAACACAATAAGACAGATAAAATAAGTAACTTTTGTGGCAGCTATCTTATAAAAAGATCCCCTGTACTTCATAGAAGTGTCACACCAATCATTTGTGGTTAAGCAGGATAGACCAAAGGACTGTGAAAAGGTGCTAAGTTATTTCTGCCTCACTAAGGACTCAGTAATATTTAGGACCTGATAAACCACTGTACATATATTTAATTTTTTTTGTCTTAAGAATCTGGATAAGAGTGCAGTGAAATCCTCCTTCCACTCATAGGCCTTGGCTACACTGGCGCTGTACAGCGCTGCAACTTGCTGCGCTCAGGAGTGTGAAAACGCCCCTCCCCCAAGCGCAGCGAGTGCAGCGCTGTAAAGCGCCAGTGTAATTAGCGCCTGCAGCGCTGCAAGCTACTCCCCTCGGCGCGATTACACTCGCGCTTCACAGCGCTGCCGCGGCAGCGCTGTGAATTCCCAAGTGTAGCCAAGGCCTTAGTAATTTTAACTACATCTCCAGGGAACACTGCAGATGCTTTAAAGTCATGAGGTTAAAGTTTCCCTGAAGTAGCAGGTCCCTCTCTATTCCAATTGTTGTCCATTCATTTCAGTTCATTAAACTATGCTAGCAAGAATCTCCTCTCACAAAAGGACATGATGGGGGCAAGTCATTTGCTTCAGCTTGTCTAGACTCTATCTTAAATGAACACTATGTCAGTTCTGAAAGCTTGTATGTTTTTACTAGAATTGGTGAACTGGGATAGTTTGCTCTTTGTACAACAGTTGTTGAGTGGCAAAATTATCCAAACTTCACATTTTTGTTCTTAGTTACCTAAAGGTATTAAAAAGAGTGGAGCATGGATTTGAGGTGCTAAATGTCTCCATCTCTGCCTACTCATCCAATAAAACAAGAACTATATCCAAGTGAATACTATACAATTACCTCTTGATACAATTTTTGGGGGGGCAGCTGACTGATTAGAAGTGACCAAGGTATGTGTAAGGCATGTTGACATTTGAGAAGCTTTTCTATTTGTGCTATAGATAGTTTTTGTTCTTTCTACCCTCCCTGTTGAGTGAAGTGTGCATCCATTCTACATACTTCATTGCCTATATCTAGGGAGATAACCCTGACTGATAAGTGATATGTACTCATTACCTGTATTATGCTATGAGTACTGTAAATGTAGTAAGAATGAGGGTGACCATTCTTAGTTAGATAACGAATGAATAGGTTTCCATTCAGTTTCTCCAAAGATGTGCCTCAGAGTATACTAAACAGCAGTTTTATTTAGGAATCTACCATGACTTCATTACATAATGCTACATTTTCATAGTGGGAATTAGAGAGCTATGAAAACAAATCCCATTACTAATGACATCTATGAATCACACCTGGCACCTAACAACCAAGCTCACATGGAAGCTTAAGTGCAAAACATTTTATTAGCATGCCTTTCATCAGACGATCTCAAAGCAATTTACAAACTGCAGGAGTGTTCTCCATGTTTGCTTAGCATGAATATGAAGTATATGAATTTAAACATTTGTCTAAGGCAGTGTTTCCCAAACTTGGGACGCCGCTTGTTTAGGGAAAGCCCCTGGCGGGCCGGGCCGGATTGTTTACCTGCCACATCCGCAGGTTCGGCCGATCGCGGCTCCCACTGGCCGCGGTTCGCTGCTTCTGGTCAATGGGAGCTGCTGGAAGCGGTGCGAGCCGAGGGACGTACTGGCCGCCGCTTCCAGCAGCTCCCATTGGCCTGGAGCAGCAAACCGCGGCCAGTGGGAGCCACGATCGGCCGAACCTGCGGACGCGGCAGGTAAACAAACCGGCCCGGCCCGCCAGGGGCTTTCCCTAAACAAGCGGCTTCCCAAGTTTGGGAAACACTGATCTAAGGGTTTTAGCAAGATGAAAAGGAACAGGATTAGGAAGATGGCTGTGTAGCACAATGCATGCATCTCAGTGCATTTTCTAGGGCACAGTTCTTGTTTCTGTTTACAAACATATCCACTCGAGCTGCTTAAGCAGACACACATGCATGACCACCACAAATTGGAAATTCATGTGACATATTTTCACTTGTTCTACCACAATGCACTAATGCCTTAATTGCCTGTGTTATCTTATTGGTGTAAAGCCTGTCCTTCCCTGGACATCACATCCCTACTGCTTTAGCTACCCCCTTTGCTGCACCATGTCAGAAATTAGGCCCCAATTCTGCCTTGTGACTAGCATTGGTGGACTACTGCGACCAGAAAGAGTTCCACTGAAGTCAGTGGGGCACGGTAGTCCACTTGTCAGAATCGCAATACAGAACAGTGGTCTAAGACGATAAGCCTTTAGTAGCAGGGTCCTATGCCAAAGTTTTCGAACTTGGATGCCTAAAGTTGGATGCCTAAATCCATATTTAGGTTCCTAAATCAAACCAGAGAACGAGAATCGCACAGGGAGTAACACCATAAGCCTCCTGTTACTGTCCTGCAAACATGCCTCAGCCCTGGCCTGGAGCCACCACCGGTAGGGGTGAAATGGTAATTCAGTCTCCATGCTTCTACAGGCTTTGGTCCTTCTGCTGACACTGCAGACAGCTATACAAAATACTACTAACTGCACTGAGGTTTTTTGTAGCTATCTTATCCACCAGGAAGTGATCTCAAATCCTTTCACAAAGGATGACAGTTGTCAGGCATAACAAACCTGTGACTAGAGGTTAAAAAATGTCTCCCATTACTAGTGCCCTTAACCATCCAGTCCCAGAAGTATTGGCTTTTTTTAGCCTATTGTTACAGATTTAAAATTTCAGCTCTGCACATTATTCTTCCCATCTTCTTCCAAGTGCTTCATCATTTTATTTCAAAGTGTGCTATGTCTGCCAGCATGGAACCCAGCCTTCTCCTGAGGAAAGTTTTTTTTAAAAAAACATCAGAGAACTATGTCAGCTCATCAATACATATTCACTTCTGCATATTGTGAAATTCTATTCACTTCTTATTGCCTTCTCCACATTGCCAAGAGAAAAGGCTGCCAACATTTAAGTCTCTTCACAACCTCTCTGCTCCAGCTGGATCCCTCTTTTATTTCCTCCATGTAGGTCCTTTGGCTGCCATCAAATCCAGGTTTCATACAATTATCTGAAGAGCAAGATGAAAGTTTTTGTTTTAGTAGCTTCAGTGGAAATTAACTTATACAACAACAGGTTTGCTTTTTTCTTAGCAAGACAAAGCGTGTGAGCTTTTTTCTTGTGTACAGTAATACAGAATCAACATGGCATCCAAGGTAAACTTTGATACAAGTCTGAGTGAAACTGCTAAGAAGGATTGATGTTACTAAGAGGTACTCTTTCAGATTTAGATTCTGGTGCCAGCACTACTGAACACATCACTGATGAGGAAAATGAAGTTTTTCTTGAATCCTGGGGAGATTATTCCATGCTTATTTTATTTCATTTGCAGGTGCCTGTATTTTAGTCATCTAGGCTTCCTCACGGCAGAGTAGGTTCTGCACTAGAAGGCACCTACAGATACAATGAAATAATCTCCCAAGTATGTGAGCAAAGTTTATATATTTAATTTTGGCTACCAGAGGGGTGCACAGCCAACCTGCAACGTACTGTACAGAGTATTAGTGAGCTGCACATTAGAAGCCTGATTGAGGGTGGCGGGGGTTGAACCTAACTTCCCTGCAAAGCAGCTGACCCCGCTGGTATTTTGCCCACCACTTCACATGCCCAGGTAGAGGTTTTGGGAGAAGTCTGGTTAAACTCAAATGGGAATTTCAGAATAATAGTGTGTCAAAATTTCCCTGATGTTTTATGTTTTGGCTTTTCTCCAAAATGGCTTGGCCTCTAAGCTTCATGTTTCGCTTGGTTTGTCAGTCTTGCTGAAGAAAGGTACTTTTTGTATTTTTTATTTGAGGGGGGAAGCACAGGGTTGTTGGGGATGATTAGTGCATGGAATTACTAAGATATAAAAAGTTAAATGTATACAAATAATGTTTAAGGTATATAAACAATATAAAACAACTCCAGGTTGCACTGTAGCAGATGCTGGCCTGTACCAGAGATGGAAGATAGGAGATCCAGGGAAAATACTGAGGGACAGGAGGTATGGAAAAGCTACGTGGATAGATTATATATAGTACAACAGTACACCTCTACCTCGATATAACGCTGTCCTCGGGAGCCAAAAAATCTTACCATGTTATAGGTGAAACCACGTTATATCGAACTTGCTTTGATCTGCCGGAGTGCGCAGCTCCGCGCACCCCCCCCTCCCCCCCCGGAGCACTGCTTTACTGCGTTATATCCAAATTTGTGTTATATCAGGACGCGTTATATCGGGGTAGAGGTGTATTATTATTACACTGCCTTTATCTGTAAGCTCTTCATAATTAACATCATTGGAAAACAGAAACATCCAATTTAAATATGAGCTAATAGGGATTTTAATGCATCTTGAAACATATTCTTTGATGTAGTTAAACATTTTGGCAATCCATTGTACAGTAGTGTGTATGGGGGAAGACAGTATTAACATGTTGAAGTCTGCTTTCAAGAAAGACTTTTGGATATTGCATGAAAAAAAATGTAAGTGTGCTTACTTCAGGGTCCCTGTGATTATCAATGGAAATAGCACGGCCATCAAGTTCAGTTTGCCTCATTTTCTTACCAAGTTTCATTCTGGCAAGCTGATGGAGTAAGACTTCATGCCATAAAAATCTATACCCTCTCAACTTACTTTCACACAAGGGGAAACAAATTAAAATAGCATTGTCATTACTACTTATTTCTAAATTGCTAATACTTGTCTAAAATAAACAAATTACCTTTACTAGTTAAGTCATCTAACATGAATCTTTAGCTGCTGTTCTTTATCTATATAAAATCAAAAAGTCATATTATAATCCCAAAAGTTAATGGTTGGATATTTCTGTGGGCCTGAGGCACATGCAGCCAAATAAAATGCAGGCAGCAATCAAGTTTCAGCATCTACAGTATGGTTGACTGAAGCCTGGCTTCCTGGAATGTATTTTGAAGCCTTTTTGCTTTTATTGTGTTTGGTAGCCTTTGGTAGCAGTCGAACTGTCTTTTAGTTTTTTGGGGTGTGTCACGGAGTTCACTCACCACTATCTGCACCTCCTGCTGGCCATCCTGGGAGTTAGCTCTGCCAGGCATTGCACTCCTCCTCCAGCAGTGTCTTCCCCCAGGCTATCTCACCCTGCAGCCCCTCTCACTCCAGGGACTGCAGTCTCCTCTTTGTGATTTGGCCCAGCCACTAAAGTCCTCCCCTTCCAGGGAATTCAAAGTCTTTCCAGACCCGCTGGCTGGCTGGCATCTCCAACACTATTGCCACTTCCCAGTGGCTAGTAGGGGAACCCTGGCCCTCCCTCTACACTGGGTTCCAGCCCAAGGACCCTATAACAAGCAGCCAAGATCTTTGCACAGTCCTACCCCTTGCTGCTGTTTCCCTGGTCTTTTTCCTACTTATCAGGCCTCCCAACTCCCTCCACTGGAAGTGGCTGCAGCCTACTTCCCTGCAATCCCTCCGCCCCCCAGCCAGGTTTCTGGCTTTTCCTGTTTTTGCATAGGTGAGCCTGCATGCAATCAGTTAGTTCCATGCTCCTCTTAAAGCCTGGGGAATTAATTGGCCAGCCTGTCCATCTTAGCCCCTTCCAATCCTGTGCAGTATGCCCACCCCATCACAGGGTGATGGCCAAAGGCATTATGTCTCAGTAAAAGGAGAGGCGGGAATGAAATCAGCATCTCTAGTACCTGCTTTTTATGTGAGTCTTTTGTTTTTAAACAACCTACATTATTTTTGTATTTCAAAAGCTAGGTACCTTCAAGGAGAAAAATTACAATTAAAAATTAAAAAGAACGAGGAGTACTGATTCAGGCTACCACAGCTACCACTCTGAAATTAAAAATTACTGGCTCTCCTGTGACCCTGCTCCTCTGACCAATCTTTATAGCTCATTTTAAAAGTGCTCTTTCTTTAGACATCATCATGTTAGCAGCAAACAGTAAATAATTTTACATGGTATCTTCAGTACCAGCCAAGTAGCTTGACAGTAGTTCTCTGTAGAGCCAGACAGAAGGCCAAAATTCAGTTTCTGATGCCAGTTGCTGCTCTTTCATTTAGAAGTGGCTGGAAGTACTGCAGTAACAGCGTACTAAGTCTTGAGGGAAAGGGAGGGCCTTAAACTGCTCAACAGTGCTTAATGGCTCCAACGGAAGCTCTGTCTGGTGCTCATCAGCCAGAAATAATAATGACTAATTCAGGGCTGCAGAGCATAAAGGGGTAAAAATATGTATATAACTATCGCTCTGAAATACAACTTAATTTTGTAATTCCCCACAATAGTTAATTGGGTTTGTTTTGGAATCCAGTATAATAAAGCATCACAGATAAAAAACAGTGCATTAATATTAGCTGCTATATTCACTAGGAGACACACATTACTTCCAGATTCTGTGGATGCATGAAAAATAAGAGTGACCTGACACTAGAATTCCCAGTTACCCAATGCATGCGTGATTCCTGTGTGTAAAGCCTATTGTGACAGATATGGCAATTTCCTGCAGTATCCTTGAAAAACCTTATTGAATAAAGTCTAAGTACCTTTGGAGTCCATTGTATTAAATGCAAAGGTTATGTATTATTGTGGGCTGGGAGTGTATGTAACCTCGCTGGGGTAGGAAGATACAATGTGAATCTTAGGGTGACCAGGTGTCCGGTTGAAAAGGGTCCCTGGCGGCTCCAGTCAGCACCGCTGACCGGGCCATTAAAAATCCAGTCAGAGGTGCTGCAGGTCTAAGGCAGGCTACTGCCTACCTGTCCTGGCTCCACGCTGTGCTCTGGAAGCGGCCAGCAGGTCCAGCTCCTAGGCAGGGGGGCCACGGGGCTCCACACGCTGCCCCCACCCCGACCACCGGCTCCACACCCCCCCGCCAGAGGTAAATCCACACTCCAACCCCAAACCACCTCATCCCCAGCCCCACCCCAGACCCTGCACCCCCAGATGGAGCCCTCACTACCTCCTGCACCCCAACCCCCTGCCCCATCCCAGAGCCCCTTCCCACACACTGAACCCCTCTGCCCTACCCCCCAGCCTGGACACTTATAAGATTTTGAAACCATGTTATGTTTCTTCTGGCTTGCATGGGTGTATCCTGCCAGCAGCAGCTATGTACCTGAGATACAATTTGGTCAGAGACACTAAGGGAGTAAAGAGATTTGACTGGTGATATGCATAGCTTCTAAAAGGAATTGCACCACAACCAACAAGAAGCATCTCTCATGATCTAACTATATATGCAATAAGTTAAACACTGCTAGCAAGACTAGTAATAGCACCATCTTATAACCTCCAGTAATATTACAAAGTCTTTATGTTTGGTATTTGCTTGTGGGACCAGGATTTGGCCCAAAGTCATTTCCAGACTAGTAATACATAGCTCTTATGCAGCACTTTTGTTCAGAAAATCTCAACGTGCTTTACAAAGGAGTACGTTTCATTATCCGCACTTTACAGATGGGGAAACTGAGGCACGGAGCTGAAGTGATTTGCCAAAGGTCACCCATCAAACCAGTAGCAGAGCCAGGAGTAGAATACAAGTCTCCCAAGTCCCACTCCAGTGCTCATCCACAAGGCCACATTGCCTCCCTAGATGTCACTAGATTTTCCTACGTTTTCCCACATTTCTAGTTTTTTGAGGTAAATCTAAAGAATGCTAATAAATTTTGATAGATATTGAAAGCAGGAGAGTGTTTAATCAGACACTGGGGTGAAATCTTGGCCCCATTTACCTCAATGGGAACAGGACTTCCCCATGGGTCTGAAAGGATTTAATACATCTATTACTTATTTTACATTCTGTATAAATTGAATGATTAATAAGAAAAAAGCACAGGTCTTCTGTATAAAATATAAAACTGACATTCCTGAGCACTGATTTATTCACACAAAGCAAGACATGCATCAAATACCAAACTGGGAATGGGAGAAGGGATTGAAGATTAAGGGTAAAGAAGGGAACCTGGAATAAATGAGCAAAGAATTCCAAACTGTGATCAAAAATACACCTCTACCTTGATATAACGCTGTCCTCGGGAGCCAAAAAATCTTACTGCGTTATAGGTAAAACCGCGTTATATTGAACTTGCTTTGATCCACCAGAGTGCGCAGCCCCCCCCCCCCCCCCCCCGAAGCACTGCTTTACCGCGTTATATCCGAATCCATGTTATATCGGGTCGCGTTATATCGAGGTAGAGGTGTATACATGAAAATGATTTAGAATGGCAGGAATCTCAGGCAGAATTGCCCCAGGCAGGTCTCACTTCCATGAGCAGCACGTGTGCAAGAAACATGTAATCCAGACTGACATTGACTTTGCTCCAATTACAGGGGTAATATTGTCACTGGAACACACTGTCAATAAATACAGTGAAATAGCTCTGAAGTGATCACTCAAGAGACCACCGAAAATTGGTTGCTTAATGTAGCTGGCCTCTCTAATAAATACAGAACAAAACTGAACTCTGTACATTTAGTCAGAAATACTTTGCAAGAGAGCCCCTTTAAGTCAGCCTTCTGTCTTTTAATACTGTCCCAAAGCTTCACTTAAACATCTACAAGGTAGATGTTACTTCTTCCACAGCCAGGCAAGTTTTTTCCCTACCTTGTGTAAGTTAATTATACATTGTGTCTAATAAAGGGTAAATTCCTCTTTTCACTAACCTTTGTGATGCCCTCAAGTATGTTTTAGGGCACTGAGAACAGTATTGCAGCTTGTTCTGTGTCCAAATTTCCTTTCTGGGATTCCATTCCAAGCTTATGATGCCAAGAACAGTGATCATTTTGAGGTCTCAAATGGACGATCCTCCTGTGACGCTGGTAAACCAGGTGCCAGCTCTTGCCAAGTCTGTAGGCATCAGCTGAGCACTGGCCAATTCATATCTGGAAACCAGACCAATTCATATATATGTTACTTCATTGTTCACAGTGGGTGTTAGACTTGTAAGGATGTGTTTATTGTTTAGACTCTATAAAATGCTTGTAAGCTGCTGCATGTATTAGTCTTACTTGTAATGTCTGTATTCAATGCTACAGGGTAAAATATAAGTTGGTTTTATAATTGTAAAAATGTCTGCTCTGAACTTGTGGACTCAGACGGGAAAGAGTGGCTCTCTCTTTCCCTTTCCCCCGTAATCCAAGAGGACTATCAAAATTAAGTTGGCCATTGTAGGACAAAAGCTCTGTTGATTGCCTCATCTACCCTTGGAGAAGTATGTGCAGAAGGCCTTGTCCCATCGGTTTGACTGCTGGAAGATGGAAATAAAGAAAGTTGACATGAAGATTTTTCATCTCTTTACTATTTGGACTCTTACAAGAGCTGAAGCTAAGAAACAAAAAAGAAGAGATCCCCAGGATCAACCTGGGTTAAGCCCTGAAAAGTCATTCAATGCTGACAGATTACTACACCTCTGTCACCTTTTGGAACCATAGACTGAACTCATTTGTGCATATATGGTGCCTACTTTGACCTGTAAATAACTCTCATTTCTTTTTCCTAGTTAATAAATCCTTAATTGTTTTCTAAAAGATTGGCTACCAGAGTTGTCTTCTGTGTGAGATCTAAGGTACAAATTGATCTGAGGTAAGTGACTGATCTCTGGGGCTTGGGAGCAACTTGAATATTTTGTGATTTTTGGTGTTAAGTGACCTTTATTAGTAAGTCCAGCTTGCCTGGATAGCAAGATAGACTGGAGATCCCAAGGGGACTGTCTGTGACTCCATGGTAAGATTGTTACAGTGATCCAGGAGATCACATTCTTTACTGGGTTGGTGAAATCTAATTATAGAATATACCACAAGTTTGGGGTGGCCGGCCTGCTTTTGACAGTCTGCTCTGAGGTTTAAACAGCATGACAGCTCTATCATTTGAAGATGCTGCAGAGGGTACTACAGCTCCCTCAAGAAATATGACCACATGCACTTAACACACATTGAAGTAATGAGGGGACGGGGGGGACCAATAGCTCAGTGGTTTGCGCATTGGCCTGCTAAACCCAGGGTTGTGAGTTCACTCCTTGAGGGGGCCACTTAGGGATCTGGAGCAAAATCAGTACTTGGTCCTACTAGTGAAGGCAGGGGGCTGGACTCAATGACCTTTCAAGGTTCCTTCCAGTTCTAGGAGATAGGGTATCTACATTAATTATTATTATAATGCCCTCTTCCTATATCATGAAAACAATTTATTTTCTTCCATAATTTATCAATTATTGGTATTGTGGTAGTGCCTGGGAGCCCCAGTCATGAACCAGAGCCCCGTTGTGCTAGCATAACACATGATACAAAGACAGCCCCTGCCCCAAATACTATGTCCAACTCTAGGGCACTTTACCCATAGCTGCGAAGTTTTATTAAATTCCATATGTGACACTGTATGACCATAAAACTTGGGTATATAGTCAACACACCCTGCTTCAAGCAACCGTGGGGCCAGGACATGCACCTGTACAAAGCTTGGCAGCTGTGGCTGGGTTAGATAAAAGGAACTCTGGAGGGCATAATATTTAATCAACCTTAGTGCAGTAACTAAAAACAGTCGATTAGTGTACCTGTGCACATAGGTAATTAGAAGCTTTTTCTTCTGTTAGTTCATCTTTGTCAGTCCCATTCAGGGGCGCCAGAACAGGGGGGCTGGGGGGCCGTGGCCCCATCACTTTTAAAAGTGGGAGGGCTATGCCTTCCCACTTTTTACCGGCCGTAAGGGTGAGTGACAGGCGGGAGGTGGCAGAGAGGAGCAAGCGGGAGGCAGGGTTTTGGAGGGAAGGGGTGGCATGAGGGCGGGGCCTCAGGAAGTAGGGGTGGTGTGGGGGCAGGGCCTTAAGGAAAGGGGTGGTGCAGGGGGCAGGGCCACAGTTCAGGCGTGCCCTTCCCACTTTTAGAGCGCTTCCGTCGCTCATGGTCCCATTACACTTTAAAATGGAAAACTATTTTTGTACCTAGAGAGCTCAGAAATGTTCTAAAAATTTGACTGTACGTGCTGAGTTTGGGTTGATTTTCCTGGTGTCTAAGTGTTGTTTACCCAGAACAAATCAAGACACACACTGATTAATACAGAATGTGATACAGCTTTGCAATAAGCAAAACATTTGAATAAATTATGCTTTTTCCTCTCTTCTCTATCCCCCAGCATACTCCTTTGCAGACTTGCTCTGAAGCTCATGATGACAAATCTCTTGGCAATGAGATGGTTTTCCCTGCTATGAAACTCAGCCAATTCAGCTGCTCAGAAAATCCATCCTTCAGCCGTTGCGGAAAAACTGCTCTGACAAAACTTACGAATCTTAACCCTACCAATGGGTTTCAGCAGTTGAGTCACTGGAATTCAGACGGAAAAGTGAGTTTGAGCCATTGTTTAAATAAGTTATAAACTAGAGTTGTACTGTACTAGAAGCATTTATTTCAAAGAAGAGGCATTTGGAAAACAGAGGGATAAATATTTGTTAGAGAGACAGCGGCAGGAGTGTATCATACGACAAAAGGACTGACTTGAAAAATAAGTCAGCACAAAAGACATGAAGAAAGCAGATGATTAGTTTCTCATGAGAAATAAATGGGTCATGGAAAAGTGGGGAACATTACTTCCTGCGACATCAAGAGGGGGGAAACTTATGGCACTTTTGGCCATCTGAAGCAGAACTCTCTATCCGTATCTTTGTACTGCCCTCTTAAAGCATAAAGTTATTCTTTCTTCCTAATGAGACTTGCCCCCCATTCCTGACAGGCATTTGAAAAACACAAATTATAATGAGATATGGAAAAGAAAAACCTTGGTGAAGATAGGACCTATGCTTACTTTCTGAATTATCCCAAGCTGATAGAGAAAAAATGGATCCAAATGCTTAGTACCAGCTTTCTGCACAAGTACCAGTGTTGTTAAACTTATTACTTTTATATAGAAACTAAAATCAGCATCAAGATGAAAAGCTGCAAGAACTTTGGCCCACTCCTTCCTAAACACACACGGCATGTGCAGTTACCACTATAAAGCCTGTTCCTGCCAACTTCACTAGCAACTGGATCAGGCCCACAATATGCGGCATTCGTTGGTAACTGGACTAATAAGGAAAAAGGAGAACACGTTAGAAAAGAAACAGTAAAGCTTAAAATCTCTTGCTTTGTGTCTGGCAACTTTAAAAGCTAGGAAACACTGTTTACAGAATCTAATGCATGGCTACAGCTGGTTTGTATCAGAGGAAAGGTCATGAACATTTGTTAAAACGTGAACATAGAATTTCCAGAAGTTTATGTGCCTAGTTTCCCTCTGCAAAATGTTGCTATAACTGTCGTACTCCTCAGCCTTCCCTTTAGTTTGGCAAGGCTGGGCCTGTTTTATCAGTACTAGATAAGAAAGCTTCTCCAGGGAGGGGGGCGATTCAAGAGGCTCTATTCAGCAGCTGTGCATGATTAATAATGTAAATATGCTCAAGAGGCTCATTCAATCCCCACTGCACTAGCGCTTAAGCATTAGCTACTCCCAGCAACTGTTCAAATATAAAGTGATCTTGCAACCAGCAAAGAGGTTTTACAGAAAGCAACAAATTCTAAAAGTAATATTTAAAGCAGTGTTGTCTCCTATTATAGCAGTCTCTTAAAATAGCTGTTTCAGAAGAAAACTAAAGACGCAGGCTCAGTTTTCCTTACTTGGAGCCATTTGGAATATTCCACAGGCATTCAGGAAGTGAGGGCTTCTCTGGTTTTCATTTTCTTGAATATTAAGGTTGCCTTATCCAGTAAGAGCAGCTTAGGCCTAGTCTACACAGTAACTTGTAATCCAGTTAGTGACATGGTTGGCTCTACAGTTTGGGCCTTATTCTCATTCACTCTAAGGCCTCTTCACACTGCCAGAATGGTGTAAAGGGGCATTAGTATAAATCAGAATAAGGCCCACTGTGTCTACACACAGCATAGCTAATGATCATGGCAATTGACCATGGGTTGCCCTTGCCAGCAGTCTAGACAACACATGGTTTTCTTTCTCTACTCAGGTCATAACACTTATCTATACCCAGGTCATAACACTTATTTTGCTGGGTAGAATGGAGCCCCTTGGTACGTCTATACTTCAGTGAAAGACCCATAGCACAGCCGCAACTGGCCTGGGTCAGCTGGCTCTGGCTCAGGTTCCAGGACTAAAAACTGCAGAGTAGATGTTTAGGCTCAGACTGGAGCCCGGGCTCTGAAACCAGCAAGGGGGATGGTTCTCAGCGCAAACCTCTCGAGCCTGAGTCTATTGACCTGAGCTCTGACACTGTGTACCATGGGCTTTTTATTTCAGTGTAGATGTACCCTAAGTGTGCCTGTCTGTGTAACCAGATGGGCTGAAACTGTTCCACTGAACAGAGAGCTGAGAAAAATCAGCATACATTGATGGCACCACTCTTTTGCGTGTCTATCAGGAACTTTATCCCCCACCACAGCCCAAATTTCCCCAAAATACACTAATACAAACAAAAGGCAGCATGGTAAATGTGAATGCAACAAAAGTAATGTGCTATTCAGATTAAAGAGTCCTAATAAAAGCAAATTATGTTATTACACACTACAGTTTTATCTCTGATTGGTTAGAATCCGAGCCCCAAGTTGGAATTCTGTAATAATAAATATTATGGTAGTGTTTGTTCTATCCTTATCAGGACACTATGTCCTAGAATAAGTCTTTTAAATTAGAGATCAGATGTTCATCAGTCACTCCAATATTTAACAAGTTCTACAAAATTATTTAGCTCCTGAAAAGTGGTTTAAATGCTATACACCAGGGATCGGCAACCTCTGGCACGCGGCTCGCCAGGATAAGCCGGGCCAGTTTATTTACCTGCTGCGTCCGCAGGTTCGGCCAATCGCGGCTCCCACTGGCCGTGGTTCGCCACTCCAGGCCAATGGGGGCTGTGGGAAGCGGTGTGGGCCGAGGGACATGCTGGCCGCCACTTCCCACCGCCCCCATTGGCCTGGAACGGTGAACCACTGCCAGTGGGAGCCGTGATCGGCCGAACCTGCAGACGCAACAGGTAAACAAACTGGCCCAGCCCGCCAGGGTGCTTACCCTGGCAAGCCGTGTGCCAGAGGTTGCCGACCCCTGCTATATACAGTAGAATGTCTTTTCCAAGCCAGTAGAAATAATGATGCCATAATCAGAGAAACATAGTCTATTACTTCATATGTCCAAAATTTGCTATATCCGACCTAAATATATTGGACCAGATCCTCACTGGTGTAAATGGGTGTAGTTCTATTGAAGTGAGCAGGGCTGCACCAATTTACACTACTGAAGAACTAGCCCAGAAACACTGTCGACATAATACTTTAGCACTTTTCTTTGAAGTGCTTTTAAAATAGTCAGATTCGCAATGTCTGTGGGGAATCAACATCCCCATTTTACAGAGGAAGAAACAAGCACAATAAGCAGTTAAGTTGTTTGCCCAAGGCCACAGGAGGAGGCAGGGTGAAAGCTGGGATTAAAATTTAGGATGGCTCTCTTACATGTCATGTCTTTCCTTAATTTAAAAGTGTCTCAATACAAAGCTAATTTGGAAAGTTAAAACCATTATTTCAAATGTATGAAACTGTACAGTTTAAATAAAAATTACTAGTTTAAATACCTTTAATATTTAGCAGTTACTAATATTAAAATAATAGCTTAAGGCATAATTCTTCCCTACGGTGCTCCTCTTCGATGAGATGTCACTGTCTCAGTGATCGTGTGCATGATGCCATTACCTATATAGAGACTTGCCCTTGAACCTTATCATCACCATCCCCGCACCACGAGAGGTCCTATCCTGTAACGTGCAGAGCAATTCCTGGAGATACTGAGTGCCCACAGTTCCGATTGACTTCAGGGCCTCCTGAAGTTGCTTGGCACCTTACAGTATGAAGGCCAACATCACTACAATTTTTGTATTTATTCTGACTCTGGCAGGTACCGTAGCACAAAGTAGAATTGCCATTTATGACAACTCATGATGGGACTGAATCAAAACCGTTGACCTGAACACCCAAACTCTGGGGAAGTTAAATCTGAATATCATGGCCTATTCTAAATTTCTATTCTTTTAATACTTTGAGCTACTAGTGTTCAGTTCTTAAAATCATAACTGTTCTTTTAGCACACTCTAGTGTTCACTGCAGCTCTGAATTATTATTTAGACACAGCAGTAATGTGATATCATTATAATCCAACTCTCTATGAAAAAGTACCTTCATACTTTAAAGAGAAGGCTAATGATGTACTCCATTGTAGAATCTTCTTACAATGTCATATCTGTTCCTATGAAGGGTACTAATGATGCAAGCTCAATTTTAATCTGACTCATTTTAAATCTTCCTCATTCAGTCTGGGAATGAGGGACTGCTTTTCATTTACCTGAAAAAAGGTAATAGCCCTTAAAGATCAGATAATCCCTAAAGAACTCATTCTCCCTTCCAAACATAATCTTTTGAAAAATGTGTTCCTACTAGTGAAAATTAAAATGTAAGTTATTGTCTCTTTCAAACAAAAAACAACTAATGAATGAATTATTCACCTATAATACATTAGCCAATTAGTCTGTGTCAGTCACATCACTGCCTAAGTGATGGGATTATTAAAATGTGCAGCCTTTCTTGTCTCTTATTTCATTTAACGTAGGCTGCAAGTCCTACAATTTTTTACAGCACTCTTCCCCTCCCCCACAAATCACAGACTACTGGAAAATTTGAAATGGGAATCTTGGCATTTATAGGTTGTTTATTCTACAATTACTATTTATTATAACAGAAGTAAAGGACATTTAAGCCCAATCACTAGAGTTTACAAATAGCAGATTTTGATGTAAAAGGTTCATAATCTGATACTTGACTTAGAAAAGCGATGTCCATGTTGTCTGATATGATTGAGAAATGTAGTATATAAACTATCCTCAAGCTACACATAAACTAACTTGAATTTTGACCGTTATATCAACATGCATGTTGTATCGCTGGAATTAGCCATTATTTATGTTGGACAGCCTTCAGCATACAGTCATAAAGAAATATAACTAGGGATTAGTATAAGAAGAAAGACTGATAGAAAGAAAATATATTTTATTTTGAGAAAATAAGTAATCTACTGAACTCTAAAAATTAGGATTGCCAGGTGTTGGGTTTTTGACCGGAACACCCAGTCAAAAAGGGACCCTGACAGCTCCAGTCAGCACTGCTGACCAGGCCGTTAAAAGTCCAGTTGGCAGCGCAGTGGGGCTAAGGCAGGTTCCCTACCTACTGTGGCTCCCCGCGACACCAGGAGCCACCTGAGGTAAGCGCCGCCCAGAGATTGCACCCCTCCCCACCCACACCACAACTCCCTGCCCCAGCCCTGATCCTCCTCCTGCCCTCCGAACCCCTCAGCCCCAGCCCAAAGCCCTCTCCTGCACCCCAAATCCCTCATCCCCAGCCCCACACCAGAGCCCTCACTCCCTCTGCACCCCAACCCCCTGCCACAGCCCGGAGCCACCTCCCGCACCCTGAACCCCTCATTTTTGGCCCCACCCCAGAACCAGCACCCCCAGCCCAGAGCCTGTACCCCCTCCCACACCCCAACCCCCTGCCTCAACCCGGAGCCCCCTAACTTACTCCAAAACCCTCGGCTCCACCCCCCAGCTCGGAACCCCCTCCTGCACCCTGAACTCCTCTTCCCTGCCCCATCCCAGAGCCCGCACACCCTCCTGCATCTCAACCCACTGCCTCAGCCAGGAGCACGCTCCAACACCCTGAACTCTGGCCCCACCCCAGAGCGCGCACCCCCAGCCAGATCCCTCATCCCCTCCCACACCCCAATTCCCTGCCCCAGCCTCGTGAAAATAAGCAATTGAGTGAGGGTGGGGAGAGCAAGTGAGAGAGAGAGGGGAGGATGGAGTGAGCAGGGGCAGGGCCTCAGAGAAGGGACGGGGCCTTGGAGGGGTGGGGCAGGAGCAGGGGCAGGGCAAGGGTGTTTGGTTTTGTGCAAGTAGAAAGTTGGCAACCCTACTTAAAATCCAAAGTAAAACATTAAGCATATTAGAGTAGACATATTGGGACAAATTTTGCTCTCACTTATACAACTGAATTCAATGGGGTTTCATTGATACAATACAACAGGCCAATTTCTGCCCTTAGTCACACCAGTCAGCTCTTCTGAAGTCAGCTAACGAAGATGATTTAGTTCTTTTCAGTACACTTCCCTGTAACCTTTATATTTGGTATACTAAAGTAGGCTTTAGTTTTGATAAAACAGGCATTTACAAAAAGTTATGGCACTTGCAATCAAGACACAGTGAGTAAAACCACAAAGGCTAGCAAGTTTTTCTACAAAGAGTGAATTAGTTTAGGAAGAATTTGCATCCCATGTCTGGAAGGATTTACATCTGTGGCCTTCAGTGACTACATATTCAAAAGAAATGTAATTCTCGTCCTTGCACATATACTGTAAGCAAAGTTTATTTATTGGAACTCCAAATGCATTCACTCCAGCAAAGCGCATGTTTCTCCAGAACTGCATATCCAATCACGCAGTGAATTCTACATGCAGACAATAAATATTTATGTATTAATAGTATGTTTATATGACTCATTGCAGTACATACAAAAACATCTTTGTGGTTATAAGAAACTTCTTTTGTTCCTAATTTACAAAAAGCAGGTTACATGTACTTACTTTCTACAATGAGTTTTAAAGAGACTTGAATGAATTCCTTCTGGCCACAGAACACCCTGAAAGCAACAAAACACCATGTCTCTGCTTCATAAGGTGACTATAAGGTGGGAGGAAATGGAAGTAGAGACGCCAGACAAGGGGACCCAATCTCAGTTGTTGCTCTCTCCACGTTTTTGGTGGGGAAAGGCACAGCTAACACATCTGCAACCTGTGCAATAGGCAGCACAGTCCAAAGGCTGTAGTATGGACCACTGCCTACCTGTATACTTACCCCACATCCTGCTTCCAGGTTAGAGGGGAAGATTCAATCTCTTAACAACCCTCATATCAGTCCCTTGCACACAAAACCTGTTTTGACTATGAAAAAAGATGTAGGGGTCATGGTAGATAATCAGCTGAAAAATCCACTGGCTGAATACTGAGTCCACCTCTGGTGTCCACAATTCAAGCAGGATGTTGATAAATTGCAGAGGGTTCAGAGAAGGGCCACAAGAATGATTAAAGGATTAGTAACATGCCTTATGGTGAGACTCAAGGAGCTCAATCAATTTAGCTCAACAAAGAGAAGTAAAGAGGTGACTTGATTACAGCCTATAAGTATCTACATGGGGAACAAACATTTAATAACGGGCTCTTCAATCTAGAAGAAAAAGATATAACGTGATCCCATGGATGGAAGCTGAAGCTAGACACATTCACACTGGAAATGAGGTGTAAATTTTTCACTGTGAGGGTAATTAACCATTGGGACAATTTACCAAGGTTTGTGGTAGATTCTCCATAACTGACAATTTTTAAATCAAGATTGGAAGTTTTTCTAAAAAGTATGCTCTAGGAATTATTTTAGAGGAAGTTCTATGGCTTTTGTTACACAGAAAGTCAGACTAGATGATCACAAATGGTCCCCTCTCACCTTGGAATCTATGAAAAAGTTGTCTCTGCATAGGAAGCCAGAATTTCCCCCTTTAAGACAAATATAGTGTTTGTTTTTAAGGACACACAAGAAGGAACAGAACCCAGGTCTCTGGACTCCCATTGCTGTGCCTTAACAATACTTCCTCCCTTCTAACCCAAATTATTATTTTCCACTCTGTTCAGAGGTAAGTTGGGAATAGATTCCATCAACCCCAGGAGGGCCTCTGGGGCCAAGGTCAAGGTTACAGAGGTTAGGGCTCCCCAGGCTAGGATGGAGGGTGGCAAGGACCCCTAAGCTAGGATTAGTTGGGGCTAGTCAGGTTCTCTGGTCTAGGGTTAGGGTTGGTTCCCTTAGGGTGCCTCATGCTGCCCTGAAATAGGAACCAAAATAATTGTATACAAAGAAGCCTCCTTGGTGTGCGTATACTGGCATGTGGTTTAAGTTTACATATTGTAAGTGTAAATTTAAGCAAGGAAATCAGAGCTAGGCATCAAAAAGCCTTCACTTCAATCAAATAAAGACCATTTGATCAACAGCTGGAATCTATGTAGCCCTTTATCCAATACAGTATTACATATTGGAAGCCATTAGTGTCTCTTATTCCTTCAGCTACAAAAAGCTGTTTCAGATTTTTGTAATGTTTGTACACCTGTAGGAGTGTTAAAATTAACAGAACAGACAGGGGGGCACAAGGAGAGAGATGAGCTGCAAAGAAATCTAAGCCACGGCTTATAACATACACCTTAAAATTCAGAGAAAAATCTTATTACAACAAATCCTCCAGGAGTTGCTCAGCCAGCAGGAAGTGGGGAGGTGACGGTGAGATCACTTACACACTGAGAGCATGAGTCACACGTTTTCCACATGGAACATTTTAAAAGAGGCCTCAGAAACACAGAGCACTTTTTTTGGGGAGGGGGGTCCTAGTGTGTTAGTTTCTTTGTCAAAATAGGAAAATGACTCATTTATAGCATCTCTTCTTAACAGCATTTTACATTACCAAGATGTAACTCTAGTGCCATCCTGTGACAGATATGCAATTCACACCTACTTGAAAATATCAATCAGATTTTCCTTAGTTCCATAGTTAATAGGAAGCTATCAGTTTAAATATCGTGATTCAGTCTGAATACAGTTTATCTATTATTATTACAATTAATACCTTAGATTACTGTACGTGAAAGAGAATAAGCCAATTTTCCTCTAATCTATTTTTTTCAAGTTGTCTAGTCGGCTTTATTGTTTACCCCTATATAGTCAGATTCCAATTTTGTTTGTGTGGCTCTTTGACACAGCAATGGGGAGAGAAACAACATTAAAAGATAGTGAAGTTGCATTGTTAAACTACCAGAATTAGCAGGAGATTCAGGGGGATTGGTGTGGCACCTGAAACTAATTCAGACTCACTTTTTTAAACTGACAATTGCAAGTATATTGTGCTTCTTTACCTGACACTTAAATAAACACCAAGGATCACATTCTGCCCTCCAATCACAACAGTATGTCAAATTCTGTCCCCTAAACTGAACAGGAGCTACATACACATCCAGTGGCAAAAATGACCCAAATGGAAGCACAGCAGGACAAAGCAAACAAACGGGTCATGTCTATGGAGCCTATTCAAATCTAAATACAACTCCCTCTGCCAGAGTCAGTGTGGCAGGACAAGACAGACGAAGAAAGGACCACACCTGAGAAGTTCTTTTGAAGACAAACTGTAACACACAGGCCCCTAGGCCAAGGGTCCGCTGTTCTTTGCAAACAACTCGTCTCAGACCTGACAAACTCTTTATACCAAACACGTATCTTGCAGGGTATTTATCCATAAAGGATCACATGTAAGGTACCTATAGAAAGGTCATAACCTATCAAGACTCAATTATTGTGAGAGTCATGTATGGGTAATATTTAAGGAATAATGTAACTGTATTGAAAGTGTGCTTTATGGAGTAAAAGTTAATCACCAGGGGATAGTATGTCTCAGTGATGGCCCATTCAAGTAGAAGGGAGCTGTCGGCCTTGCTTGTTAGCGGTGATGTAACACAAGGTCAATTTGTCTAGCATTACTCCATCTCAACTCTATCACAAGAAAACTTGAGACAATTGAAAGCAATTGAAACCACTTGCAAGTTAAAAAAAGGAACATTACAACCGACAAAATCACCCTGCCTATGAATAAAGACAAAAGACTGTTTCAGTATAACAGAAGGCGTGGAAAGGCACTCTCTATCCATTCACCAAGGAAACATCTTGTGGAGCAGTGGTGTTTCCATGCAAGTTAAGGTCCTGGTTCCTGTGAAGCCAACCAGCTCTGCAAGAAGACGGAACTTTGGAGGGGGAAACCTACTTTATTAGATAGGAAAGGTAACGTTAATAAGTGTAGGTCCTAGTTCACATGTTGTGATATTGTTTTGTATAGTAACTATTTCTTTCCATCACTCTCTCTTGTTTTTCTTAAATAAGCCTTCTTTTGTTTTATTACAAGTGCTGTGTGGTTTACCAGTGTAGTGGTTTCAAGTAAACTATTCCTTTGGGATCAGAGTAGCCAGTGTCGGGGCTGGATATCACAAGTGAGTAGGTGAAGACAGGGCTGGCATAGCTCAGAGGAGAGAGCTTGAGAGGTTAACAGACTGGACGTGTTAGGCAGCTAACACCCAGCCATCAGGGGCAAGGCTCTCTCTCATTAGAGGCAGGGGGTAACAAGATGATGCACAGTCCTGGGTTCCCTGAGAACCATCACACAAATAAATTTCCCCTAACTGAACCTTTTCCTTTCTCAGTCTCCTCTGAAGTAGCATGGCACCACTGCAGTGGAGTCTTAGTGTTTTCCCCAAACTAGAACTTTCCCTTCCCTAGTATTCTGGATTTTCACCCCTCCAGGACTTCACAGGCTTTTCCCAACTCAAAATCCCGGTGCATTAAAATGAGAAAATAAACAAACAATGGGTTCACTCATTTACCTCTTTCTTCAGAAAAAGTGCCCTCAAGCCCTTTCAGCTCCCTCTAATTCTCTGTCTGTTCTCAGGGAAAGGAGCTCTTTCTATACCTGGCCCTCTTCTGAGCTGGACACATGGCATACAGTCCTAGCTGCCCTGGGAATTGCATCTCCAACTTACCCTCCTCTCTTTCTTCCAGGAAACACTGGAATGGGGAGATGCAGCCCTTGAGAGACTTAAAGGTCTTATGTACCCATTGCAAGGAGTTACATTAATATTTTTAAAGGCATGTTTACTTACTGGGCACCTTATACAGTACTATAAAGATGTGTCAAAACAGCAAAAACAGAATAATGCATAAAGTCATCTGAATGCTAGTGTAACCCTTTCCTTGCCAGCAGTAAAAGGAGCCAGGTTCAAATAGTTGGGGGTTCCTCTTAAAATTAATAAACATATCAGCTCAAGCCTCCACCCAGAATCTTGGGAAAACTAAATTCCTTTCCTGGATGCCCTTAACAGACAAACTTCCCTCTCCAACGCTTCAAGTCTGAATAAAACAAGGAAAAATATATTAAGGGGGAAAGGAACTTCGCATTAATTTGGGAAAACACAGCAACAATAAATCAAACAAAAGTACAGCACCCACTCTCACAGTACCTTTGGCATGAGTCCTTCATCTCAGTTTCCCTACATGAGTGTGAACCTCCAATGAACAAATATCGCTTTAACCCATCACGTTCCCCCTTGCCTCTCTGCTGTATCCCATCAGAGTTTATTGTCAGTGGTTAGCAAAGGTCCAAAGTCCAGGAGTGCACTCAGACAGGTCCATCTCCAGACGCTGGGGGAAGTGCTGTCTGATCCAGTCCAGAGACTCCACCGCCTAACCCAGCTATTGTGATTACAACTCTAGTGGTGCTGAAAAAGAGGGTCTTTACCAGAGATCACTCAGTTCTATCACTGCACAATAGAACCCTTGTCTTTCCCTATGAATTATTTCCAAGCTACACTTCTCAGTAGTGCAAGATTGTGATTTTTATCGTGACCCCTCACTTAGATCATATTATGTATAGTTCTGTTATCCTTTCGTCACACCATAAGCATAATAAATTTCATTACCCCTTATCCCAAATAATTGAATTTTAATCAAAATGTTTATACTGGGATGGTGGGTAGCAAACATGCAAATGAAACTGCTCATTCTTTCTCTTCCTCCTGTTCACCAATAGATGGAAGCAGAGAGCTCCTTCCCTCTAGAGCCTCTGACCACTCAAGTTGTGGCATCCCTGTTTCCTCTATCATCTGCCTCCTTTTGCCCAGGTCCACCCAGGGCCGGCTCTACCATTTTTGCCGCCCCAAGCAAAACAAAAACAAAAAAACGCTCGGACTGCCACGCCCAAACTGCCAAAGCGCAAAAAAAAAAAAAAAAAAAAAAAAAAGAAACGCTCGGACTGCCACGCTCAAACTGCTGAAGCAGAAAACAAAACAAACAAAAAACGCTCAGACTGCTGCCGCCCAAACTGCTGAAACAGAGAAAAAAAGGGGAAAAAAGCTGCCCGGACTGTGCCACCCCATGGACGGAATGCCGCCCCTTAGCATGTGCCACCCCAGGCACGTGCTTGCTCCGCTGGTGCCTGGAGCTGGCCTTGGGTCCACCTGTCACCAGGAATTTGTGAGAGACCCATTTGAGGACACCGGTGGGATTAGAGGCCAGTCTGCCCCTACCCTTTGCATAAAGCAGTTTCTAAATCTCATTGGCAAGAGGATTAGGCAAAAGAATAACATCCTCTGAGAAAGGCACCACCACAAAGTGAATAGAAAGTGACATGGGTGGGCTCAGCTCTCAGTCAGCTGGTCACTACATATGTTTCCCTTCAGGCCCCTCCTCAGGGAAGGAGGTGGTCTATAGGGCTCTGGTCTATCAATGGAGAGATCTCTTAGGATGCCTAACCTCCTATCACGTATATAGTGGCAGAGAACCGAGAAGCCCATCATGAGTTATACACTCCATGCAAAACTGTCCTTACAGGGCACTTTGAGACAACAGTTGATGCATGGAGTCTGCTTACTGGGGCATAGTGGGGGAACAGTTATAGTATTACTGTCTGGGATGTTGCTGATACAGACTTGTCTAAAAGAAATAGATTTCTGTGCTGCAGGAGATTCTGAGCATTCTTTGAAGACATGGTTCATGACTCCTGTTTCACATCCCCATCCTCCATCTGAAGTAAGCCATAGAGCTGCACACCAAGCCACTGAAATCGGGAGAAAATGAGTTTCCTCTTGCACTGGCAGCCTCACATGGAGTGGTGGTGACAGTGGTGAAAATGCACACACGAGGAAACAGGATAAGTGTGGTGATGAATGAGAGGACAAAGCCTAGGGACATGAGGGAAATGGAGATCTCCAGGTCCTCAAAGGCTGGGATGCAGAAAGAAGACAGGCTTTGGACACTGGAGACGTCTGATGGTCATGTGGACTCAGCTGTCCCCTCACAGCTGCCAAAACCTGGAGCTTCCCCCAACACTGTCTGTGAATCATTCACATGCTGCCATGACAGATTTCAGTGAGACATCTTGCAGAGTCAGGCACTAGTCAATGTAAGTACGGGCAGCAGAAATTTGACCCAAAATAAATTTATTAGTCAAAGAACACTATAGAGATGGAATGAACTGCAGAGGGTGAGCAGTGAAAGGAGAGTGCTTGGGGAAGGATGGGATCCTACAGCATTTTTTTCAAGGTCCTTTCTACATAAATCAGGTCTAATGGTCAGCACAGGACACAGGGCCTTACCTATTGTGAAGGTCAAGGCTGTGATTCCAACTATGTCTCCCACTTGGGCGCACAAAGCACTAACCATTGGATCTTACTGCCTCACTGACATAGGGGTGACCTCTACTGACTGGGCCAGAATCATACCCAGGTTTCCTGCAAGGCAGCACAAAGCCAAAACCACCCCACTATATGAAGAACCCACCTGCACAGCCACACCAGTATCTGATATGGGCTGGGAAATTAACCCAAATTTCTTTCATGGCTACTCAAAGAGAAGAGTCTGGAACCTCTCAGACGGAGCCTTACAGTTACAGCTCTAACTGACTTTTGTTTCTCTCAGGCTCTGAAGGAGCAGCTCCTGGAGCCAAGTCTGCACCACTGGAGCCACAGAGCATCACAGCAGAGGATAGGCCACCACCACTGATGGAGAAGCATAAACACCAGACCACCAGGGCAAGGAGAGGAGCAATCACACAGCAGTTTGCACAGAGGCTAAGGGAGGATGGACTTAGAACATGAGTTGAACCCAGTCCTCCTGCTCCCTGAGGAGTGCCCTAATCACCAAGCTATGGGCTATTATAGGGTGGGTCTCTCTCAGTCTTTCCTGGAGATTTGTATAAAATACTTGAATAGTCAGTCATTGAGCCAGAGAAAGAGAGTGAGAACGAGAATGACTTTGTACCTTGCTAGTTAGGGCACTCACCTGAAAAAGATGGATCTGGAAAGAAACATTTCAATTTGAACTTTAATATTATCTCCAATAATCTGTTCTCTTTGGCATCCACAGCTGTGAAGCCACAAGGGTGCGATCTATGTGTATGCAACCACAGACTGCTAGACTGGATAGATAAAGGCATACAGTGTAACATGCAGGAATTTTGTTTGGAGACATGACATATCCTGGAAGAATCTAGGTGTACAAATCAGTAAACAGATTATTACACAACAACTTACTATTCACCTATGACAGGCAGTTTTTCTCCAGTACTTGTGTTATGTGAAAATACTGGGCCCATTTTCCTTTGAGCAGCACTCTGGGATAAGATGCACCTAGCGATATGAGTAATGACAATTCAATACAACTTGGTGGTTCTCATTTTAAATGCCAGAAGTCTAAGATGAGCAAAATGCTATTATTTTCTTTTAAATGGCTTTATAGCGTTGTTTGTGAGTGTACAGAAATTCCCAAAGTATGCAAAATTTACAGCATTTTGTGGAACAAGCCAGTAAAGCAAGAAACATCACACAACTGCATTTTGGCCATGGCACAACATCAGTTATCAGTTGTGCCATATCCTGAGGCCACATGTCTTCCCATAGTTTAAAATCAAGGATAGGACATGCCTCAAAAGTAACTGAAAATTCTACATCATAATCCCTGATTTTCATTTACAGTTTATTATATTATAGGGATAAAGGGCAGTGACACAGAAGAATCCTACCTACTGACATTGAAAAGACAGACACTAAAGGTCCTTCTGTTTGCTCAGCATCTGTGAAACTCTTATTAATCTAAGTACACAGCATTTTGTTCTTTCTACTGTTATGTTGCCGCAGCAGGTTTACCCATTGCATTTATCATCAAACCATCTTTGTGATTAATGACATTTTTGGTTAGTACTGCCTGGGATGGTCCATCATGAAAAGATTTTCAAGAATTTTGTGGTATCCTGGTCGTTTTCAACAAATACTGTACAAAGGCTCTTCAGAGTAGGCTATTCACGGTTATGCAAACTAAGTACTTTCAAGAAAAAAACATTAATAGGGTAGCCTTTATATGTTGTAAAGTCAGACCTTGAATTAACAAAAAATGCCTAGAGACGAGGCAAGTTATGTACAGAGCACTGACCAAGTGTTTTTGAAGGGTGGATTTCAAAACCACCACCACAGCTGTTCAAAATTCACTGCTCTTATAGTGCAGGGTCATAAAAGTTTTCCACTTAAAAAAGCAGATTGTGACTCTAATTAAAGACAGATCTGACAAGGATTAAAAAATAAGATGATTACACACCCTATTTCACTGCAGTTAGAGCTTTGAGGATCAAAATATGTAACTTCTAGACACATTCTTTAAATGAAACTTTGGGGAAAAAAGCTGTTAGTTGATGCCTGCACTGGGTCTTGACCTTTCACTCCTTTTTAGAATAAATGAGTCCTAATTCTCATCAGGAGTGGTGCCAGGGTTTTTGCCGCCCTAGGCGGCAGCACTCCTCCTCTGAGCATTCGGCGGCGGGGGTCCTTCCGCTCCGCGTCTTTGGAGCACTTCGGAGGCAGGTCCCGGAGCGAGTGAAGGACCCGCCGCCGAATTTCCGCCAAAGATCTGGAGCGGAAGGACCCCCTGCCGCCAAATTTCCGCCGAGGGCGGCAAAATGCCGCCCCCCAAATCCTGCCGCCCTAGGCGACCACCTAGGGTCGCCTAGTGGAAGCGCCAGCCCTGACTATCATGCTTACTCTCAATAAAAATATGAACAGCAACTAGGGCATGAGAAAAGGGTTTGCAGGATCAGATCTTTGACTTGTATTTTTAATGGGGTTTCTTTTATTCCTAGCATGATGTAAAATGTTTAATTTATTGTCTTAAAAAACATGAATGGGGTGAAAAATGAGTCAGTGCAAGGGTTAAGGAAAGAGGGGAACAGAACAGAAAAAGGGAAGAGCAGATAAAATGGGGGGAAAGGGCTGGTTTACACTACACAAGTCGACATAAAGCATCTTATGTTGACCTAATTATGTCAGTGTCTACACTACAGCCTTCCTTCTGCAGATGTAAGTGCCCTACTACACCAACATAACAACTCCACCTCCATGAGAGGTGTAAGGCTTATGTCGGTGTAGCACAGATACTGCCTGACATCAGCTGTTGGCTATCTTGTCCATTTCATGGCAGGAGCTGTGAAATTGACTAGAAAGCCGGGCAGCTAGAGCCCAGCTCCCCCCCACTCCCTGGGGAGAGAAGCCCTGGGCGGTTTCCCCCCTGCTCCCTGGGAAGAGAAGCCCTGAGCGGCTTCCCCCCTGCTCCTGCGGTGGAACGAGAGGTGAGAAGCGCCAGGCGGCTTCCCCCCGCTCCCAGTGAGAAACGGAGAGCAGAGGTGGGGGGCAGCCTGCCGGGAGCCTGGGAGCTTGTGAGGCAGCCGGGCTCCCGGCAGGAAGCTGCCAGCAGAGCTGAGAGCCTGAGCTCTCAGCTCCTCACACTGCTCCTGATGAAGCTCTCCTGATGAAGATGCTCACCACCGACCCAAGGAGGGTAGTGTGGACAGGCACCATCGCAGTAATTACTGCAGTGGCTGAAAGTCAACCTAATATAGGTCGACTTACCTTTCTACTATAGACATACCCTGAGTCAATAAAAACAATGAAAATTTAGACCTGTACTTCCTCAATATATAGCAGGGATCCAGCCATACATATACAGGGCAAATTGTCATGCTGTATTTGGATCTCCAGAGCATGCCAGATGTATTTGCATTTAATGTGAACTTCAGGACCATCCGTGATAAGAGATGGCTGAAATCACACCTATCAGGGTGAAGGGCCTAATGTCTCTCGCTGGGGGACTATGCTTTGGGTTTAAAGAATGAGCAAGGAGTTTGAGGTTTCTTCTCCAGACTGAGCATTCACTGAGATGGAGCTTAACATCTGCCACCCCAAGACATCTCCCAGGAAAAATAAACAGTAGCTTTTACGAAATATTGGTTGTATAAGGAAGTTGGGTGTTACTCTTTTTTTTTTAAATACTGTTACAAACATAAACACTTGAAACATGGATAGTCAGACTTTAAAGTAGCTGCATATTTGAGACAAAACACTGCCAATGCAATTTCATTCCCTGTATTACATTCCAAACCACCCCCAGATTCAATTTGAATTGTTCAAAGGCCTGTTAGTTTTTGTATATTGAGGAACAATATAAGATAACACCTTGCCTGGCTAATTTACAGTGTTCAGTGACAAGACAACATGTGTCCTTTCGTTGTCCTACTTTATTCTTTAGAGCTATATATTTGAGCCCATTGCTCCTGGGAGTGGAATGACTTAATATCACCCACCCGGTGACTGCTATTATTCTGGCCATACAAGAAGCCACCTAACAGTACAATTAATATGGAGTGACACTACCACAGAATCTACTTTCACCAAACACTAGGAGACGTGTCAGTGCAACTGTATATCTGAACCTGTGAGCCTGGGACCCTTGGGTGTCATCCAGGTGACCTAACAATGATACGGTGTGTACACAATGTGACAGCTCTAGGGCAGAGTGGCCTGTGACGGTGAGTCTCTGGGCCATGGAGCACAGCGGTCTAGCTTCCAGCAGTTCAGTCACACGGAGATTTTTTTCTGTCCAAGATCTCTGTACAGAGCTATTTCTCTTCTTTTTTTCTTTTCTTTCTTTTTTTTGGGGGAAGGGGAGAGGTGGCACGAATGTAGCTGTCTGTCTTAGAGAGAAGTGTAGGGTTCTTTGGTTTCTTGAAAAGCATCCCACTAGGGAACCAGCAATTTTCAGACTCCCACTTATTTCTCTTCCTTTTTTCTCCGTAACCCCCTTAAGCAGACTGTGAGAGGAAGGATAGTCTTGTAGTTAAATCCCTGGCCTGGGACTCAGACAGTCTGGGTTCAGTTGCTAGCTCTGATACAGGTTCAAGGTTACACAGTAAATAAATTATTTAATCTCTTTATGCCACAATTCCCCACCCATAAAATAGGGATAATACCTCCTCTTGCTCACCATTTGTCTGTCTTGTCTATTTAAACTGTAAGCTCTTCAGAGAAGAGAATGTCTCACTATGTAAACTTCAATGCCCCCAGCATTGTGACTCTAGTCACTACAGCCCAGATCCTCAAAGGCAGCAGAGTTCCCAGCTCAGCATGGGGGTCATCCCCCACCAGCCTCACCCCCTCACTGCAGGGCAGGCACTTGGTCCCGCTCCACTCTCTGTCCTTTGCTCCTGGGTGCCCACCTGCCCCCACCTGGGGCTGCCTGTGCAGTCACCTAGGCAGCGTGCAGTGTGAGGGTGGTGAGTGAGAGCCAGCCCCAAAACTTCCCCATGGCCTCCCAGGAATCTCTAATCACTGCCTCCTGGAGTGCAGCGGGGCAGGGATAAGGGATCCCTGTGGGATCCTGGAGCACACTGCACCCTAAGTCCTGGGGGCACACTTCACTGTTCTGCAGCCAGCAGCAGCCAGGCTCGGGTATGTGTGTGTTTTTCCTCTGAAAACTACATTTTGGGTCAAACTTCAAAACAGGCAAAAATAAATTAAAAAACAACCAATCAAAAACACCTTCACTGAACATCCCATTTTAAACATTAAGAATTGCTAAGTTTCATTTTAATAGTTTGACAGCCCTAGAGATTGACGTCCTATTTATCCTCAGAACAGGTGCACATGGGCATTTTACTACTAATGTGTCTCAGCCTAGAGCTGGAGACCCCAATTCTTAGATTAGATGGCAGTTCAATATAATGCTTTCTCACACTGCAGTCATTCTACTGAGACAGCTAGTAAAGTAGCTAATTATGCAGTTTATGTACTCCTTATGGGCACCTGAGTTTCATTTAACAGCATCATCAGAGTTAGGAAACAGGGTGGACAGTAGAGTTTTCCCACAGTGCAACACATTCGTAGGGCTAGAGTGTTGTCACTCTGGGATAGGGTTACTTTGATTCAGGTCTGTGCCCTGCTGTGTGGATGCCAAAGCCCTAGATTTGAGCACAGGTCAGAAAATCCTTAACCAAGGGTTAAACACAGTGTAGACACTCACGCCCAGGGTTCCCTGATATGGGTCAGCTGACTCGAGTCCTGCTAACCTTAGCTTACATTACTGTGTAGACATACCCTCAGAGGTCTGCTCCTGGATCTCCTCCATCAGCTGCTGCAGACTGCCTTCTGCAGTAGCACTTCCAGCTCTCACTGTAATTATTCATTGTCTGAGAGATCATCCGCCTCCTCCAGGCTCTTATCAGTCATTATGGTGGCTATGGAGGAGGGCCTCTCAAATAGTGGAGCTGTTAGGGTAGGGTTGTTGAGAGGGCAAGAGGAAACACAAGCTTTGTGGCCTACAGGAAGATGAACTGAGGCCACGTCTATATGTACAGCGCTGCAGCAGCACAGCTGTCCTGGTACAGCTGCGCCACTGCAGCACGTGTGGTGAAGACGCTCTATGCCCAATGGGAGAGAGCTCTCCTGTTGGCAATAAAAAAACCCACTTCTGTGAGCAGTATAAGCTATGTTGGCAGGAGAAGCTCTCCTACCAACAGCGCTATGCACACGAACGCTTATGCTGGTGTAACTTATGTCGCTCGGGAGGTAGAATATTCACATCCCTGAGCGACATAAGTGTTGCCAACATAGGCTGTATGTAGACAGCCTGAGCTGGGAGTCCACAGACCATGAGCTGACATTTAAATTGCCATCACTGGGCCTCAGAGTTAATACTCAATTGTATGAATGGGACAGTTCACATCTCGCTTAGGGCTCTTTGCAGATTCAGGCAGATATCACTTGGTTCATATTTAGGAGGTTTTCTTCATAATCAGCGGGGCTGGAGACTTAATATTTTAATAGACATCTGAGACTCTGGAGCAGTTTTTTTTAGACTGCTGTCTAAAAATACCTCACAATAGTGTGGTTGTGCAACAGCATTATACATTGGTTCCCGCTTATAGACCCCTGGCCCCCCAGTATGTCTGGCCCAGTGGCTGGAGCACTACTGAACACTGAGGAGACATGGTTTTAATTCCCTGAACTGTCTGTAATATATCACTTAGTCTAGAAGGGACTGGCCCTCTACCTGGACTTGTTCTATCCACTTCTCCTCCTCCTCCTCATCTGACTCCAGCTGTGTGCTTGGGAAGATCGTTCTGACAGCTTTCCAAGAGAGGGAGGAAAAAAACCAATTTCCCTGCACCAAAGGAACCAATATTGCCTAATCCGAATGAAGGGAGAGTTCAGCTCTATCAGACATGGAATGGGACAAATTCCTAGAATACTGCGGGAAGGCAGTGAGGATGTGGTTTGGGTTTTATTCCTGCCTCTGGATACAATGTGATTTGGAATTAGAAAAGGTGCAGAGAAAGGCAACAAAAATTATATGGGGAATGGAACAACTTCCAAATCAGGAGAGATTAAAAAGACTGGGACTGTTCAATTTAGAAAAGAGATGACTGAGAAGGCTGTGACAGAGGTTTACAAAATCACAAATGGTGTGGAGAAAGTGAATAGGGAAGTGTTATTTGTCCCTTCATGTAACACAAGAGCTAGGCAGCAGGTTTAAAGCAAACAAAAGAAAGTACTTCTTCACAGAATGCATTGTCAACCTGTGAAATTTGCTGCCATGAGATGTTGTGAAGGCCAAAAGTAGAAATGGGTTAAAAAAAGAATGAGATAAGTTCGTGAAGGACAGGTCCATCAATAGTAGTTAGCCAAGCTGGTCAAGGACACAACCCCATGCTCCAGGTGTCCCTAAACATCTGACTGCCAGAAGCATCTGGCACCAGCCACTGTCAGATATAGGATACTGGCTACAGAGACCATTGGTCTGACCCAGTATGGCCCTTCTTATGTTCTTATGTAGAGCTTAGAACAGGGAAGCCAGACATCTGGTTTAATTTCTTGTCCCTCGGAGGGAGAAGGAACATATTTGAACCAGGGAGACTGGAACTCAGGACTGCTGGAATCTATTGTTGGCTCTTGAAGGGGTATGAGATCTAGTTGTCAGCATAAGAAAGTCAAACTCCTGGGAGAGTTTCTTGACTGCCACAGGTGTGGGATATGACCTTGGATTTCACTACTCTGTGCCTCAGTTTCCTCACTAATAAAACAGATATTGGGAACCTACCTTATAATGCTTATAATGTTCTTGAGATCCCAGTATTTAAGTTCCTGGGATCTGCTAACCCACCCTTGTTTCACTTGCTGCTATTTGGGCTGGCCAGAATCTTCATTTCCCCATCTTATACCAGCACTCACCCTCTTGGTGCCCAACCCTCTCTCTTTCACACATACACACACACACAAGTTATCTGCTTGTACTTGGGATCTTTGGTTCCTCTGGCCCCTTCCTCATATGTCTCTGTCATTATATTCCTGAGCTGCTGGTCAGAGCATGTGGACTGGGAATCAGAACTCTGGGGATGCATTCCTGACTCTGCCACAGACGTGTGTGAGATCTTGGATATTGCCTCCCTGTGCCTCAATTTTCCCACTAGTAAAGTGTGACAATACTGAGGACCTACCTCAGAAGATCTGTAAAGTGCTTTTGGATCCTAATATTTGGGTCTTTGGGATCCAGATACTCCCTGATCTACATCCTGTCCCTCTTTCAGCTGCTATTGTTTGGATTCCCCGGGGTCTTTTTTTCTCCTCTTTCTCCTGCACCACTCTCCCACTTCGTGCCCTCCCCTCTATCTTTGCTGGTATTTGGGTCCCTGTTTTCTCTTATCTTTCACTCAGCTCCTTCTTCATCTTGATGTCCCTAAGCTGGTTCTGCACTAGCAGCAGCTCCTGCACCTTCTCTGCTGCAGAAGCGTCACCTGGAACCCCAGAGACCATCTAGGTTATATTATAGGGGAAACTTTTCCCAGTTCATCTACAGACCTTATCTCTGGTACAGCCACAGGCTAGCTCATTCCAGCTCCTACGTTCAGGGAGAGCCTTCCAGGAACAAGAGAGAGGACTGACGGGGGATTATGTGATGTGGACACCTTTCCAATAGGAACTGTACCAAGACCCATCAGTTTGTTTCACACAGGACCCAAACAGACCTCAGAGAGGAAAGACCCTGTGGCAACCAACCTGGGGCCAGTTCAGTAATGGTGAAAGGCCTTCTATCCCATTCCCTTGTCTCTTGGAATCTTAGTTTAAATTAGTATTCCTTTGATTGTATCAGGAGATACCTCTGCCACAGGATCAGAATGGGGCATTGTGTGCTGTGATTTCCATAGGCCAGCACTTTCTATCAATAAAGTTCCTATAGGGACAGAAGTCTATAACTCAATAAATCCTACTATTAGTTATGTGTGAACTCCTCATTCTCCCCACTCTCTCTCACACAGCCCTCAGTGTATTAATATAAGCCCCATCTTCATGCTCTTAAACTCTGCTGATAGCATCAGATCCTCCTGCTTTGTTGCTGCCCTTCTCTTTCCTCTTCAACCCCAACCGTACGTCATTTAGTAGCATCCCTCCTGCCAGACCCAGATGTCTATTACCCTCAATTCTTTGTCCCAGGCTCAGCATGAAGAAACATTGTCTATTCCACGTCCATTCATCTCCTCAGAGGAACTGGAGTCTAGTAGGATTTAAGTAGCTCTGTGTGAGGTGAGACTTGGGGCCAGAATATCTGGGACCAGGAGGGAATGATGTTTAAGCAAGTCAGGGTGCTTACTGCTGACGAGTGACGTAGAAAGGTTTTAGCAACTGGTGGGGGAGTTGGAGTGTTGTCATTATTGGGCATCAGAAGAGTTTCTCCAGGTAGAAGGTAGGAGTAGGGAGGGATATGGCAACTGGCTGAGAACTGGGATTCCATAATTCACTGGGAGTTGGGTGTAGCAGATCACTGGGTGAGCAAACTCTTAGGTGCTTTCCAAGAGGGAGTAAAAAGCAGAACCTCCAGAAACACAGGCTTCTGTGTAGCTATCCAATTGGCTCATCCCTAAGGCTGGCTTCGCAGAGTCCCCAGCCTTCTCCCCGACTATGAATTTGCATACCTCCTGCCATTCCTCTTGCTCAAGAGATTTCTCAATTTCCAAACATTTGTGTTTGTGAAAGTGAATGCCCTTCAGCTGCTGTGGTCAGTGCCCCCACTCCCTGACCACACTGAAATCATGCAGATTGATTTTTAGGCCAAGACACACACAATAACACAGAAGTGAGAGTGCAGAAAGAGCCCAAACTACACTACTCCTAGCAACAGCACTCAGGAACTGATGGAGAACAAAGACACTTGGATGCAGAGAGCCCCACAGACGATCTCTTTCAAAAAGAAAATCAGACAGGAGGAAGCAGGTCAGGGTCCTGACAATGGCCCAGACTATGGTAACAACCAGGGGACAACAGAGAAGCCCAGCAAGGCTCTACTCCTAGCAAAGGCAATGGCCAGAGTCCTGCCCTAGACACTAGTGATGCCCAGTATCATGGAAGAACCAAGGTATTGTTCCTCCTTTCAAATCTGTTTTCTCAGGTGTCAGGTCACCAGCCCCACAAAATGTTATTTCCCCCACCCCTCACTAATATAGAAACATTCACCAGCAAGACAGCAGCATGATGTAGCAGTTAGATCAGAGGACTTGGAATCAGCCAGGAGTCCTGGGCTCTGGGCCCAAACCTAGAAGGGAAATGTAGTTCAGTTGTCAAGGCAGGTGAGATTGGGCGTCAGGATTTCCAGATTCTATTCCAGGCTCTCATTATACTTCCTCCAGACCAGAATCCCCTCCACACCTCATTTTCCCAACCTATGTGCCGCCTCTCCCACTACAGTTCCAGCCTACTCATCCTCTGAACAAGTACACAGAGGCAGTAGTCACTGGGAGGACCTACCGGGGTAGAGAGACTGTTGGGTGACTGCAAGCCCCTCTCCAAACTACTCTGTGCAATTGTGTGGATCTCTCTACAGAGGGAAACATAACACATGATTTGCTGCCACCAAATTAACCCTTATTTTAAATGTTTACGAACCTGTCTGTATGGCAATTATAAGCATGTCACAGGACCACTTTAGTAGCATACACAGAATCCTAACTACATAGCTGAACTGTGCTAGAACCCTATAGCTCTAACATATAAAGGGGCAGGAATCTAAAATTCAGTCACTGTAAATGATATCCTAATTCCAAGTCACACACTCAATTGTGTAGGGCCCTATCAAATTCACAGCCAGGAAAAATGCATCATGGACCATGGTCTCCCCCGTGAGATCTGTCAGGGTGGGGCAGGGCTGGGGACGCCCCAGCCAGAGCTCCTACCATGCTCCGGGCTCCAGCTCCTAGTCTTGGCAGGGCTGGGGGCTCTTCTCTTGCAGGCGCTGTTGCAGGTGCTGCTCCTGGAGCCGGGTCAGACCCACCTCCAGAAACCTCCCCACAGCTGCAGGAAGCTCCACACCCTGCCCCGTTTCCTGCCCCCATCGCTCCCCAGATATATAGGGAGCAGCCGCTGCCAGTAGGAGCTCCCATCTGGGACGTCCCAGCCAATGGCACCAGAACCAGGGAGACCAGCGGGTCATGCCCCACACGTTTTAACATGGGCATTGTTTGGGGGGCAGAGGGTGACACTGCCACCCCAAACTGCAAGCCACAGTTCCCCTGCCATGAAGCACAGCCCCTGCCAGCACAGCTCTGCGCCTGCCCGAGGTTTGCTGTTTGGGGGGACAGTGCTGCCTCTGCTCCCCAAAACTACACCCATGTTAAAAAGTGGGGGGCATAGCCCCCTTCCCCTCAGTTTCAGCACTGGTGGCTCCCCACTTCTACGAAGGTTCCAGCACTCTTGTCCCAGCCTATCTCTCCCTGGCTCTAGGCCCAGCACTCAGAGGTTAAAGGGACCTTGGGCTGGCTGTGTTGGGGGAGACCACAGCGCCCCCCTGACCACAGCATCCTGGGCGGTCGCCCACCCATAAGGCCAGCCCTGCCCCCGCCAAAAGTGAACCCCCCCATACCGTGCGACCCTCACAGCTGTGCTTCACATTGCACTCCAGTTGCCCAGCTCTGAAGGCAGCACCTCCATCAGCAGCAGCGCAGAAGTAAGGGTGGCAATACTGTGACCCCCCTACAATACCTTTTTAAAAAAAACCCCTCCACACACACACTTTTGGGTCAGGACCCCATGGTTATAACACCGTGAAATTTCAGATGTAAATATCTGAAACCATGAAATTGACGATTTTTAACATCCTATGACCATGAAATTGATGAAAATAGACCGTGAATTTGGTAGGGTCCTAATTATAACCCTATGTACACAGCATTGTTTTGCTTCTACTGTTGCACTGCCAGAGGATCTTTTACATTTCTTACCATATTTATGATGAATGACAGTTTGGGATAAATACAATATTGGATGGCTTACCATGAAACAAACTCAAGTCAGCTTTTGTACACTGGCCTTTCTGCACAAATATAAATGACTTTCATAAATGACAATTAGGAAAGACTATGTACTTTCAAGTAAGGACATGACTTGCGAAGCTGTTGGGTGTTTTAAAGCCAGACCTTGAACTAACAGGAGACAGGGTAAGCTACATATAGAATACTGACCATGTGTTTTTGAAGGATGGATTTCCAAACCACTGCTACAGCTGTACACAGTAGGTTAGCTGCCCATATAATGCATGAAGAGCCATACAAATTTTCCACTTAAATATTTTTACTTCTAAAAGGCAGATTCTGGCTCCAAGTAATTAAAGACAGATAAAAACCCTGTCTACACAGCATATTTCACTGCAATTACAATTCTGCAGCCAAGATGATGTAAATTTTAGATTAATGTTTAAAATAAAATCTTGCACAAAAAGCTGACTGTAGATCCCTGCATTCAGCCCTGATTCTGCAAAACCTTGCTGTGGTTTCACTGCTGCCATCCCCCCTCATGGTGTAGCAACTCTTTCCACTCTTGCACCCCCTGCCAATAGTCACTCAGATCCTGCAGTGGACTTTCTTCTCGTAACTTGGCTCTCCCATCAGGTCACATTTTAACTCCACCCCTTACAACAAAAAGTCCAGAAACGTCTCAACACAAAAGATCTTTTTGCTCCCTCAGCCTGTTCTTTAAGCTCAATCTTCCACCAAACTCTGGCTGTGTACTGAGGAGTTTACACTTGTTACTTCGTTGGTGAAATCTAAGTAGAGAACTCACAACTATTTTGGGGTGTGTGCCCTGCTGTTAACAGTTTGCCCTGAGGTTGGTATTCTCGCTCATGAGCCACTCAAGACAGTGTGACAGCCCTTTCCTCAGGGCTATTAAGGAAACCCAGGCCCACCCTCTCCTCTGGTCCCCAGCCCAGAGACCCTGTATTAAGCAGCTAGGTCTGCTCCTTCGTGCACAGCCTTTCCCTGAGCCACTTCCTACCTCCTAGCCACTTGTAGTCTCACCTCTGTCTTCTCCCTAGGTCCTCCCAGCTCCTTCTTTCTCTGCTGGAATACTGACCCCTCAAGACTGCCTCTCTGTACCTTGCCACCACTACAGGTGTTAATTCTATCCCTGTGGCCTTCTTCAATCTGCCTTCTCCCAAACCCTTCCAAGAGAGAGGGAACTGTCTACCTTCTCTCTTCTGGATCTCTGTCTTGGGTCTAATAACAAATGAAGTCTGATTAGGTGCAGCAAGATGGGCTAATAATGATCTCAGATGCTTGTTAATCCTTTGTTCACCTATGTAGGATAGACTCACTTACTCAGATTACTACATGAGTAGGTTTGCAGATCAGACCTTTAATTTGTATTATTATTGGTTTGGTTTGTTAATAAAAGAAAATAATCTCAGAAAATATGGACAGGGTGAAATCTGAGTCACTCCCAGATTTGAGCATTTGAATTGTCCAAAAATAATTGTTCAGTTGACCAGTCAAATGATGTAAAAAATGGTCAAATATTTGACAGCACTAATTTATTAGAAGAGTAACAGAAGTAAGACAGCATGGTTTCCAGTAGGCATAGCCTTAGATACTTATGCCTAATTACAAAAAAAACCCCCACAAGTTACTTGAGTTATTTTAACTCAGAAAAACACAAAACAATGAAATGAATTTCTGAAAAAATGAAAGAATTATTACCTTGTTTAGCAATATTAGGTTAGTATTTAAATATGATGATTATTCAAGACTGAACCATTACAACAGAAAAAATTAAATTAAATAAAACAAACACATAGCAACTATGAAAGAAAAAGGTCATTTTTAAGAGCACTTATGCTAAGTAGGCAGCAGGCCAACTCTTGAAACCGCTTAATGGCTGTGCATCTCTTCTCTGGGTGCTGGGGGAGAAGGTTTAAATGACTGTGAACCCTCTTCTCCCTCCCTCATTCCAGTTTGAGTTAATTTCTGTAAGTTTGTCTTGTCAGTTTATAATGTAAGCTCTTTGGCGTAGGGACTGTATCTTGTTTAATGAGCTCTGTAAACCACCATTTACACTGATGGCCTTGTACACAAATAAGGATATGCATAATATGATGTTTATTCTAGAAGATTCTGGCTAATCAAAATACTCAACTTTCAATTGGTTCAACCTTTCTTCCATGAGGTGACATTAGCATGAGTGATCAAAGCATTTAAGTAGACTACCAGATGGCACCATGATGCTATCAAAAAGGTAGACCACAGGGCATTCTCATAGGGGAATGACTCTGGCAAGGGGGAGGCAGCAAAAGCCTTTCCCCGGTCACTGCCTCCCCCCAGCATAGCCTTTCATTACAGCAGGGAAAGTCTTCAGGAGCAGGGAGCTGCCAGAGCCTTTCCCAGCTGCCTCCCCCAGCCAGTCTTTCACTGCAACAGGGAAAGGCTCCAGCAGCTCCCTGTGGTAGGGAAAAGCTACAGCAGTGGGGAGCTACTGGAGTCTTTCCCCATTGCCTCCCACATGCCAGAGCATTCCCCCACTGCTGGAGCCTTTCTCTGCACAGGGGAGGCATTGCTGGGACATGTAGAGAGCCGTGTAGGGTACACAACCTAAGGTTCTATATAAATCCAGGGTATGCCACATCTTGAATACTGCATGCAGATGTGGTTGCCCCATCTCAAAAAAGATATTGGAACTGAAAAAGGTTCAGAAAATGAATGATTAGGGGTCTGGAACGGCTTCCATAAGAGGAGCGATTAATAAGACTGGGGCTTTTCAGCTTGGAAAAGAAACGACTAAAGGGGGATATGATAGAGGTCTATAAAATCATGACTGGTGTGGAGAAAGTAAATAAAGTGTTATTTACTCCTTCTCATAACACAAGAACTAGGGGTCACCAAATGAAATTAATAGGCAGCAGGTTTAAAACAAACAAAAGGAAGTATTTTTTCACACAACACACAGTCAACCCGTGGAACTCCTTGCCAGAGGATGTTGTGAAGGCCAAGACTATAACAGGGTCCAAAAAAGAACTAGATAAGTTCATAGAGGATAGGTCCATTAATGGCTATTAGCCAGGATGGGCAGGGATGGTGTCCCTAGCCTCTGCTTGCCAGAAGCTGGGAATGGGGCCAAGGGATGGATCACTTGATGATTACTTATTCTGTTCATTCCCTCTGGGGCACCTGGCATTGGCCACTGTCAGAAGACAGGATACTGGGCTAGATGGACCTTTTGTCTGACCCATGATGGCCGTTCTTATGTTCTGCCATGTCTGTACTCTACTCGCCTGATTTACACAGATGTGGATTAATGTCTTCCACCTTTACACATCTTCCAAAACATAAAACAGAAATATTGTTTTATGACATCAGATGTTCTAGACTTTTATTAATATATCCAAACATAAATACTGTATGCCTGAAACATGAGTAGAAAACTTTCTAATAGCATTGTATTTGAAACAAAACACTGACAGTGCAATTAAATTTCCTGAATTACATTTCAAATGATCACAAAATTCAGCATGAAGCGTGCAAGGATCTTGTTACTTTTTGTATATTTAATTACACATTCCTTTGTTAATAAAGTGTTTGGTAAGCAGTAATCCTTTCATTGGTCCCCCATGTATTCACTTAGGATGCGTCTAAATCTAGATCCTAATGAAATTATAAAAAAAAGTCTCAGGAGGGTTTGAACATTTTTAAATCACCAGCTAACATTCAAAAAGGAAGAAGGTCTGAGCAGCTTTCTTCAGTTAGCAAATTTCACCCAACTGAATTACAAAGAATATCATATGGTAACATGGCAAGCAGATCTGAGTTATAGAATCATTTTTCCTGAGGGCTTGTCTATTCGGGGAAATTTACCGCTATCGTTATATTGGTATAATTACAAGTATAATTCCCGTGTGGACACTCTTATGAGAGTGTTTTGAAAAGAGATCACTTCCTGTGCTAAGATACTGTTGAACATTGCTGTGTGCAGTTGGATAGCAGCCGATACTACCTGAGACAAAGCTGCCTTGCTCTTTGAGCACCCTGTTATCAGAAACATCTCGGCAAAGGACAGGCAATGCAGACATAGGAGACCTGTATAAGGGTTTGTCTGGAGCTGCGCCACTAGAGCACTAGTGAAGATGCTACCTACACTGGGAGAGCTTCTCCCATGGCACAGGAGGTACGCCACCTCCCCAAGAAGGGGTAGCTATGTCCACCGGAAGCCCGTTGACCTAGCGTTGTCTACACCGGGACTAAGTCAGTATAACTATGTGGCTGAGGGGTGCCACATAGTTACCATAGGAACAACAGGCGCGCCGGGGCAGCAGCCAAGGCTCTCACTGCCCGCCCTGACAGCGACCGGACGCGAGCTGCGGGACGGCAGCAGCACGAGACCTGCGTGCTAACCGCACTTCCCCGCCTCCAGGCCCCGCCCCTCGCTCACCTCCCCAGGCGCCGGCCTGACTCTGGCGCGCACTAGTGACGTCACTCATAAATGCCGACTCCGGCCTAGAACGACGGGAACAGCAAGAAAGGCTCTGCGCATGCGCATCCTACAGTTTCCGGTTCCTTTTGCATTCTTCCTCCAGTAAGGGGCGGAGCGAAGCCGACGGCGCTCCCGTGTGACCTCACGGAGATCACTGAGAGTTTCCTGTCCCCATGTAAACTAAGGGCGGAAGTGCCCTAAACGCTACGCGAGGCGGGGTAAGGGTGAGAGGTCGAAGGTGGAAGGTCTCGCAGCGGGAAGATGGTGGCGCAGCAGCCGCTCCTCGTGGTGCGCTGCGGCGGTAGCAAGTTGAGCGGCGCCAGAGCGGCGTTCTCCGCCGATGCCAAGTGAGGGGGGCGCGAATCGGAGGGGGATGTTGCGCGGGGATCGGGGGCGCGACACGGCCCAGGACCCGTCGGTGAGCCCCGCTGGCCCTGCGGCGCCAGCGCGTGTAACGGCCGCAGGCGGGGCGGGGGGACTCACCAGGGGCTGCGAACGCGCCTCCCCGGGCCGGTACTAGCGCTGTGGGCGCGGAGCCTGCTGCTCCGTCAGCGCAGCGCGGCCCCGGCCGGACACGGACCGGCCCCTAGCGCAACTCGAACAGCCCACAATTCGGGAGCACGAGTCGGGTCCGAGGAGCCGCCACCAAACCCCAGCGGGGACCTGCCCTGCCGGTGCCTCGGGCGTGGGAGCCAGGCTGGGGGTCCTTAGCTCCGGGCAGCCCCGCCCTGCCAGGGTTTTTCGGGTCAAGTTCTTATTCATGAGAAATTCCCAACACGTGGGATTCAGGCTAGTTGGTAATAAAGCCAAATTTTGAAATGCTGAAATTTCTCAGATGGCAACTCAGCCACCGGCTGGTCACCTTCTCCATCCTCAGCGCATGTGATGGGAAGGAAAAGATGAGCAGGAACTAGGAGGGGTGCAGCTGGCTTGGCTACCTAAGAGATGTAGGAGTGATACAGGGGGCCCTGGTAAGGGATAGCAGGGGACATATAGCAGTACCTTGCACTTGTCTAGTACTTGCAGTCAGAGACTTTCAAAGCACTTGTAAAAGTTAGTAGGGAAAGATACTCCAAAATAGCACATCAAGGTAAAGCATTCTACTGAGGGGGGTAGAAAGTAATTAAATCCTCCCATTACTGGTGAAAAACTGGAGGTGGCCTGTTGGTGCATGGCTTGACATGGCTCAGGATGAGTGGTGCATAAATAGTGTGTGGATAACTTTGAATGTACAGATTTCAAAGTGGTAGTCATGTTAGTCTGTATCAGCAAAAACAACGAGGAGTCCTTGTGGCACCTTAGAGACTAACAAATTTATTTGGGCATAAGCTTTCGTGGACTAAAACCCACTTCATCAGATGCATTGAGTGAAAAATACAGAAAGCAGGTATATATATTACAGCACATGAAAAGATGGGAGTTGCCTTACCAAGTGGGGGGGGGGGGTCAGTGCTAACGAGGCTAATTCAATTAAGGTGGAAGTGGCCTATTCTCAACAGTTGACAAGAAGGGGTGACTATCAAAGGAGGAAAATTACTTTTGTAGTGCTAACAAGGCCAATGGACACTACAGTGCAAATAAGCAATGGTCACATAAACACCACCCTATACCGGAAACCTACTGACCGCTATACTTACTGACATGCCTCCTGCTTTCATCCAGACCACATCAAACGATCCATTGTCTACAGCCAAGCTCTAAGATACAACTGCATTTGCTCCAATCCCTCAGAGAGAGACAAACACCTACAGGATCTCTATCAAGCGTTCTTAAAATTACAGTACCCACCTCGTGAAGTGACGAAAGAGATTGACAGAGCCAGAAGGGTACCCAGAAGTCACCTACTACAGGCCAGGCCCAACAAAGAAAGTAACAGAACGCCACTAGCCGTCACCTACAGCCCTCAACTAAAACCTCTCCAGCGCATCAAGGATCTAAAACCTATCCTGAAGGACGATCCCTAACTATCACAGATCTTGGGAGACAGGCCAGTCCTCGCTTACAGACAGCCCCCCAACCTGAAGCAATACTCACCAGCAACTACATGCCACACAACAAAAACGCTAACCCAGGAACCAAGCAATACATGCAACAAACCCTGTTGCCAACTCTGTCTGCATATCTATTCAAGGGACACCATCATAGGACCTAACCACATCAGCCACACCATAACGGACTCGTTCACCTGCACATCTACCAATGTGATATATGTCGTCATGTGCCAGCAATGTCCCTCTGCCATGTACATTGGCCAAACCGGACAGTCTAAAAAGAATAAATGGACACAAATCAGACATCAATAATTGTAACATTCAAAAACCAGTAGAAGAACACTTCAATCTCCCTGGACACTTAATAACAGACTTAAAAGTGGTAGTTATTCAACAAAAAAAGTAAAAAACAGACTCCAACAAGAAACTGCAGAACTGGAATTAATTTGCAAACTGGACACCATCAAATTAGGCCTAAATAAAGATTGGGAGTGGATGGGTCACTACAAAAATAATTTTTCCTCCCTTGGTATTCACCCCTTCTTGTCAACTGTTGAGAATAGGCCACTTCCACCTTAATTGAATTGGCTCATTTCATGTGCTGCAATATATATATACCTGCTTTCTGTATTTTTCACTCCATCTGATGAAGTAGGTTTTAGCCCACGAACGCTTATGCCCAAATAAATTTGTTAGTCTCTAAGGTGCCACAAGGACTCCTCGTTGTTTTTGAGTGTACAGTAACTCCTTCCTTAACGTTGTAGTTATGTTCCTGAAAGTGCTGTGTAGGCAAGAGGCAGTAGCAAACTAGCTCATGCGCTTCAGTGAGTCCTCTCACCACTTTTCCACAGTGAGTAATTAACTTGCATTTCTGTATCTGGATGTGGGGATAACTGCAAGTGAAATAGGAGTGAATGTGGGGACACTGTAACATATTAATTGCCTGCATTCAATATTGATGTTTGAATTACCCAAAGGTTAATTCTCCAGAGTAAATGAACCCTGGTGTAGATGAGGCTTTAACCTAGGTGTTGAAATTATTATTATTTATTCAGGATGTTGTCATGACACTAATTTAACTATAAATTCCTTTATTAAATCCAAAGGCTGAGTTATATTTATACAGTAGCTCTAAACATGCCTCAAACACCTAAATAATAAGCAGTTTACTACATCCAAACAATAACAAAACATTTATAAGCATTTGATCAAGATACTGACAAACAGATTAAACCCAGGGGTTCTTAGACCCATATTAGCTCCAACGTGGTCAGGCAGGTATTAGCAGTGAACCCTTTAAAAGTTTACTTTTTACACCCTTTAACAAACAAGTGATGTCATTGCCAATTACTGACTTCAGCTAAATACCAATTTGAGACACTTCACCCTTATTTCAAGTCTTAATCCAGATAAGATTTACAACTTCCTTTTATCCCCAAGGCCTATCCTCCCTATCTCTACCCTCCTTCTTGCTGACCAACCGGTTTTTCATTGCACCTGGGTTCACTTAGGCTTTAACTTTTAAGATAACTTTGGTATGTGGGATGGGGAGGTCCATGTTGCCTCTTAAGACAGATTCTTTCTGTCCTATTCAAAACCATTTGCTGTCACCGCTGTTGGTCAGGAGCCTTTTTTTTTTAGAAACTTTCCCTTATCTCATTAATTTAGTCTTTGAACCAGACATCCTCCCTACTCCATTCCTTCTGCCCTACTTGCTAGTCAGGGTCTTGCTTTACAACATGCACATTTCTTTAACCAGATTAAAAGATAACTTTAATTTCATATTTATTCTACAGTAGGGTATCTACTGGGAGGTGGGAGAGATAGTATTAAAGCCGGATTCTCTAGCCTGTTTTTTGTGTGTCTACACAGACATGAATAAACCATGTTATAAAAGGTTTTGTCCATAACCATATTTAAGCAGAGTTATTTTGCAGTGTAGTCGTGGGACTGTCCATTCCAGAACCATTCTTCTCTTCACCCTCCTTAGCTGAGTATGCTGTCTTTGGCAGCCCATAATCAAGGGCTGGAGATCAAAACATAATCTTAAACATGTAGGCACATGTTGTTTTAAACTTGTCTGTTTGGCTAAATTTCCTATTTTTAGCGTGGCGTGACACTTAATTGTTAGTATTCTGGGCTGCAAAAAAACAAAGGGTGGTGGGGGCTAAGGAGAGATTTAAAATAGACTTGTTTCAGAAGCGAGGGATGGAACAGTGTAAGTGAAGTAGAGTCTTCTGCAGCTGTGAAGAGTGGCATGAAGGTGTGCAGAGAGTAGATAAACGGAAGAGTGGCATGCATGGCTTTGAACATCAGTAGGGCAATTTTGAATTGGAGTTGGAGATAACTAAGGAACCAGTGAAGATGTCAAAGGAAAATTCATGGACCATTAGAGAGTAGGTTAGCTGCAGCATGCTGAAGTTTCACAGGGAACCTAAGAATGCCCTCCCTCTGATACTTATCTTAAATTCTTTATAGGAATTTCTCATTTTTGTTTTGGTATGTTGTTTTTTTAAAACCTATAAAATAGGAGTGCTGAGAAGGTGCTTGAGTCTTAGGGAAGGTCTACATTACAGCCCGGATTGACACTCTGAGATCGATCCACTGGCGGTCGATTTAGCGGGTCTAGTGAAGACCCTCCAAATCGACAGCGGATCGCTCACCAGTTGATCCCTGTACTCTACCCCTGTTGAGAAGAGTAAGGTAAGTTGATGGGAGAGTTTCTCCCATTGACTGACACACACACACACACACACATATACCTGTGCGCGGTATAGACCCTACGGTAACTCAACCTAAGGTACGTCGACTCCAGCTACGTTATTCACATAGCTGGAGTTGCGCAGCGTAGGTCGACTTGCTGCGGTAGTGTAGACATAGCCTTAGGAACTTGAGGTTTGGGAAAAAATTAGCTGATCTTTATTGTTTGGCCATAATTGAGAGCATTTCCAGGCAGAGTCCTATAAATGTAGCAGATACTGATGTTATGAAAGGAGGAGATAGATATTTTGTATGTAGTATGGAGAGGTGTAAGTAGCATCATGAATGTTTTATTTGTTATGCTGATCAATACAGGCCTTTATTTTTCAAGGTGATCAAGCCATCAGCACCTTTAGCAAGAACTAAAATACATAAAAGTAACTTTCCTGCCTTTGCAACTGCATGTTTAAATCTGATATACTTGTTTGTTCTTCCATTACATTTAATGGTGAAGTAAGTAAATCTGTACAAACAATGGAAAACAAAGTTCCAAATATGGAGTCATCTCTTTGATGCTGGCCTACATTTTTCATGTTTAGTACTTTGTAGATTCAAAGTAGTTGTTACTCTTGATAAACATAAAGTGTAATATCTTTATCCAGAATTCTCCGTCACCCTGTGATATTAACCTTTTGTTTCATCATCTTTTCAGATACCTTTTATGTGCCTCAGGAGACTATGTGAAAGTGTATAGCACGGCTACGGAAGAATGTGTACACATCCTGCAGGGTCACACAAACCTGGTGACAGGAATTCAACTTAACCCCCAAAACCACATGCAGGTTGTTAAATCTTTGTAATTGTGAGTCCTGTCCAGCTAGGCATTTGGTTCTTTCTTGATTTAGTTCAGGAAATGGTACTTGACTTTGGCAGTACAGGACACACAGTCATGTGTTTTTGGGGTGGCTGGAAAGTGAGAGACGGCTGGAAATAATTATTTCTTATAACAATTACTGAACTAGCTTCTGTTTACTTAGACTGAAATTGCAGTTACCCATATTAGTGTATGAATTTGTTGCTGTAAACCAAATAGATTACTCTAATTTACTGAGTGGGAAGCTTTTTCTAAAAGCAGAGGTGGACAGATTTTGTGTCGGGTCACTTCACAAAATTCTAGACTGGAACAACCCAACAATGGTTCCTTTAATCTAGTATTTGTCTGTCTTTGACTATTGCCAATACTAGGCTCTTCAGCAGTAGGACATGTAGGACCTGATTCATCAGTGCCTTGTGGCCCACTGTGTGCCAGCTATATGGGGAAAAGACTCTTAAAACAGCTATAAGGCATACCCGGGTGCAGGAGACATGCCAGGTTTATGTCTGGAGTACGAGCAGGCATGGCTAAATCCCGGTTATTTCCCAGGGGGGTATGGTAATCAGTACATGGCTTTAAGGATTACCTAATCAACCTCTCAAATGTCGGGCTCTGCATTGGCACAGGAATGAGTGGCCCATAGCACTTACAGTGAACCCAAATTTGCAACTATACTGTGGAGAAACTTATTCCTGATCTCAGCTGGTGTTTGTGTTATGCCCTTATGCATAAATATTGGTAACTCTAATAACTTTTGTCCTCATTACACATGCCTCTCCCCATGTACACACCTACCTACTATAACTGTAGAGTGTGCGTGATCTCTTTCAAAACATGGAAGATGGGGAATATATTTGTATTATCAACAGCACCTTAAATATTTGAGTTAAGTCTGACCTTTCCTTCCTACTACACTATCTGTAGCAATCAAATGAGAAATTTGAGGGTACACAGTAATTCAGCTGATGGCATCAATTTAAGTTTTGCCTGTGCATCCTCGAAGTGTGAGATTTTTATCTTGTGGGGGTTGGGAGAAATGAATGGGGAATACTTAAATTTTCAGCTTTAACTTTGAGTTAGAATATGTATCTGAAGAAGAAAAATTGAGTTGATTCTGTTTTGCTTTTTCTTTGCTGTGCATAAAGTCTGGGCCCACTTGTAGAAGGGGACTGAATCTATTTCCCGAAGTTCTGTGCATCTGTCATCCCTGCACATGCATTGTAAATGTATATAAACATTCACATGCTAGGTAACTTTAATATGATGTTCATATACAAAATAGGAACACACATGATCTCAAACCGCATATCTCAAAAGTGTGTGGAACTTGGTGCTTAGCACTTTTTAAAAATCCAGTCACTTAGGTGACCAAATATGGATTTAAGAGCCTAACTTGAGGATCTAATTTTGTGTAAAAACTTGGTCCTAGTGTTTTGCTTTGCTATTTGTGTTCTTTTCATAACTTGTTTTATTTTTCCTTTCCAGCTGTATTCTTGCTCTCTAGATGGCACCATTAAACTCTGGGACTTCACAGATGGAATTCTCATTAAAGTATGTAAATATTTTTTTCTGTCACAACTTTTCATGGATTCCAGAGTTGTTCACTGTTGACCATCAATTAAATGAATACTAGGGCTGAACAAAACATATAGGGCCAAATTCAGGCTCTCTGAAGCTTTTAGTGGAGATGAGCATAAACCCTGGCTTCAAAAGCAGTGTTTGTTAATATGGTTTGTATTTTGTCCCTGAGCGGGCCTCTCACTTAGGGCAGGAGAAATTTGCTGACCCCTAGCTGGGGTCATTTTTGATGACCCTTTGCTAATTAAGCATGCAGTCCCTTCTTAAATATTCAGTACATTAAAACCATGGTTATCAGAAGGTCCTCAAGAAGTTGCTTGAGACTTACTGCACAATTGTGTGAAAATGAAGCATAGGAGAGAAGCTATCCAGACTTTTTCCCAGGATTGGTAGCCTTTCAGAAAGGAGGGAGGAAGAGTTATATGCACAAAGATATCTGTGATTTTTTTTTTGTGCTCAGTGTAGCTCTTCTGTTCTCCCTTCCTTATTTTAGCTAGTTGATTGGCTCAGACAGCTCCTCTCTCTGTCTTCGACTATCTGGATTCCCAGAGAGTTTGCATGTCTTTTCCCTGTCTCACTGTGGGTGAGGATGACTTTCAGATAATTGACATTATACCTTATTTTTTTCATTTTACAGACCACTTCGTATGGGATGGCTTCTCTCATGAGCCACGTCTCCTCATAATATTCCAATTCCCCGACTGCTTACTTCTCAAAATGTTTATTTCTGAGGGTAGCCAAGAAGGGCTTTACAAGCTACCTGTGATCCAAGGATGACAGTTTGAGGGCTGCTGTTCCACTGCATATAAACTGCCTTGGGACCAAAGCTTGAATAAGGGCAGCTGTAAAAAGATGCAGACAGATGTGTATTGTGGGATGGGTGCTGAGATGTACTTTGCCACTCATCTGAGCAGGAACAATAAGTGTTTAAGGTAGCATTTAGAACACATGTTGTAGTTATTGATGTCAGACTAGGTGCTGAATGTGTCCCCTTGGAGATGTCTGTGGGCTGCTGTGACGGCCAGCTCTATCCTACTGCTCCTGAGCTGAGGAGAACTCCTGCCTTGGAAGGTGGAAGAAGAATAGGCTTCCTACATAGTTCTTCCACCCCACCACATAGCAGAGGGTAGGATGTTACCTTTAGCCTTCCCAGTAAATTTGGCATTTCACACTATACAAATACTGCTAAACAAGACTGACATAAGTCTTTTGTTCTGTAATAGGGTTACCAACCAAAAGAATGCTTTTTTTCTTTTGACTTCAAATTGAGAATGATCGACTACAAGCTTTTAGCAAACATTTTTTAAAAAGCTACAAGGGCCATGATAAAAAGAATCTCTGACTAGGTTGTAAATTGTTCACTGTCTGACTGTACGAGAACTTCAGAATAATTGATAACTGTCCAGCTAATTTGAAGTTCACATTTCATAACTACTTTGTTGGTTTTTTCTTCAGACTTTTGTTGTTGGATACAAACTTTTTGCATTCTATACGCTTGCTGGTTCTGAGGATTCAGTGTTCATTATAATTCCAAAGAAAAATGAAGATTCCTTAGGTACGATATAATTAACTTCAGTTTGTACTTCGTTGCAGTGTGATATTAAGTATGCTGGAATGTTTAAAGGGACTCTGATAACTTAGTTTAGGCCCAAACATTGTTTTGTAATTTTTGTTCCGGGGGGGGGACAAAAGAAAGATTTACAAGTCTAATTAATCCTGTGGAAATGCGAAGTTTTATTTAACCCTTCCATTGGTATAACGTAGACCCCAAACACAACAATACTGTGTTGGTGCATTTGACCAGAACCTATCTGGTTTGGTTTCACTGTCCATACTGAATGAAATGTAAAAAGTGTACCAACAGCACAGGAGGTGGAGAGTGAATTAATCTGTGTACATTTTCACTCTTAATAATCTACAGCCTTATTAGCAAACTACATATTGTAGGAAAAGTGTTTTTTAAAAGTTATCTTGAAAGTGTCCTTTAAATAGGTAAAATAACTATTGCTGTACACCTAGCGTTTTGTTTCTTGTTGAAACTATGGTAATTGTTAATGTGCAATTTAGTATTTTCATTTTTTGGATTTTGATTGTATCAAAGTTTAGTCTTAAACTTACAGACACTTGTGCTATACATACTTAATGTTATGGCAGACATAATTATTTGAGTCTCTTGACCTATATTTAAACTGCTAAGTGTATCCTGAGGTCATGTTACCATATTAAAAGCTACATCTCTTCAATAACCAGTATCAGTTAAGGCTTGCAAGAAAACAAGAACTTTGTTTTGTGGAAAACTTAGAGGTTTCCATTTTTGGTTTGCATCAGAACAAAATTTAAACTCTTCAAAAATTTTCATGCCCGCATAGCCAGTAGCAACTCGCCTGGGATATGGAAGACCCTTGCTCTGCTCTGTTTCTGCAGAAAGTTTGTTTCAACAAATGGGCATTTTCAAATTGAAAAAACACGATGATGGAAAAAATTGGACCAGTTCTAGTATCAGCATGAATTCAACTATTCAAAGCCTGAGAAAACAGATATGATATATGACTTTACTTGTATGATACTCCTATGAATGCCACTTCAGAGTGTCGGAGAATAACACAGTTCTCACTCTTTGTTTGGCTACAGTAAAGTCAGATACTTTATTTTCTTTAACAAGAGGAAGAACAAATCTATGTAATTTGGTTTGGTTTCTGCTTTATGTTACACAGGAAACCACTATGGAAAAATCTAGAGCTCATCTGTCTGTGTTGCAGTTTGGCACAGAAACATCTGAGACAAAAATATAAAGGTGTCAGGACTTCATCCTTAAGTATACATCTTTAAGCATGCATTCAAAACAACACTGAAAGGAGCTAGTGTGGATTTTATATTGAGGATAACAGGTGCACCCACATTCTCTCCTTTTGAATACACATCATCCACAAAATTATTTTATTAACCAAAGTCTTTATTTGACTAGATTCGTTCCAGCTTGTTTCTGTGAAACTACCAAAAACACCAGACCAAGAAGTGGAAGCCAAGGAGCTGTCTTTGATTTTGGATGATATAGGCCAGTCGCCCAAATGTACTGCGTTTGGAAGAGAAGTATATTTACCTTTTTAGATGTTTTTCTTTTATATAAAATGTACTAACCACATTCTGTTTAGTCTGGTATATAAAAAAATATGATTAACCAAGTAATCTGATGGCTCAAAGAAGTAATGATTGTATGGGTATGTCCTTGCTATGTGAGCCTAGTGTGAATCCTGACTTTTCCTCTTAATTGCAAACCACTGATCTCAGAAAGCTTGCCTCAACAAATTTGACATCCAGCAACATCTATTCTTTATAATTTCATAAAAATATAATAAGACCAGGATTGCTGATGAGTTGCAAAAGTATGTCCTACAACACAACTTCATTGCATTAGGGAAAAAATGAAGGAAAATTGCAGAATTTCAAGCTCTTAATCCAGTAAAATACCCCTTTCTTTAGAAAGAAGAGAATTACCATTCTTGTACTAGGCAGACAATACACTTTGGCCTTGAAGGCTTTTTTGTGTGGTAAATGTTAATTGAAAATTGTGTTCAACATGTTGGACCCAGAATATTATCTGCCTTATTTTTCTTGTCTGTTTGCAAAATTTTGGCTCTTTCAGACTTAGTGTTAAAGAAAAAGTAAGATGGTAAAGATCAGAAGGCTCTGATTAGATGACCAACTTTATTTGTCTCAGAGCACTAGCAAAAGTGAGGTAACTAAATAACTCTGAATTCATTAAGCTACATCCCTTCTCTCTTAAAATTTAAAATATATACCAAAAAGAGCACCTGTCCTCTGGGGAAAATGGGAACACACAAATCAAAAGAATTAATGTTGGTTTCTGCCCTAATTTTTTTAACTCTGATGCACAAAAAGATGAGCTAACAGTGCATTTGTATTCTAAAAAAATGACTGTAAAAATAACACTGTGGAGTTCCCTGTTTGTTACTCCCAGCTCAGATATAAATTTACATTTTAAAAAACTGTTTTGTTTAGGTTTTTTGTGGGGGGCAGGGGGAAGGTTCCCAAACAGCTAGCTTACAAGGTGAGCTTGAAATATAAAAGAGAAGCTATTTGAGGACAGGGGTGTTCCCTTAGGTTATGCATTGCCACCGGTAGTAAATATTATGCAGTTAGAACTTAGCTGATTTTTCGTATGTGAAATAAAAAAAGAATCGACTCTCTTCAGTGCCAACAGGAGTATAACTAGTGACAGAAATAAGCTTTAACTGTACTCCCTAGTCACCTGGACTAGATGTGTTGTATAAGGAGATGCTGTTCTTAGTCGTGTTTCAAATCCTGTGTACCCTAATGGATCCTTTGCTTTTATAGAGCAGGACAGGCGCTACAGAAGCTTAGGAGTATTTTTTATATTTTACCTAAAGATAGGAGGGATTATGACTGGAAATCCAATATTTGTGTTTTCATCTGTTTGTTCCGGGACAAAATTAAGTAAGAGCTCCTGGTTCTGGTATAAAATTCATGGAATTCTTGGATTTTTAACGAATAGCACTAAACTATTTTTCTATATGAAAAAAGAATTTGTGCCAGTATCCCAAGCAACCATTCATATGCAACCTTACAATGTGCACATAACAAGAGATTCCACACATTACTTTACCTGTGCATACTTCTCTGGGATTGCATGGCTATAACTCAGTGCAAAGCTTGTCCCAGTAGGTGGGGGAAATATTGAGTAGTTTCTTGGAGGTTGTTATAGAGAAAGCAAGTTTTAAAAAATCTGAAAAAATCTTTTAGGTTGCATGAGCTTATATTAGCTGTATTAAAATGTGGAGCAGTAACATCTCATTGCAAGCAAGCAACTGTCATTGATTAGGGTAATGGCATCTTGTGTCTCTATCTTGGTACCGTTTTTTCATGATACAGACCTGTTTAAGAAACATGATCAAAGGCCCATTTGTTGTGCTCCAGTTTCAATGTGAATCTATATCAAATACAAAGTCCTAACTTGCTGTATTGCTGTAACAGGGTGAATATGTGGCATCAGTGCGTGGCCTTCATCTCCTTGTTTATTTTTTCAAAAAGAAAAAGGTTAACAGGTAAGACTAACAGCTGTAGATGTTGTTGTCAGCTATGAAACCTCATAAATATGTATCTGTATAGTAACAGGTCAGCTGGAGCTAAAATAATCTGCATACATCAGCATCCTTTGATGCCATTGATTCAACTGCAGATCATTGCATGGGTAAATGGGATTCCTCATGAATGACTTCGTTTTTATTTCTGAAATCCTAGCAAGTGATGCTGAGTAACTGCTTAGAATCTGCCAGATGGATTTCTTTAGAGATTCTCCAAAATTCTCTTCTGGCAGCCCCCCTTGTTCAATGTGTGTCTCAGGCTGCTGGGGGGAAACGGAGGCAGTTTGGACTGCAGTGCCATCACTGATTGGTGGGATGCCAAGCAACTCTTAGCCTAGCCCAGACTGTAGTGTCATCACTTTTCTATTGCTGGATTGAAACAGGGATTTAAATTAGGATGTTTTGTGTAAGGTCCTGATGAGATTTAGATGCTACTGCTTTGTTGAGGGGGAAGAATCTAGCAAGCTAAGTGGGGATGGTGTCTGTCCTTTTCTTGGCAGGGGAGTGCCTAACTTTTGTCAACTTTCTTGTAGTTCAGGAGTACTCTCAACCAGTTGCTCACTCCTTGGAATCCCATGTGCAGTCAGAAGTATCTTTTAATTTGCATTTGTGCAGTGATTGCGCTAATCTTTTTTGACATAGCCCCAGCTGCAGGTAGACTACATATGAAGACCATTGAGAAGCTTCATCTAACGTTGAACTCTAATTAAAACGACTCTTTAATTTTTGAAGGTTTCCTTTAAGTGCAACAAGTAGAAAAGGCGCAAACAACTATTTTACTTGTGTAGCCTGTCACCCTAAGGAAGACTGTATAGCAAGTGGACATAAAGATGGCAAGATTCGTCTCTGGTATGTTAAACTTGACAGCAATCCTGCTAGCATTGATTTGACATTCTAATAATAGAACTTGAACATAGTGAGTCATGAGAGTAGGCATAGGACTTTCTGCTTGACAGTGGTGATCAGGCATTGACATAATTCTCTGACTGGATCTATCATCCTCCCTTGCCATAGTCAGAAGTGGCTCCTGTAGAAATGATTATAAGGAGATATTGAGGATAGCCATCCTGTGGCCCTCGAAGCTCTAAATTATGACTGACCTCAAGGCTATCTAATTTGCATATGATCACAAATTGAAAATGTCCCCTTAGCTGCACCCTGCAACTTTAAAACTGAAGTGTTTGAATTCGGCCTACTGCTGTGGGTGGAGATAAGAGACTTTTGTACCAGGTTTTGGGAACCCCAGTGAAAGCACAATGGGAGTTTATATTCAGACAAAGCCAGTCAGTGACTAGTGGAGAGGCTAGCTCTTCTCCCTTACACAGCCGCCCAGGACAGATGGAAAAGAGAATTTGAGAACTAGCAGCCAGTAACAGCTCTGCTTCAGTGCTCCAGATCAGGGATTGGTTTTACTTGCCCGAGCTGGCAGTAATTCCCTAGGGATCTTATGCCAGCTGGGGACACCTGGACACCTGCAGTCTGTGCCACTCCCTTTCCGTCACCTGAACATACAAGAAACCCACATTGCAAGGGTTACAGTAGATGTTAGTATACTTATTTTACATTTTATTCCATTTGGCATGCCCATTTTTGTTTGCTTACAGATTATTCTCTCCAACACCTATTCTGCTACTAAATTAAATGTTTTCTTCCTAACAGGAGAAATTTTAACCACAAAAGAGAATACACTTTCTCCACACTGCACTGGCACCATGATGTAGTAATGGATCTAGCTTTCTCTGTAGAGGGTGAGTGCAAATGTCTTAAAGTGCAGGAAGAAAAAAGAAACTGCTGAAGTTTGGAGTCATCCACCTACGAACAAATATTTAAATTCTAGGAATGGATTTATGTCTTCAGGAAACGTTTTTTGAGGGCTTTTTGGGTGGAGTAATGGAAAGATGGAAGCAGTTGTGGCTTTTTTGTGTGCACAGCTGTATACTTGTTACAAAAAAGCAAGGAAATCAGATGTGTAAGCATGTTTTCATGCCACTATTTTGGCTGGCAGACATGACTTCAAAGATTTTCCTTCTTTGGCAATGTAAATCCTGAACCATCTGTCATCTTTATTAAGCAACAATCCATCTTCTGAGGAGATGGGGAAACCTAAGTTCTTGTTGGAGTCAAATCCAAATTTAAAAAACAAGCCAAAGAAATCTTATCTGGGCCCACGCTTTACTTCCTTTGAATTTAGTGGAAAAACTCTTGTTAACTTTAGTGTGAACATGACTCAGCCCCGCAGTATTGATCTTGCTTCGAGCCTTTTCTCCCAAGCGGGAAGCATTTTGCAGTATTTAATATTAAATAGAGAGTTTCCGCTGTGTTGTAACACAAAATATAGTTGACTCTTCCAAGAAATGAATGAAATTAGCTGTTCCTGAGAGAGTATTTATTAAGTGACATTTTGATGCTTGCAGTAGCAGTGTTTGTCTTATTGAGTCTGAGAGATCAGACGGGCATGTTAAGAGATTTGAGCCATTTGATCAGTCTGTGTAGCAGTGATGTATAATTTTTTGCTTGGGACGTAATTTAAATATACAATTGGTGTCTAGATACCATAGTAACTAGCGCACTAGAAATATATAGATGTGTCCGTTTGGAATGGTTCCTCTACCTACTATGGGTTTTTTATTGCATGTGAAGGGACCAGCCTGCTGAGTGGTGGGGTTGAGTCTGTACTGGTTCAGTGGCGTGATGGATCAGATTGTAAGAAGGAATTCCTGCCCCGTTTGGGATCTACTATTGAACACATCTCAGCCTCACCGGATGGAACTTTCTATTGTACCTCTCACACAGAAAACAGTAAGCCCAAACCTATTGTAATAGTATTAATTCCATAAGGAATTCATGAGCCATAGATTTGTTAGAATATACGAATTTAAGATTCACTGTTTTGGTATTGTACACAAGTTCAAATCTCATCTGAAAGCGTAGATGTTTGATCTTTTATTTCCTATGCTAGCAACAGTTGGATTTTGTTTACAGATTGTGGAAGCTTGTAACTTAGACCCAAAGATTCTGATAAGCTGGTACTTTTTCTCTCTTGTTTCAAACATTCTTGTGCTGATGACTTTCCATGTGATTTTCAATCTAATGTTTAGTGCACATATATATGTTGCATTTGTAGTTCATTAAGTAGTAGAATGACTTCTTAAAGTTGAATTTTGGGTGGGTGCATATCCTGATTATTCCAGTTTTAGAATATTGCTAACTGTTGCTTTTTACATCACATAAGTCTTTACCTTGCCTTGCTAATTTGTATGTATTTGTACATTCAGAAATAACAATCATACATAGCAACCTGAGCGTTTCTGCCGTAATTCAAGGATTAGTCAAAGGTACGTGCAGTAAAACAACTTTTCTTCTGCTTAGATAGCTAAAGACATCACTTTCTAACTTAGATCATTTGCTGTTGCTCTTCACTGCAGGCAGTGATGTCAAGACTGGTTTGGTGGTTGATCCTAGAACTAAAGCTTTGGTTCTGAATGGAAAACCTGGTCATCTGCAGTTCTATTGTCTCCAAACTGACAAACAGTTGTACAATGTAAGTTGGATAGACTGGTGCTGTAAGTTATATACTTATGTGACAGAATTACACTTGCAATATGATGTAGGTAAGGGGGAGTAGTTCAATAGTTATAGCATAAGATTGGAATCAGTAGAGCTGTGTCACAGACCTCCTCTGTGACCGTAGTAAAATCGCTTATCTGTGCCTTGACTTGCAGAGCTGTAATGTGGCAAGGATATTACAGAAGTACAAATGGTTGTAATATATAAACATAATAGGATTTGAAGATTTTGAATTGATTCCTTAGTTATGCCTTGGAATGCTAATCACAATTCTTATGGTGATGGACAACTTGGAAGTGAATGTAAGAAGAATAAGATTGTCAGAATCTACAGAAAATGCCTTACACAATGGTCACTGGTGCCTTTATAAGCTAAATATCGAAATCAAAGTGTATTTTGGTGTGTTGCCACATCTTCTGTATTGTGGAATCTACATGGTTTTTGCAGGCATTTTTCATGTATTAAGGCCCATGTATTGGCAATCAGTTCCACTGTTCAGTATTTCATCTAGTTTTCAATGGTCCTGATAATTTCCAGAACATCTTTCCTTCCCTGGGGTCCTTTTTCCATGACTGACTTCTCCAAACTCTCACTTGAGCTTTAAAATTAGTTTTGCTCTTGTGACTCTCCAGCTCGATATCGTGCAGCAGGAATACATCCATCAAATAGGTCTAAACCAGGTTGACTTGGTGAAGGTTGCATTTAGTGCTCAAGGCAGCTGGTTAGCAACAGTGGAACAGCGAGAAGAAAAAGAAACCGAACTTGAATTACAGATGAAACTGTGGAACTATGATGAGCAAACACAAAGGTACTGATACTTCTATAGTCAGCCCCTGGGTAACCACAAAATATTTGACTTCTTGTTAAATATTGTGCAAATGAATTTAGTGTCTACATTTAAATAGCCCTCTCACGTATGAATTGTCAGTCGCACTTACTTGAATTGTAGTTCTTGAAATTAACAGTCTAAATAACATTTTATATTCCAGTAGCAGTCTGGTTTCTTTACATGTTAATACCACCTTCTTGAATCTGTTTTGTCGTTCTAATCTACTATACTATCTGGCCAGATATACTGTACTGATGAATATGTAAAACCTTGAAACAGTACCCCAATGCTAATACTCACCTGGTCTTCCAGGGCCTGGATTTGTTAATCTTCTGGACACCCATAAAGTTCTCCTAAATAAGCAAGAAAAAAAGTGGAGACTGGATAGATGTTACACAAAGTTGTTTGGCACAATAGTTATGGGATTGGAGTTTAAAAGTGAAATTTAAATGTTTCTATGTAATAATCATTTTCCATGTTGATCAAGTGCTAGCTATTAGAAGGGGTGCCCAGAGCTTAGGAGGAGCACTTTAAAAATCTAAATAAATCATAATTCTGTTCTCCGAATTACTTAATTTTGTGGGGGAAATGAGGGAGAACAGACCTGGTAAACTAAATGTGAGATTATGTATTGGCTGGTAACAAAATTCTCTTCAAACCACTTCTCCCTTTCCCAAACCGCCATCCTCCTACCTCCCTTCCTCCACCCCCGTCCCGTCCCCCGCAAAAGAAACAGAACACAAACCTGTTGCAAATTCAAAATGACATAAAACAGTGAATTTAGGTTTTCTTCCCTATAGCTTTACTCTGAACACCAGAATAAACAATCCACATGAGGATCATGTAACAGCTCTGTGTTTCCGTGACACAGATGAATTGGAAGATGGAACTCCTACCTTGGTAACAGCTGGCAACGATGGTCGATTTAAAGTCTGGGTGTTGGTGGATGACTCTGACTCAGAGAGTGAGTATGGCCAATACGTAATTTGTTCTTATTCACCACCTGTTGAACACGTGGAAATTGTGACTCGGCTCTTCTCCATCCATACGCAAGTGCACAGGATCAGAAACACAACAGAAGTAATGCATTCTCTTCTGTGCACCCTAGTACAGAGGTCCATCACCCTTTAGCATCATTTCCCATAGTTAGGAATTTAGGCAAGTTGGGGGTGTGGTAGGGACACGAATGCATAGATCCCTCTAGCCTAAACCCTACACTAGTTGTTCTCAACCAGCGGTATGCATAGGTCTTCCAGGGGGTACATCAACTCATCTAGATATTTGCCTAATTTTACAACAGGCTAAATAAAAAGCACTAGCCAAGTCAGTACAAACTAAAATTTCATAAAGACAAAACGAGAAAGCAATTTTTCAGTAATAGTGCACTGTGACGCTTTTTGTATTTTTATGTCTGATTTTGTAAGCAAGTAGTTTTTAAGTGAGGTGAAACTTGGGGGTACACAAGACAGATCAGACTCCTGAAAGGGATACAGTAGTCTGGAAAGGGAACAGTGACCTCCATCCTCTGCTCATGAGTGACTACAGCCCAACCTTTACTTTGCTGTAAATCCTAAAATGCAGACAGAACATAATTCTGTGGATTGCATAGATGAGAAATGAAAATTGAAGACCCTTCACCCACCAAAAATCATGTTGAGACTCTTTGTAACACAGAGTAATAAAAGCTAAGGACTTCACAAGGATATGTAACATGCCATAGCCCTTCCAACCCACAGATATATGGGGCTCCCCATTAATGCACTTCCTGGCACATTTCATTTTGACTAACTTTGCTGACATTGGTGTGTCAATCTTCACAGGTTCTCAAATATGTTTTTTGACAGCAGCCTTTCAGCGATCCGCTTGCAGTTTGGTTGTGTTCATTTTGTTTTAATTGTCATAGATAAATAGAAATTTTTTCTGATACCTTTTTTCTTTTTGCTAGTTTTCTGTTTGCCATAGTGAATTTCTCTGCGCCACTGGATTTAGCTCTTGTACAATGCCTACATATGCTGAGGTGGAGATAAACAAAGTGTTTTCTAGGGTTAAATAACCTTAATCCTAAACTAAATCCCAGTTCCATGAGTAAACACTCTTTGCTCTTAGAAACTGTGTTGGAGGGAATAGGTTCCTACTGCCCTGACTTGTCTCTATTCCTAACTAACTGCACAGCCAGGCTGCAGCCAGTTCTAATGGTATGAAGTGGAGAGGTGTGGATGGGGTTTAATGGTTCTTCCTGCCCCCACCATGGAAGTGTTTTGAATCCACTGAACAAGTCCCTCTTGCTTTTGCATCCTACTTGCATACAAGGGCTGTATAGAGTTCAGTGTCAGGGCATGCATGGGCATATACAGCTGATCTGTCTTTGTGAATTTGCATTGTGTAGTTGGTCTTGTATACCTGGGAACTGAAGAGGAAAGAGCTGCCCTGCAACAGTATATCAAAAAACAGTGCAGTGATTTATTTATTGTATGTGTAGAACATCCCACTGGCTTATTTTTGTTTTTAGTAAAACCGATTTTTGTATCTTGCCCCTTTATATCTTGGCACTTTGCCTTCTAAAGAAACAATGTAAAAGCAAAAGAGAAATAAGAACATGTAATGAATATCTTACTTTATACTATGCTTACAAGATGCAGAAAAAGAATCATTCAAAATAATGTTGGGTAGATTCTCTTTTATTATCTGCTTCCTGTCTTTTCCCGCACCAGCCATTTATTTCAAAATCAATTGAGAGAATATATTGTTACTATGGAACCAACTGGGGAAATTCCAAACTCGTTACTTGTTTATCATTGAATAAATCAACTTGGAAGGAGAAAGTTCCTGCTTGTTTTTATGGTAATTGATAATGATGGGAAAGAGATCCAGAAGAAGTTGACAGTTAACAAGAAAATTTGCTGACAGGTTACTATATTATGCATGAAGCTTAAAATTTACCTGTGTGTTAATCTGGTTCAGTGAAAATCAAGTATAGGAAAGGACATTTACATTTTTAGAAATAACCTCAAGTATCTTTGGCCTGAAATGTCCAATACTTTTTAAGGCTGTACATTTTCATTAATAATAATAATGACCTTCTTTCAGTATAGTGACAGGAATTAAAATTAGATCTCTCTAGCAACCCCTTTTTTTAATGTTGCATTTAATGTAGTTTGCATATTGAACAAAAACATTGCAGTGTGCAAATTCCATGATATGTCAAATTTAGTGGTTCAAGTGCAGAACCTAAAGAATGCAACACTTGCTGGGCATTTTCTATACTGGCATGGGGAAGATTTTTTTTTTTAACCCTACAAAAATTTGCTACTTACAAATGTGAATAATTTTGCTTAGAGAATCTGAATAGTATCTTAACAGAAGTGCTGCTCAGTTTCGTTTAGAAGTCTTAATATGGAAAGAATTAATAAACAGATATATTAATTAATGGTTCAATCTAACAGAACAAAGTATGGGATGGAGCTGTGATTTTGTGGGCAGCTATCACAACTATCCAGCTACTAACTGCTGTTTCTCAGAAGATGGCTCTTTGCTTGCTGTTAGCTTTGAAGAAACAGTCACTGTGTGGAACTCGGACACCTGGGATCTTATATGCACTTTTTGTCATCCACCTGGAAGAATACAGTATGTAACGTTATTTATCATTTGTTTTTTTCTTTCAAGTTAAGACTACTTAAAAAGGTAATTTCATCTATAGCATTCAAAGAGCACTGGTATGTAGTCATACAGAGATGAAATATTTAACACTTGTATAGATCTACTCTGATTATGAGCTTTTAGAGTTGTAGATACTAAAATATTTGTTACAATATTTATTTAAAGCTGTTTTGCTAAAAGTTGGGCTTAATAACTTTTCCTAAATGAAGATCAGTCCACCCAGCTCCCCTTGCTGTTTCATCTACCCCTTTTGTGACTCCCTTCCTCCACTACATACCTATGCCTACTTCACATGATTCAGGACATAGTTACTACTGACTCTTTTTCTCTCTCCTTTTTTCCCATTATTCTGCAGGGGGGAGCTGAGGATCAAGGGGTTAAAGCTCATCACCCTCTCCCTTTTCTACATTAGCCCAATCACTTTCCTACTTAAGCATGTGTATTATGACAGAACAGCTTAATTAAAAAATCACTAATACCAAATTAAACAAGTAAACTGAGAATTTACTATTAGTGTGAAACTTGTCATTTTGGATCCTGGTTAACCCATGTTGTAAAATATTTGCTAAGGAAGTTGTCCCATTGTCCAATATCGTTTGATCTCAACGAAAGGCATCCTGATGTCTAGACACACAAGTTCTTGATCAGAATGATGTGGAAGAAAACCATAGGTCATTACTGGGGATGAGAGAAGTTGAAATGGAGACTAGGACAATCTCTCTTTTGAGTTTTGGACTTGTGTCAGTATACATTTCAGCTTTACCATTCCTTCAATACAGTTCCTGGGTTGATCTAGCTATAAAGATGCCAGGTTGAAAAAATTGCAGGAAATTTGCTTTGTCTGAATCTGTCTTAAAAATGCCAAAGATTCACTTGAAGCATTCACTCCATTGAATAAACTTTTAAGATACACACTTTATTCTCCCTTCTCGATATAATACTGTCTTAGAGAGTTGAGTATTTGCAGAAGTGGTTGGTTGTGGGTTTTTTTGTATTTTTTTTTTTTTTTTTTTACCAACAGATCAGGTTTGGAAAAGTGCTTGTAGCTTGAGAAACTAGCTTTTGCTATCTTGGCACAGTAATGGGTATGACCCATCACTATTCTCTGAGCTTTGATCCTTTTATCCATTATCCTCCTGTCATATGGGAACTTATATTTCTGTGAAGATTGGCTAATGCTGTGAAAAAATTTTCTTGGAAGTACTTTCCTGTCAAAGGTGGTGCTCCTGAGAATGGTGACACAGTACTGCTATCAAGTACCTAGCCTGCTGAGGTGTAACTATTTGCAACAAATGACTGAAAACAAATCCTGAGTTATGGCTATCTTAAATGGACACTGTCAACTTAAAAATGCAAAACTCAATATTTTTGACCTGTTGGTGTTCATGGTACACTTTAGGACTATAACGTTAGTTCTGTGAATTTGTCAGCATTTTTGTAGTTGGTCAGTTTCACTTTTTCCTCTGAATAGTCAATTTCCTATGGGTCTCTCACAGTAGGGGAAAGAAACTGAGCAATATGTGACTGTAAAAGGACAGAAGCTGGCAGGAAAATTCAGGGACAGGTGTATTACCCATAGCTATGTTAAACTCGCTTTTTAAAAAATTGACCAGATTTTAGATTGAGAATTTTTTTCTTGTTAGCTATGGTCTACATGTGGTACACTGGTAAATTTTCTGAAGGCCGGTCAATCATTTGGATGGCCTTAATTGTATGTATTGGACTTCTATGCTGTAATTAAAGGGGAACTGTCATTTACATTAGACGCAGAATAACTAACCCTTTTGAAACGCACAAACTTGGTTACTTTCTGATATTAATATTAGAAATGTCATCACACACAGGCTTTTTAAAGACAAAAATATTTTCTCTTGAAGTACTGGAAATCAGGATGCTACTTAATTGTACTAGCGCAAGAGAACCAGAAATTAAAATTGATTAGAAACAGACCAGCCTAATTTTACTCTCCAATCTGAGGAGATGTAATAAGAAAATCGTATTAATGGTGAAAAGTAAATTAGACTAGTAAAACTGAAAAGGAGAGAGAAAATCTGTAGTACTGTTTAGTAACACAGGTAGGAATGCTTTAAATATAGGATTTTTTACTACACTGTGACTTCTTTAGCACCCATGATTGTTTAAGAGCTTATTGTGACCAGTGTGGAATCAGGCTTATAATGGCGTCTCTTTTATACTAGGGTGTTGTAAAGAATGTTGTAAGTGTCCATAGACACAGTTGCTTTTTGCTGAGATTTTTTAAGATTATAGCGCTTTCAAAAGGTTTGCTTATATTTCTTACTGAGCCACTAGAGATGGATCTAGAGGACTAAATTCTGCTGTTACAGCAGATAACTGAGTAGAATTTGGCTTAAGTTAAAAGGATTTAAGATTTAACTGAAAGCATGCTTGTGATTGTAATGGTAATTTACAAAGATAAACAGAAGGCTCATTAACTTTTGTTTTGGCTTTTATTCACCTAGGAACTTGTGTTTTGGGAGACTAAGTTGTTCCAAATACCTTCTTGGCACTACCGATAATGGCTTTCTGTGTTGCTGGAACCTGCTCAGTTGTGCATGTAAGATCGATTTTGTTAAATCAGTGAATGTTACCTGCCAGGGCAGTACTGATAATAGTGTAGCTAAGGCCTAACACTACCACATTGTAAAGCCTGCAGCAATCTTGGCTGAAATGTTTACACTTACATTTTGACTATTGAGGGAATTTTTTGAGCTGGAATGTGATTAGGCTTGGAAAGTTTAATTTTTATTGGTAAACGTCAGTAAACATTGATTTCATCGTACATGCAAACCGACAAAGTTCTCATCAATAATAATAGAAATTTAGATAGGCAAAATAAGAAAAATGCTGCTTGAGAACTTTGTAGTTTGTTTTAAAGATAGTTACTTTGTATATTTTGCAATGTGATGTTGACAACAGTTTTAAAGCTAACTTTTTGAATCTTGATGTCTGCCATCACCAGATAATTGTCTTACTCTCCCATAATTTCCCACAACAGTGAACATTTAAATCAATAATTTTAAAAAGCTTAAAACCTGCAATTTTGTGCAAGTTCACAAGCTGAGGCTGAGTACAACGTAGGAGAATGAGATTAAGAGCTTTCTACTGGTTAGAGAAATATCCTGTCAATATGCAAGGGTTATTTTCCATCTCCTTTTTAGAGCCTACAAACTAAATCAGGTTGTACTGAGTAGTAGTTTGGAGAAGAGTAATGAACGGATTTGGGATAGCAGGATTCCAAACAATATTGTACGCTTCCTTCTATTCAGTACAAGTATGACTAGTTTATTGAAATCAGAGTTTAATATTTAAAAAAAAAAAAAACATTCAGGTCCAGAGTGTGTGCACAGCAAACTCCAACTGACTAGATAATCAAACCCTTTTTCTCTTATACTGGTACAGCAGGACTCATATTTATATCTGTTTTGACTCATCTGTGAATATTAAAGTTTGAGTCTTCCAGGCAGAGGTATAGCTATAGGTGTCTTTTCCACATTTGGCCTCTTATTTAGTAAAACATCTGGCTTCCTTTCATGTCTCATGGTTTATTTTTTAGTGGAATGGAGTGCCCAGCTCAACGTCATGGTGCTGCAACCTGACCCCCTTTCAGAAAACATTGCTGCAGTCTCACGGCTCTTGGAAGGCTCAGACTGTAAGTACAAAGGTTTCCTTCGCTAGCAGAAGATGGTGAAAGCTGCAACACTGAAAACACAGCTTCTAGAAGATTGTATTTTTATTGTTGAAGACTTTTTTTTTAATTCACAAAATAGACTGTAGTTCCTTAAATTTTGTCTGTATAAGAAACTGGGCCATGTCTTGACACCAGCAGTTAAGTAGGGCTCCGCTGCCACCCACCCTTCCCAGAACACAGTTGGCTGCTGCTTTGGCAATGAAAATATGGGTCAGTCACTCTTTCTGCATGGGGTGTTCTTAGTAGGGATGTAAAATGTTAACCAGATAACTGGTAAGCATTAGTCTTATTGGTTAACCCGCCTTAACTGTTAATCTCTGCTGGCCTTTAATTGGTTAACTGTTTAAATGAAATATTTTTTTAATTATTTTAACAGTTAATTTTTTAAACTGTATTTACATCCCTAGTTCTTAGTCCTTTCCACACTACCTAAATTTAGGGGGGGTGGAGCATTTGTTTCACTGTGTATAATGTCTCATGTAGATCTTTTGCTTTGCAGAGGGGTTTAGTTTCTGTTTTTGCTCTCTGGCTGGGAATACTATGAAGGTAGCATGTACATTCTTGGGCATGGGAGTGCCTCCTATCATTCAGTAACATCTTATCCATCCAATTAAGGATAACTGCACACTGAAGTTAAGGGGAGTCCTATCCAGCCATCTTTGGCTTTGACATGTGGGGCCTTGTCTAGCCCAAGAAGGGTTGGAAGAAAGTGCTTTTGTTTATTAAAAATAACAAATATTTGTTTTGCCAGTGTTTGTATTTAAACCAAATGAGCCAAGGCCATTCTGTATCCAGAGAAATGTCTGTAGAGAGAGAGTCCAGTGGGCTGTCTTCATTCCAAGAGATGTGCCTGAATCAATTGGCTCAGAAAAACACCAGTGGTTAAGCAGATCTCAGCTTTACTTCCTGACTGAAACACAGGTAAGAACTGACAGGCAGGGAAGGGGAAATAAGAGAACTGTCACGTTAAAACATTCACGCTAACTGCTGATCAAGCAATAAAAATCCAGGCCTCTGGTAGTTAGTGTAATGGGCTTCCTCTGATGATGATGATGTTGCTTTTAACCCGCATAAGGTATAACGTGATCATTAGTTTTCAGTTTCCAAAACAGTCCAGCTTCTTAATTGATTACTGTTGATTCCACTTCAGTTGTTCTTAGTTTTTACTGTCTCAACCAGATGAAAGAGCAACACTACATAATCTGGGGATCTATAAAGATAATTGCCATTATTGCCTAACACTTATCAGACTACCTTATGAGCTATTTATTGCTCTTTATGCAAATATTTTTAAAAATTAAATTATTAAATCCAAAACTTACTAGCTTCCCCCAGAGCTTTCTTTCCTTCCCCCTCTTTCTCCGCTTTCTCCCCCCCAACCCCCCTGTAAAAGGTTCGTGCCGGGGCTCGACCCTCCTGGGCAGGAGGGGAGCCACACCGACTCCCTACTGACGGAACAAACAACCAGTTAGCTCAGGACTCAGGCCCTCTGGTGCAGGGGCTGAGCAAACAACAGATAGTTCCGGGCTCAGGCCCCCTGGTGCAGGCCTGAGCAAACGACAGTTAAAGAGCCCAGGCCCTCTGGTGCAGGGGCTGGGCAAGCAAGCAGTTCAGGAGCCCAGGCCCTCTGGTGCAGGGGCTGGGCAGGCAAACAGTTCAGGAGCCCAGGCCCTCTGGTGCAGGAGCTGGGCAAACAAACAGTTCAGGAGCCCCGGCCCTGGATCAGGGCGGGGCACAAACAGTCACAGCTCAGGCCCTGGGATGCAGGGGCTGAGCAGATACACAGTTAGGGAGCTCAGGCCCCCTTGCGCAGGGGCTGAGCAACACTCACTTGGGGTAAGCCTTGGCTCTGACACCAGAGCGCTGGGTGAGGGGGAAGCCTGCCACCCGTGAGCGGGGGGTGGCAGGGGGGAACGCAGGCCCACCCACTCGACTGCGTTCCAGCCCGGGGCCCTAGCAGCGGTTACTGCCGCTGCCGGTCAGTGGGGTATCCTGACCGAAACACACTGACATTGGCTCACATGCGTCTGCAGCCTGACCGGGGTCGGCTACCCCCGGGCTACTTCCAGGATCCCCCTCAGGGCCTACCTCGTCCATGGCACCGGGCCCGGTCCAGTCCACCAGCATGGGCTCCTCTCGGCCGGGGCTTGGTGGCAAGTCCGGCAGCTCCGTAGGAAAATCCGGCCAATTGCACTCAGGCGGCTCCTCTGGGTAACAGCAGGGGCGAAGGGGTTCTGGTGCGGCCTCGCCTTCGGGGTTGGTGTGGGGGAGTTCCAAGGGCTCCTCCCAACGACGGGAGCGGACAGGCTCCGGCGGCTCCTCCTCGTAGTGAGCTCGGGGCAGCTCCGGCCAGCTAGGGCAACGGCCTCGGGCCTCAGAGGTATCCCGGCCGGGAGCTCCCGGCCGCACGTCTGCTCCCTGCGGTGGCCGGGCTCTGACTGAGCTCTGGCGGCCGGCCTTTATACTTCCTGTCCCGCCCCGTGACTTCCGGGGGGCGGGGATAGGCGGCGGTGGCTCCGCCCACTCGGGTGCCTGCAAGGGTGCTCCCTCTTCTGGGCAGGAGGGGAGCCACACCGACTCACTACACCCCCCATCTACATTAACTTTAATTTACCTCTTGGTCTCTGATTTTTCCCCTTCATTGCTTTGTTGTGGGTTCTGTATGAAATATGCAGTGGGGACTGTGTGTGTCCTTTTATTTCACTCAAATAACTTTTCAGACCGTGAAACTATTTTGTAAATAATACATTGAAGTGTATAGAACACCTTATTCCATTCCATAATCTGACTGCATCATTCTGCATGTTCTAGGATTTACTGACATTTAGCACAAAGTCCACAGAAGAAAGGCTTACACCATCAAGCAAACAGGTACTTTTATAGTTGTTCTGATAGTCGGACTGTGCAAAGGAGTTCAAAATTCATTCAGTTGGACACTTATTTGTCAGATCTAAATTCTCTTCTATCATAAGTGTTCAGATAACCTTGACATGCTAGAGGTGCTAATCTAAAGGTGCAGTCATGTTTAATTTGATTTTTGCTTATTTTTCAGCAGTATTGCTCCTTTTATAGAGACTTATTAAAAGCTGAAGTAACAAATCGCTGTCCTTTCTCCTGGCAAAAAAGTGTTACATCTGTACTAAAAGCACATATCTTAAAAGCGGTATCTTGGTATTTTAAAGTGCTATTACTTCTCAATTGACATTTCACTGCAGCTGTTTAAAATCTTTAGTTTTCTGTGTTAACTATTTTCTTGTATACTTAATGGAGATGCTGGATTCTGTAACTTCTGAAAATGCTTTTTCATGTAGAGCTGGGAAAATGCAAAAAAATGACTTTGTGTAGAAGTCAATTCATATTTTATAAATTATACATACAGTAGACCCTCAAAAGTATGAACACCAGAATTATGAACTAACTGGTCAATCTCACACCTCATTTGCATACTTCTGGTTCCAACCAGGCAGCAGCCGAGACAAAAGAACAAAACAAAAAAAAACCCAAATCAAATACAGTACAGTACTGTGTTAAACGTAAACAACTAAAAAAATAAAGGAACGTTTTAAAAAAAAATTGACAAGGTAAGGAAACTGTTTTTGTGCTTGTTTCATTTAAATTATGATGGTTAAAAACAGCATTTTTCTTCTTCAAAGCTGTATTTAATGCATCAATGTTCAGTTGTAAATTTTTGAAAAAATAACCATAACGTTTTGTTCAGTTACGAACAGCCTCCATTCCCGCGGTGTTCGTAACTGTGAGGTTCTACTGTAGTCATATTGTTAATGGCCCTTATGGCCCTTTGTTTGCGTTTCATAGAAAGTGGAAATTTGATTTATCTTCATGATGACTAGTGTTAATAAGTGAATTTCAAAATTATATGAGCAAGTATTGAGTGAATTTAAAATTCATATACCAAAAGCATTCATACTAGGGGCAGATCTATACAGAAGCGCTACATTGGCGCAGCTGAATCGGAGAGCATCTCCCGCTGACATAGCGCTGGTGTGGACAATGCTTAGTTCACTAACTTTCTAACTGAGTGACGTAAGTTAGATTGACTTAAGCGGCAATGTAGACTTGCCCTAGGAGTACTTCCATACTCATTGAATCAGAACAAAACCAGTACCACTTGATTAATTTGATCAATCCCAGTTAAGCAATGCAGGTCAAAGTTCAAATAGCTAGTATTCATAGTCACAATCTAAAACAAATCAGTAAGACTTAAAATAGACTTCTTAAAACTATATTCATCTGTTGTTTGAGGAAAATAGTAACTATTCATCATTTATTCCTTACTCAGCTGTACTCTGTAGTTCAGTGGTAGTGATACTAGTCTGAGAAGTGACTGTGTAAAACCACTGCCCTGGGATATCTGACTCCAGATCCAGGCTGCTCAGTTGACAGTGTTGAGGAGGTAATTCTAATTTCTAGGCTTATGTATACACCTGGAATCTGAAAGTCAAGATGGGTTCTTTCTAGTTCATGTATCAACGTGTGTATTAAAGGATACATTGTTCGAAGTTAATTGATGCATGAACCAGTATAGAATCTAACTGGGTTTGCCTTGGAGCTGTACCTCTGCTCCCATGTAGGGGTAGGGAAGATGTGATTTAGATTTTGGGGGTTTCCACTGGATTTGTATGGCCCTTCTTCCTCAACTGCCTCTCTCAAGTTCCTTGTTAACATGGCTTTTACAGGAGCTATGCAAATGGCTCCACTCAGCCCAGGCCCCCAGACTTACTCCTCCTTTGAGGATGGGGTCCAAATTGCCGAGGAAATGTTGGTGAGTTATAATGTTAGGTGCATAGCTAACCCCCTTTCTCCCTGGGATCCTCAATTCATGAGCTTGGGTTAAAGGAGAAGGAAGTCACAGAAGTGACACTTCTGAGCCATTAGCAATTATCTCTAAAACGTCATGGAAGATGGGAGCCATTCCAGAAGGCTGGAAAAGGGCAAATATAGTACCCATCTATAAAAAGGGAAATAAGGACAACCTGGGGAATTACAGACTAGTCAGCTTAACTTCTGTACCCGGAAAGATAATGGAGCAAATAATTAAGCAATCAATTTGCAAACTACCTAGAAGATAAGGTAATAAATAACAGTCAGCATGGATTTGTCAAGAAGAAATTGTGTCAAACCAACCTGATAGCTTTCTTGGACAGGGTAACAAGCCTTGTGGATAGCGGGGAAGCGGTAGATGTGGTATATCTTGACTTTAGTGAGGCTTTTGATACGGTCTCACATGACCTTCTCATAAACAAACTAGGGAAATACAACCTAGATGGAGCTACTATAAGATGAGTGCATAACTGGTTGGAAAATCGTTCCCAGAGAGTAGTTATCAGTGGTTCACAGTCATGCTGGAAGGGCATAACGAGTTGGGTCCTGCAGGGATCGGTTCTGGATCCGGTTCTGTTCAATACCTTCATCAATGATTTAGATAATGGCATAGAGAGTACACTGATAAAGTTTGCGGATGATACCCAGCTGGGAGGAGTTGCAAGTGCTTTGGAGGATAGGATTAAAATTCAAAATGATCTTGACAAACTGGAGAAATGGTCTGAAGTAAATCGGATGTAATTTAATAAGGACAAATGCAAAGTACTCCAATTAGGAAGAAACAATCAGTTGCACACATAGAAAATGGGAAATGACTGCCTAGGAAGGAGTACTGCAGAAAGGAATCTGGGGGTCATAGTGGATCACAAGCTAAATATGAGTCAACAGTGTAACGCTGTTGCAAAAAAAGCAAACATCATTCTTGGATGTATTAGCAGGAGTATTGTAAGCAAGACCCGAAAAGTAATTCTTCCGCTCTACTCCGCGCTGATTAGGCCTCAACTGGAGTATTGTGTCCAGTTCTGGGCGCCACATTTCAGGAAAGATGTGGACAAATTTGAGAAAGTCCAGAGAAGAGCAACAAAAATGATTAAAAGTCTAGAAAACATGACCTTTGAGGGAAGATTGGAAAAAATTGGGTTTGTTTAGTCTGGAAAAGAGAAGACTGAGAGGGGACATAACAGTTTTCAAGTACATAATAGGTTGCTATTTGACATGCGTGCCATAGATTGCCGACCCCTGCCATAGAGTTTAAAATCATCACATTTTGGTGTAGACCTGTTTATAAGCCGACCCCTGCTCTTTGATGCGTCACTTTTTTTACCAAAAATATTCGGCTTATGAACGAGTTTATACGGTACCTTAAAATGTGCTGGATACTAAACTTTTTTCTTATCATAAAATTGAGCAAAATATTTTTCATATTTAAAACTTGATTTATTAAATAAAGGTAATATCTGTAGTTAGTGAATTGAACTGATTTTCTGGTCATTGTGTCCTTCAAGATTTTAGAACTAATAGATCTCATCCTCTCACACCTAGATTTTATTCCTAGATTGGAAGAGGAAAACAAAGTATTCCTGCCATTTCAACTCCCAGTTAGTTTCTTAACTTTGAATGAGCAAGTAATTGAACTGAACTAGGGGAATAAACTGAAATAAAGAAAATATTCTTCCTGTACCTGCAGAAGAGGCTACTGTTGTCAAAAACTGGTTTAGCACTACAACAAATTCTGGTTCCAGGTGCATAACCAGTGATTTCCACCAGTCCAGTGGTTTGACTTCCTTTAATATTTGGCAGCAAACATGTACTGTTTAATATTTTTTGTATTTAATTTAAATGACCTTAATAGATTAGAATCTAAATTTGGACCTTATCAGTTTTTATCCACCCTGCATGCAGAGGCAGAGGGGATAATATGCCCTTGAGTAATTGAAGTAATCTGATCTTATTCAGAATGTGCACTGAAATCAGATCTTTTGAGTAGAAAGGTGCTTTTTTGTTGTTGTTACAAAGTCACTTTTCTGATTATAACTGAATTAAAGTTTAATGTGGAGTATTAAATGTAAAATTTAAAGCAAAATATTCACAATATCCAAGTGAATTAGACTGTATCTGAACTTTCTTGCATATTTCTATCTGACTGTAATTAGACTATATCTGAACTGTGCCTTGGTAAATTCTAAACACTTATTGCTGAACATTAGCATTTTGTTAGCTGTTGGCATTAGTAGAAGAGGGGGAATTCAGATTCTTGGCACTGAAAAATTGTCCTTTCCTCCTTCTTCTTCTCAGAAAGGAAGGCCTCTTTCCCCTTTTAAACTACCTATTCTGTTTTTTACTTTGCTCTTTTTAGCTGGCAGTAGAGGAGAGTCTCCCTATGACGCCCTTTTATTTGCTATTGGGAAAGCACAGGCATCAACAACGATCCAAAGAGAATGCAGATCTTGGCACAGCAGTTGTCCAGAGTCACTTAGCCCAAGATTCACCTGCAATCAAAGAGGTGAGAGAGAGAGAGAGTGTGTGTGAGATAAACATGCATATATAAAAGCATGAAAAATGGAACTTTAATAAAACCACTGTTTTCTTGTCTCATCAGCTCCTACACACTCCTGCACATGTGTTGCCATCTGCTTCTTTCCTGTGTTCCATTTTTATCAATTCAATGCTGATTTCCAAGGAGAATAAAAGGTAAAAACAGTCAAGGCTGGTGGCTTAAATAAGTTTCATATGTCAGTTGGAAAATATCAGCTAGATCTTCCTAAGTGTTGTGGCAGTTTTCCTATTTTTTTTTTAATAAGAATGATTATAATTAAGGTGCCATTTCTGCAACCATTTAAATATCTTCTAAAGCTGCTTTTTAAATGCATAACCTTTCCCCCTAAGCTGTAAGATCTTGTTAGATTGTTATTAGAATCAATCTGTGCCAATTTATTGATTTGGGGCAGGAGGGTAAACTTTCTGGCCTCCATGTAAACATAAGAAAAATTGCCTTTTAAGATTAAAAATTTCTCATTTCCTATTAAACTGTTTTCAATCTTCATTCAAGGACCAAATCTTTTTTTAAATGATATTTTTACATAAATGTCTGTTAGACATTCACAGACCTTTCCATTTATTTGTATTAGTAATTGCACTTTGAATCCATGTTCATTTCTACATACTCCTCATTTTAGAAGTCTCAAGAAGTGAATACTCTTATCTGTAAAGGAGATCATGAAGGCAAAATTTAAATAGTTAAAATTGGGGGAGAGAGGCCCCCACAGGAGTTCCTAGGTTTTTTTTTAATTAGGACTTAATTTATTGATAGCATGCATAGCAAGCTTACAGGATTAACTGGTTTAGCAGCAATATGCAACACTTTGGTATGTCTGAGGTGTCTTCATTTATTAAGCTTACTCTTTTGTGAGATGAATGTATGTTCTTGTTAAAAAAAAAAAAAAAAAAAAATGGGTTGGTGGCCTATGATAGTAATTTTGTAGTAGATTTATTAGCATGCTAAGTACACTGAAGCCAATAAAATACTTAGCATGCTAAGATTAACCTTTAGACCGCCTATTCTTGAAAAGCTTTCATACATAAGTGTGTACCAAACAATGAATTAGATCTCCAGAGAAACATGTGGGGTTTTTTTTGTTTTTGTTTTTTTGTGGGGTTTTTTTGTTTTTGTTTTTATTATTATTCATATTGTGGTAGTGCCCACCAGCTCAAACCAGGATTGGGTGCCCTATGCATTAGGCATTTTACAAACACTTGCAAAGACATACACCTGACACTAGAAACCTTTGCTGGTACAGGGAAGGGGTGTTTTCTATCTTGTTTTTGCAACATTTCTGTACCAGCAAACGCCATCATGTAGATGCAGTTATATCCGTATAAAAGTGCTTTTGCCAGTAGAACTTGCTTCACTCACTAAACCAGCTTAAGCTATATGGGCAACAGCACTTTTTAGCTGGTATAAGCTGTATCTACATTAGGAGGGTTTGTCAGTAGTCCTGGTTAGAATTTCTGCACATACAGTCTAACAGCTTATCCTATAAATACTTACACATATGTAACATTACTCATCTGAAATCCTATTGTAATTACTGGTTCTATCCAAATAAGTAAAGTTACACATGAGCATAAGAATTTGTAGGATTGGGCTCTAAAAAGACAGTGACATTCAAATATGTAAAAATTGTATAAATACATATACATGCAAACATTTATGCACTTTATCTTGATGTCAGTATCCATATCTGCCTGTCAATGGTATGTAACTTGCATATGCGTGAAGTGTATGTATAATTTATATATATACACACACACATATAGTGTGTGTGTGTGTGTATAAATTATACATACACTTCACGCATATGCAAATTATATACCATTGACAGGCAGATATGGATACTGACATCAAGATGCAGGCAGATATATCTAATATATATATATATAGATATAGATATCGATATATATATAGGGTGTGTGGTACAGATTTCTTAATTCAGTGATGAGTGTAGGACGCCCATGTTACTCGCAAGCAGAGAGTTATACAGATCATCTCAGACAAGTTCCAATTAAACTTTCAGACAACATGCAGCTGCATGTATTCTGTAGGTAACTATTTTAAACATTTTTATTGGGACTCTTTCTTTGAAACCCATTCTACCTTAATATCATTTGGTCGTCTGCACAAGATTGAGGGAGTGTGAGCAGGAGAGAGGACACTATAGGCAATAACTTTTTAAAGTTTCTTTGAAAAGTTAACTGTAATGCTTTTTCTATACTTATAAATGTTGACACTTTAAGGTCTGATATCTCTGCATTCTCCAGGCCTTAAAGATGATATTGTGGCCTGTAGGGAGGGTGGAAAACTCACTCTTCCAATGGTATAAAACACCCATTTCTAGTTCTGTAAAATCATGAGATTATACCTATTACTGATGCAGGACTGAATATAGTCTATACAGTACCTTATTCAAATATAATATGGAGAAAAAAATTATCAGATATGTTTCATTTCAAATAAAACGGCAGGTATTTGGAAGTGTTCAAGGGTTTGGATTGTTGTAATAAATCCAGGAGAAATGGATTAGTGGGTAGAGAGTGGGTGAGATGGGCAAAGGTGCGTGATGCATGCAGTTGAACATATAGCTGTTTAGTTTAAGGGATTGTTCTAGTGCCCATTTAAGGCAATGGGAATTTTTCCATCGACTTCAAAGGACATTGGATCAGACCCAAATATTAGGCCTTACTATAGATATTTGTAGTGTGTTTGTGTGTATATATGTGCTACATATGCTGAGAGTAATCTGTTTAAATTGTAAATTCTTTGGGGCATATCTTTTCCTTGTAAGTAAAGTACCTAGTGCTCTTGCAGTGCTACATAAATAAGTCATATAACGTATATAAATTCACCTGCACAGACAATTTAACTCAGTATCATGGTTTAGTATCGAAACTATATTCTCATTCCTTCCTGTGGTAGAATATGCTGATAGTCTCTCTTTTCCTCTGTCCCCCTACTTTAAAGTGCCGGAGAAGTGGTTGATGAAGTTGAAATGGACAGTGAAAAAGCAGAGGATGAATCAGATGAGGATTTAGAGCTTACTGAGATGGAGCAAGATATAAATCCTACAGAGTTTTTGGGTGAAATTACCCAAACTAAACTGTCTAAATCTCAGGAAAAACAACTGCGAAAGATAAGAAGAATGGACTACAGTTGGGTAGCTGCTCTCTAGATACATCAAGACATGTTGCATTTTATATTTTCTTATGAACTTAAATATTATGTTAATGGATTAAATACAGTGTTCTACCAAAAAGCTCTCTTTCAGTCCTTTGTCATAAGTTTCTTATTGGATTCTAATATTTGATGTAAAAGGTATTATTTCAAAGCAAGTATTTTGCAGTTTTAATATATTTTAGTTAGAAAGGAAGACTGGTCTTGGGACTAAAGCACAGGATCTGGGTTTTCTCCCCAGTCTGTCTCAAACACACTGTTACCTCAAACAACTGTTAACCTCTGTCGTTTATTCTCCAACCTGTAAAATGTAGATAATGGGCTTGATTCAATTCTGTATTATATTGGCTGGTGCCCTCAAATATCTAAGGCACAAGAAAGTCTCTGAAAGAGTCCCAGAACCACTGCTCTGTCAGGGATGGCCTACAGAGGGCCCAAAAGTGGGCAGTATTGATCACAAAGGGACAGGCAGCTTTTCCAACCAGGATTTCTATAGACTCTGAACCTTACTTCATAGCAGCTGCTGCTATTTATCTTGTAGCTCCTGGAAACCCCAATTGAGGATCAAGGTCCTATTGTGATAGGCTCTGTACAGGCAAGTAACATAGAAGACAGTCCCAGCTGCAGAGAACATACAATCTGGGTGGTGGACAGGATGTGGCAGATGGACAAAACACAACAAGGTGGGAGAAGGAGGTAACGAACAGTTTAGCAGAAAAGCAGACATCTCAGCCAGCCACTCCACAGGCAGTGCAAACCCTGACTGTCCTAATCCCCCAGAAATAGCAGCTTACCTGCCCCATCACCACCACTTCCCTTTGTCAGCATGGGTGAATGCAGCCTAATACCTCACAGGTTTGAAATACCTCACGGACATTTGTTGAGCACTGAGAGATCTTTGGATATAAGGTGCTTCAGATGTTGAAAGTATTTGTGCATCAATACTTTCTAATGTAACATTTCAAAAATTCCAATTGACTGAACTTCACCACTTAAAAAGAAACACAGCATCTGTTCTGGAAGGGCAATGAACCCTTTAATGGGCTTTTGGTACATAAATGAAGCAAAGAATAATAGTCAAAGAATAATTTTTAAAAATCTTTTTAACCACTTACGTAATGGGCATTTTCTTGCTCAGCCCCCAACTACCACTGTTTTATCACCAGTGTTAAAATCAGTGTTAGCTTCCTCATCCCCCGTCCCCCGCTAATATAAACATGCCCTTAATTATTTCAATGTAGAGTGTAGAAAGGTTTTTTGAAAAGCTTCCTTTCTTGAGCTCTAAACAAAGGTATCCAGAACCATTTGGCTGAGCATATCACTTCCATTTCACTAAAACACAGCTGTTCTTGTTTTACAGTCAATTTATAGTGTTGACTTTTGAATTTTATTAGCAATTTATCCATCACTCAGATCTGTTAATTAGACTTGAACAGTTCAAAGCAGGAACCACAAATGCTTAAGATTATCTAGAGTATGGTGCTTAAGTAGCTTTATCAGCGTAAATCTAGCAATGACGTGACTTTGTATTCTGAAATCATCAGTGGAAAAAAGTTGCTCAGCACTTTTTGCTGATCTGCCCAATGTATAAAAATGTCAAGGAGAAATTTTCTACGTGGAGCTCTAATGGAATTCCAGAGGGTTCCAGAAGTATCCAGAGCATCACGCAAGGTGACAGTGACCAAGGCAGCATTCAACCCTCTTCCACACAGATGGTCAGACTGAACCAGCGTGTTGGAGACTTCCTCTCTTCTGCCATCTGTGTATAAGAAAATAAAGGAAGAGAACACACAATACTTCAGTATGGCTTTTTTAGGGTATCATTTATTCTGCTCTATTGTTACAAATAGTGTGGATGTTCTTGTGTATTGAAGTTTTGCACACATCATAATAGAAAATGTATGTACTGTAATGCTACAGAAGGAATACAGATAAACAGTAACAGGAAACTTCATTATTACTGTGTTTGAGAAACTGATAGATTGCCCAAGAGTTGAAGAAAAGAACAATTGTTGGGAAATGTAATACGGTCTGTCTGCTTTAACTGCCCATCAAGCTTATCTACTGTGGGGGTTTTTTTCAATAAATAGTTTGATACCAGCAGAATCGCAATGTCATCATTGTTTAACAGTTCTGTAACTAAAACAGCATATGATGGCTGTGACGGGTTGGATCACACAACCCCCTTGGGAGCTGCCACCTAATGTACCAGGACTACCTCTGCTCCTGTTTTTCCTGCCAGCTTAGGTGGTAGCTAGGGGATTCTTTATGATGGCTCCTCTCTCTCCCTTTGTTCTGTTCCCACCCCTTTATATATCTTTTGCATAAGGCGGGAACCCTTTGTCCCTCTGGGTTTCCACCCCCCTCACTGGAAAAGCACCAGGTTAAAGATGGATTCCAGTTCAGGTGACATGATCACATGTCACTGCAAGACTTCATTACCCACTTGCCAGCACACACACATACAGGAAGACTCACAGGTAAAACACAGCCATCTGCAGACAATGGTCCTGGTTAATGGGAGTCAAGATTCCAAACCACCATTAATGGCCCACACTTTGCATAATTACAATAAGCCCTCAGAGTTATAGTTTATATTTCTAGTTTCAGATACAAGAGTGGTACATTTATACAAATAGGATGATCACACTCAGTAGATTATAAGCTTTGTAATGATACCTTACAAGAGACCTTTTGCATGAAGCATATCCCAGTTACATTATATTCACTTTAAAACCATAGACTGCACAATGTCACGATGGTATATATTGAAATGATTTGCTGAATGGCTATTATGGGGGAAGAGGGGTGTCAACCATATGCTATTCAGTAGCCTAATGAACTCTGGCTTCTTTCTGTTCAAAGGACATTTTATCAGTGAGGAATACAGGCTGAGTAGCTGTTCAAGGGTAGGGTTGCCAGATGTCGGGTCTAAAAGGAATATTGGACACCAGAAGTCTGGTCGCCACCTACAGGAGCTAGCGGAGCATGTGGGGGCACATACCCTACCCCACCCCCAGATTGACCTGCCAGGGCAGGGAGAGGGACTCTGTCCTCCCACAGCCAGGCTCGCGCTCTCTTGCAGGCAGCCGCCAGAGTGGTTGGGAGGCTGGTTGGCTCTCACGCCAACCCCGAGTGGAGCGGCTGGTGTGAGAAGTGGGTGATCCCATCCCTTCCACTCCCCGCCCAGGCCCGGCTGCCAGGGTCAGAGTCTGAGTGAGCCAGAAATGGGTCGGAGAGTGGCTGGGCTGCCTGAGAGAGAGCCTGGCTGTGGGAGGCAGTGGCAGTAGGCTACCGCCCAGCTGCTGGGGGTGGGCTGAACATGCCACGGGGGAGGGGGGAGCAGGTGCAGCGGAAGGAGACTTCCCCCTGCAGGTTACTGGTGGGGTGGGGAGAGTGCAGTGGTCCCTGGCCTCAGTGCTGCCCAGAGGATTCAGGGGGCCTGGGGCAAAGCAATTTTGGGGGCCCCTTCCATAAAAAAAAGTTGCAATACTATAGAATACTATATTCTCGTGGGGGCCCCTGCAGGGCCTGGGGCAAATTGCCCCACTTGCCCCCCCCCTCTGGGCAGCCCTGCCTGGCCTGGGAGTGGGGGGAAGGGGAGGAGCGAATGGAGGGTTGGTCCTTGTGGGAGGGAGTGGAGCAGGAGTGTCCAGTGTCCAGAAATTGGAAAGTTGGCAACCCTATTCAAGGGCCAACGTCACACTAGTCACGGTAAAGCATTACCCGGTTTCCTCCATTCCTATTGTGTCTCTCTAAACATGACCAAGTTCCAGGAAGCGATCAGTGTTTATTCCCTCACCTAGGGTCTAACTCCACACTGCTGCATTTAGTATTGCATTCAAGCTATGGGCCTGCCCTTACCTGATCCATGAAGGCAGTAATGAGCCCGATATCTTATCATTAGGTTCCTCCCCTTACATTCTTCCCAACTTTATAATTCTCATGTAGCATAAGTTTCAAAACCAAACTACTATGTGCACTTGTAGGATGTCTGGACAAAATAGCACCAAATATAAGCAACTATTTAACCCCCTCAAATCTAATACATGAAGTGACTGCAATGAAGTTGGCACACAGTGTCACATAATATGCTAAATGTGTGGGCAAACTAACTACCACCAATGCAAAAATAAAGTGTGTTGCTAAAAGGTAAACTATGTCCACTCTTGCTTTAATTTATTTTCGCCAATATTGGCAGACATTCATTGCAATGGAAAAACTAACTCTAGTATCTTAGATCAATCCCAACACTGGTATATGGATAATATGACCTCCTACCAGCAGATGGAGACAGAAAATAAGCTACTTTCTTTTCATTCAGGTGTGTACCTAAGAAGCAAAAAAAATAGTGGATTTTACATAGTCGTCCTTATTGAAGTGACAACTTTGAGTCCATAGATTTTTAGTAAATTCATCAGGTGTTAATATGAAATGTCCATAGACACAGACTGAGATCCAAGTTCTCTGTCAGTCACCTGGTAGATCTCTTAAGTACTAATCTGCTCTCTATAGTACAATACATGATTCTAGATACTATTATTAAAGAAAGACACCAGCACTATTTCTAAAATCTTTTCTATTCTGTAAATTTAGGGCAGTGGGTATTCACACGTATAGAGAGGGTACAACAGCCTTGAAAACGTGATGTGTGAGGAGAATTTAGCCTTGAGTTTGTTATTTATTCAAACTGACAGTGAATGCCCGAATGGAAGTACTTGATGGACAAGATGATTCCAGTTTCAAAGGAAATTATTCACATTTCCTTAAGCATACTGGTACTTTGAAATGAAAGGTGCTATTTACCATTGTTTATTATTTTTAATTATTTGGAAAACTTGTGATGGGTTGACCATACTTGGCAGCAAGGGAATTATGCAGCTTCTCTTAAACAGGTGGCAATAAGAGCCATATATCACGCTATCTCAGATTTTATGTATCCCATATATTTTTTCTTATTTTGTTTGGTTATTTAGGAAGCTTGTTTGGCTCTGCAGTGCTGTTTTGTCTGGGTTTTTTCTTCCCCCACTTGAGGTAGTCTTCTTACTATGGAAATAATATTGATAGCTGCAAAGGCAGAAGAATGGGCTTTGTTTACACCACATTTTAAAAAGTTATTTTAGGTACTTTTTAGAGTTTTTATGTTTATTTATTTATACCTGTCTTATGTGCTGTTTTCCTATAGCCTTGGCTATACACAGGGTGACAGGGGGGAAAAAGAACACTTTTAAAACCTCCAGAAGTTATATAAACTAGCTTGTTTATATAATAAGGTATGGTAATTTTAAGTCCTGCTAGTTACAAACTCCCAGGGACAGAATCACAAGTTTTATAACATTAGAAGAGGGGAAATCTCAACTCTCCAAAGACAATGTGGCTTGTTCTTCTAACCCTGGTGGCTCATAAAATAGCTGATCTTAAAATTATCCTTGATTTAGGACTGAATATTGCATGTCCTGAACCTTACACCAGTTTAGGTTTGGGGAGAAAGTCTACATTTCGGGTAAAAAGAAAAAAAAATGGTAGATTTTAAGTAGAAAAAGATGGCTGTTTGAAAGCTTCTCAGGGGCTTGGAATGTAAACAATTCCACCAAAAAAGGATTAGTGGACAGAGTGTAGGTGATGTGAGGGTGCCTGTTTTGGAAAGTCCTTATTTTTACAATAAAATAATTACAATTGTTTTACTTTGTTACACAGAACTTGGGAGAGATTTTTAGAGCATTTCAATGGACATTAAAAAGTATGGCAAGTATGTGACACACCAGGTTAATTTAAAGATATAATGTCTGCCTTAATTTTGTTTCCTGAATTCTGGTTCTTTTTTCTAAAGAATTTGGAAATGTTATATTTTTCTTTTTGTATTTATAATTCGAGCGCCACAGAAGAACACAGATAGGAGACTGATTTTAGCTCCTGGTCCCAGGCACGTGATATGGAACAAGGTAATACTCCTGTCAATTGATAGGAATCAATGTTCATCTGCTACAGGGGTTACTGTTACATTATTGTAGGATAAAGGCAAGATTGAATTATAAATAAACTGGATTAGATAGATATAAGCAACACTACTTTTGAGATGCAGATGGAAATGAAAGTACATAAATCAAGTCGTGAAACTATTAGGTATGGGACAAAGAAATAATTGAAAGAAAGAAATGAGGAAGGCATTTGTGACAGGTCTAGTTAAACACTCCCTCTTGGCCATTCACCAGACTGGTGTGAGGGAATCAATTGTTGGATCCTATGTTCTTTAACCCTCCTGAGTCTGAACTGAGTCCAGGCACTGCCCCTGTCTTGGGGTCCCTAGGCACATTTTTGGGGTGCAGTTCCTCTACTTAGCACCCCCTTCTGAGTGTTGTGGCCCCACAGTCCAACTGGCTGGCCCCTGTTATCAGTGCTTACCCCTGAAACTCCCCAAAAGCTTAAACACACCTTCTCCCAGAAATCCAGTCATATAGGCATTCTGGATCCACTGGTTTACTCTTCAAGGGCACATGATATGTGTAACATATAACACACACACAGACTTTGCACAGGATTCTAAAATACCATTACTGTTTATGTAATTGCATGAGAAATACACAGATCTATCCAAAAATAATAAAACCTACATGCATTTACCTGCCTCAGTTTCCTCACCAGTCTCAAGCATTCTCTGGGTTGGGATCAAAGTCTTCTGGGGGAGTCTAGGGTCCTTCTCCTGCCGCTCATGGCTTGATTTCCCAATTATGGAGCCTTTCTAGTTCTTTCTCTCTTCTCCCAGGTCAGCTTGTTTTGCCTTTGGTTGGTCCTCAGCTAAACCAGGTACCCCTGCTTTGAAAGCATGCAATCTGTTCCCCTCTCCTGCCCCAAACTTCCTGTGTGCCTCTTGGCCCTGGTCTACACTATGAATTTAGGTCGAATTTAGCAGCATTAGATTGATTTAACCCTGCACCTGACCACACAACGAAGCCATTTTTGTTGACTTAAAGGGCTCTTAAAATCGATTTCTGTACTCCTCCCTGACGAGGGGATTAGCGCTGAAATCGACATCGCCGGGTCGAATTTGGGGTAGTGTGGATGCAATTCGACGGTATTGGCCTCCAGGAGCTATCCCAGAGTGCTCCATTGTGACTGCTCTGGACAGCACTCTCAACTCAGATGCACTGGCCAGGTAGACAGGAAAAGCCCTGGGAACTTTTGAATTTCATTTCCTGTTTGGCCAGCATGGCGAGCTGGTCAGCACAGGTGACCATGGAGTCCCGGAATCGCAAAAGAGCTCCAGCATGGACCGAACGGAAGGTACTGGATCTGATCACTGTATGGGGAGAAGAATCCATGCAGCAGGCAAGCGGAGAATCCCTTCTCCCTGGCAGCCAGGAACTGTTCATCACCCTGGAGCCAATACCCTCCCAATCCTCCCAAAGCAGGATCCCGGACCATGAAGCCAGAGAAGGCACCTCTGGTGAGTGTACCTTTGTAAATATAATACAGGGTTTAAAAGCAAGCGTGTTTAATGTTTAATTTGCCCTGAAGACTTGGGATGCATTCGCGGCCAGTATAGCTACTGGAAAAGTCTGTTAATGTGTTTAGGGATGGAGCGGAAATCCTCCAGGGACATCTCCATGAAGCTCTCCTGCAGGTACTCTAAAAGCCTTTGCCATGCAGTGGGTGGAGGCCTGTTCATGCTGAGCTGTTCGCATTTGGCTGAGAGGGAAGGATCTTCCCTGATACTAGCCACGCGGTGGGGGCGGGGGGGTGAAGCACATGTGCTATGTAATGTAAATCACTTGATTCCGTGTGAAATAGTCTTCCCTTTGTTCTCTAAAATGTATCTTTTTAAATACTACTCTCCCTTTTTTTCCTCCCACAGCTGCAAATGTTTCTACACTCCCCCATCATCTCCGTCCCAGAGGCTAATGAGCCTAATGTGGGAGCAAACCGACATGCTCAGGTGTCTGGTGGAGCTGCAGGAAAGGCAGCAGGAGCACAGACCGCCGCTGCAGCCCCTGTATAACCACCTGCCCTCCTCCCCAAGTTCCATATCCTCCTCACCCAGATGCCCAAGAACACGGGGGGATGGGGGGGAGGCCATGGGCACCCAGCCACTCCACCCCAGAGGATTGCCCAAGCAACAGAAGGCTGGCATTCAATAAGTTTTGAACTGTAGTGTGGCATTGTCCTTCCCTCCTCCCCTCATCCACCCCCCGACCCGGTGCTTCCCACCTCACCTGCCCCTCCCGGGCTACCTTGTGAGTTTTCCCCCTATTTGTGTGATGAATTAATAAAGAATGCATGATTTTGAAACAATAATTACTTTATTGCCTCTGAAAGCGGTGATCGAAGGGGGGAGGTCGGTTGGCTTACAGGGAAGTAGAGTCAACAAAGGGGGCGGGTTTTCATCAAGAAGAAACAAATAGAACTGTCACACCGTAATCGGCCACCAGGCGATTTGCCTCAACCTCCCACCCTGCCATAAATGACTCCCCCTTACTCTCACAGATATTGTGGAGCACGCAGCAATAACAATGGGAATATTGGTTTCGCTGTGGTCTAAACTAGTCAGTAAACTGCGCCAGCGAGCTTTTAAATGTCCAAATGCACATTCTACCACCATTCTGCACTTGCTCAGCCTATAGTTGAACTGCTCCTTACTACTGTCCAGAGTGCCTGTGTATGGCTTCATGAGCCATGGCATTAAGGGGTAGGCTGGGTTCCCAAGGATAACTATAGGCATTTCAACATTCCCAACGGTAATTCAACTGTGAGGGCTCCTCTCATCTTGGTATTCTTGTGCTTCAGGGCAGGGGAAAGCAAGTCACAAAGTTCCATGAAAGTGCCCTTACGCATGCGAAAGTTTTGCAGCCACTGAGAATCATCCCAGACCTGCAACACTATGCGGTCCCACCAGTCTGTGCTAGTTTCCTGGGCCCAGAATCAGCGTTCCATGGCATGAGCCTGCCCCATTACCACCATGATGTCCAAATTGCCAGGGCCCGTGCTTTGAGAGAAGTCTGTGTCCATGTCCTCATCACTATCATGATCGCGCCGTCGTCGCCTCCTCGCCTGCTTCTGCAGGCTCTGCACATACTGCAGGATAATGCACGTGTTTACAATGCTCACAACAGCAGCGGTGAGCTGAGCGGGCTCCATGCTTGCCGTGGTATGGCATCTGCAGGAGAGCAGAGTTGCAGAGGAAGCGGTGGATGACGACAGTTAGCACCGCGCACATTTCCCAGTGAAGAACACACGTTCCCGGGAGACCATGACAGACAACATGGAGAAATTCGCTATCGAGGCAAGAGCAGGAGAGCAGAGTTGCAGCGGAAGCGGTGGATGATGATGGGATGCCACGAGAATAGATATTTATAAAGAACGATGAGAGGACCTGTGAGGTGGATTCATGGTACCAGGAGAGCAGAGTTGCAGCGGAAGCGGTGGTTGGATGACAATGGTTAGCAGACCTACTGCACTGTCTGCTGAAAGCAGTATGGCGCCCGCACAGAAAAAGGTGCAAAATGATTGTCTGCCGTTGCTTTCACGGAGGGAGGGGCAACTGACGACATGTACCCAAAACCACCCACGACAATGTTTTTGCCCCATCAGGCATTGGGAGCTCAACCCAGAATTCCAGTGGGCGGTGGAGACTGCGGGAACTGTGGGATAGCTCCCCACAGTGCAACGCTCTGAAAGTCGACACTAGCCACGGTAGTGAGGACACACTCCGCTGACTTAATGAGCTTAGTGGGGACACACACAATCGACTGTATAAATTCGCTTCCTAAAAAATCGACTTCTATAAATTTGACCTAATTTCGTAGTGTAGACATACCCTTGGAGTCTTCCCACTAACCCATCCAGCTGCTGGCATTTAAAGGCTAGCATCTACACCTTGGTTTCTTTGACCTGCAGTTGCGGATTTTCCATCCCCCAAACATGAGCTTTTCCCCTCCTCTTGACAGGGCTGGCTCCAGGGTTTTTGCCGCCCCAAGCGGCAAAAAAAAAAAAAAAAAAAAAAAGCCGCGATCACAATCGGCGGTAGCTCCACCATGCCGCTCTCTTCTTCGGCGGCACCTCGGCAGCAGGTCCTTGCCTCCGAGAAGGGAATGAGGGACCCGCCGCCGAATTGCCACCGAAGAGCCCGACATGCCGCCCCTTCCCCTTGGCCACCCCAAGCACCTGCTTGCTGAGCTGGTGCCTGGAGCCGGCCCTGCCTCTTGAGGAGTTGGAGAAAACTGATTATCCTGGTTTTAGCCAACCTCCTTACCATATCCATTGTGTGGTCAGAATACAAATGTTAAGCTTAACTACTCTCCATTTTCCCTAGTCTGGTGGTTACTTCTACAAGCCCTGTCAGCCCTTGGTGGATTCCACATTTACATAGAAGCATTTGGTGATCTAAAAGAAATTAAGATAATCACAAACCACAAGATTTAAATAGGTGAGCCATGTTTGCTTCTAAATGTAAACCAGGGACAGTTTCTCTACAGGGACAACACGTCAAGTTTTATGGAACATGGATTTCTTTTAGAAACTTTCTCAATCTTGAGGCCTCACTGAATCAATGTTCACTCCAAAGAACCAGAACTATCCAGCACCAACTGCATAATAAATGGCTGACAAATATCAAACACATTCCATTTGTGACAAGCATTCCATGCCTGCCATAGACTGAGGTTCCGATTCTACAGTCAGCTCTGTGCAGGTGGACCCTGTGCCTATGCAGCGCCCCACTGAGAATTGCCCTACATTCAGCTTAACTGCAACATCAGGGTCTAATGTACATTTTTTTCCCAATAGAATCTTGTACTTCATGATTACTAACCTTTCCTACCAGAGACTTAGCTATTTCTGTTTACCTTTCAAAGAGGGTAAATTATAGCTATTATTAAGTAGCAGTGACTATATTGTAATAGCTCTTTTTCTTTTATCTTTTCCCCCAATGTTTTTTAGTTGTTTTTGAATGGGAAAAAATAATAAAAATATTATATAAGAAAGAGACAGAATTTATGTCTCAAGAGGTTTTCTCTGTCTTCTAGATCTTCATATTTGATGCACTATGCATTGTATATATCTGACTGCCAATCTTTTGGCTATTTTGCACTGGAGTCCCTCTCTTCATATATCTCAATCTGCCAACACCCAAATGTGTGATTTGCCTTTTAAAACCTAGGTAATAGTCAAAATGATTATCAACAATGAATAAAAGAGGTAGCAACTTGAAATGATGTGGGATTTCCTTTCAAAATGTGTGTTTTCTATAACTTTAGGCCAAGGTTTTGAAAACTGGGTGCCTAAAGTTAAACTATTAAATCTGGAATTAGATGGTTAAATAAGTGATCTGATCTTCAAAAGTACTGAGTACCTAGCAGCTCTGTGAGAAGAATTTCAGTTACAGGAGTACTTCTTATGCTCTTGTGAGTTTGTCTGTGGGATTGGAGTTTTAGCCAATGATGGCAATGTGATTTATGATTTTTTTCAAACTTCTGTACAAGATATGTACACCTGCATTACTATTTGCACACACAAAAATTGCTTCACCTACTGAAATGTAGCCATTTCTGGGATGGAACACAGTGGTTGTTTAGCTGCCTTCAGAAGGAAAAAAGATGATGTAGAGTATTGTAGCCAGTTGAAATTGTAGAGGGGATTTAGGTAGGCAGATTGTAATTATGTAAAGTGGAATTTATCGGGGACACTAGTTACTCACCTGTAGTTCTTGCAGAAGGCATTTAAGTCACATTTCTGCATAGCTCAGGGCTTTAACCAGTGTATTAACAGAGAAAAAAAGAAAATAGCTTCCCACAAAAGCTGGGTATCTTTGAACCATCTGATTAAGATTTCTCAATGTACAGCAGTGATTAATTTTGCATTACTGTTAAGAGACTCAGTGTGAAATCCTGGCCCTCTTAAATTCAATGACAAAACTCCCATTAACTTCAATAGTGTTAACATCTCACATTCATACTCTAATCACAAAGAGGTTAATTTTCTATTTCTTGTCTGGATGTGTACCAAAGTCTAAAAACAAACCTGAAAACAGTTCTGTGTCTGGTATAACTGGTTTGGCAAAATTTGCTACTGTATATATTGGTTGCCCTAAGATTGTTTTTCTTAATATTTTGGATCCATTCACTAAAAATCTTTTTGTTACATGAGGATACACACTGCACAGCATGTAGTCCAAGGAGAGGCCCTCACAGCTCTGGGAATGTGCGCATTATCAGTCTCTCTCTTCCACTGCAACAATAATGGAAATGTTTTTAAAGCCCTTTGTATGCTCAGGAGAAGATCATCTTTTTAATGTAATAAATCAGGATTCCCCTTACTATGTAGCAATGTAAAACATATTGGATCTAATACAGCAACTCCTAATTGCCCTGATACCAAAGGGATAAATAGTTAAAAATAAATCTCAGATAATACAATGGACAATATTAATAGAAAATACTTCCTGTTTGAATGATAAATAACTTCTCTCCTGGTGTCACAGTGGTAATCAACTGGTTAATAGGGTGGTAACCGTTTGACCATTTCTCAAATTCTTAAGTGAAACCCATCCAAGAATTAAGTATTGTTTTATAAAAATTATTGACAGTGGAGCCGTGACCTTCATTTTCTGTTGACCTTTATACATATTGTGTGTTGCCAGGAATTAGACTTATCTAGCAGGAGCAGACATTGTAGCCATAAAACTTGTCTAGTTTCTAGGGGAGGGGGAGAATAGTTCCTGGGGAGAAGAGGAGAGGTGGTACAGGAAAAAAAAGTAAATAAAGAAGTTATTGTTATGACCTTCTCATATTTCCCTTAGCTTTTCCTTTGTTTCGAAAGAGGACTAATTACTTTAGGTCAAATATATATCATAAAATGGACTATCAATTTCTAACATTTTATGCAGCATCTTACATTGCAATGCAAACAAATGTATGAAAGGTTTTTTTTATTTTATATTCCTGATAGCATACATGAGACTGCAGATTTGGATTGTGATTTTAAAAAGCTCGTCTAGAGACCACAAGAGTTTTCATTTCTCCCCCGAACTGAACAATAAATTGCACAATCTGAAACCTGACTAGCTTCTTAATAAATACAAAGGACTGAGTAACTTAACAAAATTGAAGCAATATATAATAAACTGCTCTTAGCTAAGAGATTTTTACAGCTTGTAAGCCGGTCATGTGAAAGTTTTTGAAATAGATGTTTTGTTTAGGTTGTTATAACAGTGACGTAGTTTTTGGAAAGTGCTCTTGGCACGTTACCTGAGCAGCTAGAATTTCAGAGGGCCCGTACCCCCTCCTTGTGCTTAGCTTTCATCTTGAGCAGACGAAGTACAAAGTTCTGAGGTCTCTATGGTTTTTTTTCTAGTCCTCGTTAGTGCTTTTTGGTTTTTGTTTTCTTAATATGAAAATGAAGCTATAAGGGATTTGTGAACTTTTTAATAACTCTTTTGACAGATATGACAATTTGGTTTGCTGCTAATTGATGGACAATAAAACCTGTCTAAAATTAACTTTTATTCACAACTACGTATTTAGCCAGTATTTCCTGTTCCTTGCTTTTAATAGCTTTTCCTGTTCCTCTTCACAAATTTACTAATTACAGTGTGTCCCCCCCAAGATTTATGTCCATGTTTTTTCTTTACATTTGTGCACAAAAGTCATTTGAATCTGATGCTAGAAACGATCTTAAAACCCCCAAAGGGCTAACAGAACTGTGATGTTGTCAGCAAAGTGACAGCCAAGGGCTTCCTGTTTATTCTCTATTAATGACTTTCTTAGCAAATCTGAGCGGTATCTATTGCTGTCTGAAAATGAACGCTGTGTTCTGTCTGCTTGCTACATCACTGCCAGCAATAAAGATTTTGGAATTGGAACTCAGCTGGCACTTTGGTTAACAGTGCCCAAACCAGTCAAAATACAGCTTTCTCCTCCCCTGTTTGTGTTGGCTATGTGAAGGAGTTGACCACAACGAGCAATTAATATAGTAAGAAAACTTGGTTTTGGTAGTCAGCTTTTCAGATGTGAGCAAGAGGACATGCCCAGTAAGAAGCAGCTGAAGGAAGCAACAAGGATCCATTTTTAAAATAATCATTTTTCTGACTGTAGTTGTAATATTAATGCTTTGTTGTAGAGAACAATTCTGGATTAGCAGAGGGAGGGACTAATATCCTAACTGATTTTTTCCATACTAACTTGAAAATCTCTCCCATTACCTTGGTGCAGGCTGCCCAGGTCCCAGACTTAAGGTTAAGTAAGGGCAGCAGTGGGACTAGAAGGGCATTTCTTAATCCCAAAACTGCTTAATGGCTGCAGACCTCCAGTTCCATTGAGGACATTTCCTATGGAGGGTGGAGCAGCCAGCCTACTAGCTGTTTCCTCCTCAGCTCCACCCCAAGAGGATTGAGGGAGGAGCCATCAGGTGAGGAGGGAGTTGTAGGCGACCTGCCCCAACAGAAAATTAAAGGTATGTGGGACTTGTGGAGGAGGGGGAAACAATCCTGATTCAGCCTGAATCTTCTCCAAGATTTGTGTGCATGTCACTCAGCCTGCCAAGAACCTAACACAGGATGCAGCATGTGACAAACCTCAAGAATGAGGGTAAAAATAATTATTCCTGCACGAAATTTAAAACGCTGAAGGAGTAAATTCTTTAGTATAAAGAACATTTTCTATAACCTCAGTTTCATGTTTCTTTATTTTTCATGTAAATCATTTTGCCACTAAAAATGAGAGAATGCCAAATTTTTGTGTAAAGCCAGTAGCTTTGGGAGTAGGATGAGGAATGTTTGAGTGAAAAGGTTACATTTGAGAGGTATGTTTGTGTGAATTTCAGAGGTGCTTCCTTTCCCATTGAAATCAAAGGCAGGAAAGTTTCTCCTGGTTTTGGATTTTTTTTTTTATTTGAATTTTTCACGGTTCTAGTTTAAAATTAAATGCCAGCAGTAGCTTAATTTTATTTGGGAATTAAAGAACCCGGGTAAGGAATGCCAAAATAAAGAAATGTCCCAATTTTTGCGGGTTTCCTTTCTCTCCTTTTCCATTTAAAATAATAGAGATTGAAAGCTGCTCTGTTTCCCACAAGTCACTTCAAAATCATAGAGTGCAGTGGGGAATAGGCTTGTAAAATCTACAGACAAACGCAAAAAAAGCACACAATGTTGGTACCAAAAAGCTTTTTAAGAAATGGAATTGCCCTTATTAAAAGAGCCCTTTCCCACTCAGCATTGTGGAAAAAGAAGGATGGGGTTGGGGTAACTATCCAGTATGCTATGAATGGAAATTTTGTGCAGCACTCACTCCCTGAGTTGCTACAGTCTGTTATTTCTGGACTGTAGAGCCTGTTAGCAGCCTTGGATCTTATGCTTGCTGGGCTACATGTCTATGCCAGTGGCCGTTAATCTTTCTTTTCCTGTGTGGAATCTACTAGGTAGCTTGAAAAGTGAAGGGGAAAGAAGTCCACATGGCTTGCAGAATATAATCAACTGGTTCAGGTGTGGCCAGTAGGCCACACTGATTAAATCACAGGTCTTCAAAATGACATAAAACAGACTCCTAGTGAATCAGTTTGGTGTAAATTCCAGGACCATTTGGGCTCTGAATAATGCATTGTTACTAAAATGATTTGTTACTGAGTGGGGAAGGGCCGGAGGAAGTCTTTTCTGCTATTTGTATATCTCAGGCTGGTTTATAATTTTGTTGTAAAGTATCAAGTGCACTAAACAAAACTTCGCTACAGCAACAGCAAAACATATAATCCAAAGTAAAATAAATCCATTGGCACTAGTTTATTGTGCAAAGATAGAGTTCATTCACAAGCACCACTGCTTCTAAGACCAGATCAGAAAACGGAGGCAAGGTCCTTAGAGGAACAGTTTTAAAATTTGTGGCCCTCTTGCGTGCAGTAAGTTTGAGGCCCTACCTAAAGCAAAAAGTGCTTTTGAGACCAACTACAGCTGCAATTTTTGCAAAACTGTAGGAATATCACTGAACCAGGAAGAGAAGGGAAAGATATTTTGAACATAGTGTATAGCTGAACTGTTTATTAATCAAGAATTACTCTGCATATGCTCACTAATAGCTTACTCCTCCAGGCTGCAAGCAAAATGTCTCAGTGGGTGGCTGTTTTAGAGACAGAGGAAGTGGTTAAGGGGCATTTGCAAAAAAACAAAAGAGAAAACTGCAGAATCAGAAAACTTTAAAATGAAAAGCAAGAAAAAACAATTTTCTGATCACTTGAGTGTAGCAGAGAATGAGCCTGATTCTCTATCGCCCTGCACCTTTTGCACTCATTTACACCAATGCACAGTGAGTGTAAAACAGTGCCAGATCAGAATGGTAACGATATGCACCTACTTTGCATTCACTGTGCACTGGTATAAATGGTTAACGAAGCTGCAGAGCAATGGAAAAATATTATTATTATTATTATTTATATTATCATAATACCTAGCAGCCCTAGTCATGGAGCAGGACACCAGTGAGCGAGGCGCTATCCAAACAAGATAAAAAGGTGATCCCTGCCCAAAAGAGCTCACAATCTAAGTCTAGCCCACAGTTCCTATTTTTACATATATTTAGAAAAAATAACATCTTCCGCCTTATTAAATGAAACTGAAATGTGTTATTAGAAATTTGTTGTCTTTTGTTGTCTCTGTAAGCAGAGTCTGAATGAGCTCTTCCCTGACATCTAATGGTGAGCTGTGGAAAAGAACTTCAGGAGCTGATCTCATTTGCATGGGCACGCCCACCCTGCCTAGGTGCTCAACATGATGGGATTACTTGCCCAAATGGTCACTTTTGGGTGGTGTGGGATTCCCAGTCTCCGATTGGGGCAGGAGTAATAAACACTTGTTATCCTTGTTGTGTGAATCAAGGGCAGCAGAACTGTACTTGGCATTCCCCAATTGAGGGACTCATGGTGTGTAATTGTCCCTCAACTAAATGGCACTTGCTAGGCAGGGGACATGGGTTCCAAAGCCCAGTGAGTGGAGAGCAGGTGGGGATAGGTACTTGTACCTGGTGGTGTGGGCCTTGTCTAAGGTCACTAGACACCATCAACCCTTCCTCTCTCCACCGTGTAATAACAGAGCTAATTTAGACTCAATTAAGAGTCTTGTTACAGGCTGGAGAGCTAAAATCACTGATACCTAGGTCTAAGTAGTAGACCTGCTTTGGGATAGTGTCTGTGATGCAAGAGATTGCCTAGTGGCTCCCCCACTAACATCTAAAATCGCTGAGAGCTGTGTTGGGGGGGGGGGGGGGTGTCCTGAAGACATCTTGGTGCAGCAGGTAGTGAGGCATGATGAGCAGCCAGCAGGATGGGTGGCTGGCGGAGGTGCCAGAGCAGAGCCCTGCATAGAGGGGCAGCGAGTCAGTGCCTGTGCAGTGGAGCGAGTAAGGTGCCTCCTTACCCCCACTCCACCCAGGGTGGGAGGTGAACTTTGCAGATGCCCAGGGGATGGTGTGTAATTGTCCCAGGTCACTGGGTGGGGGCTCAAGCTGGTTTTGTGTTGTATTGTTGAAAAGGAACCCCTAGATACTGAACCTGGCCCTTGTGGCTGCCAACTCTGACTGGCAGAAGGGTTACATAGTAATTCGCATTATTGTAATGACCTTTAACTAGAAATATCCCCAAACTTCACAAATAGAGTGTTGGATATAAATTTTATTAGAGAATATTTAAAAATAAACGGTACAAAAGATTTGAAGAGTCAGTTGTCGATCATTGGGGGAACATACAGAGTATGGGGGGGATGTTGTTATGTCAGGGTTGGCAGCACACATAATACATACAGACTGTGATGTCTCCAATGGGGGGGGTAAGCGGTGGGCGAGATCAAGACACAGTTGGTAAGCGGTGAGGGTCAATCATCCGCATAGGGGGTACAAATAGTCATGGGTACGAGTAGGTGGGCTGGGTAATGGTGATGGGGCGACCCTCACGTGGTGGGATTCGGTTAGGTTGGGTAGGTTCGGGGTTCAGCGAAAGAGGCCCAGCGGGGGGGAGGGGTTAATAGGTCCCTTCCCCCTTGTGGGTGGGTGAGGTCTCCCCGGCTCACTCTTGGCATTGGCGGTGGCCGGTGAGGTTGGGTGGGTTCAGGGCTCAAGGGATAAGGCCCATCGGGGGGGGGGGGGTATACAGGCCCCTTTCCCCTTGCGGGTGGGCGAGGTCCCACCGGCTCACTCTCGTTATCGGCGGTGGCCGGTGGGGTTGGCTGGTTCAGGGTTCGGGGGGGATATGGGTCCCTTCTCCCTTGCGGGTGGGCGAGGTCTCCCCGGCTCACTCACTGAGTTGTCGGTGGCCGGTGAGGTTGGGTGGGTTCAGGGCTCCGGGGGTAAGGTCCCGTAGGAGGGGGTTTAAGGGTCCCTTCCCCTTGCGGGTGGGTGAAGTCTCCCTGGCTCATTCTCGGTATTGGAACTGGCCGGTGGGGTTGGGGCTCAGGGGGTAAGGACCCTTCCCCCATGTAGGTGGGTGGGGTCTCCCCGGCTCGCTCTCGGAATTGGCGGCGGCCGGTGAGGTTGGGTGGGTTCGGGGCTCAGGCCCGGGGGGGGAGGGGGGGGGAGGGTTAGTGAGTCCCTTTTCCCTTGCAGGTGGGCGAGGTCTGCTCGGCTCACTCCTGGTATTGGCGGTGGCCGGTGATGTGTTCCGTGTAGATGTCCCGGGACCAACGGATAGTGTCTGAGACCATTAGGCGTCTCATGAGCCGTGCGTAGTGACGGCCCACTCCACAGGTCTTCAGCACTCGCTCGTTGCACGGGTCCCAGGCACCCAGGGCCCCGACAAGCAGAGCGTCTGTGTGAACCTCGTAGCCCTTTGACCGCAGGGTGTCAGCCAGGGGGGCGTATTTTTCAAGCTTGCGGGCTCGGGCTACACGGAAGGCCGGGGTCCTGTTCTCGAACGGGATCGTTACGTCGACCAGGATGATCTTTTTACCGACCTCGTCCGTGACGACGATGTCTGGGCGCAGCGGGCTGTCGGTGCCGGGGACGGTGCGGTTAACGGTGACTTCCCCCAGGCGCGGGTCGATGGCCTTCACCAGGCGGTCCTGGACGGCGTTGTGTCGCAGTTGCCAGGCTCTGGCGTGGGGCTTGCAACTGCATAGGACGTGGGGCAGGGTTTCGGTGATATACCCGCACTTCCTGCAGCGCTTGTCCCGGTTCCCGTGGCGGATGGCACCGTTGAGGGGGACGCAATTCAGCCGGGCGCGGTGTATGAACCGCCAGTCGGCGAACCGGGTGAAGCTGCCCGTGGGGAGGAAGTGGTTGCTGGAGTCCCACTTGCTGGTTACTTCGAAGGCCTTACCCTGGTCCGGTTTTTTCTTCAGGGTGTCCACGTAGAGCGCGTGGACGGCGGCCTTCAGGGATCTCTCCAGCACGCCTCTGGCTCCGGGGGCGACGATGGTGTTGTCCTCCGTTCCGATCCGCGGTATCAGGACTCCCAGCTCCTGACGTTCCTCGTTCCATTCCCAGCGGCAGCCCAGTCGCTTCCCCAGGCGGCGCATGGCATTGCGGGCGCGGGACCATAGTGAAGCGAAGTCGCCCCTGTCCCGGGCGAAGTCGCCGTCCAGGGAGCCGCTCAGGAAGGTGGCCACATCTCGGTCGGAGGGAGGTCTGCCGATTCGTTTCTCGGTGGCGGCGTGCAGGGCGGTCGTCGCGACGTTCTTCACCCACAGGTAGGGATCATTTTACCCACAATGTTGCTGTGCACCGTCCATTATACAATAATTTATGACAGAAAGTGCGTAACACATTATCCAGTTTAAGAGACTTTAGCTAGGCAGAATATAAAGGGATAGGTGAATTAGGAGCGAATTCTGAAGAAGGCAATTTAGAAAACAATGAATAAGATGTCAATGGTCTGGAAATATAATCAGATAGGAGTGTAGGCAGATATGATGAGAGAAATGACCGCACCTTAAGTGGGGGTGGGGGAAGGAGTATAGTGTTTTACGGGTGGGGAGTGAGAGTGGAACAGAAGCTGCTGCAAATGTTGAGTTGGTCAGTATGGCGATGCTGACTCATCTCCCAGGGACCAGAAGAGCTGGGGAGTTGATAAGGGGCAAGCCCAGCAGGAGAAGCCCTTTTTCCCCAGACCAGGTGGATCAGCACCCCCACCCTCCCTTCCCTTGGAAGTGGCACAATACCAGGCTTGGTCGGGACCTGCAGTGGTCATCACGCTAGCCACTTCTTTCTAGGGGGGCTGGAAAGGAATTTTTTCCTCACCACCAGATTGGCCAAAGTGGAGTATGAGTGGGGGGGAGGGGGAGTTCGCCTTCCCCACAGCAGGTTCGGGGGGGCTTTGTTATGGTGAGTAGGGAAGGAGTTAGGCGATAATGTCATTAGGGAAGTGTGGGGCAGATGTCCTGTGCAAGTACTCCATAGGGAAGGGACACAGTGACCAGATAAATGGCTTGGTAAAAGACTTCAAGGAGGTGTTTCTTAAAGAAGCGGAATGCGGGGGGGGGCAGTTCGGACTTCTATGACTGGCAAGGCAGAGAGCCAACCCCCCACTTTCTTATAGATCACCTTAACCCTTGTTTGAGGGGGAGATGGTAAGGTCCCAGCAATGGGTTGGCTGGGCACCAGGATGGAAAAAGGGGCGGGGGGGGGGGGGCCTGGCAGAAGCCCCTGGGTGGATATTGAAATTATCATGAAGTTACCTGCACTGTACACTTTTATCTGCTGAGTAGTCCCAGACATGTAATAATAAAGTTGCGGTCTCATTAAACCATATCCAGTGTTTCCTTTCCTTTCAGTATAGCCAGAAAACAGCAATTAACAGGAAGAGATCTGTAATTCTTAAGTACATTTTCTGGAAACAAATATCAGGCCTAAAATTCTTTAACTGATAATCCTAGAAATGACATATGTGATAATCCTAAGGAAATGAAAAAGTTTTTGAGAGAAGTAAAATGACTCTGGAGTCAAATATAGGCAATATCTGAGAAGTATTATTTAAATTTTCCTCACATAATTGTTCTGTGGCCAGAACTTAGAAGTGATATGATATGTCTGTATTGGTGAATACTCATGGTAAACAACCCCCCTAAGCCCAAATCCTGATAGGAATGGTAAGGTTTTGTTGTTGTTTTTTAAGCGTGTTTGTGCTTTTCCTATTTACATAGGCTTGTTGTTAGGGAAATAAAATGGCACCAGCTACCCTCTGCCTTGAGGAATTTTGGCGGGAAGGGAACAACAGGGTAACTGGTATACACAGATGAATTTTCTTAACACTTCATTAAAATAATCATTTTAATTGACTTTTTTTTTTAACTTGGTAAAATCTGTAAGCTGAAAAGCCATCTAGAAGATCTACAGAATTTAGCTGGGGTGAAACCAACAGGGTTCTATAGAAATTATTCTGAAAACCTTTAGAAATTAATATTTTCATAAATTTGGGTGGGGGATGTTTGTTTTTGAAAAATAATATAGAATTTTATAGCACTGACATAATTTTCTATTAACTTGTATAGATGTCATAGAGCTGTGTAAAAAGGTAGCATTTTTGTTAAATTCAGTAGGATTTAAATAATTATTTTAAAAAATAGAATCCATGAAGTAGAAAGATGCATTTAATTTTTCCTCAATCTATTTCAAAACTGAATTTGACTACAAAAATGTTAATTAGTAATATCACACTGAACAGGAAGTAGTTACTCTGTAAAACAACCCAGACTGCCACTGTTTTGTAGTAGCTTGGTTAAACCTGAATTGCCTAGCTATTCATATAAACTATCAAAGGAATTAGAAATCCAATGCATGTTATAAATATACACCAGAAAATTTAACACAGCATTAAAGAAGCAAATATCTAAAAAAGAAAAATTAAGATATTGCAAAACAGTGAGGAAACTCGAAAATAAATGAGGAATTTTAAAAAGGCATGGACGTTTTATCAGGAGAACATTGCATGAAAAGAAACATGTATTCCCATTGATATATTACATAGAAACATAAGACTTAGGGCCATATTATTCCCTCTATTTTTTGGCTCAGATGAATTTGAAAGGGATGGCAAACATACTCTATTGGCCAAAATTCTGTCAGATGGAAAGATTGGGTTGAGTCAACAAAGTATCTTCATCTTACCACATCAGAGCTCTTCCTCATGAAATTTGTGTGTTTATGGCTCCACAGTTTTAGGTGGGGGTGCTTGGACAGGGAGTGGGAGTGAGACACATCCACTTCTCTGGAGTTCTTTGTGGCCAGCTATTACCTCATCCTGCTGCAACAGAAGTTCCAATGAATATATAGTCTTCTACATCCATAGGGGGCTGATGGGGCAGAAATTGGGGCTTTCAAACAACAGACCTAGTAAATGGAATGCAGTTTGGCTCTACTAGTATTTATGGCTTCAAAAGTAAACAAATTACAAACCAGAAGCAGGTAACAAGGCAAGAAGGCCGACAGTGTTTACATAGAAAAAAATATTTGTGATTTGCAGTTATAGGCTGTGAAGACATGTTTTTTATCCCATGTTATTTACCACCTCTATTTAAAAGGGTATTTCATGGAAACTCTAGTACATGAGTCTTTTAAACCTAGACTGCACAACATACTCTCAAATAAATTGTAGAGAACAAACCTTTACTGGCAGGGGTATAGACAAGATGACCTAACAAGGTTTGTCTGTTTCTGGGGCTAAATTAAGCAGGTTTCCTGGCTCCCTGAAGTCACAAAGCAACAAGTTGCCTAAGCAACAGCTTAAGAGGGATATAACACCTGTTAAATATTTCTAAGCTGGTAATATTTGTCAGTTTGATCTATGTCAAACCATCTGGTCCATGTAATCTTTTACTACAATAGTACTTGAGTGCCCAGGAAGGAAAAGAAGAATTTAGTGCAGGACACTTATACAGCTAGGAGTAATGAAATTAAAATAAGAAAGGGAAAATTTAGCTTGACTATTAGGAAAAACTTTCTTGATAGCAAGATGTATGAGGCAGTGGAAAATTGGATGCCCCCTCCCTTAGAACTTTTAAAATTAGACTGGACAAAACATGAGAAAATGTACTGTGGGGAAAAAGATCATCACAGGGAGGGAGATGGATAAGATGATGTAAATTGGTCATTTTCATCTCTAACTTCTATGAGTCTAGTGATGTGTGCAGTGAAGGTGTGAGTATATTTTATTAACAATTTTTATTGTATATGCACTTTAGAGGTACATGACAAGTCCAAAACAATAACATATGTAATAGGTATGTAGGCACAATGTGGAGGTAGTAGAGTAGTTGGGGAGAAAACACAGCACCTATTATTGATAATGGTATCCCAGGATTATGTATAATGACATGAAATTATATTATTAAAAAAGGAATAGAAACACCCACAGGCCATAGACTTGTCCAGTAGCAAAATTTTGAAAGAAACAATACTTTCATTCATATTTGACACGTTTGTTAAATAATTAAAACCATTAAGCCAATTTTTAAAATCAAAGGGTATATTCTGTAGTACAAAGCAAGTACTTCTTACCATATCCTTCCCTGATGGTTCATTCAGTGGTATTACACTGGTAGGTCTGGGAAGGTCTAATATCACTGAATAAGCAGATTTTGCTGAATTTCCAGTTTGTCAAGCTGTGTCAATAGTACATACTGCCACGCTGAGTAGGATCACTCATTTAAAATAGAAAACATGATCTGGGTGGGCTATTCAAGGTTTTAAGTCAGCCATTTTTTAAACATCTTACTACAGTAAAATTACTGGGAGATCTTATATTTACCTTAACTTTCATACACAAATTCTCATTACATCCAAAACACTTAAAGTAAATCATCCATTATTTGTGAGTTACTTCTACTGAGATTGCAGTTCGTACAGTGGACTGAGATCCTTGAAATACTTCTTAAATATGATGCAGGTCACCACTTCATAGCAAAGAATTTATTTCCCTTAAATATTTTCTTGGCTATAATTTGAGCAATCCAGATTCATAGCTACGGTGAAAGAAATGGAATCAGTAAGTGGATGCAGATTTGAATGTGCAAAAATCTAAGGAAACCAACCTACAGCCTACAGTAACTAGTAAACGGGATTAGATGTTAGTTCACACTAAGGGGTATGTCTACACTACCCACTGGACATGATAAATCGACCCCCAAGTGCTCTCCCGTCTACTCCTGTACTCCAGCGCTGCAAGAGGCGCAGGCAGAGTCGACGGGGGAGCGGCAGCAGTCGACTCACCGCAGTGAAGACACCACGGTAAGTCGATCTAAGTACATCGACTTCAGCTTTATTCACGTAGCTGAAGTTGAATAACTTAAATTAAATCCCCCCCCCCCCCGCCCCCCAGTGTAGACCAGGGCATAGTTTGTTATCAATGCTGTATTTCTGGAACTCAGCTCCACCAATTGGTCACTGCGAAGGGGCCTGATTTTCAAAAGAGCTTAGCTCAGCTCCTATTTAGGAAACAAAATAAATGTCCTGAGAGCTAAACACTTAGCATGCAAGATAAATAATGATAGGTGGAGAATGTCTGATTTTTGTTGATTGTACTTTCTAAAACTCTACATGTATACTCATTTATAGTTAATCATTTAAAAATTGGTCTGTCTTAGGGACAGATAGAGCCCATGAACGAAGATTCACAGCAGGATCCACAATTACTGACAGCTTCTTAAATTGCTGACTTCAAAGGCACCATAACATCAATGAAGACACAAAGCCTGGAAGCAGAGGACCTAATTAAAATAATTACTGTGCAGTTTTTGGTTCCTTGAACATGAGTTTGGTTTCATATTATATTTTGCCAGGTAAGCTATTTTGTAAAAACTGCACCCAAAAAACCTCATGAACTTCTGCTCTTATCCTATGAGCATGTGCTCAAAAGCAAAATCATATGACTGACGTGCCATTTTTTTCCTCCTTAAATGATATCTCAGAATCAACATGTCCGATCATTGAACTGGTCACAAGTCCCAGCGTTTTTTCCCCTCGAAGTTGCTAATAGAGCATACACAGAGGAAAGAGCTGACAGACCAAATATGCTGCGGTTTGAATCAGTTATGTAATGGGATCTGGCATGCTTAGCAATCTTCATAGTCTTCCCAGTGAACACACATTCTTACTAACCACAAAAACAGAACAGGCCTTGAGTAACAAACTGCCTTTGTTGTAGTAATGTGATCATTTCTAATTTTAAAAAATGTTTTTCAACTTTTCTATTATCCTTTTGTGCTATCTTTTTATGAAAAAAAATATCCTGGAAAGGAGTGAACCATCCAGTAGATAAAATGTGGGAGAGAATAGCTGCTGCTACAGTCTTTGCAATGTGACCGGAATCTACTCCCCAGAAGACTTTTGCTGCTGCAGAAAGATCCTAGAGTGGGAAAACCAAATAGAGAAAAAATTACATAAAGCAGCTCCTGCAACTCAAACACCATGTCCTGCCACCAACTTGATCACATTTAGTGGTAGCATTTCTTGGCTATCTCAAAGGGCACTTTCAGTCTAGATGGCTTTTACTTTAGAGAAAGGAAAACAAAGAAAGGATAAACAAATATAAACCTGGACTGAAAAAGCAAGGAATGTGTGTCTCATTCTGTAAGATCCCCTGTCTTGAATTTCCCTAATTCCCTGTCCCACACTCATTGACAAATGTTAGCTGAAACAAGCTTAGATTTGTCAATTTAGACAAAAGAACTTGACGGGGAAGATGTAACCAGATTCCTTTAAAAGTGGATCCATGGGAATTTGAATTGTGTTTTGGATTCCATTTATAAAAGAGTATTCAGTGATTAGCAACACAGACAACTGTTTTCTGGGTATTGGAGAGCAGAGAGAGAGAGATAGTATAATCAAAACAGTAGTGCAGGAATCTCCAGCACTAGCATACACAGGAATAGGATTTCCTTCCCACCCCCAAGTTAGCTGGCTTAGCAGCAAGACTTCCTTCCATTTAAAAATGTCTTTCATACAAGTGGGAATGAAAGCACGACTCCTGCAACCCAATAAATCACATAGCCATCTTGACAGAAAAGACATATGTGTTTTGGGAGACAGAAGGTCAAATCCAGGGATGTAATATGCAAGTTTAACTTCTCATGATCCCTTGTTCTCAATTAGATTCTCTTATGCTCCTTTAGGATGGAGGCTACTTTTACTTACATCTCTTCCTGGTCTCTCAGAGTATAAATTACACCAATTTAGAATCCTTCATATATTGGTAGAGTGGGTGTGCACAGCTGCAAGGGACTCTGAGGTGCAAGGCAGTCTGATTTGCAGGGAGTATATTAATATAAGGGAGTGTAACTGACATATTCACCCTGCATTTGGCTCTCCAACTTCAGGGGAATCTAAACAAATAAAAAATGTAAAGTTTAGAGGAAATCTAAGTTAGTGTGACTGAGGAGACTGGAAGAAAGTATAATTTACACCAGTTTGACTCCCTCTAGACTTTCTTGGATTTCCCTGACTCACCTTTGAAATTGGCCCAGAGTCTGTCAAAAAAACTTTGCTGAAGCAACCAACCAATGATGTGTAAAGCTGAAAGAACATAAAGGTTTACACTAAGATGGTGACATAAATATTAGAACCAATATCCATTAATCTTTATTGTCTCTATGTAACAAGTAGCTATAGACAAATAAGATAAATTGTTAATCTGTTACATCCTTCCTAGGAGTCCTTTGAGATGGAGACCTTGAGTTAACACTCAGTCCTGAAGATAATCCCATTGATTTTCAATATAGCTGGGCTATTTTCCTTATTGTTACCAGAGCTACTTGGAACCTCCCCTGACTCCAATGTTCTTATTACTAGGCACATGCAAAGTGTGAGAAAAGATAGATCTTGTCTTAAATGGTATTTAGTTACTTTTGCTATTGCACCAGTTCAGGAGTTTCCTCTTCTCCCCCCCCCCCTCTCTAAACCCAAATGTTTAGACAATCTGAAGAGCTTGTAATAAAGGGCTGGAGTATACACCTGAAATAACTTACAATAAGTACATCAGTATTGAAATAGGTAGCTATAAATTTTCTTAGATAACTATAAGGGTAATAAATATAATTCTTCTTTGAGTGATTGCACATGTGCATTCCACTCTTGGTGTGCATGAGTTCTATGCACAGTCACTGGAATTTTTTTCTCTCAGTGTTAACCTATCGGGGTGGCTTGTGCACCCTTTGCTGCCACATGCTGCTGGCATTGGTATAAGGGCCCAGCTGACCCTAAGTCCCTTCAGTTTCTTCTCACCACCTATGACGATGGCACATATCCATTCCATGACCTGCCCTCCTACCCTTCTGCACCAGAGTTTCTGGAAAGAAAGAACTGACACCAGTGGTGCACGGCAGCAGAGTGCGCTTGAGCCACCCTGACAATACCACACCAAGAGTGGAACGGACGTGTGCAACATACCTTGAAGAACCACAGTTATGAAAGGTTAATAACCATTTTTTTCAGTGGGTAGTTCATTATAAATACATTATTTGGTTAATGTTGCCATTTCTCTCTTTTATGGAAACAGAAACAATATGCATGGTTTATGCACGTATCCAACACAGTGTGAATTTTTAAAGGCAAATATTCACAATCTGAAATTCCACATGATTGACAGAACAAGAATTTTTAATTGAAGGAATCAGGGCCTTTAACTGCTTTGTGATTCAATCAGTACAGCAGTAGTAAAATAAGATAATTAATAAAAAATCAAGCAATCATTTAATTATTCCTTTATGTTGAGATAAAAGGAATTGCTCAATTTTTGTAACTTAAATATTTTATTCTAAATTTGACAATATAATATGAATATTAAACACACACAGATATTCATATTGGTGTTATTAATATTCCAATATGTATCTTCTAAAACTCAGTTATTTAAATCAAGAATTACACATGAAGTATGTTCTGTAGAAGATACGAATTTAAACATACTTTTACATCTGGCAATGTATTACAAGTGCAAAGGATAGCAAGCATGTTTTCACTGTTGTGTATAAGAAATAATAAAGGCATGGCTACTGATGATTAAAGTATAAATGTAAAGAAGATGAGTGTAATTTAGAAGTAAATGACATAGGAAAATGTCACTCAGCTATTTAAAACTGGACTAGTAAGGAATATACTATAGGGAAAAACCCAGCACAGGCTGAATGTGGATAGTTCTTTTCCATGTAAAATCACTGAATCCATGAAAGATTTAATTGATAGCTGTTTTGCTTCTAGAGATTGCAAAATACTTTGTTTTTTTATTGTCAAAAGAGGGGACAAGATCTGTGCAGAGCTCTCCTGGTGACAGGTTAAAAAAAGATGCACTTAATCACAGCTATGCAGATAAACAGACTAACCATTCCTTCCATATATATAAAATATTGCTTAAATCAGCCAGATGATTGGAGGGTACCTAATGTAATACCAATTTTTAAAAAGGCTCCAGAGGCAAGGCTGGAAATTGCAGGCTGATAAGTCTAAGGCCTGGTCTACACTATGACTTTAATTCGGATTTAGCAGCGTTAAATCGAATTAACCCTGCACCCGTCCACACAACGGAGCCATTTATTTCGAAATAAAGGGCTCTTAAAATCGATTTCTGTACTCCTCCCCGACGAGTGGAGTAGCGCCAAAATCGATTTTGTCATTTCGAATTAGGGTTAGTGTGGCGGCAATTCGATGGTATTGGCCTCCGGGAGCTGTCCCAGAGTGCACCATTGTGACCGCTCTGGACAGCAATCTGAACTCGCATGCACTGGCCAGGTAGACAGGAAAAGCCCCAGGAAAATTTGAATTTCATTTCCTGTTTGCCCAGTGTGGAGAGCACAGGTGACCACAGATAGCTCAGCTCATCAGCACAGGTAACCATGCAGGCCGATAATCGAAAAAGAGCACCAGCATGGACCGTACGGGAGGTACTGGATCTGATCGCTATATGGGGAGAGGATTCAGTGCTAGCAGAACTTCGTTCGAAAAGACGAAATGCCAAAACTTTTGAAAAAATCTCCAAGGGCATGATGGAGAGAGGCCACAATAGGGACTCAGATCAGTGCCGCGTGAAAGTCAAGGAGCTCAGACAAGCCTATCAAAAAACAAAGGAGGCAAACGGTCGCTCCGGGTCAGAGCCGCGGACATGCCGCTTCTACACCGAGCTGCATGCAATTCTAGGGGGGGCCGCCACCACTACCCCACCTGTGACCGTGGATTCCGGGTCGGGGATAGTCTCATCAGCTACACCTGAGGATTCTGCGGATGGGGAAGAGGAGGAGGAGGAGGAGGACGAGCTTACAGAGAGCACCCAGCACTCCGTTCTCCCCAACAGCCAGGATCTTTTTCTCAGCCTGACTGATGTACCCTCCCAACCCTCCCAAGCCAGTATCCAAGACCATGACCCCATGGAAGGGACCTCAGGTGAGTTTACCTTTTAAAATATAAAACTTGTTTTAAAAGCAAGCGTTTTTTAATGATTACTTTGCCCTGAGGACTTGGGATGCATTCGCGGCCAGTACAGCTACTGGAAAAGTCTGTTAACGTGTCTGGGGATGGAGCGGAAATCCTCCAGGGACATCTCCATGAAGCTCTCCTGGAGGTACTCCAAAAGCCTTGCCACAAGGTTTCTGGGCAGTGCAGCCTTATTCTGTCCTCCATGGTAGGACACTTGACCACGCCATGCTTGCAGCAAGTAATCTGGTATCATTGCCTGACAAAGCCTGGCAGCATATGGTCCCGGTGTTTGCTGGCATTCAAGCAACATCCGTTCTTTATCTTGCTGTGTAATCCTCAGGAGAGTGATATCGCTCATGGTAACCTGGTTGAAATACGGGAATTTAATTAAGGGGACAGAGGTGGCCATTCCTACTGGGCTGTTTGCCTGTGGCTGAAAAGAAATCCTTCCCTGCAGTTAGCCAAGCGCAGGGGGGGGAATTGGCCCTGAGCTTTTCGCGTTTGGCTAGCAGGGATCTTCCCTGTTACCAGCCACGCGGTGGGGGGAGGGGTACAGCGATCATCCCAGAGAATTCATGGCGGGAGGGGGGGGCGGGGGGGTTAGTTTGGTTTCTGCAGGGATCTTCCCTGATACCTGCCACGCGGTGGGGGGAAGGATAAAGCAATCATCCTAGAGAATTGGATGGGGGGGGGAGGTTAGTTTGTTTTCTGCTGCTGAAGGTTAACAGGAAAACCGCAGCAGTCAACAGGCTTTGCTTGGTATGTGGGAAAGGAGGGCGCAGAAGCCGAAAGACAATGGCTTACCATGGCTGCCTGCAAGCTGAACTCTGTTGCCCGGACCTGCGTCTGTGATCTCTAACACCAAAGCCACAGGCACTCAATATTAAGATGGAAAATGCGACCTTGTACTGAAATCACATGTGCTATGTAATGTGAATAGTGTTTTTCACCATGAAAGAGTATAAGCATTGTTCTGTAAAATGTATCATTTTAAAAACTTCTCTCCTTTTTTTCAACCCTCCCTCCAGCAGCTGCAAATTTTTCAAGACTCCCTCCTCCATCCCGAAGGCTATCTCAGATAAGGCGGCATAGAAAGAGGACGCGAGACGACATGTTCACGGAAATAATGGAATGCACCCGCAATGAAAGAGCTCATTTGAATGAGTGGAAGGACACTGTATCTAAATTTAGGAAAGATGCCAGTGAACGTGAGGTCATGAGGGACGCTCGAGATGAGAGGTGGCAGGCTGCAACACTGGGGCTGCTGCGTGAGCAAACGGACATGCTCCGGCGTCTGGTGGAGCTTCAGGAACGGCAGCAGGATGACAGAGTGCCGCTGCAGCCGCTGTATAACCTCCCTCCCCGCTCACCATGTTCCATATCCTCCTCACCCAGACGTGTAAGAACACGGGGGGGAGGCTCCGTGCACCCTCCCACTCCACCCCAGTGGACAGCCCAACCAAAAGGCTGTCATTATATTGAATTTGTTCAGTGGCCTTTTACTTCCCTCCTATCCTCCTCCCAAACCTCACCCAGATTACCTTGTTGGTTCTCTCCCTATGTTTATAATCGCTTAATAAAGAATACATGATTTTTAAACGATAGTGACTTTATTTCCTTTGAAAGAAAGCTGGGGGAACGGGGAGGGTGAGTTCCTTACAGAGAATGAATGAGTCAATAAAGGGGGCGGGTTTTCATGAAGGAGAAACAAACAGAAATTTCACACTGTAGCCTGGCCAGTCATGAAACTGGTTTTCAAAGCTTCTCTGATGCACAGCGCTTCCTGGTGTGCTCTTCTAATCGCCCTGGTGTCTGGCTGCGCGTAATCAGCAGCCAGGCGATTTGCCTCAACCTCCCACCCCGCCATAAATGTCTCCCCCTTACTCTCACAGATATTGTGGAGTGCACAGCAAGCAGCAATAACAATGGGGATATTGGTTTCGCTGAGGTCTATCCGAGTCAGTAAGCTGCGCCAGCGCGCTTTTAAACGTCCAAATGCACATTCCACCACCATTCGGCACTTGCTCAGCCTATAGTTGAACAGGTCCTGACTACTGTCCAGGCTGCCTGTGTACGGCTTCATGAGCCATGGCATTAAGGGGTAGGCTGGGTCCCCAAGGATCACGATAGGCATTTCAACATCCCCAATGGTTATTTTCTGGTCCGGGAAGAAAGTCCCTTCCTCCAGCTTTCGAAACAGACCAGAGTGCCTGAAGACGCGAGCATCATGTACCTTTCCCGGCCATCCCACGTTGATGTTGGTGAAACATCCCTTGTGATCCACCAGGGCTTGCAGCAGCATTGAAAAGTACCCCTTGCGGTTTATGTACTCGGTGGCTTGGTGCTCCAGTGACAAGATAGGGATATGGGTTCCGTCTATCGCCCCACCACAGTTTGGGAATCCCATTGCAGCAAAGCCATCCACTATGACCTGCACGTTTCCCAGAGTCACTACCCTTGATATCACCAGGTCTTTCATTGCCCTGGCAACTTGGATCACAGCAGCCCCCACAGTAGATTTGCCCACTCCAAATTGATTCCCGACTGACCGGTAGCTGTCTGGCGTTGCAAGCTTCCACAGGGCTATTGCCACTCGCTTCTCAACTGTGAGGGCTGCTCTCATCTTGGTATTCTGGCGCTTCAGGGCAGGGGAAAGCAAGTCACAAAGTTCCAAGAAAGTGCCCTTACGCATGCGAAAGTTTCGCAGCCACTGGGAATCGTCCCACACCTGCAACACTATGCGGTCCCACCAGTCTGTGCTTGTTTCCCGGGCCCAGAATCGGCGTTCCACGGCTATAACCTGCCCCATTAACAGCATGATCTCCAAAGCACCGGATCCCGCGGTTCGATAGAATTCCATGTCCATATCCTCATCACTCTCGCTGCCGCGCTGCCATAGCCTGCTCCTCGCCGCCTGGTTTTCCAGGTTCTTGTTCAGCATAAACTGCACGATAAGGCGCGAGGTATTTACAATGTTCATGACTGCTGTCTTGAGCTGAGCGGGCTCCATGCTTGCCGTGGTATGGCGTCTGCACTGTTCACCCAGGAAAAAGGCGCAAAACGGTTGTCTGCCGTTGCTTCCTGGAGAGGGGGGAGGATATACCCAGAACCACCCGCGACAATGTTTTTGGCCCCATCAGGCATTGGGATCTCAACCCAGAATTCCAATGGGCGGAGGAGACTGCGGGAACTATGGGATAGCTATGGGATAGCTACCCACAGTGCAACGCTCCAGAAATCGACGCTAGCCCCGGTACATGGACGCACACCGCCGAATTACTGTGCTTAGTGTGGTTGCATACATTCGACTTTATACAATCTGTTTTACAAATTCGAATTATATAAATTCGGATTAATCCCATAGTGTAGACATACCCTAACTTCATTACCAGGAGAATTGGTTGTACCTATACTAAAGAACAGAATTATCTGACACGTAGAAGAAGAACACGATTTGTTAAGAAAGAGTCAACACAGTTTTTGTAAAGGGAAATCATGTCTCACCAATCTATTAGAATTCTTTGAGGGAGTCAACAAGCATGTGGACAAGGATGATCCCGGGATTTAGTGTAGTTGGACTTTCAGAAAGCCTTTGTCAAGGTCCCTCACCAAAGGCGCTTAAGCAAACTAAGCTGTCATGGGATAATAGGGAAGGTCCTCTCATGAACCAGTAATTGGTTAAAAGATAAGGAATAAAGAGTAAGAATAAATGGGCAGTTTTCCCAATGGAGTGAGGTAAATAGCGGGGTCCCCCAAGGATCTGTACTGGGGCCTGTTCTGTTCAACATATTTATAAATGATCTGGTGATCAGTCAGGTGGCAAAATTTGAAGATGATACAAAATTACTCAAAATAGTTAAGTCCAAATCTGACTGCAAAGAGTTACAAAGGGATCTCACTAAACTGGCTGACTGGTCAACAAAATGGCAGATGAAATTCAATATTGATAAATGCGAAGTAATGCACATTGGGGGGAAAAATCCCAACTATACATACACTATGATGGGGTCTAAATTAGCTGTTACCACTCAAGAAAGAGATCTTGGAGTCATTGTGATTAGTTCTCTGAAAACATCTCCTCAATATGCAGCAGCAGTCAAAAAAACTAACAGAATGTTAGGAACCATTAGGAAAGGGATAGATATCATAATGCCACTATATAAATACATGGTACACCCACACCTTGAATACTGCATGCAGCTCTGGTCACCCCATCTCAAAAACGATGTATTAGAGTTGGAAAAAGTACAGAGAAGGGCAACAAAAATGATTAGGCGTATGCAATAGCTTCCATACAAAGAGAGATGATAAAAACTGGGACTGTTCATTTTAGAAAAGAGATGGCTAAGGAGGGGATACTATAGAGATCTATAAAATCATGAAAGATTTGGAGAAAGTGAATAGTGAAGTGTTATTTACCCCTTCATATAGCACAAGAATTAGGGGTCATCCAATGAAAGCAAAAGGGAGCAGATTTAAAACAAACAAAAGGAAGTGCTTCTTCACCCCGTGGACATTCAACCAGTGGAACTCATTGCCATGGATGTTGTAAAGACCAAAAGTATAACTGGGTTCAAAAAAGAATTAGATAATTTTCATGGAGGATAAGTCCATGAATGGCTATTAGCCAAGATGGTCAGGGACGCAACCCCATGCTCTGAGTGTCTTTTAACCTCAAACTGCCAGACACTGGGACTAGATGACATGGGATGGATCACTCGAAATTGCTCTGCTCTGTACATTCCCTCTGAAGCATCCAGTACTGGCCACTGTCAGAAGACAGAATACTGGGCTAGATGGACCACTGGTTTACTCCAGTATGACCATTCTTATGTTCTTATATCAATGCTCTATTGATGCTCTAATGGCTCTAACCCATTCTACTTGCGTTTTTCATTCTGTGCTCATCAACAGGGTGTCTGATCTCCTTTGGATGTCTTACATTTCCCTGCCTTCAAAAAAAGGCCAGATTTCTCAGCTACTGCAACCCCTGCAACCTCAAAGACCTGGGCTCTTTGGTCAAATAGAAATTCAGGATTTCCCCCTCCTTTGGGGAAAAATGATGTGGGGCAAAGAGGAGGGAGGCATCAGTTGATTTAGGACCTGGCGAAAGGGGCTCAGGTAAGCCATTGACTGCACTCTCTCACTCTCAGATCAGCAGCTCCCTCCCAGGGGATCAGAGTAGGCTGGGGTTTTGTGATCTGTTGTGGGCAATGCACAAATCATCCATTTGGAAGTAGGAGGGAATTTTCCCTTTCCGCCAGACTGACCAGGGCAGAATGGGATTTTTCACTTTCCCCCCAGCAGCTCCAGGATCCAGTGGGGTAGGTCAGGAGGTTAGGACCAATTAAAACATTGATCAGAAGAATTACATGCAGCAAAATAACACAAAACACGTCCAACTTCAGTTTCAAGTTTTGTTTTGTTTCATTATTGATTCTTAGATTTGTATTTGCCAAAAGTTACTTATCTCTCTCTGAGCTTTAACCTACCAAAGTTAAATCCAGGCCATAGAAAAGACACGGGAAGTGAATGACATGTGAAATAAAGATCATGTGAAGAATGTGCCCTCTGTTCATAAGTAACCAGCCTCTGACATTCAACTTCTCAGTTGCATTTCTGCTTTTTCAAGCATAGAAGAAACAAGGAATAACTTCAAGGAAATGAAACTACATGTTTGCAAGTATCCGTGTGATTATAGTTATTATATCTGATCCAAGAAACATGAGTTTTTATTTAAAACTGAAATTCTCAAAGAGACGCTTCAGGTAATTACAATACAGAATGTGAATAGCTTCTACATGAGAAGTGGGTAGAAGGTTAAAAAAACTCCTTACCACCATCTTTGTGCTTTGGAGCAAGGCCTAGTTCAGGGGTCGGCAGCCTCTGGCATGCGGCTTGCCAGGGTAAGCACCCTGGCAGGCCGGGCCAGTTTGTTTACCTGCCGCGTCGGCAGATTCGGCCGATCGCGGCTCCCACTGGCCGCGGTTCGCTGTCCCAGGCCAATGGGGGCTGTGGGAAGCGGCGCGGGCGAGGGATGTGCTGGCCGCAGCTTCCCGCAGCCCCCATTGGCCTGGAATGGCGAACCGCAGCCAGTGGGAGCCGCGATCGGCCGAACTTGCCAACGTGGCAGGTAAATAAACTGGCCCAGCCCGCCAGGGTGCTTACCCTGGTGAGCCGCGTGCCAGAGGTTGCCGATCCCTGGCCTAGTTATAACTTCAGCTTCCCAAATGAAAGGATTATGGACCTGATCCAACCCCCCTGAAGTCAATGAAAAAACTCACATTGACTTCAGTTGGTTTTGTATCAGACCATGTGGCCCCAATCCAGCAAAGTACTTAAGCATAAGTGTAACTTCAAGTACATAAATTCTACCATTGACTCCTACTTTGGATTCAACAAGAAGACTATTCATGTTCTTACACACAAGTTTTAGTGCTTTATTGGATTAGGGTCTTAGTTTGGCTAGTACTGACAGTAGTGGTAGTCAGTTTAAAGAAGAGTGTGTGAGGGCAGGCCTTGGCTATGTCTCCTGCTACACTGGCCGGTTGAGCTGAGACAGCATGGAGGAGAGTGCATGCTGCACCTTTTAAAAGGATGCAGCAAGAAATGTTTTAGCCAGCATACCCGGTGGTATTTTGCCTTGATCACTGAATCTCTACACCCACTTTAACATGGGCCCCAGTTTATATTCCACAGTCTTGTCCCGGTGCATACATTATTGGAAAATTTCAAATTAATCTTGGTGGAATGTTTAGAACCTTCACGATTTTCTTTTGTGCTTCATATATTAATACATTTCCTTAATAAAATAATAGAATATTTTTCTACAAGAGAAATGTTGATTACAACAAACTCGTTTCACATATGTAAGTAAAAGAGACAAGAGGAGTGGCTAATGAATACAGAAAATATTGTGTTTTTATTGTGATATATCTTTGCCTGGTTTAACATAATAATCTGCCACTTCAGCCAACTCGACATACGTATAGAAGAAACGCTATGTACTGTAGCCATGCTGCAAATCAGATTAATATGTTCACTCAGTTGATATGACTATCAGTGATCTGTTATACTAAGAGCTCACTGCTGTTCCTAATGAAGCTAGTGGAAGTTTTGCCATTGACTATCGTTGGAGCAATATTCAACTCTAAAATGTTCTTTTGAGGTGGATTGGATGACTTGTTGGATTAATACATTGATACAGAGCATTTTACCTCTAGGTCACTTGTTTGAGTCTCTTCTAATTTAATGATTCCTTGGTTATATAGACTTCTGTTGTCAGCTACACTGCACATTGTGGCTGTATTTTTAGAACTCAAGCCCTTCTGTCCATCCTTTTAGACCTTAAAACGTGTGCAAAGCAGGAGTATTATTAGAGCTTATATTCAGTGTGTATCAGAGACTTGAGAATGGCATGATCTCACAGAGAGCTCAGCAGGTCTGAAATTCCATCCCCATAAGACACTAGCTGTTCTATTATGACATGTCAGTGTTAAACAAAAGTCAATCATCTGATGGCAGTTTTGTGGCCTATGTGCAGTGGCGCTGGGACAATTTGTATAGTGGGGGTGCTGAGAGCCATTGAACCAAACTGTAAATCCTGTATATGAAGGAAATCACTTCAAGCCAGGGTGTGCAGCAGCACCCCCAGGATCCCTAGTTCCACCACCTATACCTATGTGAGATGGGTTGATGATTTCAGATAGGTGGGAAGGTATGGGGAAGCTTACATTACTATTGACCTTGCAGTGCCTGCTCCCAAGTGTCATTGACAGTCAATGGGACAGAGGTTCCTAAGGCCCAGATCTTCAAATTTAGGGGCCTAACTCTCATTGAAGTTAGTGGGAGTTAAGCATCTAAGTATCTTTGAGGATCTGGGCATAGCTCACTTAAATTTTCAAAAATGCCTTGCTCTATACACATTTACAAATTTCTCACCTTTTAAAGTTTAATGGAGACAACTAAACAGTTCTTTCAGATTCTATTTAAATAATCAAGGAGACCGGGAAAAAATCTAATAATCTAATGTAATAATCAAAGGGTGAAATAACTCAGTGTGTTTAAGCGTGATTAAGCATGTGAAGTTGTGAATTATTTCACTGATTCATACATGTTAAAACCTTTTACTTAGACTGATATTTATTATTAATAAGGGCTGGTGATGATGCTTGTTAACAATAGGTTTGAAGATGTGGTCAACATGTCCCAGAACTAGGATATGTGAAACATCACCCCTCTTAACACTTTTGTGGATAGTTACATTATATGAGTGTATTCATAATAAACTAGTTTGAAATGGAAATTGACATCAAGTTAATGGAGAATAACTAAATCCCTGGGTATGCTCAGAACCTTGCAGGTTTGGGCCCAGAACTGATAAGGCTAGTCTCATAAGTGTTGCAGGATCCAGCCTTTATACTATGTTTATGTCACTCTCCTTTTATTAACAGCCATTTTCATAGCTTGAGAAAGAAAACATTAGGTGAAGGAAAATTTGTTTTATCTTTTGAACTTATGGAAAGGTGGAGATCACATGCAGATTGCTCTCAGTGAATGTTTCAACTTAAACAAAATGTTATTCAGGTTAAGTGATTTCAGGGCCTGATTTTGCCAGGTGTTTTATGTTTTTCCAGATACAAAGAGCAGACTGCACACTCTGGCTGATGAATATTTAATTTTAGATTAAGGGAAATAAAAAATGAAAATAAAGTCTCCACAAGAAAGCACAGAGACTGTATGTGAACTTGGGGAAGGGGGAAAGAGGGCAGAGACAGCAAACTCCTAGAAATTTCTAGTGAAGTACTCAGTAAATAAAATAATAACATTTACACAGGCATCCAGAGGTGGATGCATTTCAGCAGAGTATATGTGATCCCAATCTATATAAAGGGTCAAATCCTCAGTGCTCAATGATGCTGGGCTGATTTACACCGGGTGAAGATCTGGCCCCAAGTCAATAGAGTACTTTGGCTAAAAGATAATAAGAGTAAGAGCAAGATATTGTTATACTCTTTTAGTTGTCTCTCATTTGCTTGACAATACTCTGGATTGTCACTGATTTCTGTTTAAAGAATTGCAGAATATAGTGAAGCGCTCAACTCTTATTAGAGATCTCAGTTTGGTGTATTGTTTGGTACTTTGACTAATTTCAATATTTTTAGTATTTGAAATAGACTGCTTGGGAAAATTCCATTTGTGGTGGGATGAAAACCTCATGGTGCCTGCCAAGAGTATGTGGGAGAGAGAGCTGAACTTTGCTTACACTGTAGCTCAGAGGCCTTGATATCTGTAATGCTTTCATTCAGGCCTTACTTACTGAAAATGTAAAACCTCAGAGAGCCTAGAGAAAAGCTTTACTTTTAAGATACAGGTTAATATTTGTCAAGCCAGTGGCTGCAGGTGGGTTTTTGGCTGTAACATGAAGCTGGTCTTAGTACAGCTTTTTTCAAAATCTCTTCTCTTTTTAAACACTTTTTTTCTGCATGCTGACTTGCGGAATCAGCCCCCTATTGCCGGAAGCAGCAGATGGGAAAGTTAGGATGTGAGATGCTTCAACCTCCAGTCCTGTTGCCTAGTAGAGGGACCAACAGCCTGTGAGCTGCTGAGTCAGTTTAGGAGTGCCAAAACATTCAGAGTCCCTTGCTGGTTAGATTACTTGTGCCAAAGAATGACCCTGCCGATTTAAGTGGTTAAACTGTATGAAATTCTTTGGATGTGGCTTTTCTTCTCACCTCAATCTTACCACCTCCATCTGACACAACACAGATATCATCATCTCACTGTCGTACACTCTGCACAGATTCAGGAATGGCGACTCACCAATAGGTTATTTATTTAGTAGGCAATGTTATTAGGACAGATCCCACACACAAGTGCATGTGTACACACACACCTTGAGGAAAATTGTGAGATTCCCCTCTGCAGGGAGGTGTTAGGGCACGTCAGATTTTGGAGGCTGCCCCCTTAATTGTCCAGAGATCTTGAGGGTCCACAGGGAAGGGATCACTGTCACCCCTTGCCCTTGGGGATATTGCTCCTGCTAGAGCCATGCTGCCATTTGCTGTCTCCCTCTGTGGCTCATTAGTAGTAGCTGCAGAGAGGACCCAGAGGCTCTATTACCTCCTGCCTGGATTTCCATTCCGGGTGCAAAAAAGGGGATAGTGATGCAGAAAGGGGCAATTCCCTTGCTGCACCCCTTCCTGCCTCCAGAAATCCATGGAGCACCCACAAAGAGGTATTTATGGAGGCTGGGGTGGAGTATTGTGCCATAAAAGCAGAACTCTCTCACTTCCCATGCAGTAAGGGAGAGATGGTCCTGCCCACAAGCTTCCAGACCACTCATTTTTCTGGCTCTCTTCATTTTGGGAGTCTGTTCTTGATAAAGTGAGAGAGCTGCTTCTGTGTTGATTTTAAGTAAATGCTTTCTAGCTTTATCAGGTGCAGACCAAGCCACTGCCAGCCAATCAGCAAGCTGGAAAGATACTGGGGCAAATGGAATTTATTGTGCAGAATATTCCTGTGTGTTTATAAAGATGCTTTATAAACTGCTGAAATGATTTTTACGTAAATTTTATTTCCTTTTTCATTTGTAATTAAGATTTATATGGCAAAGGTAATGTATGTCGTAAATGCAACAAGAATATTGCTGCCCATGACAATAAAATTCTGGTGTATAAAATGAACGCACAAACTGTGCCCACATCTAAAAATACAAATGACATCTACAGCAATGCCCTCTTGACTGCTCAGTCCAAATACTCCAGCATCATAGACAACCATTTTTACATTTAGTTTTACACTGCATTTTATGTTACATTTTTTTTCACATTTTAGCCATACTTTTATATTCACAATCTTCCACCTGATCCCTGATCATGGTATGAGGAATTGCTAGTTATGTGTTCAGTAACTAACCACGGTGGCTTTTTAGTTGTGTAATTGTATTGTATAATCTAATACTCGTACCTTTTCTTTATTAGTGAGTGACACACTAATTGATGAATTTACCATATGCTCAGAGACAAGGATAAGTCTGGACTACTTGTTGACTAGAAAATTGCTGAGTCATGTGCTTAGGCTCATAATGAAACTGTGTTTGACCTGTCAAAGTGCAAAAAAGCTATCCACTCTAATTATTAATTGCTGGAAACTGAATACTATTTAAGGACTGCTGAGCTGTTGCTGATTAAAAAGGATTCCCACACCCCCCAACTTTACTACTTTCAAGATGGAAAGTGGACAATATGGAGAGCTGGCAGGGTTAGATTTATTCCCTTTTATGTGATCTTGTTGTTTTTAAATAGTAAAAGTAAGAAAATACTCAGAATATTTTCAGTACTTGATTTAATGGCAAATCCTGCTTGCCTTTTCATGTGTGCAGACCCAATGTCTGCAGTACATGGCTCCATGTCTGTGGTAACTTTGGCCCAAACTGATGCCTGGTGTAACACCATTGTTCTCAATGTGATATTTTTAAGTCCTGAAAAATATAGGTATTATTTTAGGTGAGATGGATGGGAAAGCAGTCTCCTTAGGTCTTGACAATGGGCACCTGCCTGATGCCAGGTAGAAGGGGAAAAGATTAAAAAAAGTTGAGCTAACACATTCACAGCTAGAATTTAACAGTTTTCAATTTGGCAACATTCCCAACTGTTCTGGGATCCAAAAGGCAGGAGAAGAGAGACCGGAACTGTTACCTGAGATTCTTGGGTTTCTCTTGGCACCTGATTATCTCCTCCTGTATTCTTCTTCCACCCTCCACACCCTTGGGTTCTACTGAGGCTGGAGACTGAAGTCCTGTATTTATCAGTAGAGCAGATGAAAGCTTGGCAAAGTCCATAAAAAGTAGACAGGGCACTCCTGTTCAGGTACAACATGTTCCATTCTGTACACCCTCTCTGCTACATGCTCATCTTGTTTTCTGAGCTGATTCTGCAGTCCCTCTGCCAGCAGAGCTCTCATTGACTTCCCATTGCACAGAAGGGCTGAAATGCACACAAAAACCTGCTCTCTGGGGATATACACCATTGCCTTGATACTGCACATTGCAGCACCATTACTGCTAGTGTTGTGTCCTAAAAAGAGACAGAAAAACACAGGGAGGAAAACCTGGGAGGGTGATAATGGCTGATGCTGGGCTCCCTACTTGACCAGGGAGGGAATATTACTTCGGACTCAACTACCTCCCTACCCCCTCAGCACTGGTCAGTCACTACTGAGGGGATATGGCCATGCTGTCTTTAGGGATTAAGAAGCTTAGAGAGGAGCAGGTATGATGGTAAGGAGTTCCCTGGGGAAGCCTGTAAAGCTCCGGAGGCCTATGAAAAGGTCAGTGAACCCTAACAGGCCTGGGACAACCTGTAAAGCCAGAGAGATCTAGGAAAGGGGACAACAAGCCATCTAGATTACAAGAGATGGTGATCTCTTTCTGGATCCAGAACCAGGGTCCTGAGGTGAGGACCTTACCAACTGTTTGTTTTAATTGCACCTTTCCTGAAATTGTATTAAAGGAGACATGCGCTTTGGCCAGTTTGTGTTGACTTCTCCTTGGCTGGATCTGTTAAAGTGATATTATTGTGCCCAGTCAGGGAAAAGTAAAGTAGGGCTCACCTGCAATACCACACCTGGCCACAAATGGGTGTGCAGAGATGACCCACACCTTTACAACTTTCTTACGCACTTTACATTACATGGGGATAGGAAGGGTACCTGGAGTGAGAACCATTTGTAGGTGTCCAGCATCACTGTTGTATGAATTTTACGTGTAGTTTCACATACAATCAGTGTCACTTTTCTTCCATATAAAATCCATTTTTGAAAGTTAGATTAATCAAAGTACAAGTTGAAAAGTGTGGCCAACCTGGCTCCTTCTGCCCCAGAGGATGGGGGCTTATTCTGTGAGACAGCAGAGAGTAATACTTGTAAACTTTTCCACCAGTGAAGGGCAGCTTGAAATTATCATTAGAGTCTGATGTGGAATTTGCTTAAGCAATATGCTGAATCAGCATATTCCCCAGCTGTATTGGCCTCTTACCCAGCCAGTCTTGTTCACTGTTTGGGTAGCACTTGCCTCCTGTAGGCCTTCAAGGTAGAGGAGGTTGCAGCTGCTTTATACCACTATAAATCCCCATCTCCATCCTTTTTCCATTGTGGAATTGCACTTACTAGAGTTCTGCACTTGGGTTTACCCCCAGCTCTTTGATCCCACTCAAGTGAACACTTTAGCACTTCTTCCCACAACCTGGCTTTTATATACTCCCCAGGCTCAGTATTTAGCTCTTTGTCCCAAAACACTTTAGTGGATTTTTCCTCTTAGCCCTCTTCTTTCAGGTTATTCCCCCAACCTCTCCCATTACTGATTCCTGGATTCTTTGATCTTGCCGTCCAACCCCAGACAGACTCTTGGTTTCTCAGTGCCTCACTGCTGTATTAGGTGTCCTCAGACCACAAAGCCCAGATCACATGATTCTGGCTTTTAATTCACCCCTAAGGAATGCCACTTGAACTACCATAGTTCAGCTTGTCACTGCATCATTACACAAGTTTCTATGCTTTCCTCATTCCACTGTGAGCCCTGATGTGTCCTCCCATGTCAATTCTTCATACTCTTCCAGTGACAGAGGACACATCAGGATACAGTGGTGTTCACTACAGATGAGACACGACCTGGCGTTCTGTTTACTTGAATAGATATTCCTTTAAAATTCTTGCCAAAACACAAGCACAGACTTCACTGATGGAGAAGTTAAAATAAGCTATCCAAATACCGTAGTTACCATACATGTAGCTTTTTAGTTGTCAGGTTATTTATTTAGCTAATTTACAGTGACGAGTGCAGTATAAGAACCTGAACAGAATATATACTTGCTGTAGCCTGAATGTAAACTAGCCTTTCATTTAGGGAGTATTTATTGTGACTGTAGCTACCAGTCAGTTTGTTTTTAACTTTTGGGATCTTCAATTTTAAATCTTAGCATTTAGTCAGTTTGTTTTAAAATCAGCTCTGAAACACACTCATAATCTTAGCATCAGCTTTTTAAAAGTGCACATTCTTTATAAATGACAGGCTTGCCAGCTGTGTTCATCTTCCTCATACAAATTTTTGTGGTGATAACCAAGCTTGTTGTAATAATCAATTATCTGGATCTTGTAAAATGAGAATTGCTGAGTCACTTCTAGCTATAGCCAGTAATACATCGTATCACTTCCTCATATTTATCTTGCATAACCACTTTTTCCTCTTTTAACAATGTCCTTCAAACACTTAAGCAAAGCTGGTCATGTGCAAGTATATTGTGGAAAACAAAGCCAGTACTATAATACAGTGAATTGTACAGCCAAATGAATTGTTCACATCTGTTTTATTACTTAAACGTACATGACATACAAACTTTTCTTGCTCAATAAGTGCATCCTTGGCAACATTTTAAAAAATTAAATATATACTCAGCCATTATTATAGCAACCAGGATAACATAGGATTGTCCTTTTTTAAAGTGTTTAACAAGAGGATTAGAAATGTAAAAGCTGTTTAATGAATGTATGTCTCATGCTGAAGACAAAAGACCAAAAAGGTCACCAAGAAATCTGTTTCTTTAGTGTATATAGCATCTACATCAGTGATTTCTAAAAATAGGTGCTTGTCATGCTTTTAAAAGTTCATTGTCTTCGAATTTTTATAATGAAAGGGATGCACACAGGGTCAATAATCCCCTCCACAGTAAAGCCACATACACACAACTCCAGGAAACTGAAAGTTTCAGCTCATGCAGGTGACATGGGATCATCTTGTTGGGTGGGTGGGTGGAGGAAATAGTTAACGTTTGCACCCTAAGGATTAGTCCACCAAACCCACTGATGTCATCCATAAAGGGCTAGTGAATTCCCATGGGGGAGCAATGCCTCCTCCCAGCTCCCTGGGGCCATGGCAACAATGCTTCTTCTAGAACCTTCTCCCCACAAGCAGCTGCCCCCCATTCCCACCAGGGCCGGCTCTAGCTTTTTTGCCGCCCCAGGCAAAAAAAAAAAAAAAAGCGGCCAGACTGCTGAAGCAAAAAAAAAAACGGCAGCCGCAGGGAGCGCGTGGAGGGCGGTCAAGGCAGCTTGCAGGGGGGTGAAGGGCGGCACCTGCCCGCTCCCTCCGCCCGTGGGCAGCCAGGCGCTGTAGCCCGCTCGCAGCCAGGTGAGGGGCTCCCCCCTCCGGCCTTGGGGTGCCTCTCCCGGCCGGGCAGGCTCCGAGGGGGCCGACATAGGCAGTGCTGGCTGGGGTCTGCGACCTCCGAGCGGGGCCGGCATTGCAGCGGGGCTCGGCACAGAGCAAACGGTGCTGGGATCAGTGGGGCCTGCCCCTCCGCTGCCCGCCGGGCCGCCACAGAACCCTCCCTCCTTCCGGTGCCTGGGGGCTGCAGGAGGTGCTGGCTCAGCCGCTCCTTTAAAGGCGGCTCGGCCGGGCCGGGCTGAGAGCGGCGCGGGAGGCAGAGGCCAGTGCAGGCGGTGGGGAGTGGCACGTCCCGGGGAGCCCGGCGGCACGGTGAGCGGCGGGGATCGCTAGTTTGTGCCCCTGCAGGGCTGGGCTGGCCGCCTCAAAATTGGCCAGAATGCCGCCCCTTACAATGTGCCGCCCCAGGCACGTGCTTTCTCGTCTGGTGCCTGGAGCCGGCCCTGATTCCCACAGGGAGGTATTTTGGAGTACACAATGGGAATCACCATAAAATAAAGCTGACAAAGGATTAAAATGGACAATGCATAAAAATCACACACAGGATAGGAGATGTTTAGGAAATTTACAAATAAGGAGCAATTTTTGTCAGAGGTTGGAGTGGCTAATCCTTAATGGCATCATCCATCCTGACTGCATAGAAGCCACCTCCATGAGTTTGGGGCTCCGTTGGCCTGGAGGATTCTGGCTGGGAGAAGGCTGGTATCTATTGCAATATCTTCCCTCACACCTAGGGGATTTACACAATTAGCATAATCTTCTACTGCTTCCCTGCTCTGTGGCTCTGAAACACAACCTCTGTGGTTGAATGGGGAAACATCAACTGGACGTTAGACACCATGAGAGAAAGGGATGAGGAATCAGTGTAAACTACAGTATACATATGTTTTTATTGGTCACCCAGAAGTTGGTCTTTGTCTCTTCGGCCTACTCCTTCTTGTTCTATTTGTCCTCGCTGGAGTGGCCACTGCATGACAGACACAGCCTGGACAATTAGGGACCCTTCCATTTGTTTCTACAATTAAGCTCCATCTTCTTGTTTGGACTGGCTGTTCTTTTTTGTAAATCCAAAGGGCAGACATCACTGGCCAAATTCTTCCACTGATTTCACAGTACTTATATCTGGGATGACTGTAGCCCCACAAGCTCACAAAACATCACATCCCAGGAAAGAAATCCAGCATGAGAACAATAACCCTTTCTTTTCTTTTGGCTGGACCTGAGCCTGGTAACACTGAGTTGAAGGACAGAACTAAAGGTTATCAAATGTTTTATCTGGAGCTGTTCTGTGGAAATATAGAGGACTTCAGGGTCCAGTGCTATGAGGTTGGCGCTATTCACCAGTGCTACTCTCACTAATACAAACATTCAAGGTTTTGGAAAAGAGAAAGGAAAAACCTTTGCCATAGCATAAATAGACATATGATTCTATTGTCAGGCTCCTATCCCAAGCCCCTGGGCATCTGAATTCCAAGTCTCCCTTTGTCCTGCTTTCAAGTGTCAGTACTGCAGCTACCATCAGATATAAGACGGATACAGCATCACTTTGCCTTTGCCTTAACAAAAGGGGTTTCTTGCAAAAACGTGGGACTTGCACTTGCACTTACAGTAATATATAAACTGTAAAGCTAAATTCATATTTGATATTTGTCAACTATGCCTTAATAAAATGGCCAGATCTTCTTGTGAACAGTCACTTTACCTCTAATACTTAAGCATGGTCATGTGTAAGCATTTTTTTTTCAACAAAGGATAGGAGGTGGGTAAATGGCAACTGTGACATTCCCCAGGGTACAATCTGAAGGACAGCTGTGTCCCCTCAGTTCTCACCTGGGGTGCCTTTTACACTGCTTCACTGTGAGAGTAACCACTCCTTGGCCTGCTTACACACAGCCTCCAGCATGTAAATCACTCCCAGCTATAATGCATGAGTGCTCTAGCCAGCCACTCATGAATTACATTGCAGGGTAACACTAGCAGACTCCCAGTCCCAGACTTTCCCCCCAGAAATGTCTGTCTTGTACTGCCCAGCACCCTCCTGGACAACAAGAGCTCATATGAAGTCTGTCATTTCATTAATAGAAAATGATATGCACAAATCTTATCTCAAATGGAGTTTCCCAAACACTTCAATCCAAACATACACTGGTTTAGATAAAACAATAAAACAAGTTTATTAAGATAAAGATAGATTTTAAGTGATTACAAGTAATGAGGCATAAAAGTCAGACTTGGTTACAAAGAAATAAAAGTAAAACACAAACTAACACCTAACTTAACAAGCAAAGTGATTTCAAAGCAAAAGTTTCTCTCACCACATGCTCTGGAATCCTTTCAGCCAGCATCTCTTCCCAATCCAATGATGCTTTTTTGTCCTTCAAGTGTTGTTGGTGCCGTGAGTAGAGATGAAGGAAGAGATGATTTGGGGCCTCTGTTCCTCATTTTCCTATTCTTTGAGAATCCTTTCCAGCTGGGGTTCAGGAGACAGAAAGTCTTGGGAGACGGGAACCTCCAGCTGATTTTTGCCAAGAAATAAATTTCTCACTTACATCCTTTTTCCTATCAAAGAATGGCTGCTTAATCAGTCCATTTGATTTTGTTGACACCTGGCTGAGCATGAGTTTGCCGTTTGTATAAGGAACTGGTTTGTGCCTGCTTTTTTTTAAACTTTGAACATGTCTCAGTAATGTTATACAGTAAAATGTTATAACTTTGCATACAATGTTGCCACACATATTTTAACAGGACAATAATGATCAGCAAATTATGAGTTTTCAAATAATACTTCACAAGGCATACTTGTGTACAAAATCCATTATAGTTTTTTAAAAATGGTGAGCATAGGGATATAGTCTGTCACAGCAACCCATCCTGGGTTTTGTGCATGTGGTTAAGGGGATAATGTATGTACTTTGGGGTAGGGACTGTCTCTTATTATGTGTATAAATAGCACTTAACACAATATGGTTCTCATTTCAGTTGGGGCTTCCAGGTATTACTGGAAATAATAATAAAAATGCTATATCTAGTCCAGCACAGAGTTCCATAAACTCTGTATGTACAAAATAACTGCTGTTTTTGCACAAGGTCATTTATAGCTTATAAATTATCATATTTATGCCTTGCATGGACTGAAGAGAAAAGTTATGGTTTAAAAAAATAGCTTCATGACACAGATGTATTTGTCAGATATTTCAAATGGGCAAGGAAGCTTGTTGCAAAACTTCTAGAGGTTCTAGGTACAAAAGAACTACATATCTCTTCCCCTGAAAGGAGCCCTTAGGCATGACTGGGTACATGTCACCTCAGGACGGGATGCAGAGATAAAGTTTCTAGACACCTTAAATGACTGCTTCTTTGAGCAGCTGGTCCTGGAACCCACCAGAGGAGAGGCAATTCTTGATTTAGTCCTAAGTGGAGCACAGGATCTGGTCCAAGAGGTGAATATAGTTGGACCGCTTGGTAATAGTGACCATAATATAATTAAATTTAATATCTCTGTGGCAGGAAAAACACCACAGCAGCCCAACATTGTAGCATTTAATTTCAGAAAGAGGAACTACACAAAAATTAAAGGGTACAGTGCCAAAAGTGAAATCTCTGCAAGCTGTGTGGAAACTTTTTAAAGACACCATGATAGAGGCTCAACTTAAATGTATACCCCAAATTAAAAAACATAGTAAGAGAACCAAAAAGGAGCCACCGTGGCTAAACAACAAAGTAAAAGAAGCAGTGAGAGGCAAAAAGGCATCCTTTAAAAAGTGGAAGTTAACTCCTAGTGAGGAAAATAGTAAGGAGCATAAACACTGGCAAATGAAGTATACAAATACAATTAGGAAGGCCAAAAAAAAATTGAGGATCCATTAGCCAAAGACTCAAAAAGTAATTGCAATTTTTTTTTAAGTACATCAGAAGCAGGAAGCCTGCTAAACAACCAGTGGGGCCACTGGACGATCCAGGTGCTAAAGAAGCACTCAAGGACGATAAGGCCATTGCGGAGAAACTAAATGAATTCTTTGCATCAGTCTTCATGGCTGAGGATGTGAGGGAGATTCCCAAACCTGAGCCATTCTTTTTAGATGACAGATCTGAGGAACTGTCCCAGATTGAGGTATCATTAGAGGAGGTACTGACTTCAGTACTGGGCAAACTGGCTGAAACTATAATAAAGAACAATATTGTCAGACATATAGATGAACATAATTTGTTGAGGAAGAGTCAACATGGTTTTAGTAAAGGGAAATCATGCATCGCCAATCTACTAGAATTCTTTGAGGGGATCAACAAGCATGTGGACCAAGGGGATCCAATGGATATAGTGTACTTAGATTTTCTGAAAGCCTTTGACAAGGTCCCTCCCCAAAGGCTCTTACGCAAAGTAAGCTGCCATGGGATAAGAGGGAAGGTGCGCTCATGAATTGGTAACTGGTTAAAAGATAGGAAACAAAAGGTAGGTATAAATGGTCAGTTTTCAGAATGGAGAGAGGTAAATAGTGGTGTCCCCCAGGGGTCTGTTCTGGAACCAGTCCTATTCAACATATTCATAAATGATCTGGAAAAAGGGGTAAACAGTGAGATGGCAAAATTTGCAGGTGATACAAAATTATTAAAGATAGTTAAGACCCAGGCAGACTGCAAAGAGCTACAAAAGGATCTCTCAAAACTGGGTGACTGGGCAACAAAATGGCAGATGAAATTTAATGTTGATAAATGCAAAGTAATGCACATTGGAAATCATAATCCCAACTATACATATAAAATGATGGGATCTAAATTAGCTATTACCACTCAAGAAAGAGATCTTGGAGTCATTGTGGATAGTTCTCTGAAAACATCCACTCAATGTGCACCGGCAGTCAAAAAAGCGAACAGAATGCTGGGAATAATTAAGAAAGGGATAGATAATAGGACAGAAAATATCATGTTGCCTCTATATAAATCCATGGTACGCCCACATCTTGAATACTGTGTGCAGATGTGATCGCCCCATCTCAGAAAAGATATATTGGAATTGGAAAAGGTTCAGAAAAGGGCAACAAAAATGATTAGGGGTATGGAACAACTTCCATATGAGGAGAGATTAATAAGACTGGGACTTTTCAGCTTGGAAAAGAGACGGCTAAGGGAAGACATGATTGAGGTCTATAAAATCATGACTGGTGTAGAGAAAGTAGATAAGGAAGTGATGTTTACTACTTCTCATAACACAAGAACTAGGGGTCAACAAATGAAATTAATAGGCAGCAGGTTTAAAACAAATAAAAGGAAGTATTTCTTCACACAGCGCACAGTCAACTTGTGGAATTCCTTGCCAGAGGATGTTGTGAAGGCCAAGACCAGAACAGGGTTCAAAAAAGAACTAGATAAATTCATGGAGGATAGGTCCATCAATGGCTGTTAGCCAGGATGGGCAGGAATGGTGTCCCTAGCCTCTGTTTGCCAGAAGCTGGGAATGAGCAACAGGGGATGGATCACTTGATGATTACCTGTTCTGTTCATTCCCTCTGGGGCACCTGGCACTGGCCACTGTCGGAAGACAGGATACTGGGCTAGATGGACCTTTGGTCTGACCCAGTAGGGCCATTCTTATGTTCTTATGTATGTCTAAGTTCCAATCCTAGGCATATGCTACCCCAAGTGTGATTTTTTTATGGGTTTTCACTCAGAGATCCTCCTGGTTGTCCTAATAATGAAGATGGGATGTTTCCCACTCCTCACAGGACTAGAATTTGGTTTCATCCTCTCAACCCACTGTTGCCCAGATTTGTGGTGCATCCTAAGATTTCCACAAGGCTTCTGCCAAGCTCCCTTAATTTAGCTCCCTCCCAAAATCAGCCTGAAATTAGGTGCCATGTGGACCATGTTGCTAGCTCCTCCAATGCTCCAGCAGTGGAGGTTTGCAGCTGGTAATGCAGAGTTACTGCTGACTTGACCCTTATTTTTTTTGGTCACTATATATATATATATATATATATATATATTTCTAATGCAGTCACACAAAACAAAACATGCATACACAGTGAATTAAAAACAATTTTCTCAGTATGGGTTTGCTCAGTTTTCTCCCTTTGAATCTTTAGTCAAAGTTATACCATAACCATGGTTTCTGTATTTTAGTGTTTTGTTTTTTCCCCACATTACCCCTCAACGGATAACTGGAGTGCCGGGCATTTTATACTATAATCAGTAACTTTGACTGGCCTCACTCCAGGAACAGCTGAACAAATATTTCTAACATTGGCAACTTTCCTCCTTCCTGCTTCTGCCTGCCTTCTTCAGTCACTGCTTATGTCTAGCATGGTCAGCTTGTGGAAATGAACTGCCAGTAATAAGAGGGTGAAAATCTAAGTACTGTTTTTATATGTTAAAGGGACACACATAATCTCCTTAAGACCAAAGATGTACCTTGCTTGAAGCATCTCTGGAGTACACCTTAAAATATTGTGTATGTAGAAATATAACATACATAGTCTAAGGTCCTCTGCAATGATATTATGGCACTTAAAAGCAAAGCATATTGTGAAATACTTTCTGAAGGTCAGTCAATAGATGTAGGACAATGATGTTTGTGCCTCTGCTAACAAAGGTATGCCCTCATGCTAAGCAATAATGAGGCAGATCCCATTTATTTCGAGAATGTTTACAGGTTTCCCATGAACCGTATACATAAGGACATTAGTCAGAAGGCATCATTCTGATTCCTTGGGCTCAAGATAAAATCTCTGAAGTGGCTTGACCTATATTAAAGGCCCTACATATGAGGGATGAAGCATGCATTATTTTCTAACCTCAGCTCACTTGCACAGCCCAGAAAGAAAGAGTCCTGCTCTAAAAATGTCTTTGCATAATGAAGGGGATGGTGCCTCATTGCTCTTGTTCTTTTTGTAATTTGAGGATTTTCACACCAGAGCCTGCCTTTGGTGCTTCTGATTCAGCATCCTGTCTTAGGCAGCGGCTATTACCTGGTTTTTTAGAACACGGGTCTGCTGCATACCTGCTGTGGGAAATTTGGCCAAGGCACACGGCAATGGGGAGGTGGCTTTGACTAAGGATATCAAGGCAAACCTCAACTCTTAAAAAGTGTTTCTTGAAATCTTTAATGTCCATGCAGAACAGACTTTAATAGCAAGTTTCACAGACTGCCTATAGACTGCCAGCTAAACTCAGGATCTTAAATGGAGACAAAAACTACATTTATTGGAATTATGAATAGGGCAAGCCAGCTATTAGAGAGAACTCTGGAAAGTAATTGACTGGTGGTTACCAAGCATGAAAAGTCAATACCTGAATTGGCCCACAGGCTGTACAGTGGTTGTGGAGGATAAAATTGGGCTAAACAGACTATGGAAGTATCCTACACTTTGCAGTTTTAGCAATAGACTATAGGCTTTTTATAGATCTATTACATATACACAAATTTTCTTCAGACTCTGTGACATAGTATATGTTGGCTAGATGGTAGCAATATTCTATAATTCATCTTTCCCTCTTAGAAATAATAAATACTGGCTGAACCTGTATTGCTAGATGCATATACTGAAACATTTCATTTATGGTTCCATAGAACTCTCATAATTGGCTGTTTGTTAATTCTATTGAGCATGTCTTTTTATGTTACAGATAGACTGAGGGATGTTTGGTACAGCATAGTGATCAATAAATCTCTAATAGCAATGTTTGTTATAATTTCACACTCATCCCCTTGACTGCCTTGGGATCAGGAATAGGCCCTTTAAGTGTAAACGTAGAGAAAGATACTTGCCTTGTAACAGAGTTGGAACCCTCTGCTTGCATGTGTGACACGTGGATATCCACTTTATTACATGTATTTGGAATAGGATTGCTCTCTGCACTTTGTTGTGTACTTTTCTTCCGGCAAAATGCAATAAAGGAAAAGTTTAACTACAATGAATGTTGACTCACACTAGGACAGGTTGAAGTATTTGTATAAAGCATTACAGAACAGCATGCACTTTGTCCTCTCAGTTTGCCTGTCTTTAAGTAAACACACTTGTTCAGTTTTCTGTCCTCCACACTTTAAACACTAAGTTAAGGTAGAAGTGGAGGGTCCAATCATGCTACCATTTGAAGTCAGTCAAAACTCCCATTGATTTAAAGGGAACAGGAACAGATCCAGAATGATCCACCCATAGCAAAGTCAGGGGACAGATTACAGAGAGGTTGGTTGTGCTAGTTTGACTTCTCTACCAGAAACTTAGCCCCAAGTAAGCATAGGGTAAAATAAACCTCACTTGCTTGTAGCAGTGAAGCACTGTTTCAGGGCTGTGCTGGATCTAGTCTTCCTGGCAGCTACCAGTCAATGATGTCCATCAATCTTTCAGTTTTAAAAGCATTGAAATTCACTAATTGTTTGAACAACCAGAGAGGAAAAAGCAACACTCAGATTGCCTATATCCATTACTCTGTTTGCCTTTAGGTAACTTGGCTAGTATGACTGGTAACTGAAGATTAAGTGAGCAGCAGGGTCTGTGACTGCTCCTTAGTACTTGGAGCATACTCTGCTCCCAGGGGGGTGGAAGGGCTTTCTGTTGTTCCAATAACGGCCAAGTGTTGGGCTCAAAGGAGTTCTCTCCAGTCTTCCACATGGTGGGAATGGAATGGTGAATACTGTGACGGGGATGATTAGGGCTTAGAGTGGGGAGAATGCAGAGGGTGCTGATAGGGATGTGGCCAAAATAATACTGAAAGTGCTTTTTGGAAACCAGGGAATTATACTATACATTCTATAGAACAAAAAGCTGCAGTTACAGGATGTTAAGTGAGCTTTTACCCAGCAGCTTTATTTACTCTTAAATTTCTGAATAGTAATAGACATTTTCCTTGAACTGCAGGCAGAGAGTAATTTGAGTGGAAGGGAACAAGTTCACTATGTCCTTTGCTTTTTACCACATTTCAGTTTTAAAACCCACTTTAGAATGTACAAAACACCCATCTTTAAGTTTTGAAAAGAAAATGCATCAAACAGGTCCCATGCTCAAAAACATCAACTATGGAATATGGTATTATTATTATTGCAGAATAGTTTATTGTTCATGGGCTGCTTAGCTTTATCACAATCAGTATATATTTTGATCACACTTCAGAGGATGCACATGGATGTGGTGTACTGAATTCCAGGGCACTTAATTGTGAAACAACTCTACTTTGAATTTATAATATTCCAATTCTCATGTGGCATAATTGACTTATAGACTTTAGCATGATGTAACTTTAGAAAAATAGCCAATGGCAGGTCTTCCTAAATATATGCTCTAGCTCAGGGGTTCCCAAACTGGGGGTTGGGACCCCTCAGGGGGTTGTGAGGTTATTATATGGAGGGGTTGCAAGCTGTCAGCCTGCACCCCAAACCTCACTTTGCAGCCAGCATTTATAATGGTGTTAAATATATTAAAAAGTGTTTTTAATTTATAAGGGGGGGGGGGTCACACTCAGAGGCTTGCTATGTGAAAGGGGTCACCAGTACAAAAGTTTGAGAACCATCGCTCTAGCTCAAATAGGAATTATTCAGAAAAGCCCTATGACTTGTGTTCTATCAAGAGTCAGACTTGATCACAGTAGTCCATTCTGGCTTTCTAATCTATTTTTTAAAATCAATAACATTTAATAAGAGAAGAGGCCTTGCATAAAACATTCATGCTCTGTATTAAAGTATTTGTGTAATTTTAAGAACACACAAGTCTGGAGAAGAAATGTTTTCTGTCTCCATACAGGGATAACTTTTTGGCCCCATTGAAGTCAAGGAGAGTTTTGCCATGGACTTCAATGGGACCATGATGTCACTCTAGCTACTTAAAACAAAAGCCACTACACACACTGTGGTACCTTTTGTTACCGGTTTTATCCCATTTGTTTGCACTTCCTGACCGTATCTATCAAGCTTTAAATTGAGGAACAGACCAAAGTATTCGGATTATAAAACTTAGTCTAAAATGGGGTAGACTTTGGTCCATCAAATACACCCACCTATATACAGAATAAAACCAAATAGAACTAAAGCTGCTCATCCAGATTTATTCACAAGGTTTAATTAATGAGATTAACAGATCAACTACTATATCCTACATAAAAGGATAACAAAAATAGGAATAGTAATATTGGTTTTACTATGCACATTAAGAGGTTCCCCTCCCATCTAATTTGACATGTTTTAATTTAAAAAACCCAAAACAAAACAAACAAAAAAGAAAAGAAAGATGATGACAGGCTTCTTCCTAAAGTGCCTACTCAACAAAACTTGCATAAAGTAAGACTACTTCAGGGCCCATGGTGCTTCAAAGCACAAATGGCACATACCCATGTACATTTGTTTCCTGACATGTTTAGGCTAGGTCCAAAGCATTCTAGTTGTATGAAATAAATGGGAGTAAGAAGGGTTATTCTTTAGGATTATCTCTTGGCACCTAGTTGCGCATTGCTTGCCTATCCTAAACTCTCATTCAAATCAGTGGGAGTTTGTATCATTAGGGGGCCTGGTATTTCATATTTTGCACACACCAAAGTTAACAAAATGTATGGCGTAGCATTTTATGCCACAAGTAGAGCAAGTAATCTTTATTCACATTCAATATTAGAATGTGGCCTCAACTGAGATTACAGATAATCAGAAATAAAATGACACATTTAGCAATTCAGAGATCTAAGTTTTATTGTTTAGTCCACTGCCCCAAGTGGACATTCATCTTTAGTATAAATCCATTGTCTTCAAAGTCTAACGTTATAGGTATCCATTCTATAAAACATGATTAGACAGTCCACACAAACAAGACCTGATTTAATTTCTTTCCTGACAAAGTTCTGTTGATGGCAAAACTCAAATTTCCTTCAGGAGTTATGCCCCAGGATTGAGCCACTGATTTTGTTAATAAAAAAAATCAATACATGTGATATTTTATTACAGTGCAAAACCAGATTTTGTTGGAAAGTAGGAACAATTATAAATCTAATTAAAGAGTCCCTGAGTGCCATTCAGTAAAGAATCATCAAGGATTAACATTGATCCTTAAGAGAAAAAAAGGGGATTGTTGTTACAAGCACTTACTGAATTTTGAGGGCTACTACTTTATTTAAAGTTTAGATTTGATATGGGATCCTCACGCATTCACTTCAGATTTTTTCAAAAAAATATTGGTCACAAACAAATATTAAATTTTTTTTACATTCTATTTAAAATGGAAATACAATACAAGTTATCACAGTTTTGAGGAAAGTGACCCAGATTCAGCCATGGTATAAACACCAATAGTTTCAATGGAGTTGTGACTACTTACACCAAGGTTGAAGTTGGCCAACACATAAGACTGTTTGAAAAAGATAGTACAAAAAGGCAAAGTGAAAAAAATTATATTTTTTTCCAAACATTTTACAAAGACTTCTTAACATTGTTTAAAAGTCATACTCTCATAGCATAGGAAACTCAGAATACTAAAGCAACATTACTGCAGTTTCCACAAAAGTGCATAAATGGTTAATATAAAAGCTCTGTCCATACCTGCACATTGAAAAATGACTCCTTTTAAAAAAGAAAAGGTCACTCTCCACTGTTCTCCCAAAAATTGCTTTAAAAGGGTCATACTGTCACAGCTTGTTTGTTTTACAGATGTTTAAAAATACAAGTTTCTAGTAATTTAAAAGTGTGAGATGTTTTACAAGAGAATTTAAAAAGATGTATCAATGTTCTTAAAATATTTTAAGTTGTCCTTTACATTTAGTTTAGCCTGGATTAGTAATTTTCTAATACACCAGGCTGATGTTCGGGTTTCTTAAAGCAATGGCATTAGATTAAAACGAAACTGAAGCTGCTCATATTCTGATAATTTTCAGAAAGGCAACCAATAGATTTAGCCCTTAGCCTATCTTTCTATATCCAAACTCATGACCCTTAACATTATCTGCTCTGTCAAACCTTCTTTAGCACATTTGGTGTGCTTTAATAGAAAAGCTTTGCTTTACAATGCTACATTACATTCATAGCTTCGGCTTACTTGGTTATACTGTACTTAATTTTATGAAGTGCTACATACATGTAATACAATATTTTGAACTTATTTATTCATGAACTAGAATAGTATAAGCTAAAACTGCAAAGGTGTTTCTCTAAAGTTAATCAAAACCAGACAAAGGCAAAGAGATATATTTTAGGCAAACTTCAGATATTAGACAAACATCAGAACTTTAAAAAAAAAAAAATACACAGTACACACAACTTGTTTGTTAGTATAACATTTCAGCCAGTTTAGAAAAAAAAAAAATCCAGTTCTCTTAACTGGAGCAGCATATAGGCAGAAACCACAACATTTATGTAAAGGGGAAAAACCCCAACAAAATAAAAAACATAAAACAAGTTTTACTCAAGCTAATAAACATGAACTATATTGCTCAATGGGTAAATAATTGCTCTAAATTCAGGTGAAGACTACACATGTACATCAGCTAAAGAGTACTGTATGTATTTATGCTAGTGAGGCCATAGTCTTCATCACGGTTAAAATGGAAGAAATTCAAAATTACAATTATGATAAAATATTGTTGCATTCCTACACTACATATTTTGGTGATTCAGTTTAAACCCTAAACTTAGTGTCAGAATAATTTCCTTATAACCCAAACTTGAAACTTGAATTTGGCCAAGTTTCTTAGCTGGTTAGGAGGTCTCCCTTGAAGTGAGTGTACTATGACTGTGTTAGACTGTAGAGAAACACCTTACTTTGCCCTTTATGGCTACTTTGAAGCATCTAACTGCATACATGTATTATAATTAAACAGGGGGTGGCAATAGTTTGAGACCCCCTAAACAGTGGATGTATTACTAGGTGGTGAATCGTTAGAGACTGCTTTGGATTTAAGACCACAGCAAGCAAAGAGCTGATTCCCCAAGGTTTTTTGGGCAAATCGGAAGTACATTATATGGCCCATTGCAACAAAGGACACAGAAATAAGCACCAGTAAGCCGAAAGCTTCAGGGTTGGGGGCCAGGATGACCATGATGAAATGCAGCAGATCAAGAAGGTAATTCATGGAGTTCTGGACACCGTTTATAATGCCTCTTTCAGACTCAATCACATTTTCTTGGAGCAACTGTGTGACAGTCAAATCAAAGGACCAGAGGCCTATGGGGAAAAAAACAAAAAACAAAAAACAAAAAGAAAAACCTTGATTTATATCGAAAGGTTAGATTTTCAAAGGGGTCTCATTCTACAGTTATTTCTTTACCAACCCAATCTTCATTATATAGCACTGATTTGAAGTCAAACATCTGGGTCAAGTTGTGATCTCATCTGACTTGAATAGACTTTCCATCAGTGTAACTAAAGGCAGAATTTGGCCCTTCGCTGCTATTTCTTATAGAGAGAGAACTGGTGCAACACTGAATTAAGTATGCCTGTCAAACAATGCTTTGTACAATAATCCTTTCCTTATTAAGGAGCGAATGGAAATACTCTAGGATTGTGAAAAAAAATCTGGATTATTTGACACACATACTAAAACTGAGTAAGGTAAATATTGTAACATTTAAATTCCTTTAACTAGTTTAAATTCTCCATGTGCAAAAGAGGAAAATGTACAGATACAGTAAGATTAACTTTTTTCCAAAGTAAAATTAAAGAAATTTAGAGCACATCATGTAGACTATAACCAAAGTCTACTTATTGTTTAAAGAATTTTTCATTCCAGTTGTCATCTCCATTTAAGGTTTGTGACTGTAATAAATAATAGTTCTGTCCTGTGGAGAGATTAATGTGGGGGGGGGGGGGGGAGGGGGGAAAGAGAGAGAGAGAGAGAGCGCGCGCATGTTTTCAACTGTAAACACTGCAGGAAAGTTTGATTTCAAGGAGAAACTCATTGTAGTAGCTCCTGTGCCTGATTAATCTGTTTAATTATGATTTAAATTCTCTTTGCAAGTAACCTAAATGCATGCAAGCCAAGTATTTTCTCCTCCCAAAAGAACAAAAGTATAGAGAAGCCATAAGAGCAGTACTACAAAATGATAGTTATACATTGTTTCATTCATGCAATTAAATTGTTCTGCTCTTTGATTCTGTTGAGGTGTTAATACTAGGCTATCTAGCAAATCCTCAAAGCTTTAATTAAATGTTATCAAATATATAGCAATTTTAATTAAACATCTGCAAATACTTAACTCCATCTCATGAGAGAGTATACTACATATGTTTACAAAGGGTACTGAGTAAAGAAAATTACGACTTAATGAAGGCATTGTGCAATATTATACACAAGAAACTAGGGGCTACGGTAACTACATAGGCAAGACTACTGCAAGATCAAATACAGCAAGTTTTAGACTTGTTATGAGTAAGAGTAATGCAGTCAATCTTGGGTTCTTTATTAAAATCTGAGTTTAACAAAAAGGATCTACAACTAATAAAGTTCTAATAGAATTAAAAATAAGCACAGATTAGAGAGTTTAATAGACAGACATTACTTACCAACTCTAGCAGCAATGACTCCTGCAAACAGAAGACTAACAGAGATTAAAGGCACAGAGTCAGAACTCATCTCTAGGTCACTGTTAACAGAGCTAGACCTGTTTAACCAGTTGTGCATTCCAGTTGTAAAGGATATTTCAGACATATCAGCTGGAAGTGCAGTAGGCAATGGTTGTCCTTCCAATAACCTGGTACGGATGTCAGCAAATGGGGAAACAGTCAAATCCAAAGGACTTCCAGGCATGAACACAGAAATCACACACAAGACCAAGCAGGCAAACTGGGCTATTCCAGAGATGAAGCCTGTGCGAACTAGGCCACATTTGCGACGGAGCCAGGTAAAGGCTACTGTTCCCATGATTCCAGTTATGGCCGAGGCCCCCATCAGAAGGCTTAGCACAGAACCACTCAAACCCTGAGTGTATGCATAACCTGTAGTAATGCAATCAAAGCCCAGAACGGTCATATAGAGGAATGCAAGACCCAGGCCTGCAAGAAACACAGGTTGGTTGTAGTATGCAACCCAGCCATCACGAAATGTGATGAAAGGTTCAGCAATCCGGGCACTACAGCTGATTTCCTTCTCCAGCTGGGGCTCAAAGACTGTTACATCTTTCTCACCAATTAACTGGACTCCTTCAGTGGGCTTCAATTCGCTATCTGTAAAACAGAAACATAACTATTAAGTGCTTTCCTGCAAAAGAACTATAGGAGTATAGCTCCTTATGTTGTATGTATTTAATGAAGGTGCTTCCTTTCTGGGAGGTTTGTCATTTTAAATATATTCTGGTTAATTATGTTACAAAAACAGCTTTGTTAAAATTATTATATTTCACATTCTACCCATGCCCTTAAATCCAGAAAGGAATAGGGGGAACCAAAAAAATAAAGCTAATTTTCATTGATTTAAAAAGCAGCTTGTTGTGTTACATTGGTGAAGAGAGAGTAGCCTACTCTCTCTTCTCACACTAGGTTTCTTGTGAAATGTGAACACTAAGCAATGGCTTGTGCAAAATAATTTGCTTAATGACACAACTAGGCACTTATATAGGGCTTTAGTTTTCAAAGCACTGTACAAACAATTAAAAACCTTCTCAACGCCCCATGAGGTAGGTAAGCAAATATTATTCCCTATGTTATTGGTGGGTAAACCAACACAGAGAAGTTAAGTGACTTGCTGAAGGCCACTTAGGGAGTCTGTGTGATAGCTGGGATTCTAATAGAGTCATTCCTGATTTCCAATCCTAGACACTCACACTGTGCCAGGTTCTCATTTTGTTGCAAACCTAAAGCCAGGATAGAGTTGGCAAAGGTTGAAAAAGCCTTTCAGCTAGAGTGGAAGCCATCTGACACTTTGTGGATGGCTGAACTTTAGTGTGTGTTCTGGAGTTTATTTGAACATGAAGCTTTGCACAAATCCCTGCAAACTGGAAGGCCTGCATGAGGCATATTAACAGCCCTAACAAGTCTAGTTTTAAACCAAGTCAAAATAATAGTGGGGAATGAGACAGGTTTTCTAAACACTGCCAGTTGCTAAGTTTGTCCTTAGTCTTGAGGAGCTTGAAGAAGCCCCATTCAGAGCTCCAAGGAGCTGTACTCGCCTTTTAACCTCTTCACGTCACCCCATCAACCTGTGTTGTCACCAACCTCTTGGTATAGGAGAGGTGACAAGGTCTGTTTCTGGAGCACACCACCACTGCTCCAGTATTAACCCCAGGGCACTCTCCTCCACAGAGGCTAAATGTGCTTTCTCAGGAGTCCCATGCACTGCTGGTTGGGGAGAAAAGCACTCAGGGAATGTTACTATCTAGGATCTCCTAAACTGTAGTGCGTGGTACTAGCAGTAGACTGCTAAGATGGCATCATCCTTCACCATCTTTTTACTCTAACATTAGACTATTATAAGTCGTCCTAGAATTTACAAAGAATGTATTTCTTCTTACAATGGCCCTACCCATATGTCCCCCAGGACTACTCTGGTCCCTCCTTAAGAACCCTAATCAAACCTTAAGTCTTCGAAAGGACAGTCCTCACTTAGTGGTACCTCACATTTAGAGTATCTTTTTCCAGCTACTGCAACAAATTCCATATCCTTGGGGGAGGGGGGGTGTTGGAAGCTCTGTGTTTCCTAGGTGCTTTGAGTGGTATTTCCCTGTTAGACATCTTCCTTTTTCAAAGGGAAAAATATTCTTTAGACTCCATATTCCAACATCTGCCACATTTTGGATACATTCTATAATTAAAACTGGCTAGTTTAAGATACCAATTCAAGGTGAGAGTACCAAAATGTCCATTCTTTGGCTGCTGTTTATGGGGTATTCCAGCCATCTGCAACCTCAAATATTGTTACTCAAAACTAAGTTAATTGGTAACGACACCCGACACTAAAACAAGTTGCTCTAACAGTAAAGAGTAAAATCCTGAAAAGTATCATTAAGCAAAAAAACTAAGATGGTCTACAGGAGAATAAAATGGAAAATGAATGGTTTCCAGTTTTGGTACGATTGATGTAATGTATAAAATCAATTTTAAAGATATCATTGATACCTTTCTGTACATTCAGTTGTTTCAGCTCTGATTCCTCAATTTTTGAAGTAGCTTTGAGAGCTAGAGCAGGGGTTTTCTGGTAGACTTTCCAGAGCAGCAGATATTCCAAACACATAGACAACAGGTTCCAGCCAGAAATGAAGCCACAGCCAATCACTGGTGAGCCAAAGGTCATTATTTGGCCAACTGCCATTGGGGCCAAGATATTGGTCAGCTGGTCAATTCTTCGTACTGTAGCATTCATATCTATAATTTGATAAGCAAAATATTAATGAAAACTTACAGCAGAAGTATTCATTTTAATCTTCTATTATATTACACATACTTGAGCCAAATCCCAGTCCCTACAAAAACCAATAGCAAAACTCCTATTGACTTCACTGGGACCAGGATTTAGCCCTTATGTATGATAATACTTCTGTGTCTGATGAAAGTTAGTTTAGTTTGATTAGCCCAATACAATTAAACTCCCATTGCGATCAGAGTTTTGTCTGAGTGAGATGTTCATGATTGGGCATACTGGGATTAAAGTAAGCAGGGTGAAAAATTATCAAATGTCTTCAGAATAATACTCAAATGATTCCCCTTTCATCAAAGATCACTATGCACTCCTGGCCCAGTTCTGAAGCAACTCTCCTGAAATTAGTGGGCGCACCAAATACAGAATGGATCATGCCCTACGAAAAAAATATTTCTGTAATGGATGACAGTTTAAGAAACTTCTATCTGTACAACACTGAAACCATGTATTTCTTTGCTTCCTCAGTTCACCTCTCTCCAATTACAAATGACCATATAATACCCATTCCGATAGCAACAGACCTTTGATTTGACTAAATTTCTTTACTGAGGCACGCAGTGGTCATCAATCATTCTGCAATTTCAGAGAGCAAAGTTCTCTCTCCCCCTTCTGTTCCACTCATGCACATTTAGGTGCAGTCCTCTTGGGTTTTGACATTAATATATAGCTCATGGTTCCATTCTAATAATGGGAAGAAGAGTCCTCCCTCTTCCCTCCCCTGACCCCATGAACTTTTGCCTTACTTTCCCCACCAAGTTGCTGTGCATATAGCAGTGACTAATCTTTATTTGCATTGAACTGGTGCCATTAGGAATAACTTTATAACTAAAAGCTCTGGAAGAGGCTTCCATCTTTAATTAAGGAGGTAGTGGAATCCCAGTCAATGGAGGCTTTTAAGAACAGGTTGGACAAACCTGTCGGGGATAGTCTAGATTGAACTTGGTCCTGCCTCAGTGAAGGGGGCTAGACTTGATGACCTCTCGAGGTCCCTTTCAGCCCTACATTTCTGACTGTTCTGTGGCCAACAGAAGTCACTGAATGCTCAGCTCTCTCCACCCCTCTCAACAGGACACATATGTAGGTGCTTAAATATAGATATAAGAGCCTAATTTTAGAGTCCTATTTTGGAAAATCTTGGCCTAAGCTTTCTGTAAAAACATGAACCAACGGTAAACCAATATACTGATGTTTTCTGGAGTCTGCAGAAAGCCTGAAATTGCTTGTTCCTTTCAAGGAATTAACTCTGAAATCTAAAGATGATAAATTGTCAGTATTAATAGCCAATTCACTGCTGATCAAAGCACACAAGACAGAGGAGTCTTCACACAAAGACCTGCCTGATCTACAGAGAGAGAGAGAGAGAGAGAGAGAGATTGTTTCAGCAAGGAGCTTGGGAAAGTAGCATTCCTCCCACAACACCCCCCCCCCCCACACACACACACACACAAATGAGTTAGAAGGGAAGCCATATGGGAATCAAAATGGAGAGAACCATCTGGGATAAGTGAGGCGAGAACACAATAGCTTTTATTTGCCTGTTCTGCTAAATTACATAGCTGTGTGCCGCCTTTGTGAAAAGAGTGAACAGAAACATGTTCTTTTGGCCTTTGGTCATTCTGCATATTTCACAATCAAGGTAAATATTTTACAGATGTTCCTCACAATACAATCCTTGTTGTGTTTTTATTTTTTTTTAAAATTAGTTATAACAGTATCTAAAACAAAACACACCCCACACCAGACACAAAACCCTCCTTGGGAGAAGTCTATAAAATTGGAACAGGTTTTCTGTGTGAGGTATTTGTTTGAAACAGAGTTGCAAGAAGGAATGTGCAGGAACCAATTGCCTGATTTCCGAGGCAATCGTACAGAACACAAATGGTCATATGATGCCATTAATCTGTCAGAATTGAGGAAAGACAAAAAAGGCAATACTGTCTCTATTACATTACACCTATTACATGATAGCTCCCCCCAGGGGTGACATGCACCTCTTCTTGTGTGAAGAAGCAGAGAAGGGATGTGATTTGCTAAATACAAACAAGATTAGTGAGAACCATTAACATTAAGGCTCTGCAAGGGAACTTCCAACAACAACTTGTGTTTTTGAAGAAACTTAAAAGAAATTAAAACACTACTGTTCTACAGAAGGTAATTGCTAAGAAACTACTGCAAGGTCAAAATAGGGGACTAAGAGGAAGTTTGTAATTTGAGAAATTAAAAATAAATCAGAAAAGGTTACAAGTTGTGCACTTTCTTTGCCTAATAAGAAGGTTAATCTCTCTAATGTTCTCTGGATATGGGATTCCCTTGGTAATAAATGTTGATAAATCTTAATCATATCCTGTTAGTCAATGCATTTACTATTGAGTATTAAATACTAAACACAGATGATTTGATGAAATTATATATTTGGTTTGCAGAAATAAAACTCATCTCCCTCGACAGTGTTAGAGTTGGATTAAAACTAGAACTAGATAGTTACCTAGTCATAAAACTATGTTGTAATCAGAGTTTTACAACAGTCATTTCAAATCTCTGTAAATATAGTGAGGAATATGGTAGGGGGAAAGCTGCCCTTTTAAACTGTTGTTCTCTCACAGCTCTTGGAACATAGAAGAATGTGCTGACTTCAAGGTAAAACTGCAGTCTGTTAAAAATCAAGCCCACATGCTAAGACTTTTAGGTAGTGGAAATAATGTATTTCACCTGCCAATTTGCTTCTGTCTTCACCTGCAACCACAACAATCCAGTCTCTCTGAATTGTAATTGTAGTGGCAGTGCTGGCCAAATTTGCAATATTTGCTATTGTGATAACCAGGATATAGCACATGGTCTGGAGGAAAGGAAAGAAGAAGTGTTAAACATGAGTAAAATGATGGACCAAGTTAATGACTAAAAGACATCATGACTTTTTCTTGGACAACCAAAATTATAGTTCTGTATTTTAAAATATTCACATAAATGTTACTTTTCAGACCGTACAATGATAATATGAACATTTTTAAAAAATATTTTATTTATTAACAAAAAGGTATGTTCCCCTGTGCCCTTTTGCAACAAAGCTAAAAACAGTAAGTAGGATTTAATGGCCTGATCCTGCATCACTGAAGCCAATGGCAAAGCCTCCATTGATGTCCATGAGTGTAGGAAGAGACTCACTGGGGCAGATCCTCAGTTGTAAGAGCTGTATTGGAGTCAAATTAAACTACCGGTAGTTGCTTTCCTTTACTAGTGACATGTAAGAAGTCTTAAATTTGAGCACTTACAAGAAGCCATCCAGAGTATAAGGTCAAAAGTTGGGTCTTAAACAAGAAGACAATCATCAGGATGATACCACACAGGATGACAGATGCATTCTGTACAACCAAGGAAGTCTGAGCCACTGTTTCAGGTAAAAAAAAAAAAAAGTTTATAGAATCTGTGGATATTCCCCATCTTCATGTTTGGAATTATTTAATAATTATTTTTTTCTATACAAGCTATATTCAAGTCCTTTCCCCCCCCCCCCCATTTTCTCTTTTAAAAATTAAGTTTATTTACAAGGTAAACTGTTTAGTGTGCAGAGATCTCATTTTAACTTTGAATCAACCACTGTCTTACAGAGTCTACACAGAATCAAATTCATTCTTAGTGTAGTTCCACTGACCTACTAGTGTAATACAATAAGAGAAAAGTAGACATTTTCCTCCATTCAGCAGGACTTCAAAACACTGTTTTTAAAAAAAGCGAGTGCTATTGTGTAAATGCTTTAAAATTAATTTTACAGAACAGGTTTTCAATTAACTACATAATATGTACTCTTCAGTCACCTCTTAACATACAAGAGTAACAAATTACAAAGGCAGTTATAATATACACAGTGTGGAATAATGCTAGACAGAAGGAAGTGTTAAATTATGTTGTCAGATTACTGGATTCCAGGAAACTGATTCTGCAATCCTTGTTCAGGCAAAATTCACATGGATTTCACTTTCTCTCTCTAGCTACAATTAGAGTTTTGCATGAGTAAGGAATAGATCAGCGCTTAAAATTGGTGTTCTCTTATCTTTGAGATTATCCATATAGAATTTAGTCTATTATTATTCTGAATAGTTTCAGATTTATAGACAGTTAGTAAATTAAGCCTGGTTTTCATATTTAACCAGAGGATCTTTCTAGCATGCCATTATGCAAACAGCTGCTTTAAATGGCTTCCTCTTCCGACTTGGATTTGAGTCACCCCATAATAGACAATAGCCTCCACTAAGGTTGCTAACCTTTAAGCCTTGGGTTCTTGTCCACCCAATCTCCGATAATGGCTCCCAAAAGGAGAACTGATCCTGCCACAACCAGTCCATAGACGGCAGTCAAGAGGAGGCTGTTTCCATAAAGTTCAACCAGAAAGACAGACACTGCAAAGTGCCACATCCGATCTCCCTTAAATAAGAAAAAAGTTGATATCAGTATTTGCATTTTGCTAGATGGTAACTGATTTCCATGTTTTAATAGCTCCACAAAGAATACCTATGCTTACATGGCATTTAACAACTTGGTTACTCCCTGCCCTCCTGCTCCCAATATAAGTCCTATCTGCCATTCTGTGCATGGAGCACCCTCCAATGTCAATGGGAGCTTGGGTCCAGACCAATACTATTATTGGCCCCCAAGTAATGTTGGTTATCCCCAATATGTCATAGTACCAAAGGCTTTCTATGGTAGTATGAGCCAAAATTCTGTCCTCAGTTACAATCAACGAGCCTGAGAAAGGACTAAGTTTTATGAAGATTCTTTGGGATAGCTCAGTGGTTTGAGCATTGGCCTGCTAAACCCAGGGTTGTCAGTTCAATCCTTGAAGGGGCCATTTAGGGAACTGGGGTAAAAATCTGTCTGGGGATTGGTCCTGCTTTGAGCAGGGGGTTAGACTAGATGACCTCCTGAGGTCCCTTCCAACCCTGATATTCTATGAAGCTTACATTTTCTAAAAAGAGCACTGATGATGGTAACTTTGTCCATGTGGAACTTTAGTTTCACAGGGTGGAACTAAGCAACTCTGTCATCTATTCTAGCTGTGCAAGTTTAAAATGACACTGCCAACTTTAATCAGCACTTCTGTCTGAATACATTTCACCTACAAAATACCTTCCAAGACCACTGTTAATTGTTTCCCCTGTAGAAGGCCAGATTCCTCTGGCATTTGTATGGAGCTTCTACTTAGGAAAATGTGATTGGAAAACTACAAATTAGTAGGGAGACAGGTGGCAGGTGTTGAATATGAAACCAGATTTTAATTCAGTTATTGAAATTGACTAGATTTCAAGTTAAGCATCCTTAAGTTTCCAACAGAAGAGTGGTATTTAGAAATAATGTATCCTTCCTGTATTGTAGTACCACCAAGGTGATGCAAAACTTATGATAGCAATTGCAATAGTTTAAAAACAACTAAGTGTTAAAGATATTCACGGATCTAGTGTAAAGGTAGCCCTTCTTAATTTTATGCAAAACAAGTTTCCATTATTGTGATTTACTAACAATGCTGTGCAATATGCATAAATCCACAGCTGGCCATTGAATTTTATTTTTCCTTTATTTAGGCCACATAATTTAGGTCATTAGCTCAATTTACTTTAGAAGTATATTGCAACAAATGCATTGCAGAAGTTGTAGTGTACTACTGCAGACAGTTTGGTTAAGGAGAGTCCCTAATGTTAATCTATTATAGAATATATATGCTTCAGTTATCAGCTTCTTTTGAAAGGCTCAGTAATCATCTGCATTTCAAAGTCCTTTGTACCACACAGAAGAGTGTTCCAAGTTTGTTGCAAAAAAAAAAAAAAAAAAAAAAAAAAAACACTAACAAATTGAACAAGATGGCAATAAAGGAAAAGGCCTCCAAAGTGTCACTCTGTTTGGGACCAAATTAATTGTTGCTGAAAGTCCAGGGGAGTAGCAGCAGTATACCCCAGTGATGAATTTGGCTTTCGGGATTCGTTAGAATACATGCACGGAGGCTTTTCTGGAGATGGGTTGCTCCAAACACTCACAAATTTAGAAGCTCTATCATTTATGCAAGTGCCTGTGATAGCGGTCAGAAGCAGGGCCACACAGATTTTTGGGGCTCAAGACAAAAATCTGAAACTGAGGCCCCTGTGGAGGGAGGGTTGGAGAGCAAGTCTACCCCACATTCACCTTGCAATGGTAGATGTTGTCTTGGGGACCTGGGCCCATTCACTCCTGGCATTGCGATCTTTTGCACAGAATCACACCACCACTCAAGTTTGGTCTGGTCACCCTCACCGTAATGGAGGTGTAGCTGGGACAAACATAAGCAGTGCTGTGACTCTATGCACCAGGTCACAACACCATTCACTCAAATTCCACAGGCTTGGGACCTCTCAGACAGGCAGACCCCCCCCCCCAACAATTCACTTGAGTTCTCCATGTACAAGGAGGAAAAAAAAATTTCCTTCTGTAACATGCTATGCTTACATTCTTTATTGGGGGGGGGGAAGGAGGTGTAAAACTATGCATAATTTAATTCTTTCATAAATGGAACTTAAGTGTCTTTCTGAATCAAGAACTCAGTACGATTCAAGCTACTTCTTATTCAACTTTCACTTACAAATGTATGTAGGTGGTCACTGAACCCTAAATTCTGGCTAACCTGTTTGATTGTTCATTTAGATAGAAATTTAATTCAGGAGAAAGCACTACTTTCATAATGATGCAGGCCTGATATACTTCTATTCCTGCATCAAAGTTTTAGTTGTTGAACTTGATTAAATAATAAGGAGCCTTTATGGAAGCCCCATCCACATACACGTTTTTAAATATTGAAAATGATGCACCTTGACAGCTATTACTCTCAAGGTAAAATCTTGGCCTCACTGAAGTCAATGGCAAACTCCAGTTGACTTAAACGCGCTCAAGATTTCTCCCTCAGTATCTGCAGGCCAAGATCTTGCTACTGGAGACTAAAAACCCAAATACATATTAAGCGTAGCCTTCTCTTGGTTCCCTATGCCTGTACTACATTGTATGAAACATGGACATTACTCTTTAGCTTTTATTAATGCAAAAAATTTAAAAAGCAGTTTGTCTTGTTTAGACTGATACTGCTCAAAGCTACTGCTACAGAATCAGCAGTTTAGGAGTTCATTAACTGGGCAATTTCATCCATTGTGTTCACTCACAGTACTTTCATGCTACTCCACATTGTCTCAACTTCTCCAAAGCTAGCTGTTTTCAACAGCGGAAGCATACTGGTTTTTGTTTTGAGGTTGTATTTTTAAAATCAACTTTAAAAAAAAAAAAAAAGTCAGATCAATTAATGGCACAGAACAGTGAATTGAAAATTAAGCAGCACAAACAGAAAGTAACAACCCAGTTATTCATTTTTAAACTACAGCCAGGACTCAGGGAATTTTGATAATTTAGCCTTAATGCAGGGGTGCTGGAACAATTTTTATAGTGGGAGTGCTTGAGAGCCTTATTGAACCAAACTGTAAACCCTGTATATAAGGGAAACCACTTCAAGTCAGGGAGTGCTGCAGCACCCCCCGCACCTCTAGTTCCAGGACCTATGCCTTACTGAAAAGGCAGAAGCACATAACAGGCTTAATCCTGCTATTCTTGAGATCTTCTAATCATTCATAACATGGATATTAAACCCTATTTCTGTATGAATGACAGCTATTATCCTAACCATTCCTCTTTTAATGGCAGTTTGATGATTTTAGCACTGTATTATAATAGTACTGTATATAGCTGATAGAATAAGGTTTAAGGCCCAGATCGCCAGAGGTATTTAGGTGCCTAACTTCCATGGATTTCAAAATACCTGTGGAACTAGGCATAAGGGACCAGCTCAGTACAGCACTTAGCTCGTCCTTGACTTCTACAGTACTTAAGCACATGTATTTAAGAGCAGGTGCTTAACATGGAAGCGGATTACGTTTTCCCAACTAGAATAAAAGGTTTATCTATACAAAATTATGTATTCAAAATACATATCACTGTGATATTTCAGAATGAAAACTATACAAAAGCCATTTCAGAGGTCTGGGTTGATGTGTTTCCATCTTGAGGGGCAGAGAAAGATCAAACAAAAATAACTTTCCCTTCTCTCCTCCTCCCTTTCTCTATTATTGAAAGTCTTATTTTAGGCTCCAAAGAGGAATTATTGTGGGTTAAAGAACTTTTTAGACAAGTGCAGGACTGAGCCTTAAAAGTTAGACTAAACATCTGTTGCTTAAATAGGAGTTTTCCTGATTAAGGACAGTGGATTCAGACCCTCAATTGGGTTTTTGAAATCAATAAAGGTGTATAGTGTTTAATATTTCTATATGCTGACATTTTTCACTCAACTGTTTGCAGTAGTCCAGATTATTATCCTAAATTCCCAGTCAGTCACCCTTATTCATGTTGAATGATACCTTACCTTAATCTGCAAGTAGCCCCATTGATGGATTTCAGTGGGACCAATCACATAGTAAGGTGCCACTCTATGTTAGTAGAAATAGCAGAATCAGGCTCGATGTGCGTTTTGTTGACTGAACATACTACTTCTCATAACAGCAGTAGCACCAACAAAGTCTTTGGACTAAAATAATTCATTGCTATATTGCACCTGTTTAAACCAAAAGTTGACTCTCTCTCCAGGCCTTCTTAGGAGGAACACAACTGTAATCCTTTACATTAATGAAAGTGAGGCATACAACCTTGTAGTCCTAGAACAGTGTGCTCACTGCTGTACAAAGTACATACCAAGCCAATCCCTGCCTCAAAGATTTTACAAATTAGAACAGACATAGAAAGACAAGGCAGGTGTTCAAGAGGAACAAGTTACGTTAAAAAAGTGCTTTTACTCATCTTCTTAATTAATACTTGTCATTCAGTTGCAAGATACTGGATTAAAATGATATTAAACAATGTAGCATTTCTCAGGCTAGATTTTGCCACTTCATATGATTTTAATGAACTGGGAGATACATTTCATCCAAATCAATTTCTAGATCTCCTTCATTCACCTTGAAGCACTGTAAATTGCTAACAAAGGTTGGTTTAGTTACAGGTGAAAGTGTTTCAGTAAATAGACACTGTTACAGGTAAGGATGTTACAGTTTCAGAAAAACAGAGGTTTGTTAATAAGTACTGATGACTAGGAAATCTATTGTGCAACATTCAGTAATTTACATTGGTGAGCAGGTATACAAACCCTTCAAATTATAAAAATCAAGGACAAAGCAGTACAAAATATACTTTGATCAGTAGGGCTCAGTTTTATTGTTATCCTCCACCCACTTTGAGTAGTATTTACTCTCTAACAAGCCTTACTGGTTTCAATGACATTCCTCAAGCAGTAAGGTATCACTCAGTGTGAGTGAGGGTAGTGAATCAGGCCCTTAGACAATTGTGAGCACTGCACTTTTATTTATTAGAATATTAGCAAATATACTGTACCAGATCATGTGAAGATTATGAAGACTTAGTGAGATCTCACCACAACACTTTGCAATTAAGTCTTTGCCAAAGACCACCTTCTGTATATAAATATACAGTGTGCAGTACAGACTAATCAAAAGCAGATTAAGGAGGTTCCACTGCATGATGTTTGTTTGTGTATTAAATATATACACACATACACACTTACCCAAGTGGAGAGTGCATGTCCAAGATAAAGAAGAAACTTTGCAGATGTAAAATAATTGACACAGGATCCTAAAAATAAAATGAGAGAAATGCTGAAGAGGATTCAGATGCATTTTGCCTACTTATTTGGCATCTTCCTTGGTTGCTACTAAGTTTTATTCATTTTAAAGTCAGCAATCTCTACACTGCAAAAGTCTTATCGCAAAAATAAGCTAAGATTTTTGCTATACATGTTTTAATTCAACACACTGGAATAGCCACAGCATAGCAGTTGTGCAAGAGAAAAAACATTATACTAAATGAAGAAACTGAATATATCTCAACATGTCTTACTAGCTAAATCTGCACAAAGTTTTGCAGCATATTTACATTGTGCCACCTGATTGTACCCCATCCAACTCATCCCACATGCAATATCAGACAGTGTTTCTCAATGACCAGTCTGCAGACTAACACCAATCCCTGAGATCTCTCTGACAGAGTTTAGGAAGGAAGCAAGCCAGTCCCTGGTATCAAAAAGGTTGAGAAACACTGCACTACACCACCTATGTGTGCACCTTTTCCACACATCACTCTACACACACACCACACATACATCTAAGGCTAGGTCTACACTACGGGGGGGGGGGGGGGGGGTCGACCTAAGATACGCAACTTCAGCTACATGAATAGCGTAGCTGAAGTTGCGTATTTTAGGTCGACTTACCTGGCTGTGAGGACGGCGGCGAGTCGACCGCTGCCGCGCGGCCATCAACTCCACTTCCGCCTCTTGCCGCGGTGGATTTCCGGAGCCGACGGCAGAGCCATCGGGGATCGATTTTATTGCATCTTCACTAGACGCGATAAGTCGATCCCCAATAGATCGATTGCTACCCGCCGATCCGGCGGGTAGTGAAGACGTGCCCTTAGACTCTAGTTCAACCACAAGTCACTAGACTTGATGCAAGAAATACAGAATGTAATTCTATGGCCTGTGTTACAGAATCACAGAAAAGTAGGGCAGGAGCTCACACTACATGAGGGGTTCTCAAACTTCATTGCACCACAACCCCCTTTGGGCAATAAAAATTACTATGCAACCCCAGGAGGGGGGGACTGAAGCCTGAGCCAGCCCAAGCCCCCCAGTGGGTTAGGGGGACCAAAGCCCAAGGGCTTCAGCCTCAGGCAGGGGGCCTGTAACTCGAGTCCCAATGCCCAGGTCTGAAGCCATTGGGCTCTGGTCACAGGCCCCAACAAGTCTAAGCCAGCCCTGGCAACCCCATTAAAATGGGGTCCTGACTCACTTTGGGGTCCCAACCCACAGTTTGAGAACCGCTACACTACATGATCAATAGAAACCTTTCTGGCCTTAAAATCTCTGTATTACCTACTGCACAGCCCACTGCAGCTGAACCACACGATGCCATGCCCCCGTAACCCACACATGTAATGTCACACATCTGAGCGGCATGGGGTGAAGTGCTTGTAAGTGCCGCCCCCGTGCACACTCGCACTCCTTCCCAGGCAGCGTACCCCACAAACGTGCTGCGTCCCTTCTCTACCAGCCCCCTCCGGGTCAGCAGCCCCCCTGGGCTCCCCGCACGACACTGACCACAGGATCCTCCGCCGCTTGTCTGCTCTGCTGCCCGAGTCATGTCCGCTTGCGCCCCGATTCCTGCTCGCTCTGCTGCGCTGCCAGTCCTGTACCCCAGCCGCGGGCGCAGAGGAGGGGACGCACGGGGAGCAGGAGGGGACACGGCTTCTCTGAATGTTTCTTTCCCAACTTAGCTATCACTGTAGCTGAAGTTGGGAAGCGATAGCCTTATGCACAGGGGCTGGAGGGGCTGCGCTCCACCGGGAAGGGGGCCCAGCCAGGCGCCCAGCTCCTGCGGCCGCTGCTACGGCTGCCTAGCGGCTCGCCACCCTTTATAGCCAGGCTGGGCCGGAGGCGGGGGATGCGGTCCCAGGATCAGCCTATCAGCGTCCGCCTGATCTGCATGTCTCCGCCCAGCACGTGTAGTACGGCGAACTGCTCCCTCTGGGAATGTGCTGCTTATGGCGTACGGAGCATGCGCACAAGAACTGCGTCTGCTCAGTAACTGCTGCAGAAGCCACTGCCCTCCTGCTCTTATTAGCGGAAGATTCTAGTGCCTGCTTTTTTACAGGGGCTAAAAAGGGGCAAAGGGGGCAAATCGGAGGAGGGGGATGGCTAGGGACTGAGCAGGAGGCGAAAAAGACCCGCCAAGCCTCGCCCAGCCTATGGCCTGGGGGGCGCGGAGGGATAAAGGAGCGATGCGGTGGGGACGTTAGCCGGTTGTGGAGGGGAGTTGAGCCGTCTGTGGGTGGCGCGCAGGATGGATGAGGAGGGGCTGGAGGGGCAGCAGAGCAGGTGTAGGGATCTGTGTCCCCGCCCGAGGGGCAAATCTTCACGTCTTAAAATGTTGTAACCCTGCTTCGCAGAGTCACACCCTGAGCTTTCCGCGTGTTGATGAAGTAGGTGATATCTCGGAACAGTCAGGCTTTGTCCCGTCCCTCGCCTAGACTCCTGAAGGATGTAAGCAGGCAGTACTTTAACAACCTGTCTCATGTATTGACTGCTGCAGGGATCCCCAACGCGGTGCCCGTGGGTGCCATGGCGCCCGCCGGGGCATCTAAGTGTGCCCGCGTACTGGCCGGCAGACAAGCATCCGCCGAAATGCCGCCAAGAAGCATCATCATCCAGAGGCTGGATTTTCGGTGGCATTTCGGCGGCGACGCCTCTGGATGACGCTTCTCTTCGGCGGCGACGCCTATTGACATTGCTGCTTGTCAGCGGCATTTCGGTGGATGCTTGTCCGCCGCCACGGTCCTCCGTAGCTCGTCGTCTGGCGCCCGCCAGACAAAAAAGGTTGGGGATCACTGGACTCCTGGTTTCCCCCGCTTGAAAACCTACTGACGTTTGAGATTAGGAAGCCTTTGCTGTAACTCACATTTATTAAGAGGGGACACTAATATTAAGTAATAAGGTAAAGAAAGAGAAAAAGGAAAAAGTTCTGCTATTATGCTGGTATATATATAAATATGTAAGTCAGATCTCATAAGTCCAGTATTGCCAACCCCAAACAATCATGAGATTGATTTAGAAAAATCATCAATTAAAAAAATAATTTTGGGGTTCTTATTTCCTTTTGGGTTTTGAGCCTTTAGGGTTCTCAAGCTTTTCTGAACCATGAGGTCTAAAAATTTACTTTAAAAATCAAGCTGAGATTATCACGTAATCAAATGACTCAAGAAATTGGGACTTCAGAGAAAACACCAAATGTAAGACCCATGCTAAAATCACAAGGGTTGGCAGTACTGTGAGTCCTAGCTTTCAAAGTGCATATATAGTCAAAGCTCCTTTGGAGTATGAAGCAAGGGACCAACAAAAAATTGGTTGCTTAACAAAGTTGCTGTAATTGTCTAATAAATATGGAGCAGAACTGTACTCAGTACATTCACAGATAGTTGAGGGCAATGGTTTTCAAACTTTTTTTCTGGAGACCCAGTTGAAGAAAATTGTTGATGCCTGCGACCCAACAGAGCTGGGGATGAGGGGTTTGGGGTGTGGGAGGGACTCAGAGCTGGGGAAGAGGGTGGGGGTGAGGGCTGTGGGGTGGGGCTGGAAATGAGGGGTTCAGGGTGTGGGAGGGGGCTCTGGGCTGGGGCAGGGGATTGGGGTGCAGGAGGGGCTCTGGGCTGGGGGTGCAGGCTCGGGAGTGGGGCCAGGGATGAGGGGTTTGGGGTGAAGGGGGGCTCCGGGTTTGGGGGGGCTCAAGGCTGTGGCAGGGGGTTGGGGTGCAGAAGGGGGTCAGGGCTCTGGGCTGGGGGGTGCAGGATCTGGGGTGGGGCCAGGAATGAGGGGCTTGGGGTGCAGGAAGAGGTTCTGGGTTTGCGGGGGCTCAGGGCTGCGGCAGGGGATGGGGGTGTGGGGTTGGGTGTGCGGATTTACCTCCGGTGGCTCCCGGTCAGTGGCACAGCTGGGGTGCAAAGGCAGGCTTCCTGCTTGTCCTGGCACCCCAGCCTGTGCTGCGCCTGAAGCGGCCAGCAGCAGGTCCAGCTCCTAGATGGAGGTGCACAAGCAGCATTGTGTGGCTCTCACCCGCAGGCACCGCCCTCTCCAGCTCCCGGCCAATGGGAGTTTGGAGCCAGTGCTTGGGTGGGGGGCAGCGTGCAGAGCCCTGTGGCCCCCCTGCCTAGAAGCCGGACCCACTGCTAGCCGCTTTCGGGGAGGAGTGCGGTGTCAGAGCAGGTAGGCACTAGCCTGCCTTAGCTGGGCAGCATCACTAACGGGACTTTTAACATCCCGGTCAGCAGTGCTGAACAGAGCAACCCAGTGCCTTACCTGCTGCAACCCAATCCCAACTTTGAAAAACGCTGTTTTAGGGTGATCTTTTAAGACCAGAGATAGCCCAGTAAAGATGGTCTCTACTACAGGTTTCACTGTACTTCTTTCCACACCATATGGGCAATTTGCAGCATTCACCGTGAGCGAAAATTACAGAAACAAATAATTTTGTAGAATTTTTAAATGGTAGATACACCTCTACCCCGATATAACGCTGTCCTTGGGAGCCAAAAAATCTTACTGCATTATAGGTGAAACCGCGTTATATCGAACTTGCTTTGATCCGCCGGAGTGTGCAGCCCCGCCCCCCCCGGAGCACTGCTTTACCGCGTTATATCCAAATTCGTGTTATATCGGGGTAGAGGAGTATTTAAATAAACATTTACAATATGCAGTTTTTCTGGCTAGGATGTCATGCAGATGTTTTAAGGTATATCAAATCTTGTGCTTCACAGTTCATGGTGATTGCTCCTGATGGCACCATGTGGGAGATTTATCTTCCCATTGTAGAGCAGCAGTTTTCAAACTGTGGGTTGGGACCCCAAAGTGGGTCACGACCCCGTTTTAATGGAGTCGCCAGAGCTGGCGTTAGACTTGCTGGGACCCAGGGCCGAAGCCGAAGCCCAAGCACCACAGGACTGTGGGCTCAAGCTTTGTCTTCAGCCCTGGGTAGCAGGGCTCAGGCTTCGGCTTCAGCCCGGGGCGGCGGGGCTCAAGCTACAGGACCCTCCTGGGGCTGACACCCTTGGGCTTCGACTTCCCCCTGCCCAGGGCAGCAGGGCTGGTGGGGGGGCTTGGGCTTTGGCCCCCCCACCTGAGCTGCGGTGCTCGGGCGGGTTCGAGCTTGGGTGGGTTCAGGCTTCGGTCCCCTCTCCTGTGGACGTGTAGTAATTTTTGTCATCAGAATGGGGTCGTGGTGCAATGAAGTTTGAGAAACCCTGTGCATTGCAAAATTGGCCTGGTGAATTTATGGGAGAGGGTTTTCTTCCCCAGAAATATTAGGTATATAGGTCATTGCTGGAGGCAAGATACCAAACTCTATGGAGCAGTAATCCATCTGGTATGGTCACGCTTGTGATCCTGTTCAAAGTATTTCTCTATTAAAGAGATGGCTACATTTTTTATCAATGAATCACAGTTTATTCTTTGTATAAAAAGAACACTCCCCTTGGAAAAAGTAATACACCTGCACATAAAAAAGGAGGGCTACAATTACTATTTTTATGGGGAGATTGTATATCCTGAAATTAGTTTAGTAGTTTTTCCACAGTGTATATTAACTAGAAAATACACCAAATCTTTCTCTCAGGTTGGGCTCAAAGACAGAGGAAGTTTTGGGAATGCCCATATTACAAAGCCTAAGTGCCTTCATTGTACTGTACTTCATCAGCAGGTAAAATTTCTTTGTTACTATTATGATATATTAAATAAATATCATATATCAAAAATTAACCAATATTTAGTTGATGATTAGACCTATTTACTAAAGACTTGATTCTGCATCCTTTACTCACAAAGAATAGTACTTTACTTTTTGAGTAGTCCCATTGATTTCATGGGGAGTACCTGTGGAGTAAGACATTACTCAAGGGATATTAAACCTTGTGCTTCAGTGTTTAAACCAATCTCTGGCTATATGATGCCAGGTCAGACCTATGTGAAAGGCAGATTATCCCACATCTGGTTGCTAAGGCCTGGTCTACACTACGAGATTAGGTCGACTATAGCAGCGTTAAATCGAATTAAGTCTGGACACGTCCACACGACTAAGCCCTTTCTTTCGACTTAAAGGGCCCTTTAAACCGGTTTCTTTACTCCACCTCCGACGAGGGGATTAGCGCTAAAATCGGCCTTTGCGGGTTGGATTTGGGGTAGTGTGGACGGATTTCGACGTTATTGGCCTCCGGGAGCTATCCCACAGTGCTTCATTGTGACCGCTCTGGACAGCACTCTCAACTCAGATGCACTAACCAGGTAGACAGGAAACGCCTCGCGAACTTTTGAATTTCATTTCCTGTTTGCCCAGCGTGGAGAGCACAGGTGACCACGCAGAGCTCATCAGCACAGGTAACCATGATGGAGTCCCAGGATCGCAAAAGAGCTCCAGCATGGACAGAACGGGAGGTACGGGATCTGCTCGCCATATGGGGAGACGAATCAGTGCTAGCTGAACTCCGTAGCAGTAAACGAAATGGCAAAATATTAGAAAAGGTCTCAAAGGCCATGAAGGACAGAGGCCATAACAGGGACGCACAGCAGTGCCGCGTGAAAATTAAGGAGCTAAGGCAAGCCTACCACAAAGCCAGAGAGGCAAACGGAAGGTCTGGGGCAGAGCCGCAAACATGCCGCTTCTACACGGAGCTGCATGCCATTCTAGGGGGTGCAGCCACCACTACCCCAACCGTGTGCTTTGACTCCGTCAATGGAGAAACATGCAACAGGGAAGCGGGTTCGGGGTACGCGGAAGATGATGATGATGAAGACAATGAAGATAGCTCACAGCAAGGAAGCGGAGAAACCGGTTTCCCCAACAGCCAGGATATGTTTATCACCCTGGATCTGGAACCAGTAACCCCCGAACTCACCCAAGGCGTGCTCCCAGACTCTGAGGGCACACAAGGGACCTCTGGTGAGTGTACCTTTGTAAATATTACACATGGTTTAAAAGCAAGCGTGTTTAATGATTAATGATTCATTTGCCCTGGCAATCGCGGCCAGTACAGCTACTGGAAAAGTTTGTTAACGTGTATGGGGATGGAGCGGAAATCCTCCAGGGACATCTCCAGAAAGCTCTCCTTCATGTACTCCCAAAGCCTTTGCAAAAGGTTTCTGGGGAGGGCTGCCTTATCCCGTCCACCATGGTAGGACACTTTACCATGCCAGGCCAGTAGCACGTAGTCTGGAATCATTGCATAACAAAGCATGGCAGCGTATGGTCCCGGTGTTTGCTGGCATGCAGACAACATCCATTCCTTATGTCTCTTTGTTATCCTCAGGAGAGTGATATCATTCACGGTCACCTGGTTGAAATGGGGTGATTTTATTAAGGGGACATTCAGAAGTGCCCGTTCCTGCTCGGCTGAACAGAAATGTTCCCCGCTGTTAGCCATGCGGTGGGGGGGAGGGGTGAAGTGATCATCCCAGAGAATTGGGTGTGTGTGTGGGGGGGTGGGGGGGTAGTTGGGTTTGTGCTGCATGTTAACCTGGAAACCCCAGCCCCTCCTTTTACATTGCAAACCCATTTTAAATGGCCAACCCAACGGGTGCTTGGTATGGGAAATGTGGGCGCTGCTGTTTGAAACCATTCCCACATGTTATGAAGGTTAAAAAAGCCAAAAGACTGTGGCTTACCATGGCTTCCTGCAAGCCGAATTCTGTTGCCTGGCACTGCGTGAGTGATCTCTCACACCAAACCGGCAGGCCCTCAATATAAGAGGAAAAATGCGACCTTGTAACGAAAGCACGTGCTGTGTAATGTGAACAGCAAAATTTAACGTGAAAGAGTGTACCCATTGTTCTCTAAAATGTGTCTTTTTTAACCACCTCTCCCTTCTCCTCCACCAGCTGCAAATGTTTCTCCTTCGCAGAGGCTAGCGAAGATTAGAAGGAGAAAACGGCGGACTCGGGATGATATGTTCACGGAGCTCCAGATGTCCTCCCACGCTGAAAGAGCACAGCAGAATGCGTGGAGGCAGTCAATGTCAGAGTGCAAAAAAGCACAATTTGAATGAGAGGAGAGGTGGCGGGATAAATCGCGGGCTGAACAGAGCAAGTGGCGGCTGAAGATGATAGGTGGCGTCAGCTTGCAGACAGAAGGCAAGAGTCGATGCTCCGACTGCTGGAGCATCAAACTGATATGCTCCAGCGTATGGCAGAGCTGCAGGAAAGGCAGCAGGAGCAGAGACCGCCGCTACAGCCCCTCTGTAACCAACAGCCCTCCTCCCCAAGTCCCATTGCCTCCTCACCCAGATGCCCAAGAACACGGTGGGGGGGCCTCTGGCCACCCAGTCACTCCACCCCAAATGATTGCCCGAGCATCGGAAGGCTGGCCTTCAATAAGTGTTAAAGTTTTAAAGTGCAGTGTGTCCTTTTCCTTCCCTCCTCCCCCACCCATCCCGGGCTACCTTGGCAATTATCCCCCTAGTTGTGTGATGAATTAATAAAGAATGCATGAATGAGAAGTAACAATGACTTTATTGCCTCTGCAAGCGGTGCTCGAAGGGGGGAGGGGAGGGTGGGGTGCTTGGTTTACAGGGAAGTAGAGTGAACCGGGGAGGTAGGTGGGGGGGCGGGGCGGAGGGTTCATCAAGGAGAAACAAACAGAAGTTTCACACCGTAGCCTGGCCAGTCATAAAACTGGTTTTCAAAGCTTCTCTGATGCGCACCGCGCCCTGCTGTACTCTTCTAACCGCCCTGGTGTCTGGCTGCGCGTAATCAGCGGCCAGGCGATTTGCCTCAACCTCCCACCCCGCCATAAATGTCTCCCCCTTACTCTCACAGATATTGTGGAGCGCACAGCAAGCAGCAATAACAATGGGGATATTGGTTTTGCTGAGGTCTATCTGAGTCAGTAAGCTGCGCCAGCGCGCTTTTAAACGTCCAAATGCACATTCCACCACCATTCGGCACTTGCTCAGCCTATAGTTGAACAGGTCCTGACTCCTGTCCAGGCTGCCTGTGTACGGCTTCATGAGCCATGGCATTAAGGGGTAGGCTGGGTCCCCAAGGATAACGATAGGCATTTCAACATCCCCAACGGTTATTTTCTGGTCCGGGAAGAAAGTCCCTTCCTCCAGCTTTCGAAACAGACCAGAGTGCCTGAAGACGCGAGCATCATGTACCTTTCCCGGCCATCCCACGTTGATGTTGGTGAAACGTCCCTTGTGGTCCACCAGGGCTTGCAGCAGCATTGAAAAGTACCCCTTGCGGTTTATGTACTCGGTGGCTTGGTGCTCCGGTGCCAAGATAAGGATATGGGTTCCGTCTATTGCCCCACCACAGTTTGGGAATCCCATTGCAGCAAAGCCGTCCACTATGACCTGCACGTTTCCCAGAGTCACTACCCTTGATATCACCAGGTCTTTGATTGCCCTGGCAACTTGGATCACAGCAGCCCCCACAGTAGATTTGCCCACTCCAAATTGATTCCTGACTGACCAGTAGCTGTCTGGCGTTGCAAGCTTCCACAGGGCTATTGCCACTCGCTTCTCAACTGTGAGGGCTGCTCTCATCCTGGTATTCTGGCGCTTCAGGGCAGGGGAAAGCAAGTCACAAAGTTCCATGAAAGTGCCCTTACGCATGCGAAAGTTTCGCAGCCACTGGGAATCGTCCCACACCTGCAACACGATGCGGTCCCACCAGTCTGTGCTTGTTTCCCGGGCCCAGAATCGGCGTTCCATGCCATGAACCTGCCCCAGTAACACCATGATTTGCACATTGCTGGGGCCCGTACTTTGTGAGAGGTCTATGTCCATGTCAATTTCCTCATCACTCTCGTTGCCGCGCTGCAATCGCCTCCTCGGCTGGTCCTGGTTTTGCTTTGGCATGTCCTGGCTCTGCATATACTCCAGGACAATGCGCGTGGTGTTCATAGTGCTCATAATTGCCGCGGTGATCTGAGCAGGCTCCATGATCCCAGTGCTATGGCGTCTGGTCTGAAAAAAGGCGCGAAACTGACGGAGGGAGGGAGGGGCGACTGACGACATGGCGTACAGGTACAGGGAATTAAAATCAACAAAGGTGGCTGTGCATCAGGGAGAAACACAAACAACTGTCACACAGAATGGCCCCCCCAAAGATTGAACTCAAACCCCTGGGTTTAGCAGGCTGTTGATTTCACGGAGGGAGGGGGAAGCAAATGAATACATCTATTTTTTACATCTTAAGCTGGCAGCAGACGGTGCAGCATGACTGATAGCCCTCGGCATCTTCTGGGTGCTTGGCAGAAAATGATGTAGTACAACTGATGGCCATCATCGTCAAGAATCAGATGCCCAGAGTGGAAAGTTTGGTGCAGTATTCCTTAGAGGAATCTGCTGAAGAACTTTCCCGGGTGCCTCTGATTGAACTCACTGAGGAGTACGACAACGACACATACCAATCATAATACACCATCCACTGCCAAAAGGCAAGGAGCTGCTGCTGTGTAGCAATGCAGCCCCACGTCTGCCAGCACCCAGATTGCCGATGAAGGCTACCAGTCATACTGCACCGTCTACTGCCAAAAGGCAATTAGCTGCTGCTGTGTAGCAATGCAGTACCACGTCTGCCGGCACCCAGATGACATATGGTGACGCTGAGCTGAGCTGTGCTGAGCGGGCTCCATGCTTGCCGTGGTATGTCGTCTGCACAGGTAACCCAGGTAAAAAGGCGCGAATCGATTGTCTGCCGTTGCTCTGACGGAGGGGGAGGAGCCTGACGACATGTACCCAGAACCCCCCGCGACACTGTTTTGCATGATCAGGCATTGGGATCTCAACCCAGAATTCCAATGGGCAGCGGAGACTGCGGGAACTGTGGGATAGCTACCCACAGTGCAACGCTCCGGAAGTCGACGCTAGCCTCGGTACTGTGGACACGGTCCGCCGACTTCATGCACTTAGAGCATTTTATGTGGGGACACACACAATCGACTGTATAAAACCGATATCTATAAAACCGGCTTCTATAAATTCGACCTAATTTCATAGTGTAGACATACCCTAACACTTTCACCTCTGCAGCATCTAGTTCTGACCACTGTCAGAGAGAGGATACTGTCCTCAAAGGAGGGTGGTTCTGATCCAGTATGTCAATTTCAATGTTTCTGTGTTTGAGAGGCAAAACTGGGCCCTAAATAGTTTTCTATTAAATTGCTATGATCCTTCAAATACATTTGATGCCAACGAACCATGTCAGGAAAACACTACTAAACCAGAGTTTTGTTCATGCTTTTTTTCTTTCCTGAGCTTCCCATGGTGCAAGCTGGATGAATTAAAATACAAAAATACAAATACAATAAAAATACAAAATACAATATAAAGAATACAAATAACAACTGGAATGACTCCATACACATTACAAATGGTACATTATATTGTAAGATTGAAAACAATGTCCTCGTTGTTTCTTCTGCACCTTTACTGCACAGATGACCCCCCCTTCCCCTCCCAATTTTGTGGTGGTTAGAGTATGAAATTTGGATTCAGAAAGCCTAGTTTCTGTTCCTGGATCATGTGTATGTGTTTACCTGGGGCCCAGAGCCAGTGCAGAGATATGGGCCCTCCTTGCAGATGGCCCTGGCCTCCCACAGATCACCTGGCATATGTATATTTATGAGCAAACTCCACCCTCCAAGATAATAATCCAGATATTTCCTCCCCTTTACTCCATCATGTAGGTTTTCCCATAGGAAGGGTTGATCAGGCCCTTTCCTTTTAATTAAACTAAAACTGATACCATCATGTAGATATTTCTTCACATGAAAAAAAAATCCTTTGGAGTCTCTGCTTAATACCTATATGTAGATTATGCAGGGGGAAATTTTAAATGCTGTCCTTTATTTTGAAAGCTCTCTTAATTCTACAAAGCTATCTCCTAACAGGCACAGGAATAAACACAAATAAACTGTAGACACATTATAATCTTCCTAGACAAATTGTTTATTGGATCAACAGTTCTAAAAGCTCTCAGGCTTTATTTAACAATCAGATAAAGTTGTTTTCTCAGTTATAGCCTAAGTGAAGAAATACAACTGTTGAAATGGTTTTGGATTTTTAAACTACAGACTAAAACAATTTGCAGTTCACAGAAGATAGAAAGGACTTCTCTAATGAGCAGAAAGAGCAGATGATATAAAACAGGAAAAACTGTGGCATATCCAAACTGTCTCTGATTAACAGTTTGTTGTAACAATAACATTGCAAAGGTGCAACAGCAGAAAGTGTTTTAATTATTAGTATATGTGTAATTGTAACATAAACTGGATTAAAGGGATATTGAAATATATTTCCTGGAAAAATAATGACATAAAAAGTATTTGGGGATAGTATGTGCTTTTGAGCCATTGCCCACATCGGTGGCAGTATCTAGAAGCACTGAGGCTGTAGCAGAGATGCTGCAACCAGAGCCCTATCCATGCTAGGGAATTTTACAAAATTATTCCCACCAGTTCTACCACTGATTCAGAAGAAGTGTTAGTGTCAGCGTGAGACTTCATGTAGAATAAGATCCTCTGTCCAGATTACTTAAAGATTTTAGTAAGTTTAATTAACATGATGGTAAAAAGCACCAGAGGCTGCTGGAGCCCTTTCTGTATTAGGGTTCCCATTCTGATGTGAGTTTTTCTGTGAAATATACCTAGTGTAGACAGAGCTTAGTAGTGCTGGGGAGCAATGAAACTCCTTACTGTGCTGGCCCATGTGCAGAGGCAGTAGTGCTATGGCTCTGTCCTCGTCTAACTTTATGGATTTTAGCTATCAGCACTAAGTCTCCTAGTCCATTGACACATGAAGCTCGAGGACCAAGAATATGCCTAGCCCCTGTATGGGGGAACAATAGGGGTGGAAAAGTTCCTCATGTTCACCAAGCCTCCTGCCCAACGTTCTTATTTAGGGCTAGGCTCATTCTTCTTATAAACTGTTGCTCTCTAGAACATAATCTGCACACCTCTCTGTTCTTACCTCTTTTCATGTCTCACGTCCCTCCATCTACCTTCTTCATATCCTTCTCCCAATCTTACCAATGGGCTTTATTCCATTCAGCCCTTATCCCTGGAGCCTCATCTCTGACTGAGGTCACTATGTCTCTATCTTTTCCTCCTTGAAACACACTTCTGCCAAACAGCTTAGGACCCTCCTCAAAGAAGTGTTAACAATAGAGGTAACAGGGGTCGAGTGAAAAACAAAGAAACAAAACTGAACAAAAAATCATGGAACTAGCAAGATGCATGATAAGTTCACAGCTCACTCACCCTCTCTTGCATCCATTTCCCCCCCAAACTTTGCTTATGTGTTATCAAGACTCTGACCCTGCAGCTGACAGCATGGGTAGACCCCCTAAACCTAAACCTGTGCAAATCCCCACTGAAATCAATGGGGCTCTGTGCAGGTACATACTCACATGGATTCAGTTGCAGAATTAAATCAGAATCCAGCAATAGGATTAGTAGAGGTAATGCTTGTACCATCAGCTGAGCGTATATCCCAGGGGTGGCCAAACTGTGGCCCGCGAGCCATCTGCAGTTCTTTTACAGTTAAAGTGTGGCTCGCTGAGCCCCCCACATCTGGCCCCATTCTCCATCTACCAGACTTGAGGAGGGTGGAAGTTCGAGACCTCTGCCTTGCAGCAGGGTGGGGGGGCAGGGGATTCTGCCCAGCAGGGACAGGGGCTCTCAGGGCTTCAGCCCCGCCAGACGTGTCTGCTGGGGCTTGGGGCTTCAGCAGGAGTGGGACTGAACAAGCCCCGAGCCCAGCAAGTGCTTCCCACGGGGCAGAAGCCCTGAGCCCAGCAAGTGTGCCCAGGTTCTCAAACTTCTGAAGATTGTCGTGTGCGGCTCAGAGGGTCAATAAGTTTGGCCAACCTTGGTATATTCCCACCTTTTTCTAAAATTAGGCAAAACCGTGTGGTCTTACCGGATCTGTTGTTCCTCCTGGATTCTTAAATGGCAGTGATGACCCATAGGACCTTTCATTTATAGTTAGATGGTAGGCTGCAATCATTCCTGTCTAAAACAGACCTTATAATGGCATATTCAAGTTTGTCACCACCAAGATAGACTACTGTGATACACTCAATAGGAAGACCATTCAGAAGCTCCAATCAGTGCAAAATACAATGGTTTGCATGAATTGAGTAGACCTCTCCAAGCACCTATTAACCCTGTACTAATGTGTCTGCACTGGCTCCCTGTTTGCTTCTGTGTGCAGTTCAAGGTGTTGTTGGGTGAAAAGTATTTAATGCTCAGATTGGAGTGAAATTTGATTACCTAAGACTGTCTCTAAGCCCTATAGGTGGCTGTTCATATCAGCTGGAAGGCTCTTGCTGTCAGCTCCCGATACTGTACCTTCCAGGTCCTCCAGCAGGGCTTTCTCAATTAAAAGTCTTTGACTTTGGAATTCATTCCCTTTGGGAGTCTGCCAAAGCACAGTACTAGCAGTCTTCAGAATATCAGGCAAGTTGCATTTATTTGGTATAGCTTTGGGTTGATTTTCCTTTCCGTTAAAATATGGTTGCTACTATTCTGACTGCTGAAGCAGTGGTTTATATGAATGCTACCACCAGGAGTAGCTTTAGTTAATGTGTTTGAAAATGTTGTAAATAAGTGACTAGTTGTGCTGGCAACAGGTGCTCTAGAAACCATGAAAATAAATAAATAACAGAAGGGACAGAAGTAGCAGATGGTACAAAAAAATAGAAGGTACAGAATATTTTGGAATGATATATAAGCATACAAGATACTGCTTATTAATTTAAAAATACACATTGTGAATAAAAAGAACACACTAGTGTCCAGTATAATGTAATGAACAAGGTTTTTCTTTGAAATTTCACAAAATTAAAGAATGGAATATACAAAGGGTGGCATCAGTGACATAAATCTGTGTCAATGACAGTGTGTGACAATGGAAGATGCTTCTCTGAGGAAAAAATTATTGCAGGAAAAAGGATTTGGTTGCAATTTGACTACTGACCATATATTCATTCATAAAAAAAAGAAGGCACTGTGCATTAAACAGGTGCAATTTAAGACTCTTGTACCAAGCGTAAAAGAGTGATTAAAAAGAAAGTAAAATGTCACATTTTGTTAACAGTAATGAGTGGACATGCCATATACAAACGACAACAATGTTATTTCTGCAAACAGCTCCCTACATCACACTGTAAACATTTACTCTCCAGAGTCTGAAAGTAATTGCTTGAATTGGAACACTATGTTTGGAGGAAGCAATTAAAATCACTCTTCAGCATTCAGTGACAGGCTAGCTGTAATTCAAGCTTGTTTTGTTTAGTTTTCTTCTTTACTGCTTGCAGCAATTTGTCCCCTCCAGGGCATTACTGTTCCCTATGACTAAGCAATGCAAAATGTTTAATGATCAGGATTTTATTGATATTTTGACCTGCAAAAAGAAAACATTGGGATTTATCACTCATTTCTCCCCACAACTTTTACCCTCCCCCCTCCAAAAATAAATTTTCCTACATTTGTGTCTGAAACAGTTGTTCAGGAGTTTTACTGCAAATGATAACATCAAATACAAGTACAAACCAGACAAGGTTTTTATTACTTTTGGAAAATGCCTTTCTTGCAAATAATGCATTCTACATGCTTGAAGATCACTCAGAAGTTTAAATTAGTGCAAATCATGGCTGCCTGCTTACTCAGCCAGATTCTGATGTTCCCACTTAACCTCCAGTATTACCTTATTCTTACCTTGATTCAGGAAAACACTAAAGGATATTCTTAACTTTAGGCTCATGTTAAATCCCACTGACTTCATTGAGGCTTAGGCACATGCCTGAAGTTAAGCACGTGCTAAAGGGTTTTTCTGAATAGAGATGGACTGCTGATTTGGGGCCTCTGTACTTAGCCCCATTGGTTTGAATGGAACTTCTTGTAGTGTAAGGGACTACTCGACAGGAACAATGCAGTAAAATCTAGCCTTTAGAGGCGGCTCCTGTTTGGGGTGTAATTCAGCTGTGGTCTTTAGACTGCACTGGCTATCAGTTTGTTTCTGGGTCTAATTCAAGGTGTGGCTTTTTATCTATAAGGTTGATTTAGGGACTAAAAGTCCAATAAATTTAAATTAAATTAAAATTTAAAGGAACTTCTCAGAAGACTGTCTCGCTACATTTAAAGCCCATTTGTACTCGTGCACTTTTATGATAAAAAATTTGACTTCATAAGTGCTGTTTGTAAACCAAGTCCCTTTTTCTTACTACTAGCTAAATAGTGAGAGACAACAACACATAACCCAGCATTAATGTTTGTGGTTGAACAGCAGCTCCATACCCTGCATTCCATGGTAACCACTCACATTTCTTTTTATAGGAGCAGTAAATTTTCACCAATGATTCAAGCACAGCATAAAGCAACAGAGACGTAAATAAGCTTGTATAGAATTACTAAAGGAAACAATGATATGTCAGCAAATATTCATCTTAACTTAAATTAAGCAATCACTTTCTGTGCCTATGAGGGTAACAATGTTAACCTCATTTTGGTGGCAGGATGCTCTTACAGGAATCAGACAACAGCAGCTTCAGTGCTGGTATCATTGGCACTGATTTTGCAAGCTGCTCAGTGTGGGTGAACCCCTGTGTTCATGCAGAGCCCCACTGAAGGTGATGGGGCTCCCCAGAAGTGCAGCTTGCAAGATCAAGGCCTTAGGTCTTCACAGCGTACAACTTCAGCAAGGCAGGTTCTGGAGCTGCTTGATGTTATGTTAGTTTATGGGTGGGAGTATGTCAGAAATAGTCTCTTTCTAGTCTCTTACTTTGTAAGAGACCAGACCATGTTCTGTATTCGATGGTGACTGGTGATCATCTGTGCTGTACAGCTTCTCATCTTCCTCTGGACTGGGCTGTGGCTGTCAGCCTTGCTTCAGGTCTGCTCAGTCATGTTATCTCTGCTTGTTTTTTATTAGGGTCTAGTCAGTCATGTCATCTCAAGAATTAATAAACCCCCTCCCCACTCTCCACTCCTTCCTTCGCTTGGGGCATCATTATTTGTAATCCTTTAGAGACAGGGATGGTTCCACTAATATAGCCAATCTAGTCGTTAGCTCTTTCCCTATATTACTGAGTTCTCAGTTCTCATACTTAGCTGCCTGAGTCTTCAAAGAGCACTTCGCAGTTTTGCACATCAGTATCTGCCTGCCACTCTTCCCGCTCTGACTGTGGCTGACTTCATTAAAGCTAGCAGATGGTAAATGACTATTTGTTGTTTCAGTCTTTATCTCTCTGACTTTGAATTTCTCACTCTTAAAAATAAAAAATACCATGGAAATTATAAATACTGCTGCTATCAAATATGTTGTCTGTCTTTAGGCTACTTTCATTAAGTATTAACAAGATTTAGGAAGATAACTAATAAGTTGTATATTTAGGAAGGAGCTTTTGTTTGCAAGCTTCTTCTACAAAAGAATGCAAGTTAATACTTGTGTTACTATTGCAATTACTCTAAAAAATAAAATAAAATTACTGTAAAGAAGGAAGCAATGGCTATTCCTTTCCCATTCTAATTACGTGTCAGTTAGTGATATCTGTGGCCTAGATGGTGCTATGAGGACAGTCCATATTAAAAGGCAGTGCATAGCAGTGTCACCCCAGAGGCATCCTGGGGAGTTGGCTGGAGTGGCCCTGTGTGCTGGTGATCTCCAGCTGCCAGAATGGCCTCCAGAGTCTTTTGGCAGCTGGCACAATTTAGAACCGCCTCTGAGCCGCTCCATTCTGTACCAGGAGATCAGCCTTGCTGGCTAAAACCACATTTGCTTTCCCCTTCAGCACTGTGCCAAGCACAGTTCTGCAAAATAGAGAATCTGGCTTGTAAGGTTTGTAGTTTTCAGTGATTCACTGTATTATGTACAAACCTACTCACTACCTATAGTACAAAAAAACACAAATATGACTAATGGCTTCCTGCTTCCTTGCCATAATACTTATCCACCCTATCATTAGGGTAAATGCAAATAGAAGGCCTGAGCTGTGATCCTAACCTACATAGCTAGACAAGGTAAAACTTTTGATGGAATAATTAATGTATGCGATGCTGTTTAATCATTCATTTAGGAAGACTACATTTAAGCACAAGTACCCACCAAGGATTCCAAAAGAAGAACTGACAGTGAAAGCTTTGTAATTTATAGCACTGGATCTTTCTTAATCTGTGGTCTACGGACCCAGGGCCAGTGCAAGGAAGTTTCGCGCCCTAGGCGAAACTTCCACCTTGTGCCCCCCCCCCCCCCCAGCCCTGCGGCAGCTCCCCGGCCCCCCTTCACCCTGAGGCGCCCCCCCCCCCCGCGGCAACTCCCCCCCTGCCCTGAGGCGCCCCCCCTCCAGGGAGCTGTGCGGCAGCTCCCCCCCCGCGGCAGCTCCCCACCCCCTGGCCCAGGGATCCTGCCGGCGGCTCAGACTCCCTCTCCCTCCCAGCGCAGCAGCTGCTGTAAAAAAAAAAAATTGGGGGCACCGCTTTTTGGCGCCCCCAAATCTTGGCGCCCTAGGCAACCGCCTAGTTGGCCTAAATGGTAGCACCGGCCCTGTACGGACCAGCCCTTCCTGGTGAGCTGCAAAATGAATTGTTTTGAGAGCCACTCAGTAAAGAATTGGGGTGCTTGAAGAGGAAATGATCTATGATAATTATCTTTCTTTCATGGAGAGGTCCAACAATGAAAAAGCACCTGTTTACAATGTTTTATGATTATAGACTAGTCTTGTAAAAAAAAAATCTAGCAAATTATCTAGTCCATCGTCCAAGTCTCTACATCAGGACAAGGCTGATTTAATATTTCCTGGACCATCCTTTAAAAATGGCCTTGCCACTTTCACCCCTCAGTGAGCTGGATTTTTGAATTGGCCCAGGGATTAAAATAGCTAGTTTTGTCAATCAGAATACCTGAATTCTTTTCTTTGATCCTGGATTTTCGTGAAACTTCCCAAGCTAGTATGACAATGTGTTCTGAGAGACTTAGCATTCAATGAGATGGGTACTTGACTTTCAGTCAGACTTAGGCTCTTTTGAAGTCCTTTTGAAAATGGGATTTAGCCATCTAAGTTACATAAACATTGCAATATTGAGCAAAGCAACACATAAATATCTTTAAAAATCTGGACAAAAGTCCAGATACAGATGACAAGTTACATTTGTTTGTTTGTTTGTTTATTTCTAGAGAATCCTATGTTATCAGTGTTAGGAAATATCAGCAACATCTTTACTTGTAACATCTTGCCTGGTATGATATAGGAGTAAAACCTTATGATCTAAGGTTCTGTGTCGCACACAAGTTGGAATGAATAGTTGTGTATTAGCAACAGTCTTACAGAATGCGTCCATTGTTCTACCCTAGTGTAAGATCAGAATCAGGTCAATGGACTTTACATTGAGACCCAGTCCTGCTCCTATTAAAATCAATGATTGGTTTGCTAGTGACTTTAATTGGGGCTGAAGCAGGACCTTGCTTTGCTGTAAGTGTAATTTATTTCCATTGCTTTTTTGGATGAGTTTTTAAAACAAAGACTCCTCTACATCTGTGAGCTGTTTACTAATTATGGTTTCAATCCTGCAAACACTTTTGCACATGCATAATTTTACATTGGGAATAGTCTTATATTGAAAGTATGTGCATGTGCCCAAGTGTTTGCAGGCTCAGAGTCTATACCTATGCTAAATAGATGTGGGAAAGCCAAAAAATGTGACATTATATAGGATGAACAAGTAGAGAATGTTTATCAGATGAAATCGCAACCAGATATGTCAGATAGGTCACAGGCATTGTTGTGAGGTATTTAACCTCAAGCAAACTAAAAGTTCAAAGCAACATATAATTATAAAGGAAAATATTTATACAACTGATTCTCTTAAAGTTAATTCCTATTTACAGACTATTAAAACCCATTGTGAGGAATGAAGTTTTATTATTCATCAATTCCCACTTTCTCCTCCAGTTTGATCAGGTCTGTTACCATCAGTGATAGAGTCTATACCTGCTGTCTTGAAATAAATATTTAGTTTACTTCACTACCTATCACTAATTTCAAAATGATGTTTTCAGTATGTTGCTTAGTGGCTGCAAATCATACAGAGTCTGCTAAAGAAATATCTCCTATATTTTACAGATATTAAAGTTGTTATATGTCACTACATATTTAATTATATAATCAGTTGTGCTTCTATAGCACCATTACCCAAGAACCTCAGAGCACTTTGCAAACATTACTATTTTAAGCTTCACAACACGCTTTTGAGCTAGGCATTATACCTATGCTGTAGGTAGGGAAATTGAGGTTCAGAGGAATTAAGTGACTTGCCCAATATCACGAGGCTGTACAAACCATTCTAAGTCCGGGTTGAAAAGGATTCAATTGTTTCACAATTGGTTTGCTTGGTGCAACACTCTGAATCTCAAAAAGGAAAGTGTTTTGAGTGTTTCACTCACTAATTCATGTTGTTGAATTCAGTCTTCTGTGTGTTTGGTCAGGAAGTTCAGTTTAATTAGTAAATCATTTAATTATGCTCTGATATATCAACTTAAACAATACATTATGCATTACAGTTGATTACTAATACTGAAATACACTGGCCAAGGACAGAACCATGGGGAGCAGAAACCTGGAAGAGGAGAAGGAAGAGTATCTACTGAAGGAAATGCTAAAGGAGCGATCAGCAAAGCTAGTGTCACAGAACCCTCAAGGAACACACTGTCTCAGTGAGAAGTGGTTAGGTTTATAGTGGCAAAGGCAGTGGAAAGACAGAGAATGAACATGGAGACAAGACCTTTACATCTGGGAAGGAAGATATAATTAGAGTTTTTGCCAGGGTGATTTCAGTGGAGTTGAGTGGGCAGACATCGAACTGGAAGGAAATGAGGAGGGAGTTGGAGAAGAGAAAGTTAAGACACTGCTGAGAAAGAGGTGTGGTTTAGTGACTTAGCAGAGAGCTGGGAGTCAGGAAGTCTTGAATTCTAAGGCTAGATCTGTCACTGATTCACTGTGTAACCTTAAACAAATCTTTTCATCTCTCTCTCTCTCCCTCAGTTTCTCAATCTATAAGCAGTCGATATTTACTTACCAATCTCATAGGGTGTTTACAAATATTAATTAATATTTGTAAAGTGCTTTGAAGATGGACTAATTTCATGATAATGGCTAGGCAGGTGCCAAGTTGATTTGCTTATTTCTGTCCATCAACAAACAATAAATGCTGTATACTTATAAAATGTGCACACAATTAATCCATGTCAAAACATGGTCCTGTTACTATTATCCCTTTTCTCCACTGCCTTGTTTCACCTTCCTGTCTTGTCTTTAACTAAGCCCCAATCCTGCTCATACTTATGTATATAAGACTATTTATATGCTTAAAGTTAACCACATGCATAACTGTCTGTATGATCGGACCTAAGATGGTAAACGCTATGGAGAAGGAGTAATTGTTTATTGCATGTCTGTACAGAGCTTAAAACAATGGGGCCCCCTCTTGGTTGAAGCTTCTACACATTACTCTAATACAAATAATAATGAGTGAGTGATTGAGTAGTGAATGTGTAAGAAAGTGCTACATAAATGTATTTTGTTGTAAGCTCTTTGGGGCATGGACCATCTTTTTGTTCTGTGTTTGGATGGCGCCTAGCACAATGAGGTCCTGCTCAATGCCTGGGACTTTTGTGTGGCACTGCAGTATTATTATTACTATTTTATTTATAATGTTTTTGTACTTATGCATTTATTATTTTAGCTCATATCAGAAGCCTAGTGCGTTGTGGTACAGTATGGCAGTGTTGTTTACTTGCTTAGAATTAGGCCAGAGTTGAGCTAGTATGGAATTACTTATCTTCCCTTGTGATGCTTCTATTCTAGGCTGAGGTAATTCAGGAAGGCAAAATAGTGTAGTTAGCTACACCATCTGTGTCCTGTAGATAGCTAGACCACGTCAGCCTTGGGTTACGCCCAATTTAACAAGACTACCCATTGTAAGAGCATATTCTCATCTTGATATGTCAGGATTTACCCATATAACTGTGCAATCACGCAACTCGCTAGCGAGTCCATAATTCTGAATAGCTGAATAAATACAGTACTCACTGCAGGCAGTTCACAGTTGTGTGTAGGCTGAAATTTGTTCACGATCCACTCGGCAAAAAACTCTGAATAGCAAACAAGTTTGTAAGAGCTATGAACTGTTTGTAGACGAAGAGAAAAAAGGGCTAATCATTTTACCAGCTCTGCTTGCATACATAAAAATCACAGAATCTTAGAGTTTAAGTCCAGATGGGACAACGAGATCACCTCCTGCACATTACAGGACATTAAACCCCACCCAGTTATCCTTGTACTGAGCCCAATAACCCAGATTACATGAAAATATTACAGCCCTCAGGAGACTAAACTATTGTGTGCCACAAGCAGAGAATAGAAGCGACTGAGGTGCACCAGTGCCGCATGGCCTTTGAAATGGCAGGGAATTGATTTGGTGAGCTATACTCAGATGAACCTATGAATTTATTAATAACCCAACATGCTACAGTAGTCTTCAAAGAATTAGCCTAATTTCTGCTTCTTTTAGCCTCTCCATCTAATTAATTTTCATTTCAGGGGAAAAACAAACACTACCTTATGAATCATAGCATCAAGAATGGTCATAATTAAAGACCAAAACTATTAGCGAATGCAAAGAACCAAGATTTGTTTTGTTCTGAAGGAAAACAGCTTACCTGTCTCTACAAGCCAAGAGGCCTGTGGTGAGCATTATTAAATATGACCAAGAGGCTGACCAATCGGAAAGCAAACCTGTGTTTATTGAGCCCATTTCCAAGCCAGGAAGTAAACGAGTGATTTTTTTCTACGCACAGTACGTACACAGTTCTTACAAAAGGACAGCATATTACAAATTATTTTAATTTTCAGAACTTGTTTTCTTAAACAAGAACCCTTCTCTGTTTATGCACTGCTGTTTTATTTTTGTATATTAGACAAAGTAACATTTTGCTGGTTTTCATGGTTTGAATTTTGAATTGTGGCTGCTGATAATTCCATCTTTCTTTCTGCCTCATGGATGCCAAAAGGGAGGGTGATTTAGAGTTTAGTAGTTTGGTACATAAGAGTCCTGGACTCTGCCCCTGGTTCTGCCACTGACACACTATGTTACTTTACCCTCTGTGTTTCATAAGCACCCTTGAATCACTGGATCATGCTGGACTGGAAATCTGGATACCTGAAGTCTATTTTTGGCTCTGCCACACACTTGTGTGATCTTGAGCAAGTCACTGAACCCGTGTGCCTCAGTTTTTCTCTCTGTAACAGGCAGATATTGACTTGTTATGCCTTTTGAAATCTGCAAGTGAGAAGTGTCACGTAAAGTGCGTTCACAGTATTATTGTCATTTTATAGTCATTAGTATTATTTATATTTATTTCAGTGTTCTCATCTGTAAAATGGGAATAATAATTACTTGTGAGTAACTACAGGGGTTTTCAGAGGTTAGATTCATTAATGTCTGTAAAGTGCTTTGAGACCCTGGGAAGGCAGGCACTATAAATATGCAAATAATTATTTATGTTTAATTTTATCACATGCATGTCACATAAAGCTCACCTGTAAAGGGTGGCCACAGAGCAGAAGGAAAAAGGAAGATAGTGATGTTATTGTATCCATGAGCGATGTTAGAACAACAGCCATTATAACCAGGCACAAGTATAATAACCAAATGGATCAACAGTTGAAACTCTGCATCATACAATACTGTACTGTATAAATTATCAAAGGGGTAGCCGTATTAGTCTGGATCTGTAAAAGCAGCAAAGAGTCCTGTGGCACAGGACTCTTTGCTGCTTTTACTGTATGAATGGTGACTATAAACCAGGGATGTTAAAATGAGGTTAGATTCTGTGCTAGTTCAAATGTCTACTTTCAGCATAAGCTCTGAAAGATACAGTCACTTGGTACCCCCTCCTAATTAAAAGGCAGATTGTGCCATTAGGTCATTAAGGTTGTTGTTTCTTTGTTTGCCTGTGTTTGTTTGAGAATTCCCCATCCAGGTCAATGGGCAGTTCTGCTTAAAAATGGAGTGTGCTAAGCCTGGGAATTTTGAAAGTGCTCTATGTTGGACAGGAATGATGTCCCTAGCCTCTGTTTGCCAGAAGCTGGGAATGGGTGACGGGATGGATCACTTGATGATTACCTGTTCTGTTCATTCCCTCTGGGGCACCTAGCATTGGCTAGGATACTGGGCTAGATGGACCTTTGGTTTGACCCAGTATGGCCGTTCTTCTGTTCAATGTTGGCTTAGCTTTGTCCCCATTTATGTCAAAAGGAGTTTTATCATTGATTTCAATAGGAGCAGAGTCAGACCAAGGCTGAGGCCTTTCTAAAGTCCCCATCTAAACTGGTGCACACTCATGTTTTGTCCCTTATAGAGAAGAGCTACTAACATTGCTATTTACACAGTGCCCACAGAACAGGGAGCTCTCCTGTGCACAAAGTATCTAGGTTGGGTGTGGAAGATCTGGCCCTCTATATTTAGCCTAAGCTATTCAGAAATATTAATTAATATTGGTTATTTAAGTACCAACATTTCTAATGGCTATTTATTATTTTTCAGCACCAGAGACCTCACAGTATAAATGAGTCAGATGTGTTCTCCAAGGAGCTTGCTGCAATCTAATTTCAGACATGACACAAGATAGGGAGTTACAAAACTGAAGGGAAGAGTTGCAAGAGGAAGGACAGAGTGAAAGCACTAAGATTACATGGTTACTCAACAAAGGTTAGTGCGCATCACCAGGAAGCAAAATGTGTGTGTGGGGGGGGGAAGGGAGGGGGGGGGAATTAGTATAAATAAAGATTGAAATGTCGTTGCTGACTCATTTCTTGCCGACAAATGTGAGCAATAAGGAAAGGTTTGAATTTAAAAGGTCCTGGCAGACCAACTTAGAGAGAGCAATCCATAGAGGAAAGCATGGACAAAAGCACAGCCATGGCTGTGGGAGAAGTCGATAAACGAGGTGTCACGTATGTCATCATTGTCAGACTGGAGTGGGCAGGAATTATGTGATAGGAGACTAGATTCAATAATGGGCAACACTCAAGAACATTAAGAGTAAAATGTAATGGAAACACGTGAAAAAAAACCCTACATTTAACTTGGTAAAGATCCTTGGGTAAATTTGGAAAAGTAAAGACATATCCTGTGCGTGGAGTGTGATTCATACAGTATTCAGATCAGAGTGGGACGCAGGGCAGCGATTCCACAGGGCATTGTGGGGATTGAGCAGTCCTGCAGGAGGCAGGGGGTAAATCAGGGACCCCATAGAGGTATGTTTCAGGTGAATCAGCGAGGTGAAGTTCAGGGCCAGATCCTAGCAGGTTCTGAGCATCTCCTGTGAGGTGCTGCATACCCTCAAATACCATTTAACCTTGCAGAATCAAGCTTTCCAATTAGGCAATATGCTAGAGAAAACCTGCAAGCTGACCCATCTAACAACCCCCATCACCTCCATCTGCCAACCAAAACAAAAGTATAATGGTCTCAATTGTGTTAATATTTGATGTGTGTGAGTTTCCCTACACTAAACTTCCAGAAAGGTGATAGTCAAGAGCAGCACTGAGCAGTATTAGCCATGCTGTTTCTACATCTGTCTCACCTGCAAATAAGTGCGTTCTTCTTCGTGTTTGCTCATATCCATACCAATTAGGTGTGTGCATGCCTCGTGCACAGTCGTCGGAAAGTTTTCCCTTAGCAGCACCCATCGGGTCGGCTGTGGAGCCCCCTGGAGTGGCGCCTCCATGGCAGTGAATATAGGTCCCTGCTGACCTGCTGCCTCTTCAGTTCCTTCTTACCGCCAGTGACGGTTGTTGGAACTGCGGTTGCTTGCTTCGCAAGTGCTTCCCTTAGCTTGTTATTTGTTATAGCTCATAGTTCTTAGTTTATAGTTGTTAAGTAGTTAGTTGAGTTAGTTAGTTAGTGATAGGAATAGTTGGAGTGTTGTGTTCCCACACACCTCCACCCACCCCCCATATCCTTCCCCTGGGCTATGGGGCATGCCTCTGTCCCACGGGTTTAAGCCCTGCGGAACCTGCCACAAGCCCATGCCAACGGGTGACCCCCACGACTCTTGCCTTAAATGTCTGTGGGAGGCACACCAGACAGAGAGGTGCAAAATTTGCAGGGCGTTCCACCCAAGGACAATGAAAGAGCGAGACTTCAGGCTCAAGCAGATCCTGATGGAGGCAGCTCTTCGTCCTCAGCCAGCCCTGGGCCAATAGGATCCGGCACCGAGCACGTCCCTGCAGAGTGCTCCGGCCTCCGTGCGTGATACGGTGCTGAGGAAGGATTCTGGCCAAAGAGACCGTTGACACCGGTGCTCCCTGGCATCGAAGACCATGGAGGCAACTTGGCGCTGCTCCCACTCCCCGGTGCTGCACAAGCAGTACAGGAAGACGGACAGGGGCCGCTCCCCTGCGCCAAAGTCAGCAGTGCCGGCTGACGCAACCAGAGTGCATCCAATGCAGGAGCACCCGGTGCCGGAGTTACAGGAGACGGCACCGTCAACTTCAGTCCCTCAAAAGAGTCCGTTGAGTCCGGTGCCCATAGAATCTCCTGACCGGGAGTGCCAGGTGGAGGAGTTGGAGCTCCCCTCCACCCAAGACACTTTTGAGGCCACGACGGCACCTCAGTTCCTGACTGGCAGAAACAGGCTTCTGGCACCGCAGCAAGTGGCACTGTCTAGAAGAAAACTTGCCATGATGAGGTGGTGACCTTCATCAACATGGCACTGCCCCCCATGGCACCGCTCCTTGACACCGCCATCGTGGCACCATTCTCCGGCACCGGCTTCCAGATGGGGTTCCTCGGTTCCATTTAGGTATCGCTCCCCATCACTGGCACCGAAACACCGGTTCCCAGAGCAGATGGAGCGGCACCGGTCTCCAGCTCCGGCTGAGCGGCACCGGTTCCCAGCACCAGCCAAGCAGCACTGATCCATGGCACCTGCTGAGAGGATCGGCACCGAGAGCCACAGTGGCAAACAGGACAACACCAGAGAGCGGGAAGGACAGGAGGGCCTAGCGCCACCTCTGGCTTTGTCATCTTCATCGCCGGATGAAGCACTGGCAGGGGCTTCAGCCTCAGGACCACCCCCCATTGATAGCAGGGCCCATCAGGACCTGCTACGCAGGATGCCTGCAACATGGGGTTGGAGGCAGAGGAGGTGGTTGAGTCTGAGGACCCCATTGTCAACATTTTGACACTGGAAGGGCCATCCAGGGTCGCTCTGCCCCTCATAAAAACAATCCAAAATAACATCAAAACTCTGTGGCAAACCCCTGCATCCATTCCCTCGACAGCCCTCGAAGGAGTACGAAGGGTACCCTGCTCGTTAGTGGTGTCTGCGGTGAACAAGAAGGAGAGACGGGGCAACAGGGACCGACTCCAAAGTCTAAGGAGTCGAAAAAGACGGACCTTTTTGGTCAAAAGGTCCATTCAACTGGGAGGCTGCAGCTGAGGATAGCTAACCAGCAAGCTATCCTCAGCAGGTACAACTTCAATTCATGGACCTCCATGTTGAAGTTTAAAGTATTGGTGCCACCGGACTCGAGATCAGAGTTTGTGGCAATAGTGGAGAAGGGCAAGGCAGTGGCATAGACCTCTTTACAGGCCTCACTGGATGCTGCGGACTCTGCCGAACGAACCCTGTCCTTGGGCATCACTATGAGAAGAAGCTCATGGCTTCAGGCATCCAGGCTTCCCCCGGAAGTGCAGCAAACACTATAGGACCTGCTGTTTGACAGTGCAGGCCTTTTCGCGGAGCAAACGGACTCCAGGCTGCACAGCCTTAAAGCCTCCTGGGCTACTATGAAGTCATTGGGCATGCACACACCAGCAACCCAAGGTAAACATTTTAAGCCCCAGCTGCAACAGTGCTCCTATCCCCGTCGGCTGAAGCAGGATTTCTACAGAAAGTGGGGCAGGAATGGCAGGCACAAGGCGTCCCATCCTCCGCCCGGCCAGGGCCAGGGCCAGGGCCCGACTACACCATCGTCGGGCTCAAAGCAGGCCTTTTGAAGGTGTGCCTGAGGACGGTGCACCAGCCACAGCACCGTATCCTTACCCTTGTTTTCTCAACCGTCTGTCCCACTTTTACCATGCTTGGTCCCAAATAACATTGGACTGCTGGGTTCTCCACACGGTAGAAGTGCACAGACGCTCCTCACCTCAGGGGCAGTGGAGGAGGTTCCTCAGGAGCTTGGGGCAAGGGATTCTACTCCCAATATTTCCTAATTTCCAAAGCCAAGGGGGGTCTCAGACCCATTTTAGACCTGCGAGGCCTTAACAGATTCATGAAAAAGTTGAAGTCCTGCATGGTCTCCCTAAGTGCAATTATTCCCTTTCTGGATCCGGGAGACTGGTACGCCGCCCTCGAACTCAAGGATGCGTACTCCACATCCATACAGCCTCCTCACAGACAATTCCTCCAGTTTGTGGTCAACCACAACCATTACCAGTTCATGGTCCTCCCCTTTGGCCTGTCAACAGCCCCTCGAGTGTTCACCAAGTGCATGTCGGTCGTAGCAGCCTTCCTCCATCGGAGGCAGGTGCAGATATACCCATACCTTCATTACTGGCTGCTCAGGGGTCGTTCCAGGGAACAGGTGGAGTCTTAGCTATGCTTCGTCAGATCAACCTTCAACAGGTTGGGTCTCCTTCTCAACGTGAACAAGTCAACCCTGCTACCGACCCAAAGAATAGAGTTTATCGGTGCAGTGTTGGACTCAATCTGGCTGGGGCATTCCTGCCGGAGGCTCGCTTCCAGCGATGACTGACATCATACAAGGCCTCAGATGGTACCCTATCACTACAGCAAGGGGATACCTGAGTCTTCTTGGCCACATGGCAGCATGCACATATGTGGTACAGGATGCCAGACTGAGGCTCAGACCTCTCCAAGCTTGCCTTGCCGTCTGAGGTGCGACAGCCTAGACTCTGTGGTCACCATTCCAGTGCAAGTCCTTGAATCCCTCCGATGGTGGCTTGACCCTCAAAAGGTGTACTAGGGAGTCCCCTTCAACAGACCTCAGCCCTCTCTGCAGGGCCGGCTCTAACTTTTTTGCCGCCCCAGGCAAAAAAGAAGAGCGCCGCCCCGCCGTAACAACCCCCCCAGCGCCGCGCCGACGACCCCCCAGCGCTGTGCCACGCCGGGCCGCCCAAACCCCCGGAGCGCCGGGCCGCTCAACCTCCCCCCCCCCCGAGCGCCGGGCCACCGAAACCCCCTCCCCACTGAGCGCCTCGCCGGGCCGCCCAAACCCCAGGAGCGCTGCTCCGGCCAAACCGCCGCCCCCCCCCCACGAGCGCTGCACCGGCCCGCCCAAACCCCCCCCCCCGAGCGCTGCGCCGGGCCGCCACGCCAGCCAAACCCCCGCTCCCCCCCCCCCCCCCACGAGCGCTGCGCCAGCCTGGCCAACCCCCCCCCCCCGAGTGCCGTGCCGCCCAAACCCCCGCCCCCACCCGAGCGCCGCGCCGGGCCGCCCAAACTCCCGCCACCTGGAGCGCCACGCCGGGCCGCCCAAACCCCCGCCCCCCCCCGAGCGCCTCGCCGGGCCGCCCAAACCCCCCAAGCGCCGCGCAGGGCCACCCAAACCCCCAGAGTGCCGCGCCGCCCAAACCCCCAAGCGCCGCGCCTTGCCAGGCCGGCCAAACCCCCAGAGCGCCGGGCCGCTCAAACCCCTGCCCTCCAAGCGCCGCGCCGCCCAACCCCCCTGAGCGCCGTGCCGCGCCGCCGAATCCCCTCCCCCCCCTCCCAGCGCCACGCCACCGAAACACCCCCCGCGCTGCCTGGCCGAAACAAAACAAAAAACAAAAAAAAAACCCTCGAGCGCCGCCCCTCCAAACAACAACAAAAAACAACACCGCGAGCGCCCCATGCCACCCCAACATTGGCCGCCCCTTTTAAGGTGCCACCCCAAGCACGTGCTTGGTTGGCTGGTGCCTGGAGCCGGCCCTGCCTCTCTGTCCCTGGTAACGGACATGTCAATGCTGGGATGGGGCGTGCACCTGGGAGATGTTCAGACATAGGGCTCTAGTCTAAGGACGGGCCCTCGCTTCATATCAACATCAAAGAGTTGAGGGTGGTCCGACTAGCGTGCCAAACCTTCCAGGCCCAGCTGTAAGGCCAGTGCGTGGCGGTTATGACGGACAATACAACTGCAGTGTTTTACATCAGCAAGCAGGGTGGAGCCCGTTCCTCTCCCCTATGCCAGGAAGCCCTCCTGTTGTGGGAGTTCTGTCTAGCCACTCCATTCACCTGGAAGCGTCCTACCTCCCAGATGCCCAGAATAAGCTAGTGGACTGCCTCAGCAGATCCTTCCACAACCATGAATTGTCTATCCACCCGGACATCATACACAACATTTTCCAGAGGTGGGGAGCTCCCCAGGTCGATCTGTTCACCACGCGAGGCAACAGAAAGTACCTGTAATTCTGCTCTTTTTAGAAGCGCAACGCGGGCTCGCTTGCGGACATGTTCCTCCTCCCCTGGATGGGACGTCTGCTGTATGCATTCCCACCGTTCCCACTCGTACACTAGGTCCTGCTCAAGATTCGCAGAGACAAGGCGGCCGCTATACTGGTGGTACCAGTGTGGCCTCGCCAACACTGATACACCACACTCCTGGAGCTGTCAGTGGATGCCCCGATCACCTTGCCCTGTTCCTGGACTTGATCACCCAAGACCATGGTTGCCTTCACCACCCCAACCTCCAGTCTCTCCATCTCACAGCCTGGAAGCTTCATGGCTAAACCCAATAGAGCTCATGTGCTTGGAGCCAGTGAGGGAGATCTTACTTGGTAGCAGAAAACCCTCCACTAGGGCTACCTACCTGGCTAAGTGGAAGAGGTTTACATTCTGGTGTACTCAGGGCCGCACACCCCCACTAGAGGCGCCCATACCGCTCATCCCGGAGCACCTGAAACAGCAGGGTCTAGCACCATCATCCATCAACGTGCACCTGGAAGCCATTTCGGCCTTCCACCCAGGAGCAGCCAGGCATTCCTTTGCCAACCCCATGGTTGGCCGTTTCCTTAAGGGTCTGGAAAATCTGTACCCGCAAGTTAGACAACCGGTTCCTGCATGGAACCTTAACCTGGTCCTCTCCAGACTAATGGGGCCCCCATTTGAACCACTGGCGACTTGTTCGCTCCTCTGTCTACCATGGAAGGTAGATTTCCTAGTCACCATTAGCTCAGCGAGGACGGTGTCTGAGTTAAAGGCCCTCACCTCTGACCCCCCCCCCCCCCCCACACACACACTTTTCTTTAAGGACAAGGTCCAACTCAGACCTCACCCGGCCTTTCTTCCAAAGGTGGTGTCCCAATTCCACACCACACAGGACATTTTTCTACCAGTATTCTATCCTAAGCCTCACAATAGCCTAGACCAGAGGCTCTACGCACTGGATGTTTGTCGAGCGCACAAAGCTATTTCGGAAGTCGAACCAGCTGTTCGTAGTGGTGGCAGACCAGATGAAAGGACTCCCGGTCTCATCACAGAGGATCTCATTGTGGCTCACGTCTTGCATCTGGATGCGTTATGAGTTAGCCAAGGTTCCAGCCCCAGCACTAATGACGCATTCCACAAGGGTGCAGGCCTCATCGGTGGCGTTCCTCGCCCAGGTCCCTATTCAAGAGATCTGAAGGGCGGCAACGTGGTCCTTGGTTCATACGTTCACCTCTCATTATGCCATCACCCAGCATGCCAGAGATGATGCAGCATTCGGCAGAGCAGTGCTTCACTCAGCGATTCCATAATTCCAACCCCACCTCCGGGGTAGGGCTTGGGAGTCACCTAATTGGGATCGATATGAGCAAACACTCAAAGAAGAAAAAACGGTTACTCACCTTCTCGTAACTATTGTTCTTCGAGATGTATTGCTCATATCCATTCCAAACCCACCCTTCTTCCCCTCTGTCAGAGTAGCCGGCAAGAAGGAACTGGGGGAGGCAGCAGGTTGGTAGGTACCTATATTCACCGCCATGGAGGTGCCTCTCCAGAGGGCTCCACAGCCGACCCGACAGGTGCTGCTAAGGGAAAAACATTCTGACGACTGTGCACACGGCACACACACCTAATTGGAATGGATATGGCACAATATCTCTAAGAACAACAGTTACGAGAAGGTGAGTAACCGTTTTTTCAACTTGGAAGCCAGTGGCAATGTCTGCTCCTCCACCCACTCGCAGTCATGTTAGTAGCCTGTGCCTGCTTTTCTGTCCTGTCAGTGAGCTATAATTGGCTGAGATTGGCTGAGTGTTCAGATTCTGCATGTGATAGATGGAATGGGATATAGCAATGTGACACATAATAAGAACAAAATGAAACTATGAAGCAGCAACATTTTAAAGTGACTTTTAAAAACCTTTGTTCTTGAAATTGTAAAGCAATAGCATATGGCACTGCCATCCCACAAAGCTAAACCATTTCTGTGGAGTACATGACTCTTCAAGTCTCTTGGCTACCAATCACTTGGGTGGGGGCTGAGCTCATCACCCTCAGCTCCCCCTGACTACACTGAGTAGGAATCAAAAGTATTCTGATCCTCTTGAAGAATCAGTACTTTGGTCTCCAGGGTCATTTGATGGACGGAGGGGAAGCAGCTGTGGGAGCATTCCTGCCAGAATAATAAGCATTAACAGGAACTCTGGAATAAGAGGTCATGTAAAGTAACGCACGTTGGAAACCATAATCTCAACTACATATATAAGATGGTGGGGTCTAAATTAGCTGTTACCACTCAAGAAAGAGATCTTGGAGTCATTGTGGATAGTTCTCTGAAAACATCCACTCAGTGTGCAGCAGCAGTCAAAAAAGCAAACAGAATGTTGGGGATCATTAAGAAAGGGATAGATAATAAGAGAGCAAATATCATATTGCCTCTCTATAAATCTATGGTACGCCCACATCTTGAATACTGTATGCAGATCTGGTCGCCCCATCTCAAAAAAGATATATTGGAATTGCAAAGGGTACAGAAAAGGGCAACAAAAATGATTAAGGGTATGGAAAAGCTTCCATATGAGGAGAGCTTAGTAAGACTGGGACTTATCAGCTTGGAAAAGAGACAACTAAGGGGGGATATGACAGAAGTCTATAAAATCATGACTGGTGTGGAGAAAGTAAATAGTAAGTGTTATTACTCCTCATAACACAAGAACTAGAGGTCACCAAATGAAATTAATAGGCAGCAGGTTTAAAATAAACAAAAGGAAGTATTTCTTCACACAACACACAGTGAACCTGTGGAACTCTTTGCTAGGAGATATTGTGAAGGCCAAGACTATAACAGGGTTCAAAAAAGAACTAGATAAATTCATGGAGGATAGGTCCATTATTGGCTTTTAGTCAGGATGGCAGGGATGCAAAACCATGCTCTGAAGTGTCCCTAGCCTCTGTTTGCTAGAATGTGCAACAGGGGATGGATCACTTGATTACCTGTTCTGTTTATTCCCTCTGAAACACCTGGCACTGGCCACTGTTGGAAGACAGGATACTGGGCTAGATGGACCATTGGTCTGACCTAGTATGGCCATTCTTTGGTTTTTATGTCATGCATTTTGCTTTCTGAGCAGCAGGAGAAACTGAATAAAACAGGAGTAGCAGCTGGGGAAGGAGTCAGGGAAATATATAAGGACTATAAGGAACTATACCATGTGTATTTTAATTAAATGTAGACAAACTTTTCCCCATAGTATAATTTACATAGCCTTTAACAAAATAACTCAAATACTTAAAGTTAAAAACTGCCCAAGTATTTTCTCGATTGTGGCCAGAGTTTCACCTCCCTTAAAAACTTCTTGCTTACAAAATCAGACATAAAAATACAAAAGTGTCACAGCACACTATTACTGAAAAATTGCTTGTTTTCTCATTTTTACCATATAATTATAAAATAAATCAATTGGAATATAAATATTGTTCTTACATTTCAGTGTATAGAATATAGAGCAGTATAAACAAATCGTATGAAATTTTCGTTTGTACTGACTTTGCTAATGCTTTTTATGTAGCTTGTTGTAAAACTAGGCAAATATCTAGATGAACTGATGTACTCCCTGGAATACCTCTGCATATTCCCAGGGGTACATGTACCACTGGTTGAGAACCACCAGCTTACAGTTACTCCCTGGGAAGAGGGAGTTTTGAGGCTGGCAAACCCAGAGATGGGGGGAGAGCTAGAAGGTAAGGAAAGGGCTCAGGGAAAGGTAGTAAAGTCAAGGAGGGAACAGACGTTGGCTGCTGATTAAAGGGTCCCTGAGCTGAAACCTGGAGTAGAGGGTGGGCCTGGGTTCCCCTGCCAACCACTGAGGGGATGGCATGGGGGCAGTGAATGGGAAGATGGCCAGAGACTGATAGTGAGGAAAGACTTTGATACCCCAGATTGAAGAAATATGTAGAGTGACCTGGCTGGAGGGCCAAGGCTCGAAGATGGAGTTGCTGTGAGAGATCATACAGCAAGAAGCAGAAGGGGGCATTGGAACTGAAGAGAGCTGATTCCCAGACCGACCAGGAGGAGGTACCACCTGCAGTGAGTGGACCCCATGACACTCACTTTTACTTCTTTTTCCAGGATTTCAAGCTCTCGGGCAGGACATATTGGAAATGTTACATAGTATCTTGGTGCAATGCTGTGGTACCATTTTATATTGTAAGATTAGCTGCAAGAGAATGATAATCATATCATACCATTGTATTATACAGCATTACTAGATCTGAGGCTGACTGATTTTAGAGGAGCTCTCAATGCAGTGTCAGAATATGTCCTGTCCAAAAAAGGCAGATTCATGCTGTCCCCCTCTTCTGCCAGTGGTTTAAATAGTATGAAGGTATATGGGCTCAGCAGAGAGAGCCATCAAGATGTGTTCTCCTTCAGTGAATAGAAAAGAGTATTGAAGGCAGACAGTCCACATCCTTCTTTCTTGCCGTCACACCTATCTTGAGGTGGAAGCCACCACAAGGGAGTTGTGCTCAGGAAAAGACCACCAAATAGTGTTTAAATTCAGTAGGTACCCTCGTTTGTTCAACCAGATGGGACAACAGAAAACAAGGAGCCTTTCCTGTAGCGAGCCTGGCACTGAAAGGAAGACTCTTAAAACACAAACTTTGATAGAAGTGTTGTATATTTTCATTTTTAAGAAACTACCGTTCTAATTCCAACTCCATCAAAAGAGTCAGGAAAGAGGATGATCCTGTTTTACCAACACCTAATGATGCTGATCTCAGGGCATGGAAGTCAGTCTTAAGGACTTTGGTTGCCTCCTTCAAGAATTTTTATTACTTGGGCTTAAAAGTATGTACAGTACATTGTGTTACAGCTAATACTGATTGCCATGTGACCACTTTTACTAAGAAAGATTTTTCAATCTAAGTTATTCTTGGCAATAATTTTACAGCTACTAGGATACTAAAGAGAACATAATACCATAGGTAAAAGAATTAATATAAGAATTAATAAATATGTACTATATGCTATACACCAATTTTTCATATGCACCTATCTATAATATTTATATATTATATCCAAAAACACTGGGTTAAACAAACATTATTAAGGTTGCAAAATCACGCACTCAAAAGTTAGGAAAAGTCAGAATTCAGGTTGCCTGTGCAACCATAATTCAGTCCCTTTCTTCATATGCATTCTGATAGTTTTTAATTATATGACCACAGGACCACTGCCTTATGTAGGTTTGGAGATTAAAAAGACTTTGTGTTGAAAATTTTTAACCAGCTATATTACCAACCTCATAAAGCCAAACATTCTTGGAACGACTTACCTCTGCTATCCTCTTATTCCATTAACTCAAGGCATACGCATATTGAAGTTACACAGAAGCACTAGCTCAAGAAGACTGCAGCTTTATGTAAATGGAAATCAATAGAAAATATGTGACTAAATATTTTGACTCGTCAGAATCACCCATAGAAAGACTGACTCATAACAGAGCCATTGATAGAAGATCATAAATCTTATAACAAAAAACTTCTAATGACAAACTTGTCCATGGCTATGTCCTCCCATATATGATTAGAGATACCACATGGTGGGGGAGTCCTGCACTTCATTGAGCATAATGCTATGAGTGGTACAACCTGAAATAAACATATCCTATTACTCTGAATAAGGGTGGAGTATCATCTTACTGAGCAGAAATTTGAGTACTCTTATACCACAGATCAATTAATTGTTGCTTGATTTCATGACTTACACTTGGAAAAGAAAGCATCTTCTAGCATTTTTTGCCTATGAAAATTAAAAATACTTGGCACAGTTTCCAACAATGCAGTTGGAACAGACCAGAGTAATCCCAGGAAGTTAGATCATGCTTTACAACCAGAATGCCAAGAAAAGTGCAATATTATGCCACCTGGTGATTGAGTTATCTTCTTTGTCTAGTCTATTGCGTTAGGCAGTCTGGCTCTTCACCACGCCCATATTGGCAGTAGTGCCACTTGACTCTGTGAAACAGTATTGTACAGCAACAGCTCTGTAGATTTTAGCAAATGATCCAAATCTAGCTTTATGAACCAGGGTGTTTCCTCAACTGTATCATAAGAGCTGTTTGGAGACAGGCTTCTTTGGGTACCTTTTGTAGAGGTTTGTGATTGGATGGATATAGAATCATAGAAGATTAGGGTTAGAAGAGACCTCAGGAGGTCATCTAGTCCAATCCCCTGCTCAAAGCAGGACCAACACCAATTAAATCATCCCAGCCAGGGCTTTGTCAAGCCGGGCCTTAAAAACCTCTAAGGATGGAGATTCCACCACTTCCCTAGGTAACCCATTCCAATGCTTCACCACTTTCCTAGTGAAATAGTTTTTCCTAATATCCACCCTAGACCTCCCCCACTGCAACTTGAGACCATTGCTCCTTGTTCTGTCATCTGCCACCACTGAGAACAGCCTAGCTCGATCCTCTTTGGAACCCCCCCTTCAGGTAGTTGAAGGCTGCTATCAAAGCCTCACTCACTCTTCTCTTCTGCAGACTAAATAAGCCCAGTTCCCTCAGCCTCTCCTCTTTGAACTAAGTCATGTGCCCCAGCCCCCTAATCATTTTCGTTGCCCTCTGCTGGACTTGCTCCAATTTGTCCACATCCTTTCTGTAGTGGGGAGCCCAAAACTGGACGCAATACTCCAGATGTGGCCTCACCAGTGCCGAATAGAGGGGAATAATCACTTCCCTCGATCTGCTGGCAGTGCTCCTACTAATGCAGCCCAATATGCCGTTAGCCTTCTTGGCAACAAGGGCACAGTGTTGACTCAAATCCAGCTTCTCGTCCACTGTAATCCCCAGGTCCTTTTCTGCAGAACTGCCGCTTAGCCAGTTGGTCCCCAGCCTGTAGCAGTGCATGGGATTCTTCCGTCCTAAGTGCAGGACTCTGCACTTGTCCTTGTTGAACCCCATCAGATTTCTTTTAGCCCAATCCTCCAATTTATCCAGGTCACTCTGGACTCTATCCCTGCCCTTGAGTGTATCTACCTGTTCCCCCAGCTTAGTTCATCTGTGAACTTGCTGAGGGTGCAATCCATCCCATCATTCAGATAATTAATGAAGATGTTGAACAAAACCGGCCCCAGGACTGACCCCTGGGGCACTCCGCTTGATACCGGATGCAAACTAGATATGGAGCCATTGATCACTACCCGTTGAGCCTGACAATCTAGCCAGCTTTCTATCCACCTTTTAGTCCATTCATCCAATCCATACTTTTTTAACTTGCTGGCAAGAATACTGTGGGAGACCATATCAAAAGCTTAGCTAAAGTCAAGATGTAGCATGTCCACCGCTTTCCCCATATACACAGAGCCAGTTATCTCATCATAGAAGGCAATCAGGTTGGTCAGGCATGACTTGCCCTTGGTGAATCCATGTGGACTGTTCCTGATCACCTTCCTCTCCTTCAGGGCAGTGTACCCCAGGTCAGAATTTAGCTCTATTTGCATATAGGAATCACTTCATCCACAAGCAAAATGCAGCCATTCTGGGATGGAATGTAGCAGCTGTTCAACAGTGCACATCAATACTACCCAATAGTTTAGGACAGGAAATGAAGATTTCTACATAAGAGATGCAGTGCTAGATTAAATTTTCCATTTAATTCTCTGGGGTGAGGTTTTATTTCACAACTTAATAATGTAGAGCAGTAACTCCAATATCAAAAAATAAGAAGCCTGCTTAATATATGAAAAATATTTTTAAAAAATGAAATATAATATAAAATAACTTTAATACAACAGACCAAAATTCAACCCTGATATAACATTAAATTCAACCACTGAGTTCAACCATTTTCAATAGCGTTACACTAAAGATGAACCTGGCTCATGGAATCATTCATTTACCATACAGACTGATGAGTAAGCAATGATTTCATTAACAAAAAAATTACTGTCTGGATGAAAAAATGTAAGAATTATAGAATAAAATATCAGTGAATCACTTTTATTTCCAGATCACCTTTCCATACATGAGATAAGGCAAATGCCATTTCAAGCCAGCTTTACAGCTATTCCAAACACCAGTAATTAACTAGGAAACTGCACCCCACTGCTAATTTGAAAATTGAACTATTGTGTACAGTATGATAGAATCTTATTTCTGAATATGAATAAGTGAGGGATTCATTAGACATGTGAATGATTAAAACTCCTCCAGGCTTCATTTTTAATATCTCTGTTGCTAAAGAGTGCACATTAAATGTTTCAGTAACAAAAAAGAAAAGAAACAAGGAAACTCTTTAACCTCAAAATTGGATTGCAAAAGAACACTGATTTGAATCCAGTTATTTTGTAATCACTCTGTTTAGTGCCAACAAGTGCCAATCTTTTTATGTGAAAAGAAAGAACTGTCATTTATTAAAATATTTCATTGTATTTACTTAAGAATTAGCTGTATGTAGGTCCAGCCCAAGTCCACAAGACACAATATAGGATTGTCCCCTTCTGTTTCCTTTGCTTTTTTGCCCTTTTAATAGAAACATTAGCTACTGGAGCATAGGATTAGTCATACTGGATCAGAACACATGTACATAGAGTCTGGCATCCAGGCTCCAGACCGGCCCATAGCTGATGCTACAGAAGCAGACGGAAACTTCTGTTAGTGCCAACTATGAAATTCAATATTTTTACATGCATGTATCTGTGCAGAGGGAGGCCCAGGGGATTAAAAAATTCCTTCCTGACCCCCACAGCTGATCAGCTTATACTGTATCATGAAGCATTGCATTATTTTATCCTTATTTTAGCCTACAGAATGAAAAAATGTTGGTAATGCTTATAAAATTAATTAGCTTATATATTTTTAATCCATGCCGCACCATCTTCTTTGCTACTTATACCCATGCTGGGGGGCAATGTGTGTATGCATGCTATGCGCTGCCAAAAAAAACCCCTGCAGTGTAGATGCACCCATAGAGTCATCTGCAGATTTTGCAACTTTTCTCCTTTAAATCATTAATAAATATTTTATATAATATTGGTCCCAATACCAACCTCGGGCTTATTTCAAAAATAACTTCTAGATTCTTCACTCTGAAGACCAGCTATTCACAACAGTGGTTTCTTATCATTAGGACCTGATCCTGCAAGGAGCATCACATAGACAGAGCCCCAATAACTTCAATGTACTGTACTGTTAATGCAAAATTGTACACAGCCTTGCATTACTTTATGTTGTTTCAGTGTTGCAGGAAGAATGGGAAGAGAAACAAAGCTATCACATGGCGTGGTTCCTCATATGTTTTGGGGCTGATAACATTGCTTATAACACCTACCTTTTTGCAGTAATCTCTTTATCAAGCTATTAGCACAAAATACAACATTGTTTAAGGATTTCCTTGAAACCCAGGAGTCAGAACTTCTCAATCCACCACTCCCAGGCGATGAAAAAAGATTCTTTTAAAGTGCTCTTCTGTGTGTCAGAAAACTTGTGGGTCTCATGGGGATATGGAAGGTAGGTTTTACAATGTAGCTAAATATATTTAGGAATCTCCATACTCAAGTAAAAATACCCTCATATCAAATACAGATTTAGTTAGGGTTTGAACCACAGCCCATTCAAGTCAGAAGGTGTCTTTCTATTGACTGCCCTGGTCTCTGGATCAGGACCTAACTGAAAGCACAAAAGGTTTGGAATAGGGTTGAGTTTGAAACATAGATTCTAATCTGTTCTGATTTTTATCTGAGCAGGTTTGTCCATCCTTAATCTAAATATTACGTAAATAGAGATGTTGCCCTACAATCAGGCTCAGTATCTCTATCACATAATCAGCTATATTTTAATTCCTAATGATTCTCCTGGGGTTCTTCTTAATGTATAATTTTATTGCAACATTTACAACTCCCACATTATCTTCCATCACTTTAATGTGCAGTGGTCTGTGTTGTCCTTGCTGCTGGATGTTCATTAATGATTTCATAGGGCAGAACACCGGAGTGATTTAAGGAAAATGAATGCATCTAAACCAGAGCTCAGCCCTAACTCATTCCTGTTTTTCTGCTTCCCTGTAAGGTTAAACAACAGTTGACGCCTTGTGAAAAAGATTGAAAAACAACCTACTGAGAAATGCTGCAGTCTACATATCTGGTATTTATCTTCCTCTGTGTTTCTCTTTACTAGTATGAGTGATATTAACCTGGAAATGGATCTTGTTTCTTTAGAGTTTAACTGTGGATACCTCACCTGAATCTGCAACAAACAAAACCCCCACTCCAGTGTATTCTGCAACAAAGATCCAAAATGCTACAGCTTCAAATAGTATTACTGCAGGGTCTGGGACAATTACTGTAGAATACAGCACTATGTTCTAAAACGGGGATCCATAGTTGCCCATATATTCTGTTGAAACCAGTGGGAGTTCTGCCTGCATGAGGCTTGCAGGATGGGGCTCTCTATGATCCTTATGGAAATCATACATTGAAACCAAAAAGTTCTTTTGGAGCTAAATCTTAATCCCTTTGCTCTTGTAAGCAGTAGTCACCAAAGACACTTCAGTGAGATTACTGGCACGAGTAAGGATAGCAGAATTTGGACCCTGATGATTATTAGTCATTAGCAAAGCAAATGGGACACTGATTTCCAGGCTCTCACTGAGCTCTTGTACTGCTAGCCTTGCAAATGTCCTTAATTTACAAGAAGGCAGCAGCTTCCACTATGCTCGGAAATACCAAATGTGATTTCAAGTTATAAATAAAACTGATTTCTCAGTACATTCAGGGAAGTGTGTCTTAATTTTCACAATTCTGGTATGAGCAAAATAAGTGCAGTTGTTCATTAAAGTGTTTAGCTTTTATTAACTGTGAACTAATCTACCAAAACTGCAGAGGGTCTACTGCCAACTCCAAACTCAGCCAGCAAGTTTCTTATGAATCTGGCAGATGTTTCTCTCCTGTTCTAAATCAGCCATTGAAACTAATTTTGTCCACTCCCCTTCAGATAGGGTTACCATTCGTCCAGATTCTGCCGGACATGTCCGGCTTTTTTGAGTTAAAAATAGCGTCCGGGGGGAATTGGTAAATGTCCGGATTTCCCCCCAATGCAGAGAGCGTGGCTGACAGGGCAGCGGGCCAGATCGTGCCACTTGCATGGGGCTCTGAGAGCCAGAGCCCCTCCTCCGCTTCCCCCTCCTCTCCGCTGCAGCTTGAAATCACTCCCCTCCTCTTGCTCTCTCCCTCCCCCTCCCTGCATTCACAGATCGTCGGCCGGCCGTTCCCCGGGCCTCCGGCAGTCTGGAGCTCCTCCCCCGTCCCCTGCTGCCGAGCGCGCTGCTCTGCAGCACTCTGTTCTGAGCGGCAGGGTAAGGGGGCCAGGAGGTCGGAGAAGGGGCAGGGAGGTTCTGGAGGGGGCAGTCAAGAGACAGGGAGCAGGGTTGGATGGGTTGGGAGTTTGGGGGGAGGCTGTCTGGGGGTTGGGGGTATAAGGTTTTGGGCAGTCAGGGTACAGGTAGGGGGTAGGGTCCTGGGGGGCAGTTAGGGTGGGGGATCTCAGGAGGGGGCAGTGAGGGGACAAGGAACAGGGAGGCTTAGGTAGGGGTTGGGGTTCTGGAGGGCAGTTAGGAGCAGGGGTCCCAGGAGGGGGCAGTCAGGGGACAAGGAGCGAGGGGGGGGGTTGGGAGTTCTGGGGGGGGCTGTCAGGGGGCAGGAGTGGGGAGAGGGATCGGAGCAGTCAGGGGACAGGGAGCAGAGGGGTTTAGATGGGTCGGGAGTTCTGGGGGGGGGCTGTCAGGGAGTGGGGAGTGGTTGGATGGGGCGTGGGAGTCCCTGGTGTCTGTCTGGGGGTGGGGGGTGTGGATAAGGGTTGGGGCAGTCAGGGTACAGATAGGGGGTAGGGTCCTAGGGGGCCAGTTAGGATGGGGGGGAAGGTCTCAGGAGGGGGCAGTCAGGGGACAAGGAGCAGGGAGGCTTAGGTAGGGGGTGGAGTCCTGGGGGGCAGTTAGGGGCAGGGGTCCCAGGAGGGGGCAGTCAGGGGAGAAGGAGTGGGGGGGAGGGTTGGGGATTCTGAGGAGGGCAGGAAGTGGGAGGGAGTGGAAGGGGCAGGGGCGGGGCTAGGGCAGGACGGGGGCGGGGCTAGGGCAGGGCTCCTCCCGTCCTCTTTTTTGATTGTTGAAATATGGTAACCCTACTTCAGACCTTCCAAAGAACTAATGAACACAAACTGTGATTTAGATTCTCAGTTAGAGCATGCTCCTGCAAACTGATTCATGCAAGTAGCCGTTACAAAGGGCCAGTTTTAGGAGTGGGTGAGCAGGGCAGTGGCCCTGGGTGCCAGCTTCCATGGGATGCCATATTGCTGCACTTCTCTGTTTGTTTGTTTGTTGCACTTCTCTGATCAGGTGGCCATTTTTGCTCTGCTGATTGGCCAGCCTTCCCCCCACTCCCGGTTGCTCACGGGGGGGGGAGGGGGCGTGAAAAACTTTTTCTGCCCTGCCTGGCAAAACAGCAAAGACAGCTGCTGTCCTTGTTTATGCATATAGACCCACTGAAGTCAATGGGACTACTCACATGAGTAAGGGTTCTCAAAATCTGGCCCATAGTTAACACCAAGAAAAATCTCATAGGAAAATGGAATACTGGTTCCTTAGGCATAAACTGAAGTTTCAAGATGTCTGAAAGATTAATTGCTAGATTTGAATTGCTTTATAATAATATATTGTATTTTATGTCAATTGATCTCTGAAGCTGAATAATCCAGACCAATTTAATTTCCAAGGGTTTTTTCTGAATACAGATAGTCAAGATTTGCAGAAGTGCCTACTAATTTGGGATACCTCATTTTTGGGTGTCCAACTTGAGACCCCCTTAAAGGGGACTGATTTTTCAGCAAGAACTGAGCATCCACCCACTGAGAATCAAGCCACTTTAAGGGGTATCAACTCAGACACCCAAAAATGAGGCACCCAAAATTACTAGTCACTTTTGAAAATCTTGCCCTACGTAGGCCTTACCTTTTAATTCCAGTTTCAGAAATGGATTATCATTACTCCAGTGTCAAGCTATCGTAATGTATGTAGTGTTTCTCTCTCAAATTCATGTTCATTTGCCTAGCAATCCTTACTTCTTATACATCACGATTAGACACCTCTAAAGTTTTGTATATTTTAATGTAGGATATGCACTTGCCTGTGTGAAAGGCCACTCCATATTTCCCTGCTTTCTATAAATCACAATGACAAGTTCCTAATGACAAAACAACCTCTCAGAGAAGTGCTAAAATCATTCCAATATCACTTACAATACATTATTGTGGTAATTGGATTGGGGGGTAGATAAGACATAAAATCAAGCTCCTTTTCAACTGAAAAGTTTCCATGACTCTTTGTGCAAGTGTAGGAGTGTTAACCCTGGTGTTCTGACCAAATACCAACTCAGGAGATTACATTCTGCCTTCCTAAATTCCCCTTAGTATGTTATGTTTTTTCCATACACAAAGAGCAACCATACATAGATACACTTTTTATATTACCTTTTCTTTTGTAGTAAAAGAACAAAAGTAAGTCCTCCAAGAGAGAATACACAGTGTGTGAGTTTCTTGTCTAGCAGACTGCATCTACACACACTAAATGACTGCAGCAAGGCAGGGTATTTCACTCCATTTAAAGTTATACCACACAAGACAAGTCAATAGGTACAGGTTACATACAGCACAAATTAGATATAGCATTCTTCTTCACTTCTTATCCTAAACTATTTTTAGTATTGCTGGGTATTGTTAAATAGCTGTTGCACTCCACTCCAGAAGTGGATGCATTTTGGTAGTGGATGATCCACATATAGCTATATGTTTATGGAATATTGTGATACTTTGGAGATCGATGAATTGAGTTGCAATAAAAGTCCACCTATTAATGATCATCACCACTTGAAGTTTGAAAGGATCATGAAGCCCTCTGTTTAAGATATTGTTTTCTAAAATCATACTCTTCTATGCAATTCCTGCAGTAATTGTTCACTAATAGCTGCGTCAACAATAGCTGTGGGGTTTTTTTGTTCTTTCTTTTTGTTTCAAACACAAGACACACCATGAGGTATTTGTTTGTCAGACGTGGTTATTTTGCCCATTAATCCTATTGTATGCTCTTCAGTTTCTTCAAGAAGGAGCATGACACATTTTTTACTGTAATTCTGTTCACCAGTAAACCCCTGAGTCAGTGACTGTGCTCTTTTGCGGTTTGGGTGTGTTTGTTTTTGTCTGGGACGAATAGCTAGAGAATCCTCAGAGGCTGAAGCTGATATTTGGAACGTCACTGGACATTTCAGATAGTGAGCCTGAAGTTCACTGAAGTTCAGGGTCAGTATTCAGAGGAGTCGCCGTGTTAGTCTGTATCTGTAAAAACAATGAGGAGTCCTTGTGGCACCTTAGAGACTAACGAATTTATTTGGGCATAAGCTTTCGTGGGATATAACCCACTTCATCAGATGCATGGAGTGGAAAATACAGTTAGCAAGTATAAATATACAGCACATGAAAAGATGGGAGTTGCTTTACCAAGTGAGGGAGGGGGGGCGTCAGTGCTAACAAGGCCAATTCAGTTGGGGTAGATGTAGCCCATTCCGAACAGTTGACAAGAAAGAGTAAATATCAACAGAGGGAAAGTATCAGAGGGGTAGCCGACAAAGTGGGCATTCACCCACGAAAGCTTATGCTCCAATACATCTGTTAGTCTTAAAGGTGCCACAGGACTCTGTGTTGCTTTTAACAGAGGGAAAATTACTTTTTGTAGTGCTAATGAGGCCAATTCAATCATGGTGGATGTGGCCCATTCCCAGCAGTTGACAAGAAGGTCTGAATATCAACAGAGAGAAAATTATTTTTTGTAGTGACCCAGCCACTCCCAGTCTTTATTCAGGCCTAATTTGATGGTGTCAAGTTTGCAAATTAATTCCAGTTCTGCAGTTTCTCGTTGAAGTCTGTTTTTGAAGTTTTTTTTGTTGAAGAATGGCGACTTTTAAGTCTGTTATTGAGTGTCCAGGGAGATTGAAGTGCTCTCCTACTGGTTTTTGAATGTTACAATTCTTGATGTCCGATTTGTGTCCATTTATTCTTTTGCTTAGAGACTGTCCAGTTTGGCCAATGTACATGGCAGAGGGGCATTGCTGGCACATGATGGCATATATCACATTGGTAGATATGCAGGTGAACGAGCCCTTGATGGTGTGACTGATGTGGTTGGGTCCTATGGGAGTGTCCGTTGAATAGATATGCAAACAGAGTTGGCAATGGGGTTTGTTGCAGGGTTGGTTCCTGGCAGAGGCGTAGCGAGCGCCCTCCATACCCTCCGACCGGAGGGGGCCCCGCAAGGAAGGGGGCCCCTAAAAGTGGCAAAATAAATACCGCATTCCAGTTTCTGCATTGTAAGGGGCCCCGCCCGGACATATGTTCGGAGGGGGCCACCGTTCGGAGGGGGCCACGTTCTTTGTTGCTACGGCCCTGGTTCCTGGGTTAGTGTTTCTGTTGTGTGGTGTGTAGTTGCTGGTGAGTATTTGTTTCAGGTTGGGGGGCTGTCTGTAAGTGAGGACTGGTCTGTGAGAGTGAGGGATCGTCCTTCAGGATAGGTTGTAAATCCTTGATGATGCACTGGAGAGGTTTTAGTTGGGGGCTGTAGGTGATGGCTAGTGGCGTTCTGTTACTTTCTTTGTTGGGCCTGTCCTGTAGTAGGTGACTTCTGGGTACCCTTCTGGCTCTGTCAATCTGTTTCTTCACTTCCCCAGGTGGGTATTGTAATTTTAAGAACGTCTAATAGAGATCCTGTAGGTATTTGTCTCTGTCTGAGGGCAGTGATGAGCTCCCAAAATCCTAAGAACTGGTTCCCTACCGGGTCCACTCGCTCCGGGTTTTCGGCAGCATTTCGGCGGCAGGTCCTTCACCTGGAGCAAGTGAAGGACCCGCCGCCGAAGTGCCGCCGAAGACCCGGTAGGGAACCGTGCAGTGAGTACAAGCCCCACGTGCCTGTCTCCTCCCCACCCACCCATCTGACCCCGACTGCCCCCTTCAGAATTGGCAAGTTTCTCCTCCCCCCCCTCCGCCACCAGGATAGCAGCAGCAGCCCCGGGCTCAATTTAAAGGACCGGGGCGGCAGAGGCAGCTGGAGCCCTGGCCCTTTAAATAGCCGCTGGAGCCCCCCACTACCCCAGGGCTCTGGGGGCTATTTAAAGGGCCTGGGGCTCCCCTGCTTCTACCGCCCCGGTCCTTTAAATAGCCGCGGGAGCCCTGGGGAAGCGGTGGGGCTCTGGCGGCTATTTAAAGGGCCGGGGCGTTAGAAGCAGCGGGAGCCCCGGACTTTTTAAATTGCCCCCAGAGCCCCGCAGCCCTACCCCAGGGCTCCAGCAGTGGGGCTCTGGTGGCAATTTAAAGGGCCTGGGGCAGATGCATGCGGTTGGCGGCCCCCGTGCGCCTCCTGGCGCCCCCCTCGCCATGTTTGGGCTTTGCAGCTCCTGGGCATGTGAGCCGCCGGGGCGTGGGGCCCTGAGCCTGCTCCGGGAGGGGCAGTGGCGGTGGTGGCTCACACTCCCAGGAGCCGCAGAGCCCGAGCACGGCGAGGGGGCAGCCGGGAGGTCATGGGGGGCCGACGCCCACATGCATCCGCTGCAGCTTGCAGGAGCCCCCCGGGGGGGGGGGGGGGGCGTGCCGGGCCGCAGCCTGGGCAGGAGGGTGGGGGGTATGGCTGCTCCCCGCTAGCCGCACCACCGCCTTTGCAGGGCTGCTGCCCCCCTGCACCACGCCGGCTCCTCCATGGCTGGGGCTTGCCGCCGCAAGCGGGACGCTCTGGCTCTCTGGTGCCTCCGGAAGGCAGCTCCTCCCTGACAAGCTGCTGCAGCGGCCCAAGCCTGGCAAAGCCAGTGAGTGGACTCGGGGCGGGGGCCGCCGGGGTGAGGTGGGGAGGGGAGGGCTCGCAGGGGGGGCTGTGCACCCTCCAGGAGTTCGGGGGGGGGAACCTGGTCTGGGGAGCAGCCCCTGGGCACAGCTGGCCCCTGGGCAGGCTGGCCCCTGAGGTCTATAAAGGCTCGTTGGGATTTGCCCCTCAATTAACCGATGTGCGGGGGGGGGGGTGTTTCAGCGGCGCTGGGCGGGTGGGGTTTCGGCCCTCAGCTGTTTTCTTTGGAGTAATATGGCCCTCGCCGCTTTACGAGTTGTGCAGGCCTGGAATATAGTATTCTTGAAGGGGATGCAGCATTGTCTTGTGGACTCATCATGAGATTGGGAGTTAGGAACAGCCAATATCCAATCCTGGCTCTGGCATTGACAATATGTCCTTGTGCAAATCAGTTAACCACTCTGTGCCTGTGTTTAAGCATCTATAAAATGGGGACAGTACTAAATTACATGCCTCTCAGACGTGTTCTGAGAGTTAATTAGTTAATGTTTATTCCATGCTCTGAAGATATAATGTGCTATACATATTATTAATATTAGTGGTGAATTTCCTCCAAAAAGAACCTTTTTTACAGAGCATAACTGAAGCCTTGAGGGAAGTATTGGGTGGAAACTGTGGCTTCCTTTCTGGCATGTTTTGGGGTTACAGAATTGCAGCAATACTAAATTCATGATAATAAGAAGGGACAAGTTAAAATTAAACACTAGCATTTCTTGTTCAGGAGTACCTGGATAAAACTAAAGCAACTAAAGCAATTCCTGAGAAAAATCCTCTCCTGTGCATCTGGGCTGCTTGTAACAATCATGAAACAAGTTCCAAAGGCAGATTCCAAACCACACTTGCACTCTCCACTCTGAAAAAAAGTACACACCCACCTCCTTCTTTATCAGCAACTGGAAAACAGTAGCAGACATGGTGAACTAAACATACAAAAAACACTCTAGCTTGTTAAAGGAACCAATGGGATTTCAAAGTTAAAAAGCACTTGACATATTTTGACATTTTGGTAAATACATGAGCATTTAAAAACAAAATATTTTTGCTTATCCTTCTTGTTTGCTATTACAGGGACATTTATTTCTGTTTTTCATGTGAAGTATATTAGAGTGGCAGGATTTTTATGGTATGGTAATTCAGTTATAAATTTAACTGAGATAGTTTTATGATAGAGATAACACCATTACGGATTGCTTTTTGTTGGAAGTGTAAGGAGGCTCTAGGACTATACATACAATGTGACCTACACTAGAAAATCCTGCCACATGTGACAAATAAAAACCTCTCCCAGCTTCCCCAATAAGTGTTGAAAGTAACTGCCATTTACATCACTGGTTGTCAAAATGGAATAACTCCAATAATTTCAATGTTACTCCAAACTTACAACAGTGTAAATAAAAGCAAAATTTCATCCAGTAATGATCAAGCATGTAGGACTAAGCTACGGACTGTGACCTTCTGGTGGTAAAACATAGAACAGCTGTTGTAGAGAGTTGAGAAATTCGTGACGGAATTTGCTGAGAGGATACAGAGGTGGGGAAACACAGCTCCCAAATATGGCAAGCACTTTTAATACAAACACAGCCTTCTTTTGAGAGACCTTGGTGCCCCTTTGAAATGGAGTAATGCTAGAGATTTCTGCTCACCAGTTTGTTTCCCATATCTGTTCTCTGGGCTGGTACAGCCAAGAGCAAATTCCATCACGTGTTTCTCAACTCTCTACAATAGTTGTTCTATGTTTTACCAGCAGGTCACAGTCTGTAGCTTAGTTCTACATGCTGGGTCAGTACTTGGATAAATTCTCCTTTCATTGACACTGGTGTAAATTGGGAGAGTAACACCATTGAAATCATTGGCATTATTTCATTTTTACAGCACCATGAACAGAATGTGGCATAATCAAATTGATTCTTCTCCTACTTAGCACAGCTTTATGCCAGTGTAACTTTAATGGTGTTACTTCCACTGGTGAATGGGAGAATCAGGCCACTGCTGCTAAATATCTCTACCAACCAAGTTATATGGATATATTAGTACTCTTTAAACAAAAACAAATGTGGCCTGACTGTCCTGATTAAGCTCATAATATGTACAAGGTGAGATTTTAAGCATATAGGAGCCTAACTGTAGGCACCTTTATGTTATTTAGGCACCTAAATAAGTGGCCTGACTTTCAAAGGTGCTGAGCACCCAGGGCTCTCATTAAAGTAATGAATATATATGTACAAGTGGTTTGCTGTTCCATCTAATTTTAAATGTTGCAAAGTGATGAGGCCTCTATCACTCACATAGCATATGGAATAATCTTCTAAAGGACCTCACTGTCAAGAATCATAGAATCATAGGACTGGAAGGGACCACGGATGGAGGAGCCCCAGCCCACCTTTCCTAGCCACCCCAAGCCACCAGTTGGCCCACTCCAGCCACACCAACCAGCGCCAGCCCCAGCACCAGGCCTGCCCAAGACGCTGGCCCCAGCGCCAAGCCAGCCTGAACTGCTGGCCCAACCCCCAGGCCAGCTGTAGCACCTCCCCGGGCCGCCCCGAGCTCCCCAGGCAACTGGCTGGAGCTGAGCCCCTGCTGGCTTCAGGGAAGAGAGGAGGAGCCTGGGGGTGAAACATGGGCAAGGCCACAGCCTGGGTCAGAGGAGGCTTAGCCTGCCCTGGGCTTTGATATCCGCCACCCACCTTATAGTAGCTCTCTAGGAACGGTTTTCCAACCAGTTATGCACCCACCTTATAGTAGCTCTATCTAGGTTGCATTTCCCTAGTTTATTTATGAGAAGGTCATGCGAGACAGTATCAGAAGCTTTACTAAAGTCAAGATATACCACATCTACCACTTTCCTCCTATCCACAAAGCTTGTGACCCTGTCAAAGAAAGCTATCAAGTTGGTTTGACATGATTTGTTCTTGACAAATCCATGCTGACTGTTACTTATCACCTTATGATCTTCTAGATGTTTGCAAATTGATTGCTTAATTATTTGCTCCATTATCTTTCTGGGTACAAAAGTTAAGATGACTGGTCTGTAATTCCCCGGGTTGTCCTTATTTGCCTATTTATAGATTGGCACTATATTCGCCCTTTTCCAGTGTCCCTTCTATTCAGATTAATTTTTCTATTTCCTAATTTCATCCTTTCTGTTTCAGAGATCTTAGCTGTTATGCTAAATAACTCTGTACTAAAATACATGATAGGAATTATATGCTAAACAATTTCTCTTCCTTCTGCGTGTTGTGTCTTTGCTCTTTACACAACATTAAAAATATGTGGAAAGTATGTGACACAATTAGATTCCAAATAACCATGTTTGCTATCTATATAAAACAAAGAAAACACAGCTACCTCTATACACTGCTGCTGTGTTAGGTTCTAGTGACTTCTGCCATAGAAGACGTAGAGGGTCATTAGAGGGCTCCCAAATTATTTAAAGGGATACTACCCAAATCATATACAATGCTTATAGCCTTCCATTATTTCTAATAGTATGTTCCTCCTTAGCTGTCACCATAAGTGCTGACTCCGTGGGTGCTCCGGGGCTGGAGCACCCATGGGGAAAAATTAGCAGGTGCTCTGCTCCCACTGGCAGCCAAGCTCCCCTCTCCTCGCCTCCTCCTCCCCCCCCCCAGCACGCCATGTCCCTGCTCCTCCCCCTCCCTCCCAGTGCTTCCCGCCCCCCTGCCGCCTAACAGCTGTTTGGTGGCACTTAGGACTTTCCGGGAGGGAGGGGGAGGAGCAGGGACGCGGCGCGCTCGGGGGAGGAGGTGGAGAAGAGGCAGGGCAGGGGCGGGAACTTGGGGGAAGGGGGTGGAATGGGAGCGGGAAGGGGGAGGTGTTGGGGTGGGAAAAGACAGGGTGGGGCAGGGACTTTGGGGAAGGGGTGGAATGGGGGAGAGGGCGGGAAGAGGTGAGGCAGGGACGGGGACGGGGAGGTCGAGCACCCACCGGGCAGAGGGGAAGTCGGCGCCTATGGCTGTCACTCTAAATAAGTGTAGTTGGCTCCAAAAGTTGTAGTAAAATTTGGCAAAGTATGGTTAGAACTTCAAGCCACACTGACAATGTGTCACAAGAGGGCAGCACGGGAAATCAGTGAAGGCTTTCTGAATAGGTTTCAAACAAGAAGATAATGCTAGTAGTGAATAGAGAAAAATGTAATGAATTTTGCCATTTTGCTGGCTTGGTGACAGGGCAAAAAAATACCAGATTTTTTATCTTGTGCAGGCCCAACTCTCAGTGCACACTCTGTGCGGTCTCTTGTACTCAGCATCTTACTTGCTGTGGAACCACTTGCTGTCCTCCCTCAAGTGCTTACTCTGAATATTTTACTGCTGCTGGAACCATCACCACTGGTCATAGGACTTGATTATTTACAGGGCACTGACAGCCATAATACTGAACTAATATTTCTTACGTATCAAAAATTTTTGGAGAAGATCCATGAGCTAAGTGAGGGAGGAGATAAGAATGTGGGGAAAAACAGGCGGACTCTTCAGTGCTGACTGGACATTTAAAAAGCTTGGGAGTGAAAACTAAAAGTAGATAAAGCATAGGTTGGGCAACAGCTTATTTTGCTGTTCCTGTTCCGTGAAGGGAACTTGTTCAGGCTCAGTAGTTTCCTGATGATGGTCATAAATTAATAAAGCAAAAATAAGTCTCATCCATTAAAGTCAGTGTGGACTAGTGAATGGGGCCTGGGCAGAGATCCAGAAGACTTGGGTTCTAGTCTCAGCTCGGCCATGAATGCCTGTGGGATCTTAGCCAAGTCACTTGACCACTCTGTGGCTCAGTTTCCCCTTATTTAAAATGCAGATAATATTATTTATCTGCGACCCAGGGAGTCACTCAATATCAACTGGCAGAGGGCACATCATACTGTAACTCACTTCAGGCCTGACACTCATTGTCCCAACACACTGTTGCCATCATCTGTATCTAAAAGGTGCTATGTAAGGTATCATATGCTAGCCAGTAACACACTGGTCAGTAATATTATTGTATGCTGTATGTAAAGGTGATGTATAAACAGATTCAGCTGTGTTGCTGGAAATATGTTCTCAAAAGGTGTTTCGGAAGCAATTCACAACCCCAACCTGTCTTAGACAAAGGAATGTTGTTTCACCTGTTTTTCTGTGTCTCCAGTGTAAACTGAGCCAGGCAAGCATCAGGACAATGAAAAGTACATCTACATACAAGGGAAACAAAGCCATCAAGCTAAATGAGCGGGGCTGGGGGCAGACCACTTAACTATCATGACAGGGGATGGAGTCTGCATTCGCCAGGAAGTCTTCCTGGCTTTTGAAACAGCGACAGTAGAAGTTGGGAAATATAAGCAGAAGCAGAAAGCCGTTTGGCATGCATCACTAGGGGATAAAGGGAGAGCAGCACCCTTTGAGTTTATGAAAAATGGATCCTCTTGGCCCGAAAACCAAGAGTAGCTGGAACTGACTGTGGGTGAGAAAATTGCTTAGATAAAGATTGTAACTTGCTGAAGTTACGTTTTAGTCACTAGAAAGTGTGTCTTGTTTTTGTTTTACTTGTAGCCATATCTATTTCTTCTGTTCTTTCTTATTATCTCTTATACTCTGTTCTTTGTTAATAAACTTATTCTTGTTTGACTTCAAAACCATCTCAGTGCTGTTACTCTTGGGGGAATTCTGCACAATGCAGAATTTGCACAGAAATTAATGTTCTGCGCAGAATTTCCTTTTCACCCCACAGAAATGGGCTGCTGACTGCCACTAGATTTGGCAGAGCCCAGCTCCAAAATAGAAGACACTGCGAAGAGAGTGGAAGGAGGTGGCATGCAGGAAACTCCACACAAGCCTGGGACCCAGCATCAGGCTGTTTCTCCCTCTGGATCCCTGGGATCTAGCAGGTAGGGGATGTGGGTGTTGGGCTGTGGGGGACCCAGCAGCTGGGCTCTTGGAGGTAAGGGTGTCTGGGCTGGGGGGCACCATGCGGTTGGGCTCTGGGGGAGGGGGTGTGGATATCTGGCCCCGCAGCTGGACTCTGGGCGGGGGGGGGGGGGGGGGGAAGAGAGCAGAGAAACAGGAACTGTTGCATAGGGGTTTCTGTAACTATCTACCTTTGGGGAAATTTTTTGTGTGTCTGTATTGGTTACAGATATAGTTGCTGACAGGTATTTTGAAATAAATTACCAAAGTAATTAAAACTGGCGTGAATATATAGTGTTATTTTGACAAATAAAATATGCAGAACTTTACAGAATTTTTATTTTTTGGCCCAGAATTCCCCCAGGAGTAGTGCTGTGTATTAAACTGAAGGGTGAAGTGTTCAGCTAAACTAACAGGCTGGTGTGTGCTCTGTCTCTTTGGCAGCAGAAAACTTGATAACTTCTGTGAGTGTCCAGTGAGAGGGGCTGGAAACTGCAGAGGGGAGATGGTTTTGGGGAGACTAAGGACTGGAAGAGCTGTTGGTGTCATCCTGCAAGGAGTAACCAGGGTGGGGGAAGCTAGGATGAGGCCATTGTGCTGGTGGAAGGCTACATGCATCAGGGCTCTGAGCCAAAGCTGCGCAGCGCAGAAGCACCCTGGGTTACAGGGCAGGCAGTGGTGAACTCCCAAAGCGTCACATTGGCATAGTCAAACAGGATTTACTATTTACTGCTTGCTATTTGGCTCACACTCAAACCACAGTTGCCAACTTTCACCTGGTAAATAAGCACCCCGACTTTCACAATAAGCCAAAAATCAAGCTAATCCCATTTCAAAACAAGGCCAAAACAAGCCAATCCCTAAGAACCCCAACACTCTATGTGACTAGATCCCCCGGCGTGCAGTCTGGGACTGTGGTGGGCCTGCTGTGCACCCCTGATTCTCTCCCCCCCTTGCCTCTGCTTGCCCCCCCTTGCTCCTGCTTGCCGGGAGCCGATCAAAAAAACAGAAGCAACAAGCTACAACAAGCAACAAGCCAAAAACTAGCCAACAAAAAACTCACAAGCCAATTAAACCAAAAACAAGCCCAATTTCTGTGTTTTTTTTCACAAGTTTGGCATGTCTGTCTCAAACCACTGATTTACTAGATTTTTAAGTGATTGTTCAAGTGAGAAGGCTGAGTGGAGTCAAAGAAAGTTTACAGATTTATTGTTTTTTGTTTGTTTATTTTGGGCAAGGAAATAGAACAAAAGGAATTTTAAAATGAGCAGCAGCGGAATAACCACAAAGTTAGAACTGGACAGATTGGAGGCCGATCAGAAAGAGAGAGAATGCGAAGCTGCAAAAGCAGCTCGTGATCACCAAAAATGGGAAGCCAAACAGCAAGATAAACAAAACCAAATATGAGAAGCAGACCAGAGACCCAAAAAAGCTGACCTGAGAGACGAGGAGAGGGAGGCAGAAAAGCAGCAGCAGAAAGAAGCACACCAGTGAACCATGGAACTAAAAATAGAAAGAAGCCCATGAAAGGGGGAGAGAGAGGCTCTATCACCTGGATATGATGGATAAATATGGATACAGCCCACAGGTACTCTCTCTTCTCCAGCAATAGCCAGATGGGACAAGCTATGCCCTGCATACAAAAAAAATCAGATTGCATTGAGGAATACCTTACTACTTTTGAAAGATTCTGTGTGTTGCATAAAGTCCCAGAAGACAAGAAATTCCCCATGCTGGTGAAAAGGCTTTTGGATAAAGCATTAAATGTATTTAATGAAATGCCAATTGAATAGGTTTGAAATACGATGAATTTAAAAAGGCTGTATTGCAAAGGTTTCAAATTACCCCTGAAGTGTACAGGGTGAGATTCAGAAACCTCAAAAAGGATGTTAATATGAGTTGTAGAGAATATATGTATGACTTGATGAGGAAATGGGTAGAAGGGAAAGGGGCAGAGAATTACAACCAGTTATTTGAACTTTTTGCACAAGAGCATTTTCTAAGTGTATGTATGCTCTGATGAAATCAGAGCTGCTCTTTGGGATAAATCCCTAATGTCTGTGCAAGAGGCTGCTGATCTGGCTGATTCCTATGTACAAGACAGAGTTTCCAGTGAGCACAAGCCTCCAAGGGACGGGCAGAAGGGAGGAAAGTGGGAGGGTGGAGCCCAGGCACTCACCTCCCCAGAACCGATGCCCGCCTGGAAATCACATTTGCAGACCCGCATCACAGGAGAACGGACCCAGAAAGTATTTCACATGTAATTCTACCAAGCACCTGAGGGACAATTGCTCTAAACAAAGGGAATCTAAGCCTACAACCATCCAGCAACACCCAGATTAATGCGGCTGTTGTAAACACAGGACCCACTAGGGTGACCAGATGTCCCGATTTTATAGGGACAGTCCCGATATTTGGGGCTTTTTTTTTATATGGGCTCCTATTACTCCCCTCCCCCATCCCGATTTTTCACACTTGGTATCTGGTCACCCTAGGACCTACAGAGGTGCCTGAAACATTCCTGATAATCTTTGTAAAGTCCGGCCCATTGGACGTTGCTGCTGAGTTTATTAAAGTCGTCAAAGTGAATGGCAAAGAATGCCTAGGGTGGAGAGACATTGGTGCCCAGATCTCTCTGGTTAGCGAGAGCATGGTCAGGAAGACTGACAGGCTGCAGGAAGAAAGTGTAGAGCTCCTGGCATTGGGAAGCTGTAAAACCACTGTGCCTTTAGCTAAAGTGCATTTGGAGTTTGGAAGGTGTGGAAGCCATTTTAAATGTTGTTGCGTTGGATTGAATTCCAGCAGAAATACTCATAGGAAATGCTGTATTAACTATGTCTAAAGTTGTTTAATACAAACCTGCTCTTTTCTGAATGTTGGCAGAAACAGGGGTGGCGAGTTATATGGGCCCGTGCTGCCCCGACCCCACCTGCTGCCCCCATGCATCTCCCCGAGTGTCCCCGGGCCCCCACTTGCTGTCCCCGCGCACCTTCCCCAGGCCTGGAGTGTCCCTGTCTCTCCCTGGAGCTCCAAGCTGCCTCCGCTCTGCTGGCTCCCAGCATCAACTGCCGCTGCAGGGTCCTAGTGCCCCCCATTCACTAGTGCCAGCGCAAGCTGACCCTGCCCCTGCCCTTCCGCCTCGGACCCTTCCCTTTTCCGGCAGGACCCTCTACCAGCACAGGGGCCCCCCTGCCAGGAGTCACTGCTCCTGCCCCATGCTGGGCAAGGGTCAGCCCCATCCACCATCCCCAGTGAGGGGCAGCAGCAGGGGAGGAGGCGCACATGTGATGGCAGCCCCCCCCACCCCGGCACCCACCACAGGGGAAGCGAGGGGGCTTCCTGGACCTGAGAGGGGCCCTAGGAGCACGTGCAGTGACAGTGGTGCGAGGTGAGTTTGCTGCTGGGAGGGAGAGGCCCTCTCCACCCTCCCCCCGCCGGAACTCGCTGCTGCCGGCAGGAAGAGGGCTGGGGGGTGTCCTCCTCTCTGGCCTGCCTGGACCCCAAACCCCTCATCCCCATTCACACCCCACAGCCCTCACCCCTGCACCCCAACCCTCTGCTTGAGCCCCTCCCACACCCCAAACCCCTCATCACCAGCCCCACCCCAGAGCCCTCACATTTTTACATTATTTAAAAATATATATTTTGGCTTACAGGGCAGGTGGGGGGGGGGGAGTGGGGGACGGGACTTGGATCTGTTCTGGGCACCACCAAAAATTATACAAACCTGCCACCCCTAGGCAGAAAGGCTGTCTTGGAAACACCTGAAACTGGGCTGCTTGGTAAAAAGAAGTAATAAGAAGATAAAACTTCTGATGCCAGAAGTATTCACAGATTTGATCCTGTGTGAAATTTTAGCCATTTTTCACCACTGGCTCAACAGACTTCCGCAAGAAAATGATGAAATTCTGCCCTGTTGGAAAAATCAAGAGTTGTATACATTTGATCTTGGCAGAAAAGTCACTGTTTTAACAAAGAAAACATTTTGTTGTTGTTGTTTGTCAAAATTACAGTTCTCTGCTTGTGAAATTTGTCTGTCTTTTTGTTTCTTTTTATTTTACATTTGAAGTGAGATTGAAAAATGTTTATCCTTTTTCATTAACCCATATACATATGGATTTTATTTTTAATTGTCAAAGGTGGGAGTGAAGTAGAGGAGTTGGTATGTGTACAATTTTTCACCAACCTTGAAGCCAAGAAAACAAATAGAAGCCTATGTTTACATGGCTTAGATATTCAGAGCCAGAGCTTCAACTGGTGTAAATTGATATAGCTCCTTTGAAATCTCAACCATCTAGTCAGATTAATAAAGGGAAGTATATGGAGATAAACCAGTTTACTCCTGCTGAGGATCTGGCCCCCAGCTGTTACTGAGCTGGTGTGAATAATTAAATTGTTAAAATATGGAATGAAGAAACAGGTAGATTAATGTAGGAGCTTTATTTCTATTTCCAGGTTTACTCTCCTGGCTTTTGATTTCACAAGAACCCCCAATAAATTATAACCCCTGGGTTGGAGAGTAAAATGTTCCATTTAAATTTTTTAAATAATACATAAATGCAAATGCCTAATTTAACTGTTGCTGTCCTTTCCCCTAGCAACCTTCCCTTCTGCAGTCTCCCCAGACAGCTCCAGATGCTGTAACCCCCATGCTTCATTCTGACTTTGACCATGACTGGAACACAGAGCAGCCTGCACGGCCATGGCTGTTGCTAGCAGCCATCACTGGAGCAGCAATTGGCTTGATGTTGAAATCCAGTTCCATGAACCTAATGGAGGGTTTGGTTTAAACCTACAATGTTTGGACCACACACTCCTTGAAATAGTAAAGAGCCAGTCTGTCACATATGATGTACTTGGCCCTGTGGGGAAGGTAGCATCCTCTAGTTTATCATCCGATGGAGTGGTAATGTCGGAAGCATCCAGCGAGGGCTCAGACAAGATTATCTTGGGGGGAGGGGGGGAGGGGAATGGTGGCTATAGAATCATGTTATGCATTCTGCCTATCCCCCAGTGCTCTGGGAGGCTTCTCCCAATAAATATCTGAAGAAGATAGTTTATAGGAAAGCCACTTCCCGCTTATGAAGCTGCGTAGCATATTCACAACTGGAAATTAAGTGGACCCCAATTTTTCAGTACACAAATGACAACCATGATTCTTCAGAATCTGAATTCTGACAACAGAAATTTACTGAGCATTCATTATTTTAAAAAATTCCATATGATGTGCATGATTAAAAACTGGACATTTATTATACACAGTACTGGAATTTACTGTAGTGTTCGTGATATTTCCTATTCTAAGCACTGTGGGAGAGGTTCATATTGTGTAGTAAGCATACACTTTTAATGGTGCTTACAGCCAGGGCCGGCTCTAGGCACCAGCAAAGCAAGCAGGTGCTTGGGGCGGCAAATTTGCAGGGGCGCAAGAATCCAGCATGGGAGCTGAGAACCAACAGGGGGCCCTGGGAGCTGTAGTTCCTTGGTTAGCTCCCTGCCTATAGAGCCAGCCCTGGAGCAGGGAAAGAACTACATTTCCCAGCATTCCCTCTGCCGCAATTAACAGGAAAGGGAGGGGAAAGGAGTGTGGAACTGAAACCTCATGCTGCAGCTTGCTGTGTATGGTAGGGACAGAGCCAGTTCTAGGTTTTTTGCTGCCCCTGTGTTGCCCCAGCCCTGGGCTCCCCCTGAACTCCCGTGTTGCCCCAGCCCTGGACTCTCCCCCGCCCACACCCCCTGCTGCCCCAGCTCTGGCCCCCACCCGCACCTCCTGCCGCCCCAGCCCTGGGCTCTCCCCCCACCCGCATCTCCTGCCACCCCAGCCCTGGGCTCTTCTCCCCCCCGGTACCCGCACTCCCTGCCGCCCCAGCTCTGGCCCCACCTGCACCTCCTGCCACCCCAGCCTGGGCTCTTCCCCCCCCCCCTGCACCCGCACCTCCTGCTGCCCCAGCCCTGGGCTCGCCCCCAAAGAAAGAATTGGGTGGACTAAACGGACAGTGCACCTCTCTGAAGCCTAGCAAGGGAGGTACGTGGATCCCACTAGAATTTAAAATGAAAAGTAAGGGAGGCGAGGCTCTACTAGACTGGGCAGCTTTAGATACAGTACCAGGCATGTAGGAGGATTTACACTTCTGAGCCATGGAAGCAGAAATTGACTTTTCTTTTCCAGATTTAGCTAATATTCAGAAAGGGAATCCAGCACCTGCCTTCCAGATTTGAACACCCTCAAAATTCAGGAGTGCTCAAGCTCAATTTGGGCAGCTATTACTTCATTTCTCCCAAATCAAATATACTGATCCACTGTAACTTGCTGTAGAAAAAGTAGAATAAATTGAGCAAGCTTCCCAGTAGGACTGGAATTGCTATTTTCAACAGCCATTGCTTTATTATTATTATTTATTATTATTATAAGTTTTAGTTTTATTTGTTTAAAAGGAAGACAGTGATATTGCATTGGCAAATTCCCCATAGAAACAAAGAATAATAAAGGCACCTCAACTTTTCCTCATTTATGTAGGACAGTCTTATAATATGCATCCAGATAGCCTTCAATCACACAAGCTGAAAATTGTTCCACTTTACTGCAGTTCTGTAACCATATGGGAACCAATCCTGTCTGTGTTCTGTGCACATCCAAAATTCCTGCTGAATGACCCACCCTGGGAGTGAGTTACCAGTGACCCAGGGCTGGGGCGGCAGGAGGGTGCAGTGGGGGGGAGCAGCCAAAATTTTTTTTGCTTGGGGCAGCAAAAAACCTAGAGCCGGCCCTGCTTACAGCATATGTAAACTGAAGCAAGTGCATGCTTTAGAGGCGCCAGACAGTATACAGAGCCTTAATAAACATTCCAGTGTAATTCAAAGTGAATTAAAATGAGTCTCAGGGACACAATTAGGCAGTGAATGGGGGGTGAGGGGAGGGAAGGGGAAAGGCTTTTTTCATTATGCCTGTATTCCATTTCTTTTGTGAACAGATCAGATATTGTCATTAAGTCTAATTTTCTTTTCAAAACAACATCAAAGACACGTGGTTGAAGGAAACTGTGAAATGCATATCCTTTCCCAATCCAGGCTTCTGCATGCAGAATGCTAGCTAAGGTCTGACATTGAGCTTCTGTATGGATGCCATTCCCCCCCTCAGATATGTAAGTCTTGTTTATAAACCCAACCTTCCACACTACAGCTAGGCACCTGTGTCTCTTTCTTTGGCTCTTCCAGCAAAAGTCCAATGTTTACATTGCCTTGTAGTTGTCTTTGGTGCATGCAAACATTACCCAACCAGTTTCCTATTTCTTTAACTTGCCTCAGTCAGCTGCAGGTTGACTCTGTACTCCCTAGCAACGACCACCCCTTCTGTCTTAATGCAATCTGCAAACTTGTCCCACTTTCTAGACACATACTGCAGTTTCTGACAGGATTGGTCCCCATATTGAGCCTTTTTGATTTCATCTTTCAATCCAGGTACATTTGCTAGTGTTGATGCTTGCCCTGAGGACTTTGCTTACCAGCTTCCTGTAGTGGTGTATTATTAAACACCTGGCAACTTATATCCTGTCACATCAGCTAAGATCAGCTGGTATGCCCTGGGCATCAGTTCCTACAAGCAAACTCCCCAGGACAGGTAGCAGAGCTTTTCCAGTGGAGGGCCTTAATCTGTGCAATTTGCTCCCTATGGATTTGGTGATCTTGAGCATGCTTATTTGGACAGGTGTTTGGCTAACTGTTATTGTTTGCTTGCAATCATGAAGGTAATTTGGCTGCAAATGTTTTCTTGCAGCAGCAGTGACTGCTGTTTATAAGCTACCCGTGTTGGGTAATTTGTATTTGATTTTGTATCTTTTTATATTTTTGTAAAGACCCCAGATACTGAAGAGAAGGGCACTTTACAAGATCCTTATATATTATCACTCAACACTGAATTTAACAAGTGTCCTAGTCATCATTTTTCACTGAAATCAATGACTAGGTAAGGGAATTAACTTAGTTTTTTATTTTTAAGGTGTAATAAATTAAGCATCCTTAATCTTGTTTTCAAAAGCCCAGTGACATAATATAGTCATCTATATTATGACTAAATTATAAATGTTTCATACACTGTCAGGAAGTCATTTAGGACTAAATTGTACCTATAATGCAGGGGTAGGCAACCTATGGCATGCATGCCAAAGGTGGCATGCAAGCTGATTTTCAGTGGCACTCACACTGCCCGGGTCCTGGTCACCAGTCTGGGGGGCTCTGCATTTTAATTTAATTTTAAATGAAGCTTCTTAAACATTTTAAAAACCTTATTTACTTTACATACAACAATAGTTTAGTTATATATTATAGACTTATAGAAAGAGACCTTCTAAAAACGTTAAAATGTATTACTGGCACGCGAAACCTTAAATTAGAGTGAATAAATGAAGACTCTGCACACCACTTCTGAAAGGTTGCCGACCTCTGCATAATGTAATTTTAAACTATATTATAATAAAAAGAACAGGAGTACTTGTGGCACCTTAGAGACTAACAAATTTATTCTGTCTATAAGGTGCCACAAGTACTCCAGTTCTTTTTGCAGATACAGACTAACACGGCTGCTACTCTGAAACCTATATTATAATGTTTAGCCACTAGGTGGTACCATGAGTAACATACCTGTCCCAGGACTTCTCCTGGGGTAGAGCAGTTATATGCCACTTCTCACTCAGGGTCACGGCTGAACCTCCAGGAAGAATCGAGCCCTCAGAGAGAGACTTTGGCTTGGACAACACAACTCTTTTCATTTGTTGATTTTTAAACTTAACAGTTACAGACAGCAAAAGTGCTCTTATCTTGGATGTGAAGGTGGGGTGATCTGTTAGATTTAATCATGCATTAGGAATGCATTTACTTTTAAGAAGACTTGTCAATCACACATTCAATACTCAGAATTACTGGGAATGTCAATAATTTCTGGTAAGGACAGAAGTTGAAAACACCCACTCTTCAGGACCAGGAACCTTTATCTGCACTCTCACAAGCTAATCAATGAATAGCTCAAACACAGGGACATTGTGATGAATTAGTCATTAATAAACTTTAATTGTGTTTGTAACTGAACATAAAAAGAATAATCAGTGGGGAAATTATACTTTGACTACTCAGTTACTCAACTGTCAACCTTTGTACATATCTATAGCAAATAAATCACTGATGCAGTAGAGTGTTCAGAAGCATTCAGATTAAACCATTTACATTGCAGACCAAACAAGTAGCGAACTATAGCAATAGCATCAAAGAATGCAGGTGAGTGTATAAAATTATTGTCCAGAATTTAAGTATATTGTATAGAAGAATTCAGGCACATGCCAGGACATGTAAATGTCTCAGCTGGATTCCAGTACACTTCTCAAATAGCTGTTTGTTGAAAAGCATTCTGCATGGAAGCATACAAATGAACAGTAACACTTAGCATTAGATGCAACATTAGTCTTTCAATTATTCAAATAATTTAATTCCAAATGTCCTTAAAAATTAGAGCAAAAGTGATGTCTGCAGTGTAGTCAGCTACAAATTGTGAGTTTCCTGCTGTGACACTTGTGGGGTTTGGTGGGGTTTCTATAAATTTGGCCTAGCTGCAGCAGTTCATGTTAATTTTGGAATGACTCTCCTTGGGTCTTACAATGCTATCTAGTATTAAAATAGAGGGAAAGGACAAGGTGAGACAAAAAGAAAAGGGGACATCCTCACAGTGATCTCACTGACTTTGGCTAAAAGCCCTGACAAAATCCCACAGATTTGTGGGAAAATTCTGTGCAAATGTTGCCTAAGTTTCCCTCTGATTTCTGTTGACCCTCCCTGTTGATAAAAATATGATCCAGTACCTATGAAAGTCAACGGACTATCAGTCAATTTCAATTGGCATTGGATTAATCCCCCTAAGTGTTGTGCATTATTTGCCTGATCCAAAGCCCATTTGCTTCGCTGGGTTTTGGATTATAACCTATTAGTTAAAGTCCGTTGTCTTCAGTGGGAGCTATGGATGCTCTGAAATTAGGCCATACGCCTTACTCAAAGTCACACAGGTCCTGATCCACAGTGGTACTTAGAGACCCATTCCAGTAGGCAGCCTCTGAGCACACCTACTTGATTGGACCCCACACATGAATCAAGTACAGGATTTTGCCTTCTATGTCTGTCTTCTGATAGTTGGCAACCAAGAGCACAAGCAGCTTACACACAGTACTGGCTGGGTATATCAGGCCTCTGCAATGCTTAATGGGGGAACAAAAAGGTGCATGAACTCTGATAATGCTTTATTTCTTCCTTGCTTTTTCACTTTTACATTTTTCCCATTAAACTTGTTTTTCAACCTTTGATTCCTAGCCCCATTTTCTTCTTGTTCAAGTGAAATAGCAGAGAAAAGCACTGAGCCTTGGTATTGTGGGAAGGGAAATCCTGTTTTTTCCTGACTATTCATAACAGGCAATTCCATTTTTGTTTCTGTGCCCCAGCTCCAATGATAGCAGCGATGCACTGTTGGACTTCCCTGCGGAGGTTCTAGGTAGCTGAATTTGAGCTTTTATGTAAAGGGGATTAGGACCATTAGCAACCCAAGAACTGCATTTGCAAGGTTTGGTGAATGAACCGCACACAAACTAAAATTGTCAGTGTTCACACACTTCTAGTTGTTACTTGATCACCAAGGCCTACAGGTAGCAGTTTCCATGTAACCAATTTATGATGGTGGCATCTAGTAGTTAAACTAGGAAACCAGGACTCATTGTTCCTGGCTTTGCCAATGACTTATCATCGGGTTACTTAAATTCTCTGTGCCTTGCTTCAGCCATCTGTGTTGTGAGACCTAATTAGATGTTTGTAAAGAACATTGACCTACTCAGATGAAGCAAAGCGCTATAGAAATGCAAAACAATATACTACTATTAGTAATTATTAAAATAATAGGTTTAGCCAAGAAAAAGGAAGCCTTTAAAACCATGAACCCATATAACTCATTTAACAAACACCCTTCTATAGAGTTCACTGCTTCATTTCTGCTGTCCATATCTGGTAAAGGGCTATGAAGTGAACAGTTTTTTTCTAAACACTAATTAGAATCTTTCCTTTAATTCATTTTTTTACACTTGTGTGGTTCTTTCATTCTTAAGCTTTTGAGGCCTATCTGCTCAAATTATAGCACTAGTTCTAACCAATTTCTTTCCTTCTGGTTTTGCTTATACTAGGGGAAAAAGTTGTTTTTTTTAAACCCTAGTGTAGGCAAGTTATATGTTCACATATTAGCTAGTCTAGGTGGACACCAGGGATTTATTCAAAATGTCAAAACCATGCTTGGAAAGGCTTAGCCATGTGTGCAAGTAAGGATATCACTACCCTACAATCAGGGGAGTGATTGCAGTATGTGTAGACACATGGTTTGGTCTAGCTATCAGTGAAACTGTGGCAGCATGGACTTCAGTTTGGTTTGTACAAGCCCATCTGAAACCCCTGTGTAATTCAGCCCATACTGAAATCTGTGCCACTGAGCCTTCACTAGGTACTCATGATAGCTAAATTAAAGCTAGATCAGGTATGTCTATACATGCTACAGTTACACCTCTGATTGTGGTATAGACATATCCTAAGACAGTCATTGAATCAAGGCTCTAGGACAGGGGTGGGCAAACTACAGCCCGGGGGGCCACATTAGGCCCTTCAGACGTTTTAATCCGTCCCTAGAGCTCTCGCCGGGGAGCGGGATCCAGGGCTTGCCCCGCTCCGCGCGTGCCGTGGCTCTGCGCGGCTCCCGGAAGCAGCGGGATGTCCACCCTTCGGCTCCTACGTGTAGGGGCAGCTAAGGGGGCTCCACACGCTGCCCCTGCCCCAAGCGCCACTTGTGCAGCTCCCATTGGCCAGGGTTCCCGGCCAATGGGAGCTGCAGGGGCGGTGCCTGTGGACAGGGCAGTGCACAGAGCTGCCTGGCCACGCCACCACGTAGGAGCTGGAGGAGGGACATGCCGCTGCTTCTGGGAGCTGCTTGAGGCCTGCACCCCAACCCCCTGATCTCCCTCCTGCCCTCTGTGCCCCTTGGTCCCAGCCCAGAGCACTGCCCCAACCCCTCATTCCTAGCCCCACCCCAGAACCCACACCCCCAACTGGAGCCCTCACCCCCCCCACACACACCCCAACCACCTTCCCCAGTCCAGAGCCCCCTCCCACACCTTGAACTCCTCATTTCTGGCCCCACCCCAGAGCCATCACCTCCTCCTGCACCCCAACCCCCAATTTTGTGAGCATTCATGGCCCGCCATACAATTTCCATACTCAGATGTGGCCCTTGGACCAAAAGATTTGCCCACCCCTGTTCTAGGAGGCAGCCGTTTACAGCTCCCTAGGGGCAGCTTTTCTGATAAAACTGGATTCTCAAGGTGTGGGGTTCCCAAACTTTATTGTATTGCAGCTCCCTTCCAGGGATTTTAAAACTAGATGGCTCCTCACAACCAAATAACTTTTTTTAACCAACTCAAGACACTAGCTTCAAGGATATTGACTTAAAGAGTTAAAACACTTTTGCACTACTTATAGTTTAGAAAAATAAGAAGCACCTATCCCTCCCTCCCTTCCACTGTCTGCTGGTGCTGGTCAGCACTGGGGGCCTCACTTTGCCTTTACTCTAGCGGGGGGCTTTCAATCAAGAGCTTTCCTATGGGTGCTTCCCCCAGCAGGGAGTCTCTCTGCTGAAGTCCCCACACTCCAGGGGGCACAGAGCAGTTCCAGTGCCCATAGATAAAGTGATTTTAAGCCTAGTTTAATGGTCTCATCATTAGAAAAGAACACAGACTGGCATATTAATTCACCCCCCACCCCAACACTGGTGGCTTCCCCACGAGGGCTTGGTAGGGCACCAGAGAGCTGTGGCTCAATCTGGGAAACGCAGAGCTAGGCATTGGGCTAGATTGTGGCTTTCTTGCCACACATGCACCACCCAAGGAGGAGCACAGGAGCGGCCTCTATTTACTACCCCCCCGTCCTCCTTAAGTCCCCTTTTTGCCCACGTCAGCCAGGCCCTTCCTGGGCCCTGCCCCGTTTGTGGCCCACGGGCCCTATTTCCACACCCCGCAGATGGCAGGTAAGGGCAGACTAGTTAGGGCAACGGCTTCCAACGTTGCAATTGAGCATGCTCAGTTACACCAAGGGGGGCCAACAATATCCCGGATGCTTGATTATTACTGAGCATGCTCGGAAAGTTCGCGCATGCTCCGTCGCTGCACCGGCCTAGCTGGGTGAGCGTAGTTAGGGGCTTTGCGTGTAGTGCGATTGCGCAGTTCGTGGGTTGGGGCGTTTGAAGGAAGTAGTCGTCCCCCACCGCACGTAGCGGGATTAGGGAAGCGCGAGCCCGTGTGTGTGGGTTTCGCGCCTGTCACCGCTGGCAACGGGACACGTAAGGAGGGAATGTCGGTCCGGGAGCCGCGGAGAGAGGAGGAGGGGGCGAAGCTGCACCAGAAGGAGGAGCTGAACCGAAAGGTGGGGGTGTGGCGCGAATGACACTCGCGCACGCGGCCCTCACGAGACCGGAGGTTCCGGCCTCTTCAGAAGAGAAACTGGTCCAGTTCCGGTTGGGGTCAGTGCGGGAGGAGTGGGGCCCCCTGTCGGCTGGGAGGGCGGGGCCCAGTGGGGGGGAGGCGCTGCGGGCGTGGGGGAGGGGCACCAGCATGATGTCATCTTGCTTATTTGGCTTCATCACTACAAGAGCGTTCGCAGTGATGTCACGCTGCAAGGTGTAACGTCATAGTGCCGCCACAGCGAATCAGGATGTTACATTGGCCCTGGAAATACTTTCAGGGAAATCGTGTGACATTGGGCTCTTGCTGTGAAAATGGGGGTGCAGGGCAGCAGGAATATAAGGGTGATGACTTTATTTTTACCCGCAGGAAAAAATTAGAGATTCAGTACCACTAAAAAGCAGAAATTTCTTTGGCTTTTTTAATTTTCACAGTAGAAAAACTTCCACCATAATTTGGCCCTAATTAATGGCCTTAGTGGCAGTGTTAGTGAAGGGCTAAATGGACATATTGGTAGAACTACTTTGTCATGCCTACTGTTGATCATTCCAAGCTTGAGACACACATGGTCAGGGAATTGTGGGTTATCTTATGCTGCAGCTACTTGTCCCATACAAGCTCCATGGAGACATAAAATATTTTAGCCTCTGGAGTTGTCTTTCTGGCCTTCTTCACAAACACTAAATATTTACTGTAGAGACAATAGTGTCATCAGTCTGTAGTCTGTTAAATCCCAAGGAACCTCCTTCACTTTCCTTTTGTAAATTTACTGCTTCTCCATAGAGTCCTCAGTGGAGGATATTGGTGCAAAATGTGTGCTATGGTTTGATCGCCTGAGAGACAGGAATGGGATCAAAGGTGGATTTATGCCAACTTCGTGACTTCCAAATTCTGGAATCAGTTAAGGTACTGTTCAGTCCATGGCATAAACTAGAGGAGATGCTGTGTTGTTCTAGTTTATGTCCAGTTGCCTATGGCCCCAAGGGCCATTCTTGCAGCCTGTAATAGCTGAAGTGTAGAGGTTCTTTGGTCTTTTTTCCAACAGTGACCCATATATCAGGGAAAGAAGGTGTGGACAGTTCTGCACCCCAAAGATTCCCCCTGCCCTAGAGGCATTTCCAGGAAATTGACAAAATTGGCTTCACAGTTCTTTGTACTGTTGCCTGCTTCAGAGTGACAAAGAAGTTAGAAAAATCATGAAGAAACCCATTTTTTCCCCTGAAAAGAAAATCCCACAAAACAGATTTTTCATATGCTGTTGTTGCATTAACCTCACTGAAATTCTCCTGATTTATACCAGAATAATTCAGAATCTAGTTCATAGCCTGTTCTGTCATCCCCGTTGATTACAAAACATACCATATTTGCCTACATAGTAACCCCATCTACAAGAGTAGTAGGCTTTATTAGGGTCCGGTGCAAAGCTCATTGAAAGCAATAGAAAGACTCCCATCGATTTCAGTAGGCTTTGGAATCAGGCCCTAGATGTGCAGTAGTGATCACATGCAATTGTGGAGAAAAAGATGCAGGTTGTATACAAATTACCTCCCTTCTAAAGCAGGTATTTGAAAATGTGATTTACTCCCTCCTGGTTTGCTGGCTCAGACTTCTACAGACACCTAGTTTTTGAGATCAAATTAATTTCAGAAAAATTGACTTCGGTTTCTATCAGTCATATGCCCCAGAATATCTTACTGGTTATGTTTATATTGGCTATGGAAACAGCATCTTTCATGTCTCAGTTTACTTTCCATTCTTTACTCCATCACTTTTCTATCTAATTTCTCCTGGACCTGTCAGAGTAAGACAAATATTTGCATCTACCTATCTGAAAACATGGGTTGGAGTGTTAATAGTGGGTTATAACATACTGATTTATTTGTCATAAATCTAGAGTTCTATTATGTTTTTCAGATTAAAGAGCAGAAAGTTGTAGTTGATGAGCTTTCCAACTTGAAGAAGAACCGGGTGAGTGATTACAAAGTGGTTTTTTAGCAATTCATTTTTTGCATTAGATAAATCGTCTTGTCCGGAGCTTGTCCTCGTCCGTCCCTCCACAAACGCAAGTTGACGCCACACCATTCTGTTTTATTACGAGCATGTTCTTTCCATTTCTGGCCAAAGAGTTTTGTCATGGGATCAGCCCAGCGCATTTCCGGTCTGCCCAGCGGTCACTTGTGGTCTGTTGTCTTGCCTGCGGACTACATGACCTGCCCATCTCCGCTTTGCGTCGTACATCGCCTGCACTACATCAGTCACCTCTGTACACCTTCTGATCTCATTCGGTATATGATCCCAGAGCAATATCTTGCACATTTGCCTTTCCATTGCTCTCTGGGTGACAGCGAATTTTTCTTCCTCCGCTTTTGTCATTGACCAGCTTTCCACTCCATATATCATTGCTAGCAGAACAGTGGATTTAAACAGTTTTTTTTCCTTTTCTTCATGGGCAGTTCATCATCAGTTAGAGATGTCTTTATTTTGTTGAAACTTTCCCGCCTTTCTCCTCCTACTGCATTTCCCTTCAAATGAATTGTCTCTGTTCAGCTGCTGACCCAGATAAATATATTTGTCAACCTCCTCGATTACTTTCCCATTTACAGTGATGATTCCTGCTTCAAATGCTCATTCCGCATCCACTTAGTCGTTGACGTGTTCACTTCCAACCCGATATCATGCGAAAGTGTTTGCAGTTGCTGCAATTTGTTCTCTAAGAACATAAGAATGGCCATACTGGGTCAGACCAAAGGTCCATCCAGCCCAGTATCCTGTCTACCGACAGCGGCCAATGCCAGGTGCCCCAGAGGGAGTGAACCTAACAGGTAATGATCAAGTGATCTCTCTCCTGCCATCCATCTCCACCCTCTGACAAACAGAGGCTAAGGACAGCATTCCTTACCCATCCTGGCTAATAACCATTAATGGACTTAACCTCCATGAATTTATCTAGTTCTCTTTTAAACCCTGTTATGGTCTTAGCCTTCACAACCTCCTCAGGCAAGGAGTTCCATAGGTTGACTGTGCGCTGTGTGAAGAAGAACTTCCTTTTATTTGTTTTAAACCTGCTGCCCATTAATTTCATTTGGTGGCCCCTAGTTCTTATATTATGGGAACAAGTAAATAACTTTTCCTTATTCACTTTCTCCACACCACTCATAATTTTATATACCTCTATCATATCCCCCCTTAGTCTCCTTTTTTCCAAGCTGAAAAGTCCTAGCCTCTTTAATCTCTTCTCACATGGGACCCGTTCCAAACCCCTAATCATTTTAGTTGCCCTTTTTTGAACTTTTTCTAATGCCAGTATATCTTTTTTGAGATGAGGAGATCACATCTGTACACAGTATTCAAGATGTGGACGTACCATGGATTTATATAATGGCAATAAGATATTCTCAGTCTTATTCTCTATCCCTTTTTTAATGATTCCTAACATCCTGTTTGCTTTTTTGACTGCCGCTGCAGATTGCGTGGATGTCTTCAGAGAACTATCCACGATGACTCCAAGATCTCTTTCCTGATTAGTTGTTGCTAAATTAGCCCCCATCATATTGTATGTATAGTTGGGGTTATTTTTTCCAGTGTGCATTACTTTACATTTATCCACATTAAATTTCATTTGCTATTTTCTTGCCCAGTCACTTAGTTTTGTGAGATCTTTCTGAAGTTCTTCAGTCTGCTTTGGTCTTAACTATCTTGAGCAGTTTAGTATCGTCTGCAAACTTTGCCACCTCACTGTTTACCCCTTTCTCCAGATCATTTATGAATAAGTTGAATAGGATTGGTCCTAGGACTGACCCTTGGGGAACACCACTAGTTACCCCTCTCCATTCTGAAAATTTACCATTATTCCTACCCTTTGTTTCCTGTCTTTTAACCAGTTCTCAATCCATGAAAGGATCTTCCCTCTTATCCCATGACAACTTAATTTACATAAGAGCCTTTGATGAGGGACGTTGTCAAAGGCTTTCTGGAAATCTAAGTACGCTATCTCCACTGGATCCCCCTTGTCCACATCTTTGTTGACCCTTTCAAAGAACCCTAAAAGATTAGTAAGACATGATTTCCCTTTACAGAAACCATGTTGACTTTTGCCCAACAAGTTATGTTCTTCTATGTGTCTGACAATTTTATTCTTTACTATTGTTTCAACGAATGTGCCCGGTACTGACATTAGACTTACCGGTCTATAATTGCTGGGATCACCTCTAGAGCCCTTTTTAAATATTGGTGTTACATTAGCTAACTTCCAGTCATTGGGTACAGAAGCCGATTTAAAGGACAGGTTATAAACCATAGTTCATAGTTCCGCAATTTCACATTTGAGTTCTTTCAGAACTCTTGGGTGAATGCCATCTGGTCTTGGTGACTTGTTAGTGTTAAGTTTATCAATTAATTCCAAAACCTCCTCTAGTGACACTTCAATCTGTGACAATTCCTCAGATTTGTCACCTACAAAGGACGGCTCAGGTTTGGGAATCTCCCTAACATCCTCAGCCGTGAAGACTGAAGCAAAGAATTCATTTAGTTTCTCCGCAATGACTTTATCGTCTTTAAGTGCTCCTTTTGTATCTCGATCATCCAGGGGCCCCACTGGTTGTTTAGCAGGTAGATAAACGAAGGTGGGAAAGCATGAGAAAACAACCACTTCAAAATAGCTGATGCTCACTATGAGTCTGACATTTTTTAAGACAGCATTTAGTTATTGTTATATTGATATTATTAACCTAGTTTACACTCCTTGTCAAAGAAGATTTATTTTCCAGGAAGTGATCACATCCAGTTTTGTGGTGATGGAAGTGTAGCCCATCCTAGATCAAAGTAAAACACTTGAGTACCCCTTCCAACACATCTCAATGCTTCAAGCCAAAAAGAAGACACCTCTTACTGTACATTTTCTAAATGGTGAGGGAATTACTCTCCATATTACATTCAGAACTAAGCTGTGCAGGAATTGGTTTTTATCAGGGGAAATACCAAATTTTTATGTCAAACCCATAATATTTGTCACAGATTTTCTCAGATTTTGAAGGCAAAAGTTGTTTAAAGTTGCTTTTAAAAATACAAAAGAAGACCTTCTCCGCTGTTATCCTCCTCTATAAACCCCTTGAGTTTTATGACCATTATGCAATGGTGAAGGGCTGTAGATAGAAATGAGAAAACAGATGTTATGTGCACTGATAAGCAAATAAATACTTTCCTTTTCTTTAAGCATAACTTTTATATTGGCTAAAACTCCCAGATAAAGATGTATAACCTACATGAAGGAGAAATATCTGCTCTCGTTTTAATATCTAAGAAAAGCAGGACAGCTTTTCCATGACTACTTCAAAATGATTGTGTTCCGATATTTATCAGTTTTTCTGTATAGCTATCAGTCTGATTAATCAGTGTCTAAAGTTCGTAAAAGAAAAATTAATTTAGTTTTTCTTTGTTTGGATCAGCACAATTTGTTTTGCTATTAATCATGTCCATCATGTGTGAGATTTTCAGAAGTCCTTACCATTGGCCTAGCTACTTTCTTTGAAATAAGAGAGATTTACCATTAATTTTGAGGGGAGCAGAGTTAAGCCAATACTGAGCATGTGTGAAAATCCTACCCTATATGCACAAGTTAAAACCTTTTTAAAAATAAAGATAGGGTTAACTATTTACAAATGTCATCTACAAAACATATGTAAATGACGACACTTTATTTTCAGAGATATCTTATGCATTACCTACCAACTATCTAATTTCAACAGTGCACAGAAAAATTGACAATCAATGTAAATGGACTTACATGTTCTTAAAAATAAATCCTTCAAGGTGCAGGTAAATTATGCAGAAACATGTAAACAATTCCTGACAAAAGCAGAATTAGTTTGAGCCGTGGATAGCTCAGGATTGATAATGGGTCTATGTCAAATAAGATCAATTTTTTTCTTGGTACAGTTATTAGTGAACATGTTCACATCAGAGTTGGCACCACTGGCTGACTCATTGGCAGTTTCAACAGAGAGTATGGAAGAGATGGAGGATGGATACTGAAGCACATTGGAGGGGGAGTGTAAGAAAGCATATACCTGCCACTTCTGGTCCGTTTGTTCTGTGGATAGAGGACTTTAGTCTCCAGGGCTCTCCATCTGAAGTTTCACAAACACACTTCACCTCCCTCTCCCCCCCCCCCCTTTTTGTGTGTGTGTGTGTGTCTCTATAGTATGCCAATTGAGACTGCTATCTCGTGTTTTGGTTAACTTTTCAGGATTAAATGCACAGTAGGTATGATATGAAATCACAAGTTTTGTTCCCTATCACCATGACTGAATAGTTCAGTGTGGCTTTGTGTACTTGATGAATATCATGGATACAACTTGATAAAGAATTGTCTTTATGGTATAGTAGAACTTCGTTTTTACAAACCGAGATTTTACAAACCACCAGTTACATGAACCATTTTTCTTGATGGGACAAAGGATCACAACAAAAGAGATGTCAGTGAAGAACAAGTCAACATCCCTTTATATTCTGATGTCTTCAGTGTGTTGGAAATTGTTTTGCAGTTGTTTGAAAGACAAGAAAATGATGCAGTGCATCATACTGCAACTTAGGCACTGTACTGACTAATTTTTTTATGTTCAATTTTATGAACTTCTTGACTTTCTGCACTCAGTCTCCAATTAGTTTGTAACATAGAGGCTCTACTGTATATACAATTTATGTTGGGTCAAATCCTGTAGATTTTAATCAATCTATTCTTAACTCTCACTGAAGTTTTGAGTGAGTAGAGACTCCAGGACACTGTCAGTATAAATGGTAACCATGTTCTGTTATACATTTTACAACTATAATATGTGTTGCAAAGAATTAACTTTTTAATATTTTTATCTTTTATCCTACATTTTTTTTGTATCACATACATCTGTTTTTAGTACAGTGCCTTTTAATGTAGTAAATTGATGGACACTTGCCATTTAAAAGAATGAGAATTTGTGTGTCCTTTTGGCATCAATACTTTCAGTAATGTCTTATCTAAATTGTTGATTAAAATGTCTAACTTGGCCTGATATTTACCAATATCATGTTAGCCATTCATACACTTTAAGTATTCATAAATATGTTTACTTTCAATTTAATTTATATTTGAAATAGTGGCACTTGACTCATCATATGTGAGGGAAGAAGAATATAAAATAGCAGTAGATAACAATGCTGTGGAGGTAAAACCATTGTCTTGATAACACATTAGGCTTCTGCTATGGATTTGTTATTAACATTAACCTATCCCAATTTCCTTCTTTTTCAGAAAGTTTATAAACAGCAACCAAATAGCAACATATTCTTTCTTGTAGACAGAACAGAAACGCTATCTGAATGCAAAAGTAAGTTCTTAACATACATTGCCGACCAATATTTAAAGGTGGTGTTCGTAACTGAGTAGGATTTCCCATGCAGATCAAAATGAACAATTATAATTTGTTTATTCAAAGCTGTATGATTGCTGTGTTTAATTTGTCTGGATAGGACAGAAGATTAAAGTAATCACAATATTATATATATGCGTGATAAAGTACTTAAAATGAAAAGCTGCCAGTCCTAAAAAAGTAGTAAGGGATGCCAGTAAAAATTATAGTAGGCCTAGTGCCCAGTCCTCTGAAGTACAGAGCACCCTCAGCTCCTTTCAGGAAGCAATCAGCATCTTGCAGCATTTGGTCCCATATAATAAGAATAAACCTGTTTGAAAGTAGCATGGGATAGGGAAGAAAGAACACTGAAGTTGAACTGGATACCTTAGGGGGCTAGAGGAATGGGCTTGGGGATTATGGAGGTGTGGAGGGTTGAGGATCTAGGACAGAAGCATCTGGAGATAAGGGAGAATGAGAGAGAGACTTGATGATTAAATAGAGACCAAGAAGCATCAATTAGATGAGAAATCTAGGGTCAGGTGTGGAATGAATTCCAGGATGTAAATGAACTTGGTAATTTCTGGACAGAACAAATGGTGCTTGCTCTTCATTTCTTAGTGTTTTTAGCCAGTTTACACTGAGAAGGCTTTAGTTACAATAGTTCATTGCAGTTTGTTATGATAGTAAAGTGCAAATCTGATATTGACAGTAGCTAGGAGTTCACCAGGTTCTGATACTGGTAAAAGTCTTGTATTTAAAAATGCAGTACAATAATAATGACTTAGATTAGAGGGATAGGTTGTAAACTCTTTGGGGCAGGGACTGTCCTTTTGTTCTATGCCTGTAGAGTGCCCAGCATAATAGGGTCCTGGTCCATGATTGAGGCTTTTAGGCTTAGGCACTACAATAATACCAATAATAAAGAATAATTTTGGTACCTGATAAGTCAGTAGTTACAGCTAATAGTCCAATCAATGCAAATTTAATGATGCACAGTTTTAAAGTTCATGTAAACAACAATGTGCATAAACAATAAGAATATATATCTAAATTTGATTATCTTTAAGGGGGGAAAAGCTGCAATGGGCTGATTTGTGCGATGGTACTGATGCAAACACTTTCATATTTTCTTGTTATGTGTCTTTAAATTTGTGTTGATTGGACTATTAGCTATAATTACTGACTTATCAGGAACCATTATTATTACTATTTATTATTTGTATTATTGTAGTGCCTAAGAGGTCCAGTCATAGAATCATAGGACTGGAAGGGACCTCAAGAGGTCATCTAGTCCAGTCCCCTGGACTCATGGCCTGACTAAGTATTATCTAGACCATCCCTGACAGGTGTTTGTCTAACCTGCTCTTAAAAATCTCTAATGATGGAGATTCCACAACCTTCCTAGGCAATTTATTCCAGTGCTTAACTACCCTGACACTTAGGAAGTTTTTCCTAATGTCCAACCTAAACCTCCCTTGCTGCAATTTAAGCCCATTGCTTCTTGTCCTATCCTTAGCAGTTAAGAAGAACAATTTTTCTCCCTCTTCCTTGAAACAACCTTTTATGTATTTGAAAACTGTTATCATGTCCCCTCTCAGTCTTCTCTTTTCCAGACTAAACAAACCCAATTTTTTCAATCTACCCTCATAGGCCATGTTTTCTAGACTTTTAATCATTTTTGTTGCTCTTCTTATCTCAGTGTTTGCAAATTGCAAATTTTCTCAGTGTTTGCAAATTGATTGCTTTATTATTTGCTCCATCTCTTTCCAGGTACAGAAGTTAAGCTGACTGGTCTGTAATTCCCTGGGTTGTCCTTATTTCCCTTTTTATAGACTGGCACTATATTTGCCCCTTTCCAGTCTTCTGGAATCTCTCCCGTCTTGCATGACTTTTCAAAGATAATTGCTAAAGGCTCAGATATCTCCTCAGACAGCTCCTTGAGTATTCTAGAATGCATTTCATCAGGCCCTGGTGACTTGAAGACATCTAACTCGTTTAAGTAATTTTTAATTTGTTCTTTCCCTATTTTATCCTCTGATTCTACCTCATCTTCACTAGCATTCACTTTGTTAGATGTCCAATCACCACCAACCTTGGTGAAAACCAAAACAAAGAAGTCATTAAACACCTCTGCCATTTGCACATTTTCTGTTATTGTTTTCCCCCCCTCATTGAGTAACAGGCCTACCCTGTCCTTAGTCTTCCTCTTGCTTCTAATGTATTTGTAGAATGTTTTCTTGTTATACATTATGTCTCTAGCTAGTTTGATCTCGTTTTGTGCCTTGGCCTTGTCCCTACATACGTATGTTATGTTTATATTCATCCTTTATAATTTGACCTAGTTTCCACTTTATGTAGTAGTCTTTTTTGAGCTTCCGATTGTTGAAGATCTCCTGGTTAATCTCCTAGGGTCAGTCCTCGGACCGATCCTATTCAACTTATTCATAAATGATCTAGAGAAAGGGGTAAACAGTGAGGTGGCAAAGTTTGCAGATGATACTAAACTGCTAAAGATAGTTAAGACCAAAGCAGACTGTGAAGAACTTCAAAAAGATCTCACAAATCTAAGTGATTGGGCAACAAAATGGCAAATGAAATTTAGTGTGGATAAATGTAAAGTAATGCACATTGGAAAAAATAACCCCAACTATACATACAATATGATGGGGGCTAATTTAGCAACAACTAATCAGGAAAGAGATCTTGGAGTCATCGTGGATAGTTCTCTGAAAATGTCCATGCAGTGTGCAGAGGCGGTCAAAAAAGCAAACAGGATGTTAGGAATCATTAAAAAGGGGATAGAGAATAAGACTGAGAATATATTATTGCCCTTCTATAAATCGATGGTACGCCCTCATCTCGAGTACTGCGTACAGATGTGGTCTCCTCATCTCAAAAAAGATATACTGGCACTAGAAAAGGTTCAGAAAAGGGCAACTAAAATGATTAAGGGTTTGGAACGGGTCCCATATGAGGAAAGATTAAAGAGGCTAGGACTCTTCAGCTTGGAAAAGAGGAGACTAAGGGGGGATATGATAGAGGTATATAAAATCATGAGTGATGTGGAGAAAGTGGATAAGGAAAAGTTATTTACTTATTCCCATAATACAAGAACTAGGGGTCATCAAATGAAATTAATAGGCAGCAGGTTAAAAACAAATAAAAGGAAGTTCTTCACGCAGCGCACAGTCAACTTGTGGAACTCCTTACCTGAGGAGGTTGTGAAGGCTAGGACTATAACAGTTTAAAAGAGAACTGGATAAATTCATGGTGGTTAAGTCCATTAATGGCTATTAGCCAGGACGGGTAAGGAATGGTGTCCCTAGCCTCTGTCTGTCAGAGGGTGGGGATGGATGGCAGGAGAGAGATCACTTGATCATTGCCTGTTAGGTTCACTCCCTCTGGGGCACCTGGCATTGGCCACTGTCGGTAGACAGGATACTGGGCTAGATGGACCTTTGGTCTGACCCGGTACGGCCTTTCTTATGTTCCTAAGCCAGGGTGGTCTCTTGCCATACTTCCTATCTTTCCTACGCAGTGGGGTAATTTGCTCTTGTGCCCTTAATAATGTCTCTTGAAAAACTGCCAACTGTCTTCAGTTGTTTTTCCCCTTAGACTTGCTTCCCATGGGATCTTACCTACAAACTCCCTGAGTTTACTAAAGTCTGCCTTCTTGAAACCCATTGACTTTATTTTGCTGTTCTCTCTCCTACTACATCTCTACCTCGATATAACGCTGTCCTCTGGAGCCAAAAATCTTACCACGTTATAGGTGAAACCGCGTTATATCGAACTTGCTTTGATCCGCCGGAGTGCGCATTCCCGCCCCCCCGGAGCACTGCTTTACCGCGTTATACTGGGTCGCGTTATATCGGGGTAGAGATGTATTCCTTAACATCACAAACTCTACCATTTCATGATCACTTTCACCCAAGCTGCTTTCCACTTTCAAATTCTCAACCAGTTCCTCCTTATTTGTCAAAATCAAATCTAGAACAGCTTCTCCCCTAGTAGCTTTCTGAAAAAATAAATGTCTCCAATACATTCCAAGAACTTGTTGGATAATCTGTGCCCTGCTGTGTTATTTTCCCAACAGATGTCTGGGTAGTTGAAGTCCCCCCTTACCACCAAGTCCTGTGCTTTGGATGATTTTGTTAGTTTCTTAAAGCCTCATCCATCTCTTCTTCCTGGTTAGGTGGTCTGTAGTAGACCCCTACTATGACCCCTTTTATCCTTATCCAGAGACTTTCAACAAGTCTGTCTCCTATTTCCATCTCAACCTCAGTCCAAGTGTATACATTTTTAATATATAAGGCAACATCTCCTCCCTTTTTTCCCTGTCTGTTCTTCCTGAGCAAGCTGTACCATTCGATACCAATATTCCAGTCATGCGTATTATCCCACCAAGTCTCTGTGATGCCAACTATGTCATAGTTGTGTTTATTTACTAGCATTTCGAGTTCTTCCTGCTTATTCCCCATACTTCTCGCATTAGTATACAGATCTAAGCTACTGATTTGATTTCCCCCACCGCCAGTTCTGTCTTTTCTCTCCCTTATCCCTGCTATAACAAACCCATGCTCCACCCAAATTCTGATCCTTCTCTCAGGTCTCCATGTTTTTGACTTACCTGTGGGCTTTGGTCACCTGTCCCCTTCAAACCTAGTTTAAAGCCCTCCTCACTAGGTTAGCCAGTCTGTATCCCAATATGCTCTTTGCCTTCCTCGATAGGTGGACCCCATCTCTGCTTAGCAGTCTTTCTTCCTGGAACTGCATCCCATGGTCAAGGAATCCAAAGCCTTCCTGACGACACCATCTTCTCAGCCAGGCATTCACCTCCAGGAGGCATCTGTCTCTGCCTGGGCCCCTACCCTTGACCGGAAGGATCAAAGAGAACACCACCTGCGCTCCCAGCTCCTTCACCCTTACTCCCAGAGCCCTGTAGTCACTTCTGATCTGCTGAGGGTTATACCTCACAGTATCATTAGTGCCCACATGAATGAGTAGCATGGGGTAGTAGGGGAGCATGGGGATGATCCTTGACAGTCCCTCCATAACATCTCGGATACGGGCCCCTGGCAGGCAGCATACCTCCTGGCATGCCATGTCAGGGTGACAGATGGGTGCCTCCAATCCCCTCAGAAGAGAGTCACCAACCACCACTACCCTACGTTTCCTTCGGGGAGTGGTGGCTGCGATCCTCCCAGCCTTGGGGGTACATGGCTTCTCCTCCTCCACCTTTGGGGGTGACTGCTCATCGCTCATTGACAGGGCAGCATATTGGTTTTCCATCACCATCGTGGGTGGGTTGGGAGTAGGGATGGAGCACTGCCTGCTGCCAGAAGTAACCAGGAGCCAGTGTCCTCCCTGTGACAGAGCCATATCCTCCTCCCTCGGTGGTGTGACAGCAATCCTCTGTAGCTGGATAGCGTCCTCAGCCTTTGACGTCTCCCTCTGAATACTCTCAAGGAATTGGGCATTGATGCTCCTCAGCCTAGCCACCTCCTCTTGTAGCTCTCCCACCTGCTTCCCGAGAGATTCCACCAGCAGGCACCTTTCACACTGGATGTTCCCCCCCCAGCCTGGCTTTCTGTGAGTGGCCACAATCTCTGCAAATCCACACCAGGATCTGGGTAGAGGCATCCATGGTTAGGTTGTCTGCCTGGATACAGGCTCAGGTGGAGGAGACAGGAGCAATGCTGGCACTGGCGATGTGGCCCTTCCTAACCATAGCGATTTTATTTCGTCTCCCTCCCACAAACCCCCTCTCAAACTCCCCTGTTTGTGGTCCCTTGGTCGCTTAGTCTTTGGCTTTTAAGGCCTTCTCTCCTACATCAGCCCTACCCCCTCATTAATCTCATAGGGGGCAGGTGATCACGAGGCTGATCAAGGATGAGCCAGGGAACGAAGGCTCAAACAGTCTCCAGACACACAATCCCAGCTGACCCTGCAACTGAAATAACCTGAAAGAGAAAGAAAAAGCACAAACAGCCAAACAAACTCATTCACCCCAAGATTAGTACTCGCACCTTGTTTGTTCAACAGGGGGATCGCCCCTTCTCAAACTCTCCTGTTTGCGGTCCCCTGTTCGCTAGCTCCCCTTGGTCGCTTAGCCTCTGGCTTTTAAGGCCTTCATGGACCAAGATCCTATTGTGCTAGGCACTGTACAAATATAGACCAGAAAGACAGTCCCTGCCCCAAAGAGCTCACTGTCTATCCCTCTAAGTCATTATTATTCTATCACATTTATTAATTTTATTTTTAATATTTTTAATAATTATTAATTAAATTTATTAATTTATTAAAATAATTGTCAGTGATTATTTATTTCCTCTTTTCTTTTATGCAGACACATTAGATGACCTGAAGAGGGCACATCAGGAGATAGAAAATTCAGAGAAGACCAAAATCAGGAAATAGACCAATTAAATTCTACATAGCAATGTGTGGCATTTGTTGTGTTGTCAGCTTGTCTGTTCAGCACACTATTGGTGGCTTCTTCAAAGATGATCTGCTGTGCAACCTTAGAAGAAGAGGACCTAACAGCAGCCAGCATCTGATAAAGACTTTGTCTGATCTCTCCTACCAGTGTTTGTTTTCTGGCCATATACTTCACTTGAGGGGATTGATGACTCCCCAGCCTCTGACAGACATTGATAACAATGTGTTTCTTTGGAATGGAGAAGTCTTCAATGGAATTCACATAGGGACAGCAGAGAATGACACTCAAGTTATGTTTCATCATCTTTCATCATGTAGTAGTGAATCTGATATTTTGTCACTCTTCTCATCTGTTCAGGGTCCATGGTCTTTTATTTATTATCAAGCATCTAGACACTACTTGTGGTTTGGTAGGGATTATTTTGGTCGTCGTAGTTTGTTGTGGCAGTTTAATAATGAGCTAGACAGCGCTCTCTGTCTGTCATCTGTAAGTGCTCTTTCTGAATCTGATAACCAATGGCAGGAAGTTCCAGCATCTGGAATTTACAAAATCGATCTCAAGGCCTGTGCTATATCTGAATATTTGGTTTTAACATTATATCCCTGGAAATACCATTCCAGAGAAAATGCAATAGAAGAAAGATTCCTCAGTGGCTTGGATCAGATTTCAAAAGATTTACCTGCCTATGTGTCTCTTACGATGAGTGAGTCAAAACTTTCTCTAATAACACCAGTTGTTCCTTTAAATAGGACAGTTCCTGAAACTTCAGTTGACTCTCATTGCCCTAATATTACTAATAGTACAGTTACTGTAGAAGATCTTCATGGATTCCTTGCAGAAGAGCACAAGAAGAAATTGGTCCATCAGCTTATTGATGTTTTAAGTGAAGCAGTAAAGAGACGTGTTTTATATCTCTTTAGAGATACAGATGAGCTAAAAGGAGAAATTCTGAGTATACCTACCAAGAAAGCACATGTTGCAATACTGTTTTCTGGTGGCATTGATTCTATGCTTATTGCAACCCTAGCTGATCGACATATTCCTTCGGAGGAACCAATTGATCTTCTTAATGTAGCCTTCATGATTAAAGAACAGACTAAACAAAGCAAGCAGAAAAAACAACATGAATTGCATTCTTGTCAGGAATGCTTTAAAAAACTTGATACTACACTTGTTGATAACTTGTCTTGCTTCAATGTGCCTGACAGAATCACTGGCAGGGCTGGATTGGAAGAACTAGAGACTATTAATCCTTCAAGAACTTGGAATTTTGTGGAAATTAATGTTACACTTGAGGAACTGAAAAGAATGAGACAACAGCGCATAAGCCGCTTAATTTATCCATTGGATACTGTTCTGGATGACAGCATTGGTTGTGCAGTTTGGTTTGCTTCCAGGGGAGAAGGTTTTATTACTACCCAGGGAGATGTAAAGCCATATAAAAGTTCTGCAAAGGTATAAGATCTTCTTTGTCTGTCTTATACTTGGTCAATAAAAATAAGTATAGTGCAATTTAGCTTCAGTAGTCAGTACAGAATAAATATCCAAGGTCGCTGGAATACAAGTAGCAAACATAAGTAAATGTTGCAGTTGTAATAAGTGAGTAACTGCCTGCAGTTCCAAAAATGCAGGACTCCTGCATTCAGTTCCTTGGCATGGAATTATTCTATTCCGTAAGCTTGAGTATACAGCAGTAGAACTGGGAAAGGCAATAATCTTCAGCCTGGAATATTCAATTTTTGAATTGATGTAGTAGAGAAGAATTGTACCATCAGATCTAGCCTAAACAGATTTGAAATATTTAAATCTGCAGAAAATTTAATTAATCAGCATTGTTTTGTGCTGGTATCCCACAAACCAGTAATTACCACAATATCATTATTTGGGTTGGTATGTGACCGAAAAAAAAAATGCTATTACTATTGAGGGGAGAGGATTGTTTTTTGAAGGCTTCCGACATATTTTAAACAGTCATTTAAAGAGCAACTTTTCCCGTGTGTTCACCTGATATTTTTCTTGCTGTTTTGAAGGGGGCAACTTCTTTCAGTAATTTGATAGCCACTTCAAGAATTCTCTTCTTTCCTCCCACTTGTCTTTGGTAGCTAGGATGGAGAAAGAATTAATGTTTTTTAAAATAATTCTGCATATTTGGAGTTCACTTCTGCATCATCTTTGAGATTTATACTATTTGCTGCCAACTAATGGGGATGTTTTAAATGGTTGGAGTCAAATAATAGAGGATTTAAAGCACAGTTGAATGGATTTTGCTTTATTTTTAGATTGTGCTACAACCTATAATGGCTTATGCATCAGAGTGGATCACCTAAAGATGTGGATACTGGTTTTATTTTAGTTGTCTTTCAGGTGACGTGATTTATTTAGCAGTTAATTTGAACTTTTTGAAAAATTGAGATAATTTTTTCCCCTAAATAGGCTGAAATGGTTTATTATAACAGAGCAGGTTTTTTGTTTTTCTTTAATGAGTTAAAGCCTGAGGGTATACTGTTCAGGTCTGATCCTGCTCCAATTTAAATCAGAGTTCCCAGTGACATCAATGGGAACAAGATCAGGCCCTCTAAAAATTAATAAATGCAGGCTTATTCTGTTATGTTAATCTAAATGTGTTTGAATATATTTATTGGGTTTATTTTCAGATGGTTACAGTTGAATATTTTGGGAATCTATAACATGTTTTTCCCCCTTTAATTAGAGTTCCTAGATAAATAATAAAATACCACTTTTTATACTCTTCTGTAGGTTGTGCTTACAGGAATTGGAGCAGATGAGCAGCTTGCAGGCTATTCCCGACATCGTGTTTGCTTCAAAAAATATGGTTTAGATGGCTTGAATAATGAACTAGGAATGGAACTGGCTCGCATTTCTTCTAGAAATCTTGGCCGGGATGACAGGATTATTGGAGATCATGGAAAAGAAGCAAGGTAGCACTGTTTTAACATGCAGCAAATAGTTTCAACTCAGAACTCCATTTCTAGCACTGCAGTGGAATTTTAAATCAAAATTCCCTGTGTCTTAATTTTTTAAAAATTGCATGAGGACATTTGTTGTATGTGTACAGACATTGGGCCTGTACTAATTTAAAGTGCTTACAGTACCCCTTAAGAAGACATAGCAACTTGAAAATCACATTTCCACCTGAAAATTTTACTTCCAGTCTCGTGTTAGTATGATGACATTACCTTCACAAGCACTCATTTGAGGTGACCTCACCTGCACACAGTGATGGTTCTTGGGGTACCCAGGACTTTGAGCCACCTTGTTACCCCTTTGCCTCCAGCAAGAGAGAGACTTGCTGGTGCTTAACCCATTGCAGTGTTAATCAGCTCCCTGGCACCTCCAGTCTGTTAGCCACTCAGTCTCCTCTGGACAGTGCTAGCCTGCCCCTCCCTTTGCTTTAACAATAGGTCCACCCCATCCCCAAGCCCCTTTGAAGTGTTTCCCTGTGATATCTTGCCCCTCTCACTGACTACTCACAGAAATATCAGGTTTGCTATCCCCCAGGAGACAGTGTATATATGAGGTGGTTTGATTCAACTGAGGATCAGCTCAAATATATCATCAGAGCACTACAATATATTTATAGTGAAAACAATCATAAATTTGTTATCAAAGGCTAAGATTTAAGAGACAGTGAGTAAGGGTAATCCAGTCAGCAAGGTAACATGTACAACTCCGTACACACTTTCTAGAGACTAAACTTTAACAGTCTAACCATCTGTCTAAAAGCAGTCTTATCTCTCCTAAATGTCCTTTACTGTGCTGCCAAGCAGGGCAGTTTGGGATCCTGTTTTCATGAATATGCCCAATTACTCCCTCAGATGCAGGATAAAGAGATGTCCTAGTGCCTTCTCCTTGTATCCACCAAAATTAATTGTTGGCCCCCAGAGTCAAGATGTCACCTACCTTCTCCCTCCCCTGAGTTTTAGTCCTTGGTGTGCTGATTTTATGTTGTTTTTATATTCTTTTGTTGACTTCATATGCAAAACTGGCTTCCATTGTGTTGGCTTACAAAGGCAGATGTGAATATATACATCCTTTGTCTGGTAGAAACCTGTTTATCAACACTGCCTGGATTCAGACTTTTTTAGGAACATATTTTCAGTGCGTGAGAAAGAGAGAGTTTGTGTGTGTGTGCGTGTACCCATTTCGCAACTATTAATGACCAGTATGATCCTGGTGTTCATTTAAGATCCTACATTACATCATTTATGGATAAATACCATGAATGCGGTGTGAAGGCCAATACTATAATGATGTTCAAAAGGGAGCTAGATAGATTCATGGAAGATAGGTCCATCAATGGCTATTAGCCAGGATGGGCAGGAATGGTGTCCCTAGCCTCTGTTTGCCAGAAGCTGGGATTGGGTGACAGGGCAGGGATCACTTGATGATAACCTGTTTGTTCATTCCCTTTGGGGCACCTGCCATTGGCCACTGTTAGAGGACAGGATACTGGGCTTGATGGACCTTTGGTCTGACCCAGTAGGGCCATTCTTATGTGATAGGTATAGTGAGTTTGTGTGGCTTGTTGGGAGTTACTGTTACAGAACAGGAGTTGTTAGGGTCACACACATTTTTCCCCAGGTTTAGTATAACAGGAACAGCAGCAGCAAAGCTTAAACTGAAGAGGCAGCAGACAGATATGTCCAAAGGGAGGAAGGAGATGCCTGAGCATTTTTGGTGTTGCTTTTGGCCCAAAAGACTTCTAAACCTCAGGAAGGGAGCAGAATTTTTTTTTAATCCATACATGCTGTTAGGTGTTCTTATAGAAACCTGAATTATTTAGTTGATTTTGTCACTTTATAGGGGATCATTCATTGTTCTGCATAAAGTCTGCGTAATCTGGCTTTGTATGGGGAACTAAGTGATGACTTTAGAGAATGCAATCCACACACTCTACCCACCACATAGGCTGTGGGATTGCAATATATGCAGCTTCTTGCAGCCATTATTCCTGACTGTGAAACAGCAGCTGCTGCCCTTCCACACCTCTCCACTAGAGTTCCTAACCATTAGATTGGTATAGCCTAGATCAGGGTGGGCAAACTTTTTGGGCTGAGGGCCACATCTGGGTGGGGAAATTGTATGCAGGGCCAGGGCAGGGGGTTGGGGTGTGGGAGGGGGTGCAGTGTGCAGGAAGGGGCTCAGGGCAAGGGATTGGGGCAGAGGAGGGGTGCGGGGTGTATGAGGGGGCTCAGGGAAGAGGGTTGGGGTGCAGAGTGCAGGAGGGGGCGCAGGGCAGGGGTGCAGGAGGGGTGTGGGATGCGGCAGGGAGTTGGGGTGCAGGGTGCAGCAGGGAGCTCAGGGCAGGGGGGTGGGGTGCAGGAGGGGGGTGAGATGTACGAGGGGGCTTAGGGCAGGGAGTTGGGAGGCGGGCTGCAGGAGGGGTTCGGGCTCTGGCCCAGCGCCGCTTACCTAAAGCGGCCCTGGGGTGGCAGTGGCGCGCACCGGAGCCAAGGCAGGCTCCCTGCATGCCTGCCCTGTCCCCGGCCCCACGCCAGGAAGCGCTGCGGCCCCTGGGGGAGGGGAGGCGGAGGGCTCCGCGTGCGCTGCCCTTGCCGCGCCGCTAGGTACCTCCCCTGAAGCTCCCATTGGCCATAGTTCCCCATTCCCGGCCAATGGGAGCTGCGGGGGCGGTGCCTGGAGGCAAGGGCAACGCATGGAACCCCCCCCCCCCCGGGGGGGCCACAGGGACGTGGTGCCGGCCGCTTCTGAGAGTGGCGCGGGGCCCGTGGCACCATAGGGGGAAATCCCGTGGGCCGGATCCAAAGCCCTGAGGGGCTGGATCCGGCCCGCGGGCTGTAGTTTGCCTACCCCGGCCTAGATTCAGTAGCCCCACTTTAATTTACACAGAAACAAAACATCTCCTTTCATGCCTGTTTGACCCACTTAATCATCCCACCATTGGAGTTAAGTGATGGTCTGGAGGTTTTTGCATCTTAACTCTGCACTGGGGAGAATTTCTTTCTGTATAGTAAACTGAAAAAATGGATCTTAGGTCACCAATCGTGATTTTGTGACTAGCAGAAAATGTGTAATATCTTTGGGTGGGGAGAGTGACCTACGGAGTTATAAATCTATGATACATGTGAAAGGATCTTTAAGAAGGAAGTACTCTTTTAGCAAGGTAAAAACTGACAGTAGGCATTAACTATCTAAATTTTTGTGATTTCCCCACCCCCCTTTAGAATGGTGTCACAGAATTTTCAGTGTAAATATGTTTTGTTTCATAGAATCATAGATTATTAGGGTTGGAAGGGACTTTAGGAGGTCATCTAGTCCAACCCCTTGCTCAAAGCAGGACCAATCCCTAACTAAATCCACAAATGGCCCCCTCAAGGATTGAATTCACAACCTTGGGTTTAGCAGGCCAGTGCTCAAACCACTGCGCTATCCCAGTGTAGCTATGTACCAAAGTTAGGTTTTACAGTAGTTCAACATTTAAAGAGCCTCTGATCTTGGAAAACATTCTATTTATAAACAATCCTGCACCTACATAATTTATGTTTTCTCTCTTCCATATATCTTTATTGGTGGTGACGAGAGCTGTGCATAAAAACAGAATTTCTGTCATTTGCTCCTATTTAAGTACAAATTATTTTTCTTGGGCAAGACTTTTAAAATTTCAAATCAGATAAGTTTTAAATGAAGTTTCTTATGGATGTGCATTGCTGTTCCAGTCTTTTATTTCCCCAAGACTCCACAACACTTCTGTTTTTCTCACAACACATTAGCACCAAGATTTATGTTGCATCTCCTTCTAGGAATGGATATTCGCTTGGAAGTCCAAATTTTCTACAGATCACTAAAGTGTGAATTGAGTATTCTAAAAGCAGTTATCTTGTACCCTACACATTTGTTTGAGTTTAAACCTTGTCAAGGTAACAATTTTTCATAATATTTTCTGTTTAGATTTCCTTTCCTTGATGAAGATGTTGTTTCGTTTCTTAACTCTCTGCCTGTTTCGGAAAAAGCAGACTTGACTCTACCTCGAGGAATTGGTGAGAAATTACTTTTGCGCCTGGCAGCTAAGGAGCTTGGCCTCAAGGCCTCTACTATTCTTCCAAAGAGGGCCATGCAGTTTGGAACACGGATTGCAAAAATGGAAAACAGCAGTGAAAAGGCATCTGATAAATGCAGCAGACTTCAGCCAGTTTCAGTAGACTAATTTATGAGGCTGCAATTGAAGGTTTGTTCACAGCACATCTTATGAGAAATTTATGGTTTAAAATTTTGTATTTTATTATGTGTGGATATTCAATAAAATCCTCAAGATTTTAGAATTGTGTTTTATCTACTGGTTTTAATCAGTTTAACTGTAATTACACCTTGCATTTGGCCTAATGAAGAACTACTGTATTATTCAATCTGGTCTGCCAGAGCATGACTGCCCTGGGGGAAGGAGAGGCAGGGGTTCCACAGAAAAACAACAGATTCAGGCTGTATTTTTTTTTTTTTTTTTTTTACTAATTTTCACAGGGCTTGAGGGAAATACTTTTGAATCCACCCCACCTGCCCACATTATGAAGCTAGTATATAACATTAACTCAACAAAAAATGTCATCTCTAGGGGTTATCGTGTGCATTTACTTACAGTTGAAGAAGGAAAACCTACTGTACATCACATACATTCTATCCTTTTACCAATATTGCATTGTACATTTGAAATGTACTCTACATTTAACAATTTAATTGTGTTGGTATTATATATTTTAAAAATGAAATTCTCTCTTATAAGAAATTCTTAGTTCAAGATACTAAAAAGTCCATGTCAGAACAGTGATTGTTAGGATTAGGGAAAACTCAAGATTTAATACAACAAGTAATATAATTCTTATCTAATTTATAATATGTAGAGATCTGGAAGATACTCATAAAATGAATCTCTATATCACTATTGTTTAGCAGTGATGTGATGGTAAGAAAGTAATATTAACAATGTACATAATACAAATCCTCACTGTTTCTTCTATTATAACTTTTTATTTTATTTTTTTACAATGACAGCCATCCTGATTAGGATAGACTGTCAAGCAGAAATGAGAAAGTGACCATAAATACTTGTGGAAAGGGAATACCTGAAATTCAAAAGGGGAAGAGAGATGTGACAAATAATTTTTAAACCATGTGTTAAATGTGTCTCCCTGTCCCCCAAACTGTACATAAATTAAGGCTGTGTGACAGAGTATATACCCCATCCTGGCTCTGAAAGTTGCCAGTTAACATCTGGCTGCACCAAAGGGTGGACGAGGCCTAATT